>NC_135531.1:153690801-154360505 GCF_045843805.1 Urocitellus parryii
TCTTTTAGCAGATCTATTTCAGAAATCTTATGCTACACTGGAAGGCAGTGGGCATGAGTTGGGCAATTTCACTGGGGGTAACTTTATTTGTTGTATTACAAAGTTGTTTATATCAGAATATGTATCTATTTTAGAATGGGAAAGGATCTTAAAAACTATTGTTCCAGCTGATTGATCCTACTTTTGAGTAAAATTACTTTTTTGTTCTCATATATTTATCTAAATAACAAAGTAGTTCAAGTGTCCTGAGATGGGGGATCCCATCCAGACTAACTCTTTCAAGAATTTATTGATGTTTTATTTTTTTACTTTTTTCTCTTTTTTAAATTTTAATTTGTTATATATAATAGCAGAATGTGTTACAATTCATAGTACACATATAGAGCACAATTTTTTCATATCACTAGTTGTACACAAAGTAGAATCACACCATTTGTGTCTTCATATATGGACTTAGGGTATTGATGTCCATCTTGTTCCACCATCTTTTCTACTCCCATGCTTCTCCCTTCCCTTTTCCCCTTTGCCCTATCTAGAGTTATCCAATCTTCTCATGCCCACTCACCCCCACACCCACCACCACATTAAGAATCAGCAGCCTTAAATTAGAGAAAACATTCAGCCTTTGGTTTTTTGAGATTGGCCCACTTTGCTTAGCATTATATTCTCCAACTGCAACCATTTACCTGCAAATTCCATGATTTTATTCTCTTTCAATTCTTAATAATATTCCATTGTGTATTTTCTCCACATTTTCTTTATCCATTCATCTACTGAAGGGCGTCTATGTTGGTTCCAAGTTTAGCTATTGTGAATTGTGCTGCTATAAACATCTGTTTTAAATATATAGTTACAAAGACAAGGAACTTCAACTCCATCATGCATTTTGGAAGCTAAAGGTATGACTAACTGAATGACTTTTGATCTTTTTACCAGAGTTTAACATCCTAGCACCAAGAAATTTTGTAAAGAAATCCACCTCTGCTTGGAACCAAATGTACTATGGAGAAAGTAACTCATTTAAGGGAAAAACTAATGTACAGCTAACTAGGCCATTTTTGATGAGTCAATAAGATTACATCCCTTCGATTGAAACCAAAAATGAAAATAAATGTGTCCTAAAGAAAGCCATTAATATGATTGTGTTGCTTTCATCCTTTTCTAGCCAACAGCCAAAACTTTGGACTCACAGTTCAGTGTGTCATTACTGCCCCTTCTGCCTTATTTTTTGGCAAAGACACCGCCGAGGCTAGGGCATATCTGACACCTGGTGGATATTGAGATGTCAGGTCTGCTTTTTACTCTCTTTAGAGAGCATTCCTTAACACCTGGAGCCAGCAGAAAAAGCAACATGGGGCCACCTGTTGACACCTTTATAGGAAGGTGGAAGATGGGTAAAGGAGACCCATTTTGAGCTTTCAAAATCAGTCACAGTCACTGATTTCTGTGGTTCTAATACACTAGGCACTGAAACAAGGGTAGAGAGAACAGAATGAAAGAAAACACAGCTTCCTTTGGAGGTGAGGTGATAATCTCTGCCTCTACACACATCTTCTGGCTCGTATTTCTGAACATTGTGAGGACATGCAGACCCAGTATTTTATTCCCCTCATTTCTCTGCTCTGAATTGTTCTTGTGGCTTTGGAAACAATTATGCAACCACAAGAATCACAAGGAATTTGGAGAGGCAAATCTAAGAAGCCAAGGAGACAGGCTGCAGGCTGCAGGGTATCTAGCAAGTGTTGACTTCACTTCCGTGAGAAAAAGCCAGTGTCCACAGGCCCCTCTGTACAGGCTCTCTGGCTGTGTGTGTCCATCAGATCATGGCTGAGCCGGGAAGCTTAGAGATTCATGGCATGGGGACCCAAGTGTAGTATAAGATGTGTTCAGACACACCTTATAGGTCATATATCTTTTATGTATCAAGTGTATTGGGTTTAGTGGCCATAAGCTTATAGGAATAAAAGACAGAAAATTGATGTCAAAAAGAAGACTTTATTTAAATCACATTTTCAAACGTGTTATTTTATTTGTTCAAGATTTGAAACTGCTTCTTCACTAGGAAAATGAATACCTAAACCCAGATATTAATACAGACATTGCTTTGGGTAGAAATGAAGAATTTTTCATGGCATTAATATTTTTTATGAATACTATTTTAAGTAATTGGCATAGGCCCCAATATTGGAAAGGAAGTAATATTCTTGATTTCTTCCAAAACTATACTTGGACAAACCAAAATAGTAAAAGAGGATGAATCATAGAATTTCAATCTAGAAGGGACAGCTTTCTGGTAAATCATTGATCCCAGTGAATTTTTTTGTTTATTTGTTTGTTTGTTTTTGAGAAGGAACTTTTTTCTTCTTATTTATCAATATATTCTGATCATTTAATTTAGCCAAATAAAACAGAATGAAAAACAAGTAATTAGTAATAAGTAAGTAAAACATGAATTTTACCAAATAGGTGGTCCTTAAGTAAATCCTCACAAAATAACACAGTAGTAAATGTGAATCATAAAACTGTTTTATGAGATTTTTGTCAGGGCAAGGACAGAAAGACAAAGCCTAGTTGTAAGACCTGGCCCAGTTGTCAAGTATCCTATACCCAATCCTGCTGGGAGCAAGTAACCTCGAGGAACGATTTCCCACCTTTCTTTTTAAAAGGAGACTTTGAACTAAAGGGGGAAAAATTCCACTCTCTTTTAATTTCTTGAACCAAATAATTTTTTAAATGATCACCAAAAAAAGAACACATTTATTAAATTATGGAGGCCAATTTTCTCATTTTAAGTTATCAGTGATAGGTCAATATAAATCAACTAGAATTTCTTATCACAATGAAATGGCTTATATTTATACAAAGAGTTGCTTTAATTCCAGATGAGAGTAGGAAAGTAATGAGTTGTAGTACTTAGTCTACATATTTCCATTATAAACATTTTTCCCCTGAAATTAGTTTGAAATGTGCAAACGTTTTCTTTTAGACTTTCTGAGATATAAAAATTTGAGATGGTGACACAGATTGGAAAATAGGCAAAATGGGGTGTCTCTGAGTTCATTCCTTATTCTGATGTTCAATGATGAGTTGGTGTCATGGTTTCTGCTGAGAACTGTGAAGGTTTTGAGATTTCTCCTGACTTGTAAGATAACGAATATGCCACGCTTTCATGAATGCTGGCAGAAGTCAAGACTCTCTTATAAGTAGACCAAAGTTTTTACTCATAGTAATAAATGTAGGCAGAACACTAGCATTGTGATGGTTATCCAAGATCCAGTTCCGATAGAGGGATATGAGGAAGGCCAAATCATCTCTGTAGGCATACTAGGCATGAAGAACCCTGAGCTTAGGGAGATGAAAATCTTTTATAACGAATGGTGAACATGCCTGCTCCTTTGCTCCAGACGGAGATATTGTCTTTATCATCAAAGTCTGTAATAATAAAGTTGTTCTTTGCATCTCTGCTTTCTAAGGCTGTTTATTGAGCAACTGTCTGTGAAAAAAAAAAAACAGTCTATTCTAAAAGCAGTCAGCATGTCTGCTTGCAAGAGGTACAGAGAGGTGCAGAAAATTGTCTCCCCACAGCTTTCCTATGAATAAATACAGTTCACATTGGCAAAATATATACATTGGCATCAAAAACAACTTAGTTTTTGTTACCAAGGAAATGGGGTTTAAATACTTTGTGACCTACCATGTGCCAGCACATAGTAGTAGGTCATAGTTAATGTGCCAGGTGCTGTGCTGGGTGCTAGAATTGCATTGGTGAGAGCACAATGGATATCCTTCCTTCCTTGATTTCCTCTGTCAGTCCATTTATATTTATTTATGAAAACCTTTCTATCTATATACCCACCATTGCTGTAGGTACTGCAAGCACAGAAGTAAATTAGACAAAGTACTTCCTTGATGAAGGCTGATTCCTGGTCATTGGTTTACATGTATGTGACATCCCAGGACTCTCATGGATTGAAACCCTGTGCCTAATAATGTATCTACAGAGAAAAATCATACAACATTTCCTAATGTCCTGCCTTCCTTTTGAGGAGAGAGGAAAAGGGCTATCATCCAAAACCCTGGTAGCAAGGGAAAGTTCCCATCTGCCCTACAAACCAAACCAGAGAGCTTGTTGTTCTGGAACATCTTCATTATTACTGCTCCTGCTTAGAGTTTGGGGAAGAATTGTTCAAATCAAATGGGAGGTGGTTCTTTGAAAGTTCCAGCTCACATTAAAAGAGAAAACAGGAGATTTACAATCCGAGGCCAGACTTAATAATACATAACAAATTGCAGCTCTGTTTTGGAATCCCCCTTGGTACCATTCCTAAGGATTCCAAGTGTTTAATTGAAATTTCTTTCGGGACAGTAGTAATCATTCACTTAAGCATTATATTTATATTTGCGCATGAAGAAAGGAAGTCAAAGGGCTAATAGAGTGAGTGAGAAGAATGGTTGTTTCCAGCTGTAGGCCACAAGGAGCCGGCAGTTCTCTGTGGAGTGCTTATCCAGGCGACAGCTTGCTAAGGTTGTCCTCTGGGGACCGTGGGAGGAGGACAGTGATGTGACTGACAGCTGTTTCTTCCTAGACTAAGACAGAATACATGATCCCAGTGCAGCCTGTTTAATCAAACTATTTTCAGTCTAGAGGATTAAAAAACCTCAAGATGGAAAAGTATTCTGGTATAGATTTATTCTTAGAAAGGCAATTCTTTTTTACCCTGGTGGCTAACAGAGAGGGTTTGAATCCCAGGGGACCTGTGCCTTTATGATTGTCAAAGCAAAGTTAATGAGTAAGTATTATGCTAGGAATATTTTAGCCACAAAAATGGGGGATGAATCAAAATGGAAGTCATGGCGCCATTACCACTTGCCCCCTCGGCACCCTCCAATGTTCCACTTCCTGTGCATTTTTGACATCAGAGTAGAGGAACTTAAGTCAGTTTGTTTGCAGTTCTGTACATTTGAAGCCTCACCTCTATTGCCATGCTCTGTCTTAATGAATGCAGTCTTCACATACTGTTTTAGTCAGCTATTTTGCTGCTGTGACTAGAAGTTCTGACCAGAACAATTGTAGAGGAGGAAAAGTTTATATGAGGGCTCACAGCTTCAAAGGTCTTAGTCCATAGAAGGCTGGATCCATTCCTCAGGGCTCAAGGTGAGGTGGAACATCATGGCGGGAGAGTGTGGCAGAGGGAAGGAGCTCACATCATGGTGATCAGGAAGCAGAGAGAGATTCCACTCTCCAGATACATACATACATACATATATATACATACATACATATATATACATACATATATATATATACATATATATATATATATATATATATATATATATATATATCCCATACGCATGACCCTAATTAACCACTTCCTCCAGCCACACCCTGCCTTCCTCCAGTTACCATTCAGTTAATCCCAACAGGGATTAAGCCACTGATTAGGTTAAGACTGTCCTAAGCCAATCATTTCTCCTCTGAACCTTCTTGCATTGACTCACACGTGAGCTTTTGAGGGACACTTCATATCCAAACCATAACACATACACAGAAATGCTTTCCATATACCCTATTTATTTTGTAACAGCTTTATTGAGGTATAGTTTTCAAATCATAGAACATCCTACTTCAAGTTTACAGTTGAGTGGAATATTATTAGTAAATGTCTGAGTTTTACACCCATCAGTGCAATTCAATTTCAGCACATTTCCTTCACCTCAAAAAAAAAAAAAAAGCTCATTTTCTCCCACCCCCAGCCCCAGGCAATAACTGCTTTAATTCCATCTTCCCATTTTAATGGCTTTTGCTCATCACCTAATAGGTCTCGTTTAGGTTTTTCCCCAGATGTGAGTTATAGTTTATATTTTTAAATATAGTTGACACTATCATCCTTATTTTATAAATGAGAAAATTGAGATTCAGAGAGGCCAGGAAATTTACCCAAGGTCCCAGAGCTAAGAAGCTGCAGGATTTGAACTTTGTTTAGTCTGATTCCAAAGCCCCTTTGCACCATGCCGCACAATCCCTCCTAGTGTGAAATTAAACCAGTTGTGGATCTTAATAGAAGTTGGAGATTACTCAAAGATCATCCTTGTGTGTGTGTATATATGTATGCATGTGAGTACACATATAGGTACATACATGAATATGGGTATATATACATACAACATTTCTCTTTTCTCAATTCTCTTTGTTCTTAATACATAAATATATACACATGCTATATTCACACATGCACTGCGTGTGTGTGTTTCTTTTTTTAATTTTGGTAGTTGCAATAGGGTTTGATGGCTGATAATTCCTCATGCCTGTATTTATAATATTTTCTTTCACATTAAAAAATTATGCCATTGCTTTTTCCACCATATTTATAAGAACACCTCATAAAAATTTGTCTTTCAATAAAATAATATTGCTTATATTGAAAGATAATATAATATTACATATTGACCAACTATTTTTGTGTCAAAATATTTATTTAGGGATACTTTTATTCTTGAGTTGTTCTTTTATTAATATGTAGTGTAAATAATTAGAGATCTGACAGCTGACAAATCAGGATGATGGTAAATTATATCAAGTTGGACTAGTAAGAAATTTAATAAGAACTCGTTTGCCAACTCCTGACAGTGTAACAGACGGTAGAGAGGAGCAATGATAATTTTCTTGGAGCTGCTAAAATTTGGTTTGAGTCCCTGCTTTTCTGATGACCCCTTTTATGTCTTTTGGTGAGTCATAGGTTCCCTGATCCTTCTTATTGGGCACAGAGTGGTTCTAACTAAGTGGCAGTTAATGGCACTAGCATATTCATGGTAGCCTAGAATGCTTCACCTTTTGGACAACATAGTTGCATACCTTTCCTATAAAACACATCCTCAAATAATTCAGTTTTAACTGCATTCTTTTGGATAAATTTATATGATAAAACAAGAAAATACACATATGTATAAAGCATCAATCACAATCAAAGTAAATTTCTTATTCCTGAGACTCTCAAATCAGTAATGTGGGGGGCTGCTCATCCAGGTGGTGACTCAGGGAACAAAGATTCTGTTATCTATCGACATCACCATTTTGAAGCCATGATTGCAGTATCCCCTGCTTCATAAGGAAAGACAACCTGGTGGAGTTTGATTTGTTGTTTGGCTTTCTGGACTATAAAAGATAAACATCAAGTCTGACTGCGTTGATAGACAAGAGCTAGACGTGTGTTCTCATGTAGGCACAAAGGGGACAGGAAGCAGTAATTGCTGGCTTGGCTGCTGTTTTCTAGTGGCAGTTGTGTACCGTGGAGGGGAAACCACTGATGTTGGTGGACACAGTGGTTTCTCTCTGATACCCAGGGTAAGTCTAATCAGAGGACTAGAGGGGCTCTGAACTTAAAAAATCAATGAAGTCTTAGACCAACTGGGTACTGGGGTCCAGTAGGCTGTTTCCTCGCTTTTAAATAAGATCATAATGAGTTTCTTCAAAACTGTTCTAAATAACTGTTTTCTGGACCACCATATTTACTTAAATAGATAAGCACAACTGCTCTGGATGAAGGGCTTGGGGCAAGGGCTAGGAGCCTGGGAAGAAGATCAAAACCACTGTGTAGAAGATTTTAGGCCTCCCTTTCAGGCATTCTCTGATCTCAGGTCTTTGTTCTCTCCCTCTCTTTTTCATTTCTTAACAAAAAGTGCATTTATTTATTTAAAAATATTTTTATTAGCTATTGATGGACCTTTATCATTTGCTTACATGTGGTGCTGTGAATCTAACCCAGTGCCTCACACATGCTAGGCCAGCACTCGACCACTGAGTCACAACCCCAACCCCCGAAAAAGTATATTTAAATAATCACTGCAGAAAGTCCAGGACACAGATTAAAGACCTTTTGTGATCAAGAGCATAGATAATTCAACCTAAACAATTTTATTATCTTTTATTTTGCCATGATTTATAACTAGGTAAATACCATATAACATACGAATTCCAGGCTTTCTTCGAAAAACTGCATAATCTGGCAATGTAAGTCTTCTGGAAAAAAAGGACTTCTTCCATTTTGCCAAAGGCCCCCACTACTCCTTATTGTCCTTTAAACAGGCTCCTTTGTGTTAACTACCTAGCTGTTGTTAAACATTCGAATTTAAAAAACAGAATCTCATGAAAATTGTGTGACTCCAATGATATTTTTATCTTTTCCCAGCAAGCATATAATTATTAAAAATGAGTAATTATGAAAAATGAGTAAAGACACACTGAATCTCTACTTTTCTTTGTTCTTCAACCTATTTTGCATAGAAAGTTCTGCTGTGTGATCCTTTCCCATTTGGAAGACATTTATTTATAAATTGAGTTTTCCACAATAATTATCCCCTCATTGCCCATATTACTCCCTGTAGCCTTTTGGCTCACAGGTTTTTAGGCTATTCTTGGAATTAATTTTTGCAGCAATTTTTCTCTTACCAAAGGATCTACATAGCAACAATACATATGAGAGGAGAGATGATGGCACTTTTTTTGGGCAATCTTCTTCTTAGACTTGTAACTAATAACGTCTTTGTGAGGATGTGTAGTCAAACTTTGACATATGTCATGGTTGTCAAAGTCGGCATTAACGCTAAATAATAAGTTATTTAATATAGGATTCAACTTTATTATTTTTTCAAGTAAGCTGTCTATCACCAAGTTCTGAAGTGGATTTCTTTAAAGTCTCCCTGTCTCCAGAGAAAAAGGGGAAAAGGCAGTGTGTCCCTGGACAGGATCTATGACTCATTACGTCAATCAAACCCCACTTCAGAAGGGAATAAAGAGATTTGTATCTCAAAGCAGCGCATAACGACTCCTCGGCTTTTCATTTCATATTTATGAACGGTTTACTTTGAAGTGTTTATCAGCCAATGCGCAGAAACATGAGGGAGGCTTGCCCGAAACCATACTCATGCTTCTAATCTGCGAAACGCTTCCCGAGCAGACTGGCTCATCTGCACATTGCCATGCAAAAATAAATACATAAATAAACTTTTTGTTATTCGAGGTCTTGAAGCTATGTCTTTATATGAACTATATAAAAGGGATAAATAGTGCTGAACATTTTGAAATTGGTGTAACGTATGAAACTTGGCTCTATGATGTGCAAAAGGTGGGGGGCAGATGATTTCTTGTCTGAAATAAGACCGAGTAGCATGCAGAAAAATAAAAACACATATGCATATACTTCTCGCAGGGTATAGGGCTTTGGGGTTTTGTGAACACATGATGACAGTGAATTGTATAAGGTGGGGTTTTTTATATATATTTTTTGAAAATGTAATTCTCAGAACAGCCAGGAAGATGGCTACTGCCAAGATATCGAAAGCACACTATAGGGTTGCTTTATATTTTGTGTGAATTAGGACCTCATGCCTAGTTTCAGATAAATTAAGCATATGGAAGGGAAAACTTGGAGAAGATGAAGAAGAAATAAGAAGCATACATTCTTGATGACATTTCCTGGATTTTAAATACACCTGTTCATCTTTGTTTAATTAATTAATTCAGCCCATATTTGTTGAGGCTCTTCTAGGTCCAGGATTTATGATAGCTAAGAGAAGTCGGAATTGCCAAGGAGCATCTGACAAGGGAGACTGGCCAGCCAGGGGATCACGTCAAGGCTGATAGCTGTTACTTTCTCAGATCAAGGGACACTCAATTCTCCACTTCTTTACATTGGATCTCATATGTCTGTGCTCATTTCTTGCTTTTTTTATGGCAACAAAAGCAACTTAACAAAACAAGCCAGTCCTGGGCCATGGGTCAGTGGTAGAACACTTGTCTGGAATATACAAGGCCTTTAGTCCATCCCTAGCATGGAAAAAAGAAATAAAAAGAAAAAAGAGAAAGAAATAAACCTAATTCACTTAGATAATCTACAAATCATTTCATTGGCTGGAACACCTGGGAGTTTTCTCAACATTTCAGGAGTCCATGAGCCATTGCTGTTTTGCTTTTTTACTATGAGTTCTTTAAAGGAATTGTCCTTCAGCACCCTACCAATACCTTCCAGGATCCGAATTGGGAGAAGCAGCTGTGTGCTTTCGATATCTTGTCAGTAGCCATCTTCCTGACTGTTCTGAGAATTACATTTTCAAAAAATATATAAAAACCCCCACCTTATACAATTCACTGCCATCATGTGTTCACAAAGCCCCAAAGCCCTATACTCTGTGAGAAGTATATACATATGTGTTTTTATTTTTCTGCATGCTACTCGGTCTTATTTCAGACAAGAAATCATAGACCATCACAGAAGTTGAAAACTGGAAGACTTACACCCATTTAAAAAGCATGACTGTGCAAGAACCTATAGACTATAGCATCTATAGTGAAAAAGAGAGAAATATGTTTCAAACAAGATTTCTCTATTTCTTCTTTATATGGCCTCAGGGATTTTTCTTCTCTCTTTGGGGCCTTATGCTTTCCTTAGGATTATATTCTAAGGATTATATGAGATTGTGCATGTTAAGGATTGATAACCCAGTCTTTACACATAGTGCCTAATCAGTAAATATTAAGCCATAATTGTTTGCCAAGTGAATTAATAATGATGCCACTCCTTCTTACATCATCCTTTTATTTTCAAAGAAACTGAAGATTCAGGGGATTAAGCAGGTTGCATGTTTTCCATTTAGAGTCAGGTTTTCGAAAGGACAAAGAAATAGTTACTCCTACCTGCATCTGCCCTCCCAGTCCGCCAATGTAGGTAAGAGCAGAAAATAAGCTTATTAGGAATAAGAAATCACACTATAATTCTATTTTTATGTGTTTATCTTACTGATTAGCCTGTGAGATCCCAAAAGCAGGAACACAGTTTCTCCAACTCTGTGTCCCTAGTTGATTCCTAGCACACCTTTTTGTCCATTTGTAGAACTGAATTGAACTAATCATTTTGAAACATGAACAGTGGGTGCCCTTGGGGCTGTGTGTGAGGTATAATGGCAGCTATTCTTGGGGGGACTTAAGTACAAAGGAGCCTAAAACCTGCCAGATATGCAGGAAAGTCAACCCAAGCCTTTGTGGGGGTGTGTTCCTGATAATGCTGATGGATAGGTTTTCTGAAAGAACCATTTTGATTTTCTTATCCGACTAGAGATGGAGCATACTGCACACAAGAGAAAGTGATTTGGAGCCAATTCTAAGAGAGAGGAAATTGAAGCAAGAAATAAGTGTTTGAAATAATAATCTGCTGTTGATCCCTAACCAACCTGAAATGAGAGCACAGGAATTAATGAGGCTCTTAACCCCTTGTGACATACGAGTATCGGACTGGGGCCAGGCACACAGCAATTTTCCTGGTGGTGTGTTTGCGTGCAACCAGCAAGCAAACAAAACCACTGTCCCCTTTGAAACGCCAGCTATCTTAATAAGGGAAATGTTGCTTTTCAGATGGAGTCTCGTAGAGTGCCAGGTAGTGCAAATGTTGTCCATAAGCACCTGGAAAACCTCAGCAAAGAGAAACATCTCAAGAGAGAACAATTGTCACATTGGATTTAATTGCCCGTCAGTCCAGAGATGTAGCAGTTTTGCTGGGAAAAGTTGGCATTTGAGAAAAGAGGTGATCTACCAGAAGAGATCCCTGACTTGAGAGAAAGAGAAAGAAAGAGACAGACAGACAGACAGGGGCATCTCAATTCTCAACTCTGTCAGTTTTTTTTTTTTTGTGTGTGGCTGCTGGGAAGCCCAGGATCCTCCCACTTTCTCTGCTTCTCAGGGGAGGTAATTTTTGCAACTTTCTGTGGATGCCGTTGAGTCCTAAGGCAGTATGTTTTGAAAAAAAAAAAAAAATCTTTGATGAATGTTCTCTCTGAATACCAAATAGTAGGAGATGTTAGAGTGACTGGATTCTGGGAGATATTTTGGGAGAGTGTGGAAGGGCCAGAGAAGTTCCTGTAATGTCTGAACAGTTGTTCCACTAATTAGAAGAGGCAGGATGATATTAATGCTGGGCAGCCTCGCCAGAACACGTGGCCACAGAGACAGCTCTGCTCCTGCACCGCTAATGCAGCCAAGTGGCCAGAGCCTTTGTTTTTGTTTGTTTTTGTTTTATTTTTTTTTCAACTCAGAAATGTTAGATTTGTACTCCAGGATAATAACAATATTAGAACACAATCCAAATTTCTTTTAAAATCCATTGGGAACATTGATGTTTTAATTCCTGGTGCTTTTAGTCTTCTCTACATGTAAGGATTTTCTGAAAGAAACAGGACTGTTGAAACCCATGTGGGCCCTGACATTTTTCCCCTTGTCATTCCTCCTAAGAATGCCTAAAATTAGAAACGAGGGTGCAGTTCAGTAGTAGAAATGCTTGCCTGGCTTGTGCAAGGCCCTGGATTCCACTCTCAGCACTGAATGAATGCATAAATGAATGAATGAAAAAATAAATAAGTAAATATAAGTAAATATCATATTTTGCAACTGCATTGCTATAAAGAAAATATATTACTGTTATCTATGAAACATTCTCTATAACATTTTTTTTCTAATTTTAAAAGAAATTAAAGCTTTTTTTTTAAAGAGAGACAGAGAATTTTAATATTTACTTTTTAGTTATCGGCGGACACAACATCTTTGTATGTGGTGCTGAGGATCGAACCCAGGCCACACACAAGCCAGGCGAGAGCGCTACTGCTTGAGCCACATCCACAGCCCCAAATTAAAGCTTTTTTATGGGCATCTTGTGACCAATGGATGGGCTGGCTCTGGGATAAAACCCTGTTGACACTGACATTTTGTTCTTGATACGTTTACTTCTAGATCTAAAAATTTCAATTTCAGAGTTTTAATGACCCTTTATCTTAAAGTCAGTATACTTATCTAATGAAAAGTAGAAATTTATTGAATGTCACTAATTGGTTACAGTGGATTTAGAATTTAGAGTTGCAATTTCCACTTAAGTAGTAATACAGTCCATCTACAACACATGGCTCTAAATGCTCTTCTAATGTAGGAGCCATTGTTTTTTAGAAGAATGTTTCTACATTGCATTAAATATCATCTCATTTTTTAAACTCAGTGTATTCCTCACAATTCAATCTTTTCCATGTGAGTCAAGGGAGCCCTATTGAATGATGAGTTTTGTTATATGCACACTATGATAAATCTCTTCTCAGTAATGTTTGAAGTTTTAAAAATTTCAAATAGCCCCTAATTCTTTTCTGTACTAAATTAATCATCTGGGCTATGCAGTCTCTCATTCCTCTAGATGTAACTTCATTCCCTCTGCTGTCTCCTAAACCTCTAGGATCTCCTTGGTATCTTCCATTAGAAGCAAATTATCGCATTGCATCTACCATCTGTACACTCCCAGCATCTGCACCCACATGCTCTGCCTTCCTGACTATCACTATAAATGAGCAATCACTACAGTTATCCCAAGTGAAACCCCCACTTATGCAGTCCCACCGGTCTGCTCAAGTTTATTCCAGGAGCTCTCTAGCCTCTCTCTACTAGGTGAACCCTTCCCTCATTCCAAAGGTGCTGCTCGAATTACACCCACTTCTTCCACCAGCTAATGTCAAGTGCTTACCTCCTCTTTGTGGTAAATCTGGAAGGTATGTCTGTTTCTTGCATCAGATTCCTATCCCCATCTTCTCACAAACACAATACAGTCAGATCATCACATGTACCTGAACACCTAATTGCTCTTGAACAGGTCACCAATGATTACTGTGTGGCTACACCATGATGGTCAATTCTTGGTTCTCATCTTCATGAGCTATCAGTTACATTTGAACCATTTACCTCTTTGGTAATCTTTCTTCACTTAGATTCTGCTCTACCATGCATTTGTGGCTTTCCTTCTACTGGCTCTTTTCATATCTTTTTTTTTTTTTTTACTTTTTCCTCTTTGATCCAAATTCTTTAAATTCTCCAGTGCTCCGGAGATGCTTCTGTGCACCTAAATACACAGGGCCCATCTTATGCTTTTCAGTATATAGTTATTCTAGACTGGTGGTGACCTTGGCCAGCACCCTAGCATTAAACAGCATATATCTGCCAGTAATGCCAAAATATTTTTCTCTTATATCACACTTTCACTAATGTATTCAGCTTCCTGATCAGCATCTCCACGGATGTCAAAGACACATTTCAAACCCAACATGTCTTGAATCCTCATCTCCTCCACACCCTCCTAGCACCCGACTCCTACTCCACAATCACACCTGTTTTTCTTTTAGTTTTCCCCATCTCGCTGATGGCAACTCCCCCTTCAAGTTTTTGGTCCAAAAATGTCGCTTCTGATTCCATTTTTTTTCTACCACACCCCATATGCATTAGCAAATCCTACTACTGCCCACAATCCCAACACTTCCATCCAGATGGGCTGTAATCATGGTTTACAGATTCATTTTATACAACCTCCTGGATTCTATTCTTACCCACTTCAGTTTCCTAATATTCTAAGACAATAGAGAAACTCTCTCAAAATTGAAATTGGATTATGTCATCCAGGTCACCAGAAACAATACTGCGGCTTTCTATGTCACTCAGTATTCCACTTCAACTATTATTTTTAGGAGCTTGGAATATGGCTCAGTGGTAGAGTGCTTGCTTAGCATGCATGAGACCCTAGGTTCTATTCCCAGCACTGCAAACACACACACACACACACACACACACACACACACACACACATACACATTTCTGAAATCATCTCAAAAGCCCCACAAGACTCATTCTCATGAATTTCTGTGCATTCGCTTAGGGCTGCAACTGTGTTTTCCTTGCTCATTTTAGAACATGCCAGACCTGTTTCTTTCTGGGTCTTCAATGTTGAAAATACACTATGAAGGCTGAGTTCCTTCATTTGCTTAAGCATCACCTTCTCAGTGACCTTTTCCATGCCAAATTACTCAGGATGCTCACAAACAGCCTGATACCACTCATCTCTATCTACTCCCGATTAAATAGAAACTCCACAAGGACGGACATTTTGATCAGGTTTGCTTTCTAATATGTCTCCATCTCTTAGAATAAGGCTTACCACTTACTAATACTAACAAATGTGGGTCCAATGAATTCATGCATACATGGAGGCATAGGGTTCTTTACCTTCACTTAACCTGCCCTGGAGTTGTATTCTTTTACATTTCGTATCTTATTTATTACGTGTCTACTTCCATGAAGTCAACTGTCTTTCTACTCATGGAATCCTCATTTGTGTGGGGGGTAGTGAGATAACAATGTACCTCATGAATGAATGTTCATTACAAGAATGAAGGCTTTGGCATTTCTACCACCACCACGGTTGTAGCTACACCTCCTTTTTTGTACTATTGTCTAAAACATTTTATTTAGTCCCTGTCATGTTCTAACCACACTGTTAAAGTGTTTGGGGGCATAGATGACTTTTATTTTTATACTCTTGTGAGTATAGATATTATTAAATTTAGTTAGTAAGTGGAAATATTGATGCTTGGGAGTAGGGGGTTAATTAAATTGTAAGTGATCAGACTGTTTAGTGGTGAAGTAGAAATTCAAATTTGGGTTGATTTTCTTCTAATATATTCTTAACCACACAGATACATGACCTCTTTCCGAGGGAGAAAAGTGCATGGGATTCCTGAGGAGTATGTCAGTCACAATGATTGTGTTACACGTACCTGGGTTTTATAACATCATTCCAGATTGACTGGAACACAAAAAAGACATGAAAATGGAGGTATTCCTATATAGTGGGACTCAATGTATGAACATGAAAATGCTGAGGGATGGAAAATAGTAGGAGAATACATCACAAGCATTTTAAAGTCTGGAACAGAGATAGATGACCCAAGGATTTTGTTTTTTAAATTTTTAAATTGAAAAAGAAACTTGAAGGCAGAGAGAAGAAAGCAAGCAGAGCTCATCACTTATAATTAACAAGTATTAATATTTTGTCAAATTTGGTTCAAATCCTCTTTTTTCTCCCCAATTGCCTTCTTGTCCCTCTGTCTCCAGAAATAATTGCTTCTAAGAATTTGGTATATATTCTCCAATCCAGATTAACCTTTTATTATGCATGCATCTATAAATAATGTATAGCACTCATTATATTTTCTTATTGTTCTTTTGTTAATTGACATTTGTTATCTGAGATCTGGTCCTATTAAGACCAAGGCTATTGTTATTTCCAACAATTGTTCACTCATAAAACAGCTGTTTTGTGGCAAATGGTGGCCAGCATGTTAGGTATGTTGTTCCTTTTTGCCACTTTTTCAGGAGACTTACACTTCTTCTAAAAGTCTACTATGATAAGCAATGGAAAGACAAAAATACATAGCACATTTAGCTGTACAAGAGTTCTGAGTGGATAGTATAAAGCCCTTCTTTATAGAAACCATGGGTTGATGCTTCTAGATCCAGGGTTCCCCTCCTGAGCTGCTCTGTTCCACTTAACAGCCAGGAGGTGGGGGGGGGGGCTTGGTTTGTGACTCTGCCCATATTGGGAGTAGTGTCCTTTAGTTGGAATTAGTTCCTGGCATTGTAGAAACCCATTAGTTACAGCGTCACTCACACCTTGGGTACGACAGTGCTGATGGTGTAGTATTCAGCTATGATGACATAAGATTTCTTTTCCCCCTATTTAGCAAGCTTCTGCTTTCTCTTCCTGATTTTCTTTTTTTTGAGTTCGGCTTAGTGTGACTCAACAACTCTCTGTAAGTCAACAGCTGCCAGATGCTAAATGTAATTAAGGCTTTACATGTATTTGTAACCTACGACATGTGTTTGAAACACAGGAAGCAAGGTGGGGAAGGAAGCAAAGGAAAACTCTTGACTCAGTTTCAATTATCCTCTGCCTATTTAATGGATGCTAACAGGCCCTAGGAAAAAAATGGTCTTGCCATCTTCCATAAGCTGGGGGGTTTGACGCTTCACATGGTTTTAGACAAGGATCTAAATCTAACAGCCATTGGTGATAAAACAGTTGATTTAAAAGAAATGTTTCACAACAAAAATATATCATTAACATTTCCCCCAAAATATTTGTGGTGGATATACAGAGTCTAATTAGTGACTGAAGCAGCTATCTGCTACACATCCATTCACCTGATCATAGACTGTGATCCATCCATCTCACTAGATGTCAGACTGTAGATGAGTTAATTAACTCTTGAGATCTAGAATAATCCTTCAGTGATGAGAAAGTCAAAATGTTTTCAAAACATCAAGCGCATGATGGAAACAGGGACCTTGATGAGTGTCGTGAATGCAAATGTCATTTGCCTTTGTCAAAGAGTTTTCATTTAATGTTGGTAGTTTCTCTCCTCATGCGCCAAACAAAAAAAGCTAATAGAATAAGAACTAAAAAATGAGTTAAAGTAAAAAATCTGAGCACTGAATCCTAGGCCCGTCGTTGGCTTCCATTGAGAGTGAGGGGCTGCTCTCAGAACCACAGTAGGGAAGCTGGCCCTTGGACTTAAAGCAAGAAAAAGACCTGAAACAAAGATAGCCAGCCTGGCAAGAGATAGGAGGTGAAGAGAGGGACAGGCCCTGGACAGAAGCAGATACAAGTCTTCAACAGTTAAGAGTCCTCAATTGAGGCCCTTGTAATTTTTGAAAATTATTTTTAAAATGTGAGCTAAAATTAAATATAAGCAAGTACATGAGAAATGAAACCTTCATAACTAAAAATGAAAATAATAATAATACACCATTGATTTTGACCCTTAAACTCTTAAAGCAATAGAATTTTCCAGATGTCTGGTATCACCTGTGTAATAGAAAAACTGAAGAGGAACACTTATAAAACTACATGAACCTTATAAATAAAATATGACTTATTAAAATAAAAAGCAGTTCAGTATAGTAAATGAAAAATAGTCATAAGAAAAAGAGCACAAAGACATTAAAATATAATAAATTAAAGGGAAAGAACATGAGATCTATTTGATTGGTAAAGAGGATAGAAAGTATGGAAGTGTAAATATTTAAAAAATGCAATGGCTTAGCTTTGTAAAATTAAGACATCATGAATTCATACAAGCTGGAGGTCCAGCATACATTCAGTCATATTATTATTAGAACTCTAAAGAGATTATAATCCCCAAAGCATCCTTAAAAAATGTCTGAGGAGATATGTAGAAAGCCCACAGACAACGAAATGGGATTTTGGAAAATATATTAAACCATAAGAAAGTGAGGATGAGAGAATGGTGGGAAGGAACAAACAGGAAAAATAACAAAATAACAAATCTAAGTAAAGCCATATCAATACTCACATGAAATAAAGACAAAGGGACTGTCACACTAAGTAAAAGCCAGAGGTTGTCAGGTTATAGAAATGGCAAGTCCTAACTATAGGCTGGCTACCAAAATATATATATTTGAATTATAAAAACATAGGAAAGTTGGAAGTGAGCCACTGGGGATGGATTTATCATGTTCATCTTTTAGGTTAAATGTAGGAATGCTGGCTTCACTGTTTTGTGTGAAGCAAAATAGAATTTAAGATTTCAAGTATTACTGAAGAAAAGAATTTCAAATTGGTAAGAGGTTCTGTTCGTCCTGCAAATGTAAAATTCTAGGTGACTCTTAATGTTTTACATAGAAAAATGGGTGGGGACGATGTGGGGAGGAATAAGAAGAATCAAGGACAATAGTATAAGAGAAGAAAAAACCAAATCAAAATTGCAGATCTGTTACCAATAGAACATCCAGACCAAAAATACCAAAGAGGGAACGGAGAATTTGAATAAATTCTCAATCAATCAATCACCATGGACTAATGGACATTTACAGCATACTCCAAACAAGGACACAGGAGTCTGCAAGGGAACATTTTACAGTATATACTATAGCTCATATATGAAACTCCATCCATTATAGATGGAAATCCCAGATTGTTATTCTCTGTCCACTATGTACTTCAATTAGAAATCAGTAAGTCAAAAAATCTAAACAAGTCCCAGATATAAAGTCACAAATTTAAAACCAACACATAGTTCAAAAACTACATGACTTCACGAGAATTTAGAAAGTATTTGGAAGTAAATGATTATATATCCAAATTTGTGTGATACAGATAAAGAAGAAAAAATTTTAGGTTTGTATACTTATTTTAAAAATGAAAGTTATTTTCATATCAGTGATCTAGACGGGTACCTCAGGAACCCAAAGAGAATGAACAAACAAACCTCAAAGTGAGTGGAAAAGAAGAAAATTAGAAAGGAACATGTCAAAGCTAGTCTGTTGGGAAAAAATGATAAAATTGATAAATACCCAACAAGAATAATCAAGAATTAAAGAAAATATGCAAATTACTCAAGTCAGGAATGAAAGAATGGATATTGGTATAGATCTTACCAATATTCAACGTACAGTATGATAAATTTAAAATAAATTAAAAATAACAAAACATGCAAATTCCCTATAAAACTCAAGAATACTAGAAAAACACATCTTGACTCAAAAGTCCTTATTACAGAGAGAATTATTTTTCATTTATTTGATGGTCCATTCTATTGGAAAGATAAAATAATGCCAAATCTATATGTAGCTATAAAAGAAAGTAGAGATGCATAAAGCAAACATTGATAAAACTGGAGAGAGAAATACCCATCATACTGGGAAACTTCAATACATATCTTTCAGTTTCTGTTAGGTCAAACAAATGTCATGTTAATGTCAGTGTGCAGAAATACATAGCTTGAGATACTCACATTTAAAAAGAAGCATGGCCAGGTGCAGTGGTGTAGATCTGTGACACCAGGGACCCAGGAGGCCAAGGCAGGAGGATTGCAGGTTCAAAGCCAGCCTCAGTAACTTAATGAGACCCTAAGGAAATTAGCAAGACATGTCTCAAAATAAATAAATAGATAATATAAGTTTCAGAGGCAGAACCTTGTAAGTAATTAAGTAAGTAAATAAATAAATAGAATGGGCTGGGCATGTGGCTTGGTGGTTAACCATTATTGGGTTCAATCCCAGGTCCTCCCCACCCCACCTCCCTTAAAATACTAGAAAATGAAGCATGGTTGAACACAAAGACAAAGAATCAAATATTAAGGGTGCAGAAAAGAATAAATGAATGAGCTCAAAGAAAGGGATAATTTATCTACATAAAGTCAGAAATGGAGAAACTAAAAAATTTATGTAGACAATACATAGGATCAAAAAGGCAGAATTTTGTTTTGTGGAAAGAGAAAAAAATCCAGTCTAGTAAAAAAGAAACAAAAGGCACAGTAAATAATATGAAGAATGAAAATAAAAACATCATTCCATAAATCCAGAAGAAATTCTAAAAACCCAACAATACATGGATAACTTTGTGCCAACCCCTCGTAAATAGATGAAATGATCACACTCCTACTGAAATTCATTGTTCCCAAACTTTCTAAATTAACTCAAACGAAAACCAGAAATTGTCAGCAATCTTATAATCAAGAAATAAAGCACTTTCCTTTGTCTGTAAGTGCTGATCATCAGAGTAGCCCTCAGTGTTGCTCTGTGGCATGCAGTGTTGTAGAAATTTGTACTTGCTTGATCTCAGTCTGTGTGATTCTATGAAGGTAGATGCTATTTTGTAAAAAATGTGTAAAGGGAGACTCAGCGGAAGTAGTTAATTTTAAAACTATTATGGTTGACTTAACCCTTGTTTATACTATTGTTATATACTAAAATACATACTATTTTATAGTACTGTTCTAATTATCTGGACAACTTGACATGAAAACATTTAGGACTTCGCCTGCTACGTTGCAAAGACCTTAGCAGATGTCATTTAATGCAGTAGTCATTCTGAAACATTGGACAGCTAGCCTGATCCCCTTACAACTCTCCTTTTCTTACCTCTGAGTATAAATTTCAGAGGCAGAGCCTTGTATGGTCAGTTGAATGCTGCATTTGTATACAGAAACTGATTGGTATCATTTTTAATACTGGGATTGATCTTTTCAGTCTCAGAATTTCTGACAGCAGAAAGAGTCCCTAGGTAGTGGTTCCTGAATTCATTTCTATTTGTGAACTGCCCGTTGTTCAGAAAAGACCTTGTTGTAACTGCTTTTGGATTTTCTAATTTGGGCTTTGCTCAGGTTGGAATAGGAAAATGCCACTATCTCAAAGCAGAATGCCACCATTTTTTCTCTTTGAGAGTTATACACTTTATGTGAAAATCTGTGACACTAGAAGCTGTCCTGCTTTGCTAACCATATTGGACATTCTGTGATTTGGAGTATGTTTGCTTACATCAGAATGTTTCTAGTTAAACAGATCTTGTAAAAGTCTTCACACATCAGACATTTATATAGATTAAAACAATTAGTCTAAACATTTAGAAACATAAAAGCATTAATATTTTAGTTATAATATATAAAAGAAAATTGTGATTCCTAAAGCATAGTTTTAAAACATAAATATTTGGCTTAAATTTTTATGAATAGTAATGCGTGTACACCACTCTGTAGTTTTAAGCTATGGGATTTTTGCTGAACAGTTTTGTCAACATTTGGGAAAATATTTGAATGTGTAAAAGCAGATGAACTTTAGAAGAGCATTAAGAGAGTTTACGTGAAGAATTTTAGTATATACAAGCATAAAACATTAGAATTTATAAGTAGTTTCCTCTGTAGCTTGCAAAATTGTGATCACTGCATATACAAATACATAGTTGTTTATATTTGTATGAAAACAATGCTTTAGATAATGTTGGTATTGTTTAAAACTGATTATTTTGTATCACTCATACATATCTACAATTGCTCCATATTTAAATATAAGGTATTCATATTTAATATAGAGTAACAATTTGGCAATACATTTGATTAATCAAACATAAATAAAATTATATTTTATCACCTATAATTGCCATATTTTTCTAGAAAATATTCCATTTGACAAAAGCAAAGGCTTCAGGTCAAATTACTTCAATTACTTTCATTAAAAGGACTACATTGTAAGATTTGTACCTTTTTCTTAAACACTGTGTAGCAAATTTATAGTCCACATTTATTCCTGGCTTTAAAATGTAGAATCTAACATTTACTCAAGAAAAGTGACCCATGTTTGTTTACAAGAGATTCTCTTTGTTTTAGGATAAATGATCCTGGAAAAAAATTCCCCTAAGAAAGGAATTAATGTTTAAAACAACCAATAATTTATAATAAATAGTGAAAATAATTCATTGCAACTTTATCTTCAAAAACCAAACCTGATATTCAAAAATATATTTTAGTTGATACCTAATACTATTCCAACTGTGCAATATTATTTTTAAAAGGTAAAGATTAACAATCTTGGGGTGGGGCATGCATAATACATTTTTTTACAAAATTGTGTATTATACAATGTTCTATTTTTTGATGAAGTTTTGCATTTTGCAGCATAATTATAGAGGGTCAGTTTTAGCAAAAAATAAAAAAAAAGAAATAAAAAGAAAAAAAAAGTTATTAGATGGATTCATTAGTTTTCCTAGGGGCTCCTTATGAACCTTCCGTTTACATTATTATCGTTCTCATGTAAGTTGAGACTTTTACTGTAGGCTGATGCATGGAAGTACTCTGCTGTGAAACTCTGGATCTTAGGTCTTCTGCTTCAGGGGCCTCCTCTGGCACTGGGCCAATGGGAAAAGTGGGCTGCCGCAATGTGACTACAGATAGAGGTGGAAGTCCTGGATCTGGTGTGCCTTGCCAAGACAGCAGGGTGAGCAACTAGGGAAGGCTATCTCCCTGTTGCCTGGGTGGGGTTGGGTGAAACATCCCAGCCAGGCCACTGCGGATACCTGGGAGAGAGAGGGGAGCCTGCTGACATTGCACGGGAGGCCTCTTCCCACCAGAGAGGTGAAATTTAACCTGCAGCCTCCTCTGACACCCACAGGGAGAGAAAGGGGTGGGGATAGGAGGACCGGATCCCCTCATGGCTGCCTCTAACACAACTGGGAGCAATCGGGAGAGATTCATGACTACTGGGTAAAAAGATGGATGTTCTGGCCCCCCACTTCATTATTTTTAATTCTGCCCTGGCACATTTGAAGAGGCATAAGAGTGGGACCCGTGTTACAGAAACCTGTAGTTTGAGAGTATTTTATCTGCTCCCATTGTTGTCTCCAATTTGCAATCTTTCCACCACGAAGTCTAGGATTCACAGAGCTCTCCATATAGTTCCTGAGGCCCCAGATCTTACTAGGTTTGCCTTCCTCTTTTTCCCCCTCTCAGGATCTCATGTGACTTTTATATGTAATGTCCAAGGGTTTTAGCTTTACTGAGTGGGAGGAGTAGAGACAAGTGGGATATGTTATCTGCCTCCAGAAACAAGTTTGTCAGATTAGATTGTCTTTTGAAGTCCTCATCATTATCCAATAACATCATTTCCATTTTCTCTTGTTGAATTGGCTTAATTTTGTTAGATCTTGATTCTGTCACCTTGCTTGTGGTCCTGGTGTTTTTCTGCCATCATTTTGTTGACTTTATGAATATCTGCATTTTATAAGCTTTGCAGTGGATTTCACATTTGGCACCATTCTCCACTGCTATCAGAAAGAAGTTGGTGACATAGGTATTGATATGGTGACTGCTGCCACTAGTAAGTGAACACGGGTGAATAGGGGTTAATTTTAAGAGTGGTCTTCAGTGACTGTTTGAGTGTTGCAACAGCTTTTATGTCCACCTGTAAAATTTCTTGTCAACTTCTCGGGGCCTTAGAGAGTAACATTCAGATAATAGTGTCTTATATTATATTCCACCCATTACTACAGTTTCCTTTATCTTCTTGCCCTTGTAGTAGAAAATCTGCTCAAATCCTGACATTTTCAGCGCTATTTGTATACCCTGGTATTACCATGATGTGATAATTCTGACTTAGCTACATATGTGCTTCTCTTACTTAAAGGTTATTTCAAAGTGTAAGAAACTGGTAAAAACTTAGAAAATAAAGCCAAGATCACAAGGCACTCACATATCCTTCCTTGGACTTGTGTCCCTAAATAGAATTACTGGGTCAAAGGACAACTTTTGTTATCTCTTGCTAAATTTCATTCTAAAAATGTTGTGAAGAAGACCTGGATTTTATGTTGAGGTTATAATTGAGGAAAGGCATCCTAAAGTCAAAGAGAATTAGCAACAGAGTAACTTTTAAAGACTGGTGTTCCTCTGTCTTGACCATCTCACAGTTTTCAGGCATTAACATTTTCTCCCAACATCTTAACTAAAATTGCATGATGTAATTATCATAGGTTTTGTGTGATCATCATGTATAGAATTATTGACTTGGCCTCTATATCATAATAGGGGCCACATGGGCAACTTACTGGCAATAGCCATAAAACATATACCTGAAAGTAAATGAATTTGGCACGTAGTCTACATCCACTTTAATCAACAGGGTCAGGGAGGTTGCAGGCAGGTAGAGGGTGAACATGTTCCTTGATACTGAAATACTGTGCCTCCTATGTATCTTTCTGCAAGACAGTAAAGAAGGAATGAAGTATTGACTGCTTTCCACTAGAAATATTAGCTTGGAGAATCACACAATGACTGGTCTCTCTCTTCCATTCAAAGCTGCCCTGGAGTTTAATAAAGACATAATTACACAAGATGAATTAGAGCAAAATCAGTCTTCTATCAATGAGCAAAGTAAGTGGAAAAAAAATAAGTTGACATAGTTTAAAATTTCCCCCACAGTCTTTTCTATTCTGAGCTCAAGTGTGTGACATGGGGTTTGGTGCTGTTAGATGAACTACCTGAAATACAGTTGTCTAAAATCAATTCAAATAGTAGAATGTTTGGAAAACCTGG
Organism: Urocitellus parryii; assembly: GCF_045843805.1. NCBI lineage: Eukaryota > Metazoa > Chordata > Mammalia > Rodentia > Sciuridae > Urocitellus > Urocitellus parryii. The sequence goes on from NC_135531.1 coordinate 153,715,531, forward strand.
GTAAGGTCAGAGCTGAGGGGCCATAAGAGCTTCCCAATGGAGCAGACTTGCAGTGTCCCCAAGTTTTCACCCCATACTAGATGAACAGTGGGTGGGCCAGCATTGAAAGCATTAAAGGCTGGGTCCTCGATGACCTTTCATGGCTCTATGTCCTTATCCTATATAATATTTATTACCTTATAGATTGCACTTTGTTTATGTGATTCTTTGATTAATGTCTCTTTCTCCATTTGACTGTAAATGTCATAGACTATATTTTTATAATGCTCACAGTTATATCCCCAATGCCTAGCACAGCACTAGGAACAATAAATATTTGTTGAATGATTTAATAAATGATAGACCAGTTTTCCCCCTGTGCTCTGTGCATGGCTCACCAGCTCCATTGTGGGAAGCCAGCAAACCTGAGTGAGGCTTGGTCCAGGGTCAGTTCTGGGAAATTTGAGTGGAGTTCTTATATTTTTCTATCAGTGGAGAACAGAAAGATGACCAAATTAGGGATTGTCAGGGGTGGGGGGGATGCAGTATTCAGCACTGGGGAGAGATGGTATTGTTTGAAAATGAAGATGAAAAATGGAGGATGAAAATGAGTTTCTAAGATTATTTTTTGAGGAAACGATTTTGGTTTTAGAGAAAAAAAGAAAAAAATACCCTTTTCTATAAGAGAATTTGAACTTGCTCATTTGCTTTCTCCCTGTGAATTTGATGCAGGACCCGCAGTTTTCTTTACAATGCTGCTCATTTGTAGCTTGGAATCTAAAGTGTACTTTTTCTTGGCTAACTTTTAAAATTTCTACATTTTTTTTTAACCTGGTCCATGATGAGTGCAAGTTTGTTTCAACAGAAAAATAATCAGGTGAATTTCTTATCATGGAATAAATTTGGAAACCAAAGGGACACCTGTTCATTCCACCATTTCCCATGGCCAAGGCCCACTATTGCCTATTACCAGAGGTATTCAGGTCAGGGACACGTGGTGTGCTCTGAAAGAGGCACCTTTCCTCAAATAACTGTTTCTTTTATCCCAGAAGGTTTTTGAAACTTGGGCTAGATAATGAAATTAAGAGAAATTGTAAGAAAAGTAGCCTTAACAAGTACCCACTCCTTTGTATGTGGAACTATATGGCTAAAAATTATGACCTAAAGAATACAATAAAAAACATGTTTTTGTTTAAATTGTTTTCATCTATGGAAAAGAACACCTATGGAAAATAAAGTGTAAAGAAATACACTTCATGAACTCTGAAGATAAGATGAGACAATGTTAATACTAATCAACACAACTTTTTTCTAATTCAGAATGAGGAAAGCAGCAGTAGAAAGGCCTCGTAATATCAGTTATATATGAACTTGGTACCTTCTCTTTTATAGCTGATGAGACTGAAATATGAATTTTAGTGCACAATTATGAGACAATACCCAATTAGCAAGAATGCAAACAGGAACAGAGTGCGCCAGGCAGAGAATTTCAACCAGCCTGATAAACTATGCGCAGAGAATAAACAGAAACCCTGAGCACTGTGCGGAAGGCACAGGTAGAGGGAGATCACCCTGTGCAGAGAGGAGTCTGCTCAGGTTGGCTCCCCAGTGAATAAGACTCTCTCTGCAGAGACAGTTATGAATGGAAGTGGGTTTCCTTCCACTTGCACATTTAAATAAAGGGGAGATCAGCATGCAGTGAAGACAGAAGTATAAAATCGTAGAATGAAAGCACACCTATTAAAATTAAAGTCACACTAAATTTAAACAGTCGTATTGTGCTTCTTAAAATAAAAGCTGAAAAATGTTATGTATGTGGATTTTCATAGAGTATCATTAATATTATTAATTATCATAGATTTCTGTCTCAGGTTTGGAGATGTGAATGATAGAAATGGCCCTAAATTGAAAAAAAATATACATAGGGAGAGGGTCAACACCAAGCTTTGGTGTTATTTATAAGATTTTCACCACTCACAGCACGGAAGTGCATTTTTTTTCATTGTCACCAATTGGTTAAAGACTAAAGAAATCTACTTTATATGTCACCAAATACAGGGGGCTTCATGATTCCATCCAATTTTCATTAAAACCTTTAAATATCTTTTCATGAAGCTGAATAGTAAAGCACACAACAAAACAGGGCACTGAATGTGCAGAAAATATGTTGCTAGGTTAGCTATTGATGGAGACTGCTTGACACCACAGAAAAAGCTCAGGGTCAGTGGATATAGAGGTGAATCCAGGATCTGCCCCTGGCCCAGGTGTGACCTGATATACCTCATTCAACATCTCTTTGTAGATTGGTGGTGACAACAGTTTCTGGGCTACTATGAGATTTAAATGAGATAAAGTATATGAAGGATCTGGCCAAGTGCCTACTCAGCAGCCCAAGTTTCCAATACATGCCTGTTTCCTTTGCTTCCCATCAACCTGTGGATTTATCCCTCAGATACACACATTCATTTTTCATAGGGGAAGCCTATTGGTGGTCTTAAATTTTGTTAGCCAAGATAAGTTATTTGATGCCATTTGAAAATAAAAGGACCATTCTTCCTCCTTTAGATGCTGATTTCAGTAACATGTCACATAGATTTATTAAAAATAGAAACTGCTTGGCATATATTGTCACACAAGGGGCACAGTGATGCTTTGAGAAATGTAAGGGATTAATACCCAGATTTAACAGATAACAAAACAGGCTCACAGAGTTAATAGACTTTCCACCAATGACACTGTAGCCATTGTAATGCTACGACTGGCTTCCAGCTCTTTCAGCCCTCACTTATATTTATTAGAAGGTTAAAGTTTTATCACACACACACACACACAGAATGTGGATTGGATTTAGGTTTAACCACCATCTAAATGGATGACCTTCAATTAAATTCTCTAGTCCTCAGTTTTCTTAAAGATATAAAAATGAGTGAAAGATGCCCAAGAAAATGCTTGGTAGAATAATAGCCATTATGATAAGTACAATGCTTATCTATCTACATGGTGCTTCTTAGATGACAATGTCAAAATGCCTAAAAATCTTTGAAATGAAAACTGAGTAGTCTGTCATAAGATTGACATTTATGTTTTTATTTTTTTTTTTTACTTGTTGTTTTCAAATTTATCCCCATATCCTGAAATACGCCTAAGATCTGTTTCCATATATACGGTGGCAAATTAGACATTTGCTTTTTTTGTGTAACAATGCATTTAACTTTATAGAGCATGACACACATTTTAATCCCTGTCTCTGTCGCTGTCCCTCTAGGAACTAACTTCACCCTTGCAGAACTGGGGATCTGTGAGCCCTCCCCGCACCGAAGTGGCTACTGTTCCGACATGGGGATCCTTCACCAGGGCTACTCCCTGAGCACGGGGTCTGACGCCGACTCTGACACCGAGGGAGGGATGTCTCCCGAACATGCCATCAGATTGTGGGGGAGAGGGATAAAATCCAGGCGCAGTTCCGGCCTGTCCAGTCGAGAAAACTCAGCCCTTACTCTCACTGATTCAGACAACGAAAATAAGTCAGATGATGAGAACGGTAGGTCCACTTCGTCAATACCTTTGAATGTTCCGTGCACGGCAGGACGTGGGGCTTGGGATGTATTTTTGTCTTCTAATAAAGAGGCATAACAAAACCATTCATTTTCATTTAAATCGACCTTGTCTACCCAGTCTGAGCTGGGGGAAATAAGCCAGCAGCCCTCAAGCACACAAGAAATGAGAAGAGAATTAGAAAATCACATTTTGATGATAACATGATATTCAGGTATAGTCAGTGGGTCTTATTAGCAAGTAAATTACATGGCAAAAGAGGCAGCTTGATAAACTATGACCTGTACCTGGAGAATGTCCTCTCTCTACCAGTTTCTGGGTCTTCGTATTGATTTCCCCTTCCCAGTATATGGCAACCTGGGTTATTTTTTTTCATGAAGATCTCTTAAGAATCCTACCTTATCTGAGACTTTCATTTCCAGGCAGCAATGCCTCATATCCGTATTGAAGATCAAACTTAGAACTCATGCTCTGGAGTTTAATAATGACAAATAGGAAGAGGCTTGTCTTCAGAAAACTCTTTGCCGCACTTACTTTTCCCCTTGGTACCTATGTAGGTTAATGGCTTCCCACGTCTTCTATCACAAATCTCTGTTGCCTGTCCATCAGCTTTGTAGGTGGGTTTTAATGAAACTTTGAAAATTAAATTCTTCTGATCATTAAGCAGTAAATATAGGGAAGCCTAAGCAAGTCATTAAAGAGATAAGGTGCTTATTTATAGATTTCCTAGCAACTCAGAATTGTGTTTAGTCAAATACATTTTTTAAAAAGATAAATTGCATTAGGTACAGCTGATTTATGAAGAAAACATCAAATGCTGTGCAGTTTGTTATGAATAGACTGTGTGTTTGTGAAAAGAATTACCATTAAAATGTTTACAAATAGATCAGTTAAGAATGTTTATATAAAATATTATAAACTTCTGCTAGAGCAGCTTTAAGTGTCTTCTTTCATTGAAAAAAAAAAGAAAAAGAAATTTACAGGCAGACAGCTTGTTGTGAATGCAAAAACATAGCTAAATACCATTTAATCTCAAAACTGTTGGAAATATATCATTTCCTGGGTAAGTCGCATAGATTTTAAAAAGATGCCACTTCGTCACATTTAGATTTATTTTTAATTCTGAAATAATTTATTCTACAGTGGGACAAGGGGCTGAATCTTATGCCTCTGTTCGTGTAGCTGATCAAGGTGTACTCTTCAAGGAAAAATCTGCACTGGACTCCTTTGGAATTTTAACAAAATTCTGACACTTGGCACATTGTACACTCTAAGGTGTTCATTTGATAGGAAATTACTTTTATAAGTTTCCATGAAGGCATACATTGAATCCATTTAAAGATATCCTTTTTCAACTTCAGTGTATGTCAGGTACTATTTAAAGGGAGGCCATTTGACTGCCCAATAAATAAAATCACGTGCTATCCAAGAATTTACAGCCCAATCTAAATAAAGTATTTTTAGCAAATCTCCCACGGTTGCATTATCACATATATACAGGGAACCATGTCTATAGGGCTCTTTGTACATATTTATAGAGTTTGCATCCTCTTATTTTAGGTTATATCTATAGCTATATGAATATAAATACTTAAAAATTCAACCAGTAAGTGAAGCTTTCCAATGGAACCAAAAAACTCTTTCCTTGAATTTTCCTAGAACTGCTATTGATTAGGGCCTAAGTGTGTAATTAATCATATATTTGGTAGAACAATAAGAGTTTATTTTACAGCATATTATTTGAAACATCATATTTGAAAAATTTTTACTTCGAGGGAATCTATGCCAATTCCTACATTTGATGAGAAATAAGCCCTTAGCTTCAACATCTTGAATATTTTTTTTCCTGTAATGCTAGTTACAACACAATCAGATTTGCCTAAAGAAAAATGTACAATTCTCTATATGAGTGCATCTGGCAAAGCCCAAAAGAGGTATTTAAAAGCCAGAGTTCAGGGTAGATGATAGTTATTTTTAAATGTATAGGTACAATGGCTCTCCTTTCCTCTTTTTTTACTAATTTTTTCATATTTCACGTATGTAAATCATGTACTTAATGCATGTTCTATTCTCATTTTTTGGTCAAATATAAAATAAGACATTTTACATGTCACATCATAAACTCTTTAAGCAGATAAAAAGTGAGATATAAGCAATTCTGCAGGCTGGGTTTTAACTTCAGTAAACTTCTTGCCCTTTCTGTCTGACAAATTCTGTCTAGTTCACAAAGAAATCAATGCTTTTTCACATCGCTGATTTTATGAAGTTTGGGAATGTATTATCATATAGATTGACAGTTGCCCCTCTGGTTCCACACCACAGCATGGACACTTACGAAGCCATCATTAATTTCTCACACTTGTACCCAGCAATGGCTTCCTCCGTAATAAACACTGTGTCCTTCAGAAACAAATCAATAACCTTTTAGGTATGCCTCTCTTGAAGAGGAAGTCACAAGAATCCATACTTTGAAGAAGCCCTCAACACAGGCTTAGGTTTTAAGGATACATGGTCATAAAGGGATTCTATGTTTATTTGTTTGGCAGATTGTGATATCTTTCACAGTGTTCATTTAAAAGCTCCCTTAAAAAAACTATTCTTGTTGTCTGGGATTGTGGCTCAGTGGTAAAGTGCTCACCTAGCACATGTGAGACAGTGGGTTTGATCTTTGGCACCACTTAATAATAAAATAAAGGTTATTGTGTCCACCTACAACTGAAACAAATATTTTTAAAAAAATCTCTGATTGTGACTTTGCCAAGCATATTCATCAAATGAAGACAGAACTCAGAAACAAACTATCTTTCCTAGAATGCAAAATATTTATTCATCCTTCCAAATCATGTAAGAAAATCCCTGACCTTGCTGGTAGTTTTTTTTTTTTTTTTTCCAAGATGAATGTTAATTGGGCTTCCTATGTGCTGCTGTGACAAAAATGACCTTCTAGGTAACTTGACAGTCCTGTCACAGTGCACACAAATATGACTTATTTACTTATTTGTTTTTGTAGTATAGATGCTGCGTTGTTAATCACCACTCGTAGCTCTGCATCTTAACCTCTGTATCTTAACCTGTACCTGGGAAATTAGCATTGTGCTGGTTTGAGTTGGGTTGCTTTAAATAGATAAAATTCTCAAGTTCAGGTCCTTTCATTCTATCTTGAAGCTAACAATGGCTTGGCTAGAAATGAAAATGAGAGTTAAGAACAGTTAGGCCAAGATTTTGCTCTGTAAAATTCAACTGCATCTGTACAGAGGGCTTTTCCAGGACTTTAAATTAGAATCATGTGCTTTTTTTTTTTTTCTAATAATAAACATTCCATTTAAACTATGTCCTCTTGGAGGCCCTTTGTATCAGCTGACTGAGAAAATGGGGCAGTCACTAATTCACAAGAATAACTAATTGCCTCCTTTAAGATGCAAAAGAGCAAAACACTGTAAAACTCTAGTGTGCATATTCTTGACTCCCTTAGGCAATACCTTCACCTTGGGGACTTAAAAATATCTTTGAGATTTTTATTTTTTAATTTTCAGCATAACCCTAGTTTCAGTTATTTTCTTGAAACTGTAGAAAGATAAAAGGACAAAGAAAATAAGCTTGGCCATTTGGGATTACAGAAGTTACAGAAAACTCAATCTGGCAGTGGTTAAAGCCTTAAGAAATTTATTCTTCCCCTGTCCTCTCTGTTTCCACCCAAAGTAAATAAGAGCAATATTCATTTTCCTCTACTGTCAGTTGGGAAATTTATAATTCGCATAATGCATTTTGAGGTTGAAAATATAAAAGTTGGGTTAATTCCATTGCATTTCCCAAAATGCATTTATGGCACAATCTGGCTGTCGGCACATAATGGATTTGTGTAAAGTGTGTTCGTGGAACACAGGTTCTATTAGATTGTGAGTCCTCTTGGTGGAGGGCTGTACTATGTTGGTGTCCGTGGTGCTTCAGCACACACAGGTGCTTTGTTCTGCCAACCAAGGTACGTTCATTTTTGCAATAGAAGTTGAGTTTCTTAAGTCTCCCTCCTTTCTCTTCCAAAAGATTCTCAGTAATTCAGCATTCAAGTAGCCCTTAATGAATGTATACCACACCTGATGGTGGGTGTCTGTTTCCACCCCATGCTATTATTCTTGTATCCATGTAAATCTGGTTTGTGCTTCATAATGCACTGCTTTCTTCTCCTCTGTCTCACATTTAAAAATGACAGAAATTGCCTAGAACAGACCCGAAACCATGCTTTTAGCTGCAAACAGAGTCAAAGACTCTGAATTTTGCTCTTAAAAAAAAATTAACTGGGCACAATGGTACCCGCCTATAATCCCAGAGGTTCCAGAGACTGATGGAAAAGGATCGCCAGTTGAAAACCAGCCTCAGCAACTTAGTGAGGTCCTGTCTCCAAATAAAAAAAATAAAGAAATAAAAAGGGCTAGGGATGTGGCTCATTCTCCAATCCCTAGAACCAAAATAAAAGGAAAAAAAAAAAAGAAAAATGAGAAGTTAGGAGGAGTAAGAATAAGTAAAAGAAGTAGCCACAAAATGCATGAATTAATATATGACTATACTATTCAGGTTGATATAGGATAATTTTCCAGTCAAATATCATGGAAAATAATTTTTATGTAACTAAAAGAAAATATTATTTCAATTCCTTAAAAATAAAACAAAATGGGGGAAAAAACCCAATAAAATAAAACAAATTTTCAAGGCATTTTGGCAACAATTATTTCACATTGCGTTTTTAAGCCATTTTTGTAAATCTACTTGCATATTCGAAAGAGAAACACAAATAAGAGTGTGAAGTGTGTTACATGGATTGAAAAAAATTAAGGACATGGAACAAAATATCACGGGTCCTCATTCTTGTCTGTTCCTGAACAAAAGGATGTTCTTATTTTAATGAGTGCTTTGGTTCCCTAAAAATCCAGGTAGTAGAGACTATGGAGGAAGCTTGTTTTAGAATTTTATTAATGGGAGTCTGAAATATAGAATTATCACAGTATTAAAACACAGCTGATAAAAAAATACAGAACCAGAGGCAAAATTTAAGACTCTCCCACAGACGTGGGGCTGGATTCACAAGCAAAGAAGTGAAAGGATTGATGTTTTGCAAATGGACCTGAATGAGACTAAAAGTTTTAGTGTTTTTGGCAAATTAAGCAATGCTTACATTAAAGTAGAACCGAGTGCTCGTAGAGGGTGAGACTGTGTGCTTTATTTCAGTACTGCACGTTCCAGATTATAAACTTTAGTGGCATGGTCTTTAGTTATTTATATATTTCTTTCTTTCCTTTGGTGGTTTCTTTCATGTTTGTTAATGCTCCCAGGGGCTATCAAGCAATGGCTCCATTCAATAAATACAATAAATAAAATGAAGCACTAAGCCTTACTTTTGGCAAGGGCAGCCTGATTATTACACGTGTAATCTGCAGGCCTTGGGGGAGACATTGGGCTTGGTGGATAATCATTCGGTTTTAAGCTGCTGGGTTCCTGATAGCAGTGCTTTAACTTTCCATTGAGCAGGGGAGGTGGTGAGAGAGGAAGAGGCAAGATGTTTCTGTCAGTTCACGATTGGAAGCCGCTTCTGTCAGAGAACTCCAACTTTTTTTTTTTTTTTTTTTTTGCTTATTGCTCGGTCTTGTTTTTGGCTCAGTTGTTGTTTGTCAAGGATCGAATTAAATTTATATCAGAGATGGGAGAGATATGCCATGAATCAAGTAGTAGGGTCATAAATAAAATGAGTTAAAGCTAAGATAATATAAATTTTCTACAGACAACTGAATCAGGATGAACCTGCACAGAAAATAATACCCAACTTAAAAGGATCTGAGAAGATCATATGAGACATAAGGAGGCATTTCCGTTAGGCATTCTGTAACTGGGACACAGCAAGAGGAAGGGAAAAATTCCAAGTAATAGATTTGTAAATAGGATAGAAATTGCAGAGAGGTAGGTACTATATATATCATATGTTGTTGTATATATGTGCTAGTGATTTAATTTTGATTGTTATCTAATGCTAGCTGAAAGAATGGCCTAGAAAATTGTCCTTTGCTGGTTTTCCTAGTCTCAGTTGGAGTGATGTTGAAGGCTTCACACCTTGGGGTAAGAGGTGCATGGGACAGACCTAAGTAACAGAAGTTATGAACTATGGCCCATGGGCTAAATCAGCCCCAGGAGTTGTTTTACTTAGGACAGTGTTTACAATTTTTAGACTAGTAATATTTTTTAAATGTAAGATTTCATGTTAGAAATTTTTATTTGGGGCTTCTCTCGAAGCATCTAACAACTCAGTGGTACTGTTCAGGTTCTCTCTGGCCACGTCTGGGTTCCAGGCAATGGCAGCAGCAGGCCTGGGTGGCATCCTTCACTTCCCTCCAGCCTGCTCTATCAGCATGAGATCCAGCTGTCCCTGTATGCTCTTCAGTGACCATCCTTGACCTATGCACAAACTTGAAACAAAACAGAAATAATAAATATTGTTCAAAATAGCCAGAATCCAGCAATTTTGTCCTCAGTGGACAGGTTAGGAATGGTGATATTAGTTCTTTCTTGAGCCTTGGACTTATCTGCCAAATGGGTTTTATATTGCTACACCAAATTTCTAAAATAGTTTTGATGAATTTAGATTCGAATCCTTCCATTAAAATTAAATCAAAAGAATCAATTTAATTTTGAAAGTATGAAGTCATCGTATTTGTATGTGGAAGGGGGACAAACAATGATTTGTCATCCCCATCTTCTGAAGTGGATGCCCCAAAGTACTGAAAAATTAAGGTTAGAAATCTTTAACACATTATGCTTCCATCTATTTTACTGTGGAAGTACTAGGCAGACTTTAAGGAAATAGGTGGAGGGAAAACCTCTTTTAAAAACTTGAGCTATTTCAGCTGACTGAGGGAAAACCCCAGAGCTTTTCAGAAGGAATTCTTTTAAAGAAGAAGAAAACGACTTGGTACTAATTATGCTCAGTCTAGCGGTGGCAGGTGTTTATGGAGTCTGCTACAATGAAGTGACAACAAACCGAGGTTGTGAGAGGTAAAACACAGTGGTCTGCAAAGACCCCCATCCCCCAAGAAAGAAGGATATGGTGCTGGGCTGATAACAACAAGCTGGAAGAAGTGAAGGTCAGAGTCAGTGTTGCCCAAGCCAAGAAATGCTCTACCGTGATTATGCAGGACACTAACATCAATAAGTGATGCTGTTCTCATGGTGCACTGACCTCCCAGCCTAGGGAAGTGTATGAAAGAGAAAAGATGATTGGATTTCAAGTATTTTTACTGATATTATAGAGCTGAATTTTTTAAGCCAGTGTTCCTTGGAAAAGAATAGGTTCAGAGTTAACTTTGTGGAGGTGTATGATATTCTTGTGGGGTGGGGTATAGAACAGAGCGCTATTGTAGCAATACATCCACTTGTGAGGGGTACGAACTCAACGGAGAGAGCTGAGCACTAGAAGAAGATTGGGAGTGTTTCTTTATAGAGCATCTTATGTAAGGAATAAACTACCACGTATCCACCAATCCAAGAGGACCCTAGAAATGATTTTTAAAAAATTGGTTCTTGGAAAATAGCACATATGGGATAAATAGGCATATTTAGTTAAGTGAGCAAAACTCTGCCTTGTTTTATTTAATACTGATAAAAAGTGAAGCAATCTTAGATAAGGAGGTTCTTTAATATGGGTTATTCTTATTTCACATCTGAAAATATTTAAGGTGTGGCTGCTCATTGTTCTGCATTGTACAAAGCTATCATATGTGTTCCTTTGTGTGAGTGTGTGAGTGTGTGTGTATGTGTGTGTGTGTGTATGTTGTGCATGGTGGGAGAGGTTACTCTGGAAAAAGGGATGTCATGGAGGAAGACAGACATCAAGAAATGTAAGTTGACCAAATCTCAATGAGATAGTAAAGTAAAACATACATGAAAATGTCAAAATGGCATGTGTGTGTGTGTGTGTGTGTGAAAGTGCTCATTACACATCATAGTGGGATGCATTGTTACATATTCACACACACATACCATATGTGTGTGTGTATGTGTGTGTGTATGTAGTTTCAGAGGAGGGAGAATAGAACTGTGCTAACCTCCTTGGATCATCTTACACTGAGAATCATGTAACCAATGATGCTATCCCATACACATAGGTCAACGTCTACCCAAAAGGTTCCACTTTCTCTCCAGTCCCATGTGAGAATCCTTGTCTTTGGGGAGTCCTGAATCAATTTGAATCCATTAGAGAAACAGTATTTGACTTGATTTTTTTTTTTTTTGCCAAGTAAGATATAATCTACATCCCTCTGTCCTTTGTGGACCTATCTCTTCTTCTAGACCTTTCTCTCCTTGCCCTGGATCTAGTAAGTTCTGATGACCTTAGTGTGAACTGATGTCTTAAGTATTTAATTCTACCCATTTGAAATTGATAGAATTATGTCTTCAAAACATGGTTTGCGCGTCATGATTCACTAGGATGTAGAACAAGAACATATATATATATATATATATATATATATATATATATATATTTTATTCTTTACAATTCCATGTGTGAGTATGTGTGATAACATGTTATTATATGTAAACACACATATATTTGACAGATTATATAAAGTGTATATAACATTGGAAGTATTCCAAAATTTGATGTCCATATAGGTGTCTGATGAAATGGTAAGTGACTATAGATATATAGATATTTTGTCTCATAGGGGATAAATTCTAAGCATCTGTCTTCCCTGGGAATATCTGGATTATCCAATACTGTGTGGCAACTCATTGGATTGTCTTATTGTTTATGGTCATCTGTGCTGACAATTCTTACTATTTCTGGGGGTACAATTCCTATTTTCTTCTCTCAGTTCCCTGTGTTGACTTCTATTTCATATACAAATAGATAAAAATATTTACTTTGTTGAAGAAACAGAGCACCTCTGTACATTTACAGATAAATTCTTGTCTGTTCTCAATTAAAAAATAAGAAAATCAACACGAAATATATTACCACTCTGGCATAGTCAGAGCATTTGGAAGAGATTCAGTTTTATTCAGGTTGTAACTGAGGGTCAGGGCTCGTTTGAGTGGAAGTATATTACTGGAGATTGAACAAGGCAGCGGGCATGGCGATTAGAGAGTGGGAGGTGGGTGAAGGTGATGATTTTTCAAGGGACACGCTCTTCCAGAAACTTCAGACTCCTTCAGATAAATGGGAACTTAGTTATTTTACTGGACAACACCAGGAATGCATCCCTATATGTGTAGCAGTCACGGACTAAGAACTTTGCATTTCATCCTAAGGAGTTAAGGTCTGACCAAGTAGGAATTACAGAACTCCTTAAAGAAGGTTTGATCAGGGACCATGTGTTTTAGGAAGCAGAGGATTAAAACACAAAACACACACACACATACACACACACATACACAATTTATCCAAATTAGAAGCAGTGTTACTACAAAAGGAAGCAATCACCCAGATAAAAGGACTCAGGAACCCCCTGATGGCAATGAGTGCACCTGCTTCTTGGCATTTGAGTCAGAGACACTCACCCCAGCCGAGCAAGTAGACACTGGATATTTGTAATTAAAATATTAAAATTCAAAAGGCCTTAATTCAAAGCTGAAATCGCAAGCAAACAGGAACAGGCACATAATCCCACCCTCATGCAGTGCTGGGGTGCCCTGTACAGGGTATCCTCCTCTCTTCCATATTCAGTACCAGGTTACATAGCTCGACTCCACTGTCGACGTTATTTAATCAAATGATTAATAAAGTGACATTAAATACTACTATGTACAAGGAAAATGGTCATGATATCATTTTTAAAGGGGCGGTGAGTGGTTGTAGGTGAACATTAGCTAGCGGTGTTCCAGGTTGGCAGTACTTTCCTGAAGATTATTTCAGTTTCTGTTCCTCGCTGCTGTCTGTGAGTCATGTTCCCGTGCAGTGGGTTTAATTGCTCCTGCAGCGACAGTTACGTCTCCCATCTCATCCCTAATCTTTCATATTTTTATCTCTCATGTTTTTTTAATCAGGCTTGAAAGGCATCTATTTATGTTTCTTTCAAGCTTTCTACTTGTCTTTATTTATTTATTTTTTCTTTTTCATTAAGTTCATCTTTGTTATAATTTCCAATTCTCTCATTTGAATGTTTGGATATTTTGTTGTTCCTTCCCTTACTTTTTAGATTCTACATTTTTGGCAATTTCAGTATTCTTTATATATTAAAAATGCATTTACCTCATCTTATATATTTTGATATAAAATATCCTCTTTATTGCTTTCATAAGGTGTCTCACCTCATCTTGAACCCCAGAATAAAACAGAATCCTCATGCTGCCAGATTTTTTTCCTTTAGTACGAACATATATTTTAAAAAGCCAATGTTTTATTGTTGATTAAATTAGTTATAAATATATAAGTGTTTGTAAATATAAGTGTATTTATATATTATACATCACTAAACATAGTGCAAAATGTATATCATACCTATGAATATGCAAAACATCTAAAATACATGTATGTAGGTGGGTATATATTATTTTATACAAATATATACAAACATGAAGAATAAAAATCATGTGTAAGTTGGCACCAGGAATAAACATCATTCATATTCTGACACATTCCTTACTTTTTTCAGTTTCTATGTTATAGATAGAGAAAGAGATAAATATTTTCACAGGGTCAGTAGGATGGTTTTAAAAGCTCTAAAAAGCCTTATTTTCTTGTCAGTAAATATACTTTAACATTTCCCCGTGCTATTAAATATTTTCTGCAGTATCTAAGGGTCACATAGTACTTCTTCAGCATAATATGTATTTCATTGCACAATTAGTTTATTTTAGATGCAGCAAAGAACAGAATGATGAATAAAATCAGAAGAGCTAAATTCCTGTGCATATCCCTAATTATTTTCTTAGGGTAACTCTTGGAAGTTTTATAATATGCACAGTGGTGCACAGTGATGATCCTTTCCAGCCACTTTCCTCATAGGAGCATTTGGTTTTATACTTGCATTGAGAACCACTGAGAGTGCCACCCACCTGTGTTCAGGAGTCCCTGGAAACTGATGTCAGCAACTTTCCAAGTTATACATGAAAGTATTTTCACTCTGACTTTCATTTATTTTAATATGGTGCAGCTGAGCAGATCTCTGTGTGTTTGCTGTCGGTGTATTTGTGATTTGTAATTCTCCATATAAGAAGATGTTGGAATGACTCTTGTCATTTTGTAGTGTATTACCTTTTTACCATCCTTCAGTGACTCCTGCATAAGTCTTGTTGGTCCCTGTTATCTACACAGAGGCTTTAAAACATTCATTTATAGGTGTGAAAATGATTTGATCACATTGTCAAAAGCATGTGACTTATTTTCTGTAAGGTGGAGAAGTTAACTAACTGGAAAGCCATTTAAATGGTTATATTAACCAAAGAACAAAAGCTAGTTCTGATTAAGGTAGGGATTTTTTTCCTTATTAAGAAGTTGAGCTGTTGTTTAGAATGCAGGGCTTATTTCAGATTGTTAATTTATAAAAAAAAAAGCAAGGACAGAATTGCATTCTGCATGATGAAAGGAAATTCACATCTAAGATAATCTGCAAGGCACCTTGAGGAGATAGAATCTAGTAAATGATGTATTAAATATTCTTAAAACTTCCTCCATCTATGGTGCCTTTGATTCAATGAGGTTAGTAATCATAAACACAGTGGTATCCCTGCATTGGTATTTTTACAAAATAGGTAGTTCTGCATGTAAGATAAATATCTCAGTACATAAGGAAATACTCTGAAAAATAATCATGTGGAAGCAATTACTATTATAATAAGCATATGGCTCTGCTAATATACAGTGTTGCTTAATAATTGATGTTATAGAAAAAAAGAGAAGAAAAAATATCTATATTCTGGGGCATCTTTTTGTACATTCAGAATGGAAAAGACCCCAGTGAAATGCAGAACAATTAAGAGAATACAGGTTGTCTTCCATTTCCGCTGATACACATTTATGGCTCTGAACAACAAGGCACATTGGGAAGGCAGGAAGTATACAAATCAACTTAATCTGTCCCACTGTGGTATTTTAGTCCTTCCACAATATAGTCCAATTTTATGTTTTTAGCCCTTGCTCCCACTTCTCCTCTAAATATATTTTCAGCTCCAACCCAACTGGGCTACTTATTTTTTTCCAGAGAATACCCTTTTGTCCTCTTTGTCTCTGTCTGTCCTGTTCCCTTTTTCTGCATGGTTATCCCTACACCAGCCTGTCCATCACATTTCCAGCCATCATGAAAGAATTCTCTAAGATTTCAAATCCCCTCTGAAACTATTCTGAGCTTTTAAACTGCATGTGAACTTCCATGCCTTTGAATTATTTAGCATTTTATTGCTCCATCTCCTCAAGAACCTAGGAGAAATGGTGTAGTGTTTACCAAGGTAGAGAAGCAAATGTTTCGAGATGTTATCTGGAGATAGAATACACAGAACTGGATGATGGTTTGAATGTAGGAGCTGATGAAAAAGAAATGCCAGGGATCTCTAACTTTAGCAATTGGATGGATTACTCAGCACCAAGATGGTTAATGCATGGAGAAGATGGAAATTGGGGACTTATTTTGCACGTAAGACAACCAAAGAGAAAGGTAGTGAGGATAAACTTGTGTAATTATTAGAATAGATAGATCTGGACTGGAGTTATCACTTGAGAGTCAGCAACATAATATTGTAGGATGTGTGTGTGTGTGTGTGTGTGTGTGTGTATGTGTGTGTGTGTGCGCACATCCATCAAAGGAAGTAGATGAGCTCACCAAAAGAGAAAGGTAGAAGGAGAAGAAGAGGTTGGGAGCAAACTCTGAGTCATCCTTAAATGTTGGGAAGAGGAGAAGAAACACACAAAAGAGACTGGAAACCCATTGACATGCACATTACAGTTGTCTATTCACTGTTGTTTATGTGATTTTCATTGGGTTTCCTAATGGATTTCAGTTCAAATGTGGCTCCATAATTTCTCTACCCAAAGTATCTCTGTTTTTTTTTTTCCTCCCTGTGACTCTTGTTCTTTCAAAGGAGACAGAACTGGATGAGCCTAAATTTTATAAGAAAAAAGAGAAATAAATTAATTTAGAAAGGAATAGAGGCACAGCAACATGCATGAATATGAGGGGCTTTCTCATGTGACTGGTAACCTAAGATGGTGGTTACTTTTATGGGTCATCTTCACTGGGCCACAAGGCACCTACATAGCTGTTTAAACATTATTTCCAGGTATCTTTGAGGATGTTTGTAGAAGAGATTAGCATTAAGTGGACTGAGTGAAGTAGGTGGTCCTTCAACCACATGAGTGGGCATCATTAGATTTACCGAGAACCTAAATATAATAAAACAAGGAAGAAGGCTGAATTAATTCTGACCATTTGAGCTGGGACATTGATTTCCTTCTGCTTTGAGTGCTCCTATTTCTCAGATTTTTAGACCTGAATCTCTATTATAAGCTCTCTGAATCCCAGGTCTTTTAACCAGACCACCAGTTTTCCTGGGTCTCCAGCTTATAGGAGGCATATTGTAGGACTTCCCAACTTCCATAATTGTGTGATTCAATATCTTATAATCATTATAATAAATCTTTCCATTTTTTGCTTTCTCCTTCTCCCTCTCTCCCTCCTCTCTCCCCCCTCCACCTCCCTCCTCTCTCCCCCCTCCACCTACCTCCTCTCTCCCCCCTCTACCTCCTTCCTCTCTCCCTCTCTCCATACCTTCCTCCCTTTCTCTATCTCCCTGTGCCTTTGGTATCATATCAAAGAAATCATTTTCAAGACAAGTGTCATCAATCTTTTTCTCAAATGTTTTCTTATAGAAGCTTGACAGTTTCAGGTCCTGTATTTAGATCTTTAATGCATTTTAAGTGGGTTTGTGTACTTGGTGTAAGACAAGGGTCCAATTTCATCATTTGCATGGGCATATCTAGATTTTCTGACACCACCTGTTGTTGAATAATGTCCTTTCTCTTTTATGTATTCATATATGTTGAAGATTGGTTAATCATATACATGTGTTCATTTCTGAGCTCCCTACATAATTTGATTGGTCTGTGTAGTTAACAATGGTATACTCTTAGTTATTATAGCTCTGTGATATGTCTTCAAATCAGTAAGTATGATACTCTAACTTTGGTTTTCTTTCCAAGGACTATTTGATCTGTTTAGGTTCTATGTGGGTCTTATGTTTTTGTTTTTGTTTTTTTTTTCTGTTTCTATAAGATACAACGTGGCGATTTTGATAAAGATTTTGTTGTATTGGTAGGTTGCTCTGAATAAAATAAATTCTTTATTTCTCCTGATCCATGAACGTAGGACGGCTTTCCATTTCTTCTTTTCTTCATTTATCAAAGATTTGAGGCTTTTCAATGTTCAAGTCTTTTACATTTTTGACTAAACTTATTTTTTCAGGATATTTGGGTAAAGGATTGCTTTTTCCAATTTCTTTTGAGATAGTTCATTGTTAGTGTATAGAAGTATGACTGATTTTGTATATTGATTCTGTATCTTACGCCTTTACTAAATTTATATATTGGTTCTAACAGGATTTTATTAGTAGAGTCTTTAGGGTTTTTACATTTGAAATCATGTCATCTGCAAACAGAGATAATTTCATTTCCTCCTCTCTGATTTAGATGTCTTCTATTCCCTTTTCTTTCCTAATTGCTTTTCTAGATTTTCCAGGACTATGTTGTATAATAATGGTGCAAGTGGAATCCTTGCTTTATTCTTCACCTTATAGGATATGTTCCTCCAAAGAAGACACACAAATAGCAAACCAGTACATGAATATATGCTCGACATCACGAATAATTGGGGAAATGCAAAATAAAGTCACAGTGGAATACTATTTTACATATCTGTTAGGATGGTCATTATTGAAACAAATAAGCAAAAAGATAAGTTCTGGTGAGAATGTGGAAGAATCGGAGCCCTTATATGCTATTGTTGGTGGGAATATACAACAGTGCAACCACTAGAGAACAGCGTAGGGTGGTGTATGCCTGTAATCTCAGAGGCTTAGAAGGCTGAACCAAGAGAATCTCAAGTTCGAGGCCAGCTACGGAAACTTCATGAGACTCTATCTCAAAATAAATAGTAATAAAGGACTCTAGATGTGGCTCAGTGGGTAGAGGGCTCCTGGAATCAATTCCCAGTAGTGAAAATATTTTTTCCATAAAATCTCAAAATCCCATTTCTGAGTATTGTACTCAACAGATTTAAAATCAGAGAAAGATACATTCTTTTGTTCATTGCAGCATTGTTTACAATAGCCAAGGTGTGGAAACAATTTAATGCCCATCAGTAGGTGAATAGATTTAAACATGTGGTATATACATATAATGGAGTATTATATATTCTGCTGAATGAAAATAGCCAGTCTCAATAGGACATGTACTACTTACATGATCCCACTTATATAAGGTGTCTAAAA
The DNA here is from genome assembly GCF_045843805.1 of Urocitellus parryii. Taxonomy (NCBI): domain Eukaryota; kingdom Metazoa; phylum Chordata; class Mammalia; order Rodentia; family Sciuridae; genus Urocitellus; species Urocitellus parryii. Next base: position 153,734,524 of record NC_135531.1, read on the forward strand.
TAGTCATAGAAGTAAAATAAATTTGAATGGCATTTGCCAGAATTGGGGGAAAAAGAACAGAACTGGGGAGATGTTCCATGGATAGAAAGTTTTTGTCATGTACAACAAAAACATTCTAGACATCTGCTATGTAACATTGTTCTTACAGTTAACAACACTGTATTGTGTGCATTAAGTACAGAGAGTAGATCACATGATATCTGTTCTTAACACAATTTTTAAAAATGTATCCTAAGTCTTAGGCCTTTATCATGAAGAGAGGCAAGGATTTTCCTCCATGTGAAATCTTCCATCAAAACTTGAGTGGAATAAATGATGGAGTGGAATGTGCAGAAAGCCTAACTGTGGTGGGATTAATTGAGAATGGAATAACGAGACTTGGAGACACAAATAGAGGCAACTCTTTCCATGAGTTTTGGTGCAAATGTAGGAAGGGAAATCAAGACAATATCTCTGATAAGAGAATGGTACTTTGGTGTGGTAATGAAGATTATCTAACAGAGAAGAAAAGAATAACTGGTGATAGACAAATGAATGGGGTCTATTTTACATGTGTAAGAGCATAGGAAGTGCATGTATGGTAAGAGAGAGGATGGGTCATAGCAAATGGTTAGATATGTGATACAAACCCATGGTATTTCTCTGCTGATTGCTTATTTTTTCTCAGTGAAGTGGAAATTCTGGTCATCAGCTGAGAGAAAGGATAAAGGAGGCTTCTGAGATTTAGAGAGAGAAGTACAAAGAAGTGTAGGAGAGCAAGGATACTATTTTCTATGGTCAGGGGTGTGTGTGTGTGTGTGTGTGTGTATTCATGCTGTATGCCCAAATGCAGGTACAAAGAAAGTAGAATTTGATTTCACGACTATGGTTCTGTCAAACCAGCATCTATAACATCAAGTCCCAGAAGTAAGTTCAATGATGACAATGATTCACCATAAAACTTAAGCGAGATAAGGGTGAGAATGAGGACATCATAGAAACATGAAATCCATTGGCTGGAGGTGCCAATGGATGTCCAAAACTATTGGGATCCAGGTACAACAAGAGAGACGTGAGCTGGGGAGGAAAGCACAGGAAGAAGTTGAGATGGAGAATGGCTTGCAATTTTCCACAGTGAAAAGGTATGATTCAGAGGTTAAGAGTTGGTGAGACTGGGTGGAAGAAAATTTGAGTAGGAAAAGCCCTTCAAAGAACTGAAAATCAGGGCTTCATGAGAATTGCTTACATTTATAACAAACAAGTCATGACTGTGGACAGAAATGTATATACAGAGAGAGTGACAGAGATCCAGAAGTTGAAATTATGTAGAAATGAAGAATGATGGAGTGGTTGCAATGGGGTGTCAGTGGATGATAGCAATAAGGAGAGTTAATACAGGATGGAAGCTGATAGCCAGAGATGAGATGCAGAGAGTGTCTTCGGAGCACTGAGCAAGCATGTTCTACCAGTGACAAGCCTCAGTGTCTGTCTCTTTCACATCTTCTGTCCCATAGGGATGAGGGCCCAGGGAGGAATTTCCGCCACCACTTGAGCATACCTGGGGGAAGAAATTTCCTTAGGAAAAGCTACCTACCTTTCCACTGAAACAAGAACACTAAATGGGCATTTGGAACATGATTAAGATTTTTGTTTTTAAGTTACTGATATACAGAGTAGTAATAGACATAGTAAAGATGGAAGGCAGACTGTGAAGGACTGGCTTTTGATGTTACTTCCTGTTGATCCTGCAGAAATATTCCTGATATCTCTTCCTCATTTAAGGCAGTAGTCAAGCTGGGATGCTAGAGAAGCCATGCAGTTAGACTTTGGTATAAAGAACTGGGTTCCAAGGAAATGGGAGGACAAGAAGACATTTCTATTACACTGTAAGAAATTTTGAAGCTAGGGACCACATCTTGCTCATCTGTGTTTCTACAGAATCTAGCACATTATTTGTGGGAATGAGTGACAAAACTTTGGAAGGGAAGTAGAAGGAACAGGGAGAGAAGGCAGGGAAATTGAAGGACAAGCTCTAAAAGATAAGATAATACTCATTGGTAAACCCACACTTATTAGAAGACCTAGGTCCTCATGTATTTGATGTTAGAAAATTTATCTCAAAATAATCACAAAATGTATTTGCTTTAATTTGTTGTCAGTTTTTTGTTTTTGTTTTTGCTATTGTTGCTGCTATAACAGAATACCAGAAAAAGGGTAATTTACAAAGAAAAAAATCATACATTTCTTACAGTTCTTGAGGCTGGGAAGTCCAAGGTCAAGGGACTTGCATCTGGTGAGTACCTTCTAGCTTCATCATCCCATGGCAGAAGACAAAAAGGGCAAGAAAATACATGTAAGAATGAGAGAGGAAGGTGGGACCTGACTTACTTTTATAACAAATCCTCTCCCATAATGATAACATTTAATCAGAAGCTAATCGCTTCTCATTAGGCCCCCACCTCCTAACTCGGCTGCTTTGGTAATTAAGTTTCCAACACATGAACTTTGGGAGGCACATTCACACCATACCAATATTTGAAACCTGCAGTTACCTAATAAAAGAAAAACTGAAATGCGCTTCATAAAGCAATACATGAAACCCATGAAAGAAAGGGTTTTGTTAGCATTGTCTATGGTTTTATATGGCTGATGGTGATGGTGATGGTGATGGGAAATGGAATCCAGGGCCTCTGGCAAGCACTCTAGGGTTGAGCTACACCCTCAGCTCCCTGGTTTAATGCGAAACTGTCCCTTCTCCATTTGAGGAGGTGAACAACCTGATGAATGAAGAAGAGGTATAATGGCAAGGTGATTCTTTCGAACCTTCTAAAGAAAGCTCCATCTTGTATAAGGAGGTGCAAGACAGTGTTTCCTGCTGAAAGAGTTGGTTAAGGAATGGTATCTGCACTCAGATGACACCAGAATGACAGCTCCATCTCATGGGTCTTTGTTTGCTTCTTGAAATTTGAATCAAGCAAAAGCAGCCTCTATAACATGACTCAGAATCTCTCCAGGCCCTTAATGGGCTTTCATACTTGTAAACTCTCAAGAGTTCTGTCACTGTCTCCCCGAGGCAAACTGTGCCTATCCATGCCCATGAACTTCTTTCAATTCCAGTTTGTTCCGATGAAGAAAATTCCAAGAGTGCACTCACTCCATGTACCGTGATGGCATAACATAGAAATGGGAGTGTGTGGAGGCTTAGTAGGAAACCACTAGGGACTTGGGTCCTTATCCCAGCTGTGCAGGTAATAGCTCTGTGGCTGGGGCAGCAGACCTGTTCTCTGTAGGGGTCAGTATCATTATTCCTGATAGGAACACAATAGAGGCAGGTAACTTGGCTGTGAAGGGCAACAAGTTTTAGAATCGTGCAGGCAAGTGTCTTCCTCTGTCCCTTATCAGTGCCAAATTAGCACTCAACTCTCAAAATTGTGGTTCCTTCATCTGGAAAATGGGGATAAGAGTTAGACTTCTCCCTCATTTTTTGCTTCAATATTTAAATGAGATGAGGTATTTCAAGCTCTTGGCCAAATTCCATACATAGTACTGATTAGTTTTCATATCACCTTTTTAAAACAATTTTCTTTGTTGCCATATTTAATCAATTTGCCCTGCTTTTAACATTTCCAGATTTATCACAGGCAAGTGATTAAAAATGATTTCTGTGTCTCCTTCATAACCCTGGGCTATGAGGTTGTTGGGCAGAAAATGTAAATCTCTGCTCTTGCATTGATCCTCCAGTAAAGGCGACCGGGATTAGATCATTTTCACTTACAATGGCTGTCCTCTCTTTCTGGTAACCTGTCACAAGCGGGAGGTCTGCCTTGTATATCAAAAAGGAATTCTAGAAGGTGATTTCATTTTTGCTTTCATTTTGTTCTTCAAGGAAAGGGAGTTAAATATTAATTAAGAAGGCTAATGCAGTAAATATAGAGATGCAACCATCCCAGACTCACAGAGTTTATGATAAAAGGAACTGTGAAAGGGATCAAAGCCAATAATGAGCCAGGACGAGCAGAGTGAGAGATGTGGGATCAAAATATGCAGGAAGCCCCGTCGTAGTCTGTGGTGCAGAGCGCCATTAACTCCGAGAGAACAGTGGCGCGTCCGTCATTCTGAACACAAGTCATCAAACATTTATTGAATATCTACTACATGCTGAGAACTGGAAATACAAAGATAAATTTCACATAATCCTTGCCCTCAAGTAACTCACATGCTAGGAGGAAAAAAGAGACCTACATGGTGGCAGGAGATAGAAGAGCACAGTAATTAGGCACGTTTCTTTGCAATAAGATGGTCTGGGTATAGAGGTTAGTACTGTCACTTCTTAGATTGGAGAGCGTAGAAAATTATCTCTTGTCTCTGAGTCTGAGTTTTATCCTTGGTAAAATGGAAGTAACTACTCGTGGATTTGTTGAGGAGAGTAAATGAATAGAATGTTTGAAACAGGCTCTGCACCCACTGCCTAACATGGACAATGGTGTACATACTATTATATGACTAGGGATTGCAAAAGACGCTAGTATATATAGGCAAGGGTTTCAGCTAGCCGAGCATGATTGCTGGTAGGAGAGAGGAAAGGTGACTTACTAGGCAAGGATACAGGACACGGTGAAATCAGAACAGCGAACAGGCTAGGATGAATGGAGAATGAAGAACCATCCCTTAGGAGCAGAAGGGATGGACAGCAGGAGAGAAATTGGAAGGGAATAATGAGGGGACTAGAAAATTTACCCTGGCCAGCTTTTGGAAAGCTTAGAATTAATGAAAGCACATGGCTTCATCACATAAGCAAATGGGAGCCACTGAAGGCTATTAGCAAAGGGATGTCTTGATTCGATTTACATTTAGAAAAAAAAAATCTACATTGGGAGAATCTGAAGCAGATAGAAGAAATGGAAGGTTGATAATGGTCCCACTGGTGCAGTGAGATGAGAGGGAGGGAATTTGGAGAGTTTGGAAGGCAAGTTTTTAGGAGTTAGCAATGGTCAGAGCGGACAGAGGTGTATTTACAGGGAGATGAAGAATTCCAGGTGTTTCTAAGAAGTGCAGGTGAGATAACTGGGTATGAAAAGCCTCCCACAGAGGCAAGGAGGAGAAGAAAACCTGGCCGGGAAACAGGAGTTTACTTTTGGAAAATATTAAGTATAGGTTTCCTTGGAATTTGGTGTAAGAATGTCAAACAGGCAATTGGAAATGCTTTAGTGGAAATAAGTGTGAACCTGGGGGAAAAGAGAGGGAAGCCATCACCCTTAGGTTGTCACTGGGGCTTGTTAGGAGGTTGTCAGGAGAAAATGCATGCAAGGTGAGGCCAGAAAGGTGATGAGGAAAGGATGCTTGGAGCTAAGGGGGTACATCAGTGTTTTTCCTGGAGGAAGAGACTATTAGGAAGATCAAGGTCAACTACGCCTTAAGCTGCAAAACGTTTAATTAGGATGAAGAATGAGGAGAGGGCTTTGGATCTGATGTTGATAATGTTTGAAAGTGTGTTCCCGGAGGAAGCAGTTGCAGATGCTTGATGAACATGGCTAATGGAAAGGAGGGTATAAAGAGAATCAAGGCAGAGACCGGCCTTGCACCCGGTGCATGTGGAAAGGCCCTGTGTTTCTTGGGCAGAGGTACTCGCTGTGCACATTGGGACATTTTCAACATAAAGGAGTGAAGCTAAGTGTCAATTTTCATCATATTCTGTCCAAGAGGACAGTGCTCCAGAACGAGGTCTCCATCCAGTACTTATGGAAAGGAGCACATGCTTGGAATTATTCAAATGAGGATTCTAGGATTTGTGTTTGCTGAGAATCATGGACATTCAGTAAGATTCTCATAATTTATGAAGCATTTGAGGATTATTATAAAACAAGAAATCTTTAATGTTTTAAAAGGACAGCATGTAAAATTATCGGAATAAAAGGTTGAAGCACTTAACTTAAAAATGTAGCCCCCTGCAAGCTCTAACAACTGAATTTTGATAAAATACCACAGCCCTCTATTAATGTAGGTACTCAGAAGTCACACGAGATTTTGATGATGAAAGGGCTTTGGTGATCCATTTTAAACTAAATAACAAATGTTTTTCAATCTGAGAAAACCCTGACTTTCCAGGTTTGGGTGTGGGAGTGAAATCTCTTTAACAGTACACTGATATTCTGAATTTTGAGAAATGGCTTAAAACTCACTGGCAAAATTAGTTTCTGAGGTGGTAGGTTTGGGTTGTTTTCAGTTGTGGCTTCAGCCAGTCTTTGTCACTTCCCTTGAGGTAGAGGAGAAATCAAGGTGGAGACCAATACCAGAGGCTAGTTCCCCTGCCTGCTGTTTTACCTCCCCACCCAGCAAATGCATAGTTAATGGCCCTTCCCTCCTTTCTTTTGATTCTTTAATAGAACATGTCATACAGTCCAACAGCTTTTTAATAATCCCTGTAAAATAAGACAAGATTGGCAGTGCCATTTTTTAAAATAAGAGAAGCAGTTAAAGCTTAGGTTTTAGATTCAGACAGACCTGTATTTGAATCCATCTCTTCTATTTAAAAGCCATGCAACCAGCCAATCTCTTAAACTTTCCTAGACTCTGTCACCAGTAGAAGGACAAAAGAGAATATAAATACCCACTCTAACAGGTTGTCTTGAGGATCACAGAAGCTGGGGCATTATGCTTGCATTGTATCTTTCTTAGGTTTATTCACAACCAAGACATAAAATTATAATCACAGACTGAGACAATCACTCCTAGAAAGTCCCTGAAACTGTCTCTAAAGTAGACAATATATGGCTTCGTGCATAAAACCCTATACCTGAAAAGTGTATATGAAGATTTAATGCTTACAGTAATATATACATACACAGGACATAGTGCAAGGGTGTGTCAAATGTGGGTATATTTAGTGTTCTGAGAGTTGGGGGGACAGGCGTGTGTGATGAATGAGCAGTCTTGTCTCTTGTCCCTCATCCTCACTGTAAAGGGCATCTTCTTCTCTCCTTCCTCCACCCCATAATAGGAGGCACTTATACTGGGATGTCCTGATAAACCCAAGGTGCAACACAGTTCCTAATGTGTCACAAACACTCAGTAGGTGCCTCTGAGTATTTTTAATGTCCTTTGTTCTCTGAATAGAAAGAATTTTAAAACAAAAACTGTTTGATAGCTGAACAAAGGTCCAAGGAGCATTCATTCTTCAGAGCTGGAGACCTGACCTTGCTGCCTAATCCACCCTGGGCTGAGAGTTTGTAAATGTTGCACTGATACAGTGTGATCATTGGGGTTAATTTTGGTCTCGCTTTGTAGTCCTTCGAGAGAGCTTTATAAAAGGAACATATGCTTAAAGATAATACGTAGGAAAGCCTAAAAACTCCAAATTGTGCAGCTTTTGATGGATTTGAAGTAAAACCTTTACAAGGAACAAGGGAGAATGGATTTGGTTGAGGTTCTAGTTTCTTTCCTCAAAGATTTATCAGCTTAGAAACTGTGTGTGCGTGTGCATGAGCCTGTGTACGTATGTGTGATGCTTTTTAATTTTGGTTAATAAACATTTTTTTCTTAATACATCCCCAATATTGGAGGAATAATATGAGTACATCTGGGTGGTTTGTGACTGACTACCTTCTTAAAGATGCTTCGAGATGCCAAACCAACTTGAAATGTCTGCCACCCCCAATTTTTGGTAGTAAAATAAGGACAGTCTGAAGTAGCCTGAAGACAAAAACATAAATCAATGTTGTTCATTGCTTACTTATACTATGCTAATGTATTTGCCATCGGCAAGAAATACTTCTAAATATTAAACTAATTTTAAACCATTAGATAAGATGTGTGGCTATCCCTGCTAACGATTATAAAACCCTTAGGTTTTGTCCCAATATTTCACAGATCTTCCCAGTTTACACCCAAAAGTATGTGTCATGATAGATAGACACACACATACACACAAAAACTTGTATGAAATTTTTAAAAACGGGATTGGAAGATCCTAAAACCTTGCTTGAATGTTCTGCTGTTGATTTCTCCGAGGAGTAAAATATACGTGGCAACTTCTTCAGAAAGAACTTATTAAAGTTGAAGTACAAGGATTTTTAGATCAAAAGGATAATGATTTTTTAAAATCTTTACTATGTGATAAATTATTCTGAAGGCATTATAAAAATGTACAAACTTGCACCAGGGAATAACACAGAAAGTTGGTGGTGACTTTGAAATTAGTACAGACAAAATGCTAACCTCCTTCTATACTTGGTCAAGGATTTTACAGTATGGTGCTACCAGTGCTTTTTTTTTTTTTTAATTCCCTTATCATCAAAAGATTTTTTTTCCTTTTCAAGAGATATGCATGACAATAGCTACTACTTAGAAACATGAAAATCAATACCTTCACCAACAAGTTTCCCATTGTTTAAAAACAATGGCATTGTGAAGAATTTTGTAAGTTATTTCCACCATTTACTTACTTGCCTTTCATGGAGAAAATGACACCTAAATTTCCAACCAATGTAACTATGAAGATGTGCTTTCTGGGCCTCTCCCCCTCTCTTTAGGACAACAGAAAGGCATTAAACCTGAGGATGACTGGAAACGGAGTGTAGCAGGGAAGGGAACAGTGGTGTGAGATGCACAAAGGGAGATTTTAAAAGCCTATGAAATTGGAGGATTTCTTGGTGCATCTCCTTCAGAAGAGACAAAGAATAGTGATTGGGGGTTTTGAAAATGATTGACAATCCATCAGCATAGGGTAAGATCAGAAGATCCTATCATTCCAATATATACCAAATTCCTCCAGGCAGGTATTATGATTGACATCTCTTGGCCTAATGCAGGGTGACTTCAAGCTGGTGGAGATGATAAAGCACTGATGTAGCCTCTTCAAGAGATAGAAACCTTGGAAGGAATCCCCTTTTAAACCACTTTTGTCAGCAAGGCCACCAGCAACTCCCTTGGAGGGTTATCACAATCGTTCTTGCATATAACTCTCTTATTACCATATTGCCAATGCAGGCGAATCCAGGGCTGCTGACCAGGTAGGTCTGTACTGATCCCTGCTGTGTGGTAGTTATCTCCATTCCCTTCTTACTGCCCTTTAGAGATTGTTCATGCTTTTTGAAGTTGCTTCTATGACTTTATTATTTGTAACAGCATGATTGAGATACGGTTTACATAGTGTACAATTCACTCAGTTAAAGCATTCAATTCTCTGGTTTCTAGTGTATTCACAGGGCTGTGCAATCATCCATCAGTCAATTTTAGAATATTTTAATCACCCCCAAAAGAAACCCTTTCACAGTCATTTCCCACTCTTCCCCCAACAACCTCTGGCCCCCCATAGCAACTACTCACCTACTTTGTCTCTCTGGATTTGCCTGTTCTGGACACATCATTAAGGTGGAATCTTGCCCTACATGTTTTTTGTGACTAGCTTCTTTCTCTTAACATTAGGTTCTCAAAAGTTCATCAATGTTACAGAATCTATTTTTCTTCATGTTTTTTTATTAAGGAATAAAATTCCATTATGTGGACATACCATGTTTAACTGTCCATTCATCTGTTGGTGGACTTTTGAGTTGTTTCCCTTTTGGCTTGTACCTGTGATTTTTGTTCCTGGGCAGAAAGCACACCCACTTTGGAGTTTCCTGAACCTAAGTGCAAAACCTCACGTCCTCAGGTCTGCTACTACTTCACCAGGACTTCGGTAAAGTTATATATATATATATATATATATATATATATATATATATATATATATATAATCTGTTTTCTCCTTTTGTATAAATGGACATCCAGTGTTGCCCATTTGACTCCCTGTAAAGATTAAATGAGTTAACAGTTGAACAACTTCCTATTTCTTGAATAGATAGTCACATAATATGAGCCTTCCCATAGAACCGTGATATATTGTACATGAAGGTAATCTGGGTAATTCCAGACGATTACACTCTATTTTAAATCAAGCAAGCAAAGGCTTCAGAGACATCTCCTAGTATTGACAGTACGTTCTGCAAAAGATTTTTGGCAAAGCTCTGTGAGAATTATTTCTGTTCATGTTTTCCTAACTCAGCCTCACCCTGTAATCCCAGAAAGTACACCCCACAAACCTTTGCCTTAGATATAGCACAATTTAAAAAAAAAAAATCAATGTTGGCAACGGTCCCAAAAAGGGAACTGGTGGCATGAGTCTTCCCATTTCATCGCATTATCTATTGAGGCAAAGATAATGTGATTGATTCTCCAGGTAATCTGGGATTTTATAAATCACTAAACTAAGCCTTTTTACATCTCTGGACCTGATGTGTTGTTGATCATGTGCTGTTAAAACTTTTCTCATGTTATTTTCAACTAGAGAAGAATACATGGAATAAAACAGGGTCCCTTAGAGAAGTCAAAGAATATGCCTAAAGTTTCTCTAGTAATTGAATTAAAGAGAGTGGCTAACCAAATCTTTCCATAGAAATGCTACACCTAAATGAGTTCTTCTAAATGAGTTTGCAAAAGACGAATAGAGTCTTGTTTAATTAAACTTACTTGTAAAGTTTGCTTAGAGTTTGCAGTAATTCACCTTGTCAGTTCTCATCCAGGATATTTAATGATGGGCTTGCTTTAATTTCCAAATCAGAATCAGCCTCTCCCTCTTTACAGCCTGACATTAGGCACCCTGTAGAAATTGCATTATTCTCCACATGCATATTCATAGAATTAAGTATTATCGATGCAGTTAAAAGAGCTCAATTATTTTTCCGCGATTGCATGTTTAGTTGTCTATGCTGAAGAAAAGTAGATTGAATATTTTAGGGTCTGGTCAAACCTTTAAAATATAAAATGTGAATAAATATTAGCAAGAACCCCCAGCCTTGCTGTCAGTTGGATTTTTAAGACATTTACCATCAATATCATCCCTTCATTTATGTTTCATGTAATGACTTCAATTACAAGGAGCACAGTTTTTTTTTCTTTTTTTTTTATTCCCACCAAATGCTTTGAACAAAAAGCAATGACAGATGAGGAAACTGACTATCATCAAAGAGAAACATTTTCTCTAAGATCATGGAGTTAGCAAGTGCTGAAGCAAGACTAGCATCTAGAGCTCTGACTTCTAGCTCTTCATTTCATTTTTCTCATCCTCTGACCTCCCTGGGGAATGAACAATATGCTTCCAAGTACGTACTTACTTTAGCTTCATATTTAGGCTGGCCTGCACGTGTCACATTGGTGTTAGTTTCATTGCCCAGTCATTGAGACATATGAATATTTGGTAGTGGTCAGAATACTGCATTTCCAGATTCCAGGGTAAATGTAATTCTTGATTAATAATTTAATAAAAAATAAGGTGTTTGTTTATAATGTTAATTAAACACTCAAGGAAAACACACACCACCAATTCATTTGAGAAAACACTGAATGCAAATAGGAAAACAAAGGAAATGAGGATAGGTTGATTCTATATGCATTTGAAATATACCACTGCTTTGTCCTTGTTCTGGGACATTCAGTTTTCTTCTTACCCCAGGATCCTTGTCATTGTGTTGGATTATTAGTACAGGTTGTGAAGAAATAGGAATCTTGTGAACAGTAATCTCAAACTCCAATGTCTGCTGGAACCAGGTGGAGGACATAAGCACCCAGGCATAGGGCAAATCCTTGCATATGTGTATACCTTGCTTGGACAGGTACTCCTCTCTGGTTGGTTATTGCCATTCTGAAATTAGCATATAATTTTCCCAGATTTTCGGATTTTGCAAATAAGGCCAGAAAGGAACACAGATGTTCTTCAACTTAACATGGGGTTATGTCCTGATAAACCCATCCTAAATTAGAAATAACATTAAGTAGAAAGTGCATTTAAAACAGTTTAGTCAACTTACTGAATGTCATAGCTTAGCAACACAGTTTACCCTGGAATATCCATTGTTTTCCCTCATGATTGGGTGGCTATGTGGGAGCTGAAACTCACTGGTGCTGCCATCTTCCCACAACAGTGCTGTGTGCCTATCGTGGGCACAGAACATGTTCAAAATTCAGAACGGGAAGACAAGTTCAGATTGCTTCCACCCCATCGTAAAGTCAAACATCCGAAGTCACACCATCATAAGTCGGGGACTTTCAGTACACAGATATTGACATTATGAAGTCTCTTAATAGTTGGCTTAATTGAATTGTACAAAGAAAATCTTTTGCAGGGCAAACAAAAGCACAGCTGGAAGGAATTGGTGCACAGGCCATTTGTTTTCAACTTTCACTCCAAGGAACCTTCTCCCCAGAGAGGAAAACCATCTCCATTTAATATTGAGAGACTAAAAGTGAAAAGAGTTGCATTTCCATTCTAGTCACACCAGTACTCAGAAATGTATCCAATGAATCACACTTTCCCAAACTGTCATTCTCCTCCTGGGGAAACACCGCAACTCCATTGCATCCTCTCATTCCGTTGTGACCCACAGTGGGTGTTGTTATTCTTGAAGACATCAAATCTAGCAAATTTACCATGAAAACCAAACATATTGGAGACAAACTGGAGTAACATGACAGAGAAAATAAATTGGTCTCTGCCAAAATATAATCTCTCCCGTCATTTCCACTCTCAAAAGTATGGGGCAGCTTGGAAACAAAGGTTCTAAGGAGTTTACTTGGAAAACACGATGAACATTGCTCTTCCTCAAGAACTCAGAACTGTGTGTATGTGTGACTTGCTTTAGCATCCAAGGGCGTTGCAAATGAATATGTGATCTTTGGGCCAGATGAGTAGGTAACTAATACTTACTTCTATTGTGGGGCTCAAGGAATGCCCCCTATTTCTTGATAACATTTCTCAGGTGCCAGAGACTCAGGTGACAAATGGCATTTTTATTCCTGACGTGCTACTTTTTATTATATCATTGAGAAATAAAGTTCAATAAGTGACTTCTGATAATACTTTACTGCAGTCTTTATGAAAGATCGATTCCATTAAGTAGGTACATTTCAGTTGCTATTACTTCAAGTGAAGCCATAATGTACTTGAAATGCAGTCTTTAGTTAATAATAGCGAGCTTATTGAGTGTGTTAGAGTACTTACTTTTGGATCAGGTATCAGCCAAGAAATAGTATTTTAGACCTGTATGCTTTCTGTATATTTCTCCCCAAACTAACATACAGTTACATACAATTTAAAAAATACAAATGTGTATAATAATTTTATGGGATGTGTTATCACTTAAAGTACTGAAGTAACCTCATTGGATAGAAAAATAGCTTATTGGCCATGTTACTTGCAAAACTGAACTGAAGTCTACCTGCCTAGGAACTCAGAGATGTAGTTTGAAAACAAACAGGCAATAAAAATAAGGACTTAACCAATTCTATTTTTTAATAGGTTTATTCCTATAGCAAGAGCAAAAATTTTTGCATGGTAAAAAGGGATGTATGTTAAAGATAGGAGTTTATTTCACTTATCTTTTAGTGATCAAGAAAATGTGGGAATGTCTAGACAAAAGAGAATGAGTAGACTTACAAAAAAGTTATGAAACCACCATAAGAAAATTTCACATTATGAAGGGACAATTTTAAAAATAATTGTGAGATTTTAATGATATAGGTAAATTATAATGTATCTATTATTAATTTAATAAGCAGCCTGCACATTATAAATCCAGTTAAATAAAAAAAAAAAGATGAACTCAATAAAAAGCAGACTGGAAGCATGTGCTCAAAAATATTGACAATGGTATGCATACACAGTAGGTTATAGATTATTTCATGGGTAATATTCTATATTCTGATTTATTAATAAAAATATATTTTTTGAACACAGAAAACATTTTAAGTGCAATAAGCATTTTTGTGGTAACAAATGTTTGTTTTTATTTGAATGGGGTTTTTGTAAGATTTTTCTATCTTTTAGCATGTTAACTATAGGGAAATATCCATTGTGTGCATAATCCTTAACAGAATTTTTACCACTGCTTATGGGCTTTTCATAATAGAATTCTTTTGTAGTTTTGAAAAACCTTCTGCTTTTGTTAGTTATTCAAGGCAGAAAAAATTCATAGGAAAATATCAATAAAAATTAGGAGCAGAGCTTTGTAATTAATATTAATTTAATTAATCAACTAAACAACGTAAATATTCTATAATTTCATTTTTATAAAGCTTAATTGCTTTAGCAAAAATTTCTCTAAGCAAGAGAAAATAAATGCACCAAATATTGACCGTAGACTGTGTAGAAATATTTCTGGACAACATGAAATTCTTACAGTATGATACCAGCAAACACCTCCAGGATTTAATGTCAGATCTGATTAATCAAGATATTAAAATTTATTAGAATTTATTCCGATTAGGAAAATAGCAATCAAAGCATTTGAATCTTTTCACTTGTTAAGACAGATGGCCTATCTTTATAAAGGCAAATATCCAAAAACAACAACCCACTACCTTATCTTTCAAAATATGATGCTCAGAATCATCTTGGAAAAGCGCTATTTAAGCCTAATAAGCCATATGCTCAATGAACTGATTTATTCCATTGTGTGGTATAGACATAAAAACTCATAAAAAATGTAAAGACAATTTTTTTATCATATCTGCATTCTCCACAACTCATTTCTGAAAATTAACCAAGCTTCCAAATAAGAAGTAAATTGTTATAGAGAATGAAGCTTTCACATAAAAAAATTTAAATACATTTAAGTGAACGGTCTGATTTACCAGAGATTCTCCCCACAGAGTTCACAGTGTGTTTGAAGATCAGATAAACTGACAACCTCCTTGGTATACATAAGCAGATCTAAAATTATTCCAGAAAGAATACCTCAGAGGAATGCAGCTTTTCCTGCCATTCTTATTCATGTTAGAGACTGACCATGGACTTGGAAGAAATGAACAACATTTCTGGGTCCTTAAACAAAAGGGTTTTTCCCATTTTAATTTTATGTATTTTAAGAGACACTTTGGTGTACTGTATTTAGTATTGCAAATAATGTTCTATAAAAATTGGCAGCTACATGTGTGTGATATAATGTAAACCTGACCTATAAACTAAATCGCCATTCACATCTAAATGCTCACTGTGTAGAATGCACATCTAAATGATCCAAAATGCAAAAATGAGGTTGAATAAGCATTTCTTTATTTTTAAATATAACATTTCCTAGAGAAATTCTTTTAAAAGTATAACTTGCATGAAAAGGGAAACTCTTTTTGGTTAGCTTATGAAAATGTTATTTTGAGAAGGAAAAGCATGAACTTTGCCTCTATGATCACAATTTGCTTATCTAGGTGATGCTACTTGGAAGGTCTATAAACTCTACAAGAGTGTAGGAGAGCATGGTGTCATAAGGACAGAGAGCAAAAGGAATTTAAAAAAAATAAACTGTTTGGTTTTTGTATATGTTATTATACTTATATCAGCTTCCGGTAGAACAATGAGTCTTTCAATGAAGGAAATGGAGAAACAGAGTTGAGGCCAGATTCCAAAAGCTACAGTATTTACAGTTTTTGTGTGTGAGGGAGAGATTATGAGAGGCAGCTGAATGATTTACCTTAAAATATTTCTATAGGAATCTAGGAGATTTGAAGAATTCTAAATTATAAAACAATCTAGAAAACATTAATAACTCTCCCTGTCATATTACTAGATGATGTTATTAAAGCTCAAACAATATTGGCAAGAACAATGCTCAATGTGTAGAATGCACTGGAAATAATCAGGAGGTAACTAACTCACCTTTATCTTGTTGGGTGCTCTGTTTACAATATCCACCTACAATATCACACTCACATCTAATAATACATCAGTTTTGATTGAATTCCTCCTGATCACATTGTATGCATGCATGGGAAAAGACAAGAGATAAAAATGTAAATGCCAGAAAAAAAAGTTCATGACTTAAATGAGAGTATTTTCATAAGAGACTTTATGAGTGCCCATGGAAACGTTTTGGGCTGCTTGATGAGTACTTAAATGTATGGCTACCAAGTTGACTATAGTGAAACTTGAAGGTTCACCTGGAAGCTATATTGAAATTTCACTCAAAGAGGCCATGTGAACCTCTCTGGGTCTGGAAACTTTAGAAGCTACAAAGCCCTTTACCTGAATCAAATTTTGTATTGCAAAACGGACTCCCAGAGAGATGCAACAAGAGTAACTGGGAAGTGTTTTTGGCAATGATTTATAAACTGTGGTCCACAGAGCAACAGTATGAAAGGTGGGATTCTGGGTGGGACTTATTAGAGACATGAATTCTCAGAATCCACTACAAACCTTGTAAATCAGAGAACAGAATCCACCATTCATGTGGCCACAGTTCTCCAGTTGATTTAATATGCATGCTATAAATTTGAGGACCAGTAGTTAAGAACAATATCAATCTTGTGAACCAAACAACATTTGTTTCTCTCCAAAATATTTGAAAAGTGTGGGTATAGTGGTGCTATAATCCTAGCAACTCAGGAGGCTGAGGGAGGAGGAGGCCAAGTTCCAGGTCAGACTCAGCAAATCTGAGACCTTCAGCAACTTAGCAGGACCCTGTCTCAAAATAAAAATATAAGTAAATAAAAAGGACAAGGGATGTAGCTCATTTGGTAAAACACCCTGAGTTCAATTCAGTGCTAATTTAAAAAAAAAATAATTGACCAGACAGTTATGCAAACAACTTCACAGATAATGTTTCAGTGGGGGAAAAAAAAGATCACTGGGGAAATTGTTACCCACTAGTTTTGTGTACAAGTCTTTCACCACCACCCCCAGCCACAAGCATATCTATTTCTGAATCTTAGAAGTGCTTAAAAGAATATGGAGCACTTTTTAAGCTATATTTCCCCCTTGAATCAGTAATCAAAATAATACTATACCTGGAGAAATGGAAAGTTAGGCCATCTGTACTTCTTAATGAATTGAAGAAAACAGCATTCTGTTAAATGCTGCTAAATCATAACTGATCAAACTTTTGGCCCAGCCTAGCATAATTGCTTTTGAAATGTGTTGTCACGTCTGTCAGTTCATTCGTTGTTTAAGATGTTACATGTTTAACTTCGGGGGACGAGTGCAGAGTCTGAAAATATGTCATTGGAAGAAAAAAGTGGCTTCCATTTATGACAAAAATATAGTAAAAAAAAAAAAAAACTAAACTGGAAACTTCAAAGAGCATGAGTATTTGAGACCTTGCCAAATGTTCATCACTTCTAATAGAACAAAGAAATCCACTCTCACCTAATTTCTGTAATTTTACTAAAGAATACCACTTATATAGAAGGCATTTTTATTATTGGATTTAAATTTTGGTATGATTTTCAAAAGGCTTTATTCTGCGTTTTTTTGGTTTTTGTTGTTATTTTTTTAACTGCTTCTGATGATCATAATTCAGTTCTATTTTCTGTATAAATACACTGTTATATTTAGGTCTTAGTGTGTTCCAGGGTTACAACCTCGTTTATTATTTGAAGGCAATGATGTTATTATGCATCCTTACTTTTCTTAGTCTCTGAAATAATATATAGATCTCTGGTTGAGTCCTGAGATGGAATCCTTTACCTCTCTCTCTGAGGCTACACTTTTTGACCTCCCTCCAGGTGAAGCCTGCTTTGTCAGACTAACTCACCCCCAGTGAGCACAGATGAACTTTGATGAGGTCAAGGCCCATGCCACTGAGGGCACTAATATAAAAGATTGCCAATTTGTGACACCTTGCTGATGCACTATTATCCATGCCTACAAGGCTGGTTGCAATGAGTTGTCTAATTTGAATTTTCTGAACCATGCCTTTAATGCTCACATACCCGAAGTATTTATCCAAACACATTGTAGGTTTACCTCCCTCAAATATCCAGCCATCCATCCGTTTCCTTCTGAGCATAGCAATAAAAATCAAGCCAGACCCTATGCCTTACATATGGAACCGGTATGATTTACAGCCAGGCTGAGTCTAAAATCATAAAACTTTCAGTACGTGGTTAATATATAACCATCAAAATAACAGAGTGCAATTCTAAATTTATGAGGCTGAACTTAACACTGAATATCAAATAAGAATCACATTGATCTCTGTAGCGGATGACTTAAAAACACATTAGGTGGCATAACTGCAAGACAGTACATTGATTTAAGCATAAAATGCATAGCACTCAATACTTTACCACCTAACGTTTCTCAATAATGAACAAAGCTGTTGTATATTGATGAAAGGAAAATTATTTGTTTTGTTATATTACAGGGCTCATGGAGATGCCTTGCATTTAGGCTAAGTAAACATGATTTGAATCACATTTAGCAAAGGGTGACATTGCATGGACATTTTACTGAATTTACACTTGTTTCTCAAAATAACTATACAGAAGCATTATCATGATGAGAGTTTTCTCACTTTTTTTTAAACAGAGGAAAGAGCTATACCAGTTAGGTATTGACATTGTGTAGAAATACATTTTACTGTATTTTTTATTTTTTCCATTTTTTTTAAAAAAATTTGTTTGTTTTAATTAGTTATACAAATCCATACTTAATTTTAAGGTTGATATTCCTAAATGCATGCTCTGATCGTGTAAAATTATCATTGCATTCAAAAAATGTAAAAGTGTTCCTTAAAAATAAATAATAATCTTACAATAAGACTTTTTAATTAGTATATTTATTTTAATTAGGTATATATGACAGCAGAATTCATTTTGATTCATTTTATACAATTGCAGCACAACTTTTCATTTCTCTGATTGTACCTGTTGTAGCGTCACACTCTACGTGCAGTCATACATGTACCTAGGATAATAATGTCCATCTCATGCCACCATCCTTCCTGGCCCCATATCCCTTCCCCTCCTCTCTCCTCCCTCCCCTTTGCCCAATCAAAGTTCCTCCATTTTTTCCCATGCCCCCCCCATGATGGATCAGCATCCACTTCTCAGAGAGAACATTCAACCTTTAGTTTTGTAAAGCTGCATGCTAAAAGAAACTTTAAATTTAAAAAATTCCCAATGACTTAAAATTTTAGAATTTTTGATAGCTACAGGTATCCAGGAAATGTAGGTAACAAGACGGGTAAATTTGGTTCTGAGTTTAAAAAAAAAGAAAGAAAAGAAAAGAAAGAAAAAGTAGCTAATGCTCAGGCAGTGATGGACAGTGACACATGGAAGTGCCCAGGGACCTACTTAGTGGGACAGGGTGCTTCTCCCGTCTCAGCTTCATGTATCTACTTTTTGTGTCTGGGTGGGTCAAGATACCAGGGCTTATGATTTGCAAATAAATGATAGAAATACAAAATTTTACATGAAGTCTACTGATTTTAAAACACTGATAGTCACTGAAATGTGAAGTAAGGGGTAGACCACATTTAACCTGTGCCGATACAGTAAGCAGCATTCACATGGCTAGTTCAAGAGTTCTAGTCTCAGGGCCTCCGAGAACATTGTTCCCCAGGGAGGAGAAAGAGGTATTCCTTCTATTGGTGGAAAATAAGAGGAAATCTCAGATATTCACATATTTGTAATCTACATGGGAATTACCATCTGAGTAAAATATCTGCTCATATTTTACTAAACAGACTCTATTTTAAGTGGTGGCAACCGTAGGGTAGTTAGAAAGTCTGCCCTAGCAAGTGTGCACAGTGAGGAAGGTTTCATGGCCCCGTAAGCAACATAAATTATTTCACCTGCTAATCAAAAAGCAAGCCTATGTTTAGAGTCAGCTGCCCACTCGGCCACGCCAATTTGCTTTGCCATCTTTCAACTACAAGCTGATGTAGGCAAGTCGGTAGCAAGGTCTTGAAAGAAAATCGTGACTGTTTCTAAGTAAGTAACTCTTTTTCAAAGACACTAGAGTTTTAACTTTATGTAAGTCATACCCACCCACTATGGAGTTATTTTACCTGGTGTATACTTTCTAGCCTTATGCTTTCAGGCTATGTTTTCTTCATAATAAATTAACTTATTACTCTTTATGACATGCAAGATGGACTGTGATGTTAAAGAATAATGTTTTCTAATTACCATTGACATTTGCAGAGAAGATTAAAATTTAATAAAATTAATTGTCCATCTTTGAATGGCTCACTTTGCAGTTAATCATAGAACTCTTGATTTTTCTCCCACAAATATGAAAATTTCAAAGTTTCACATCTTATTAATATCCATAATGAACTCTGCACTTAGAGTTTGTTTTTGCCTGTTGACATGGTTAATATATTTTAAGCAAAATTGGTATTGATTTCTAAAGAACTTTTTGTGTTCATAATGTTCCTACTGAAACATTTGGTGGTAACCTTCTCTCTCTGATTTGAAAAAGGTAACTTGTGGAGGTTAGTTTGAACAGTGAGAACTGTATCCGCTGCACCGCGGTACATCTCTAGTAATATAATTTGAAGTGCTAGGGCCCCTTGCATCCATTTCTGAATCTATTATTAGTTGATTAAATTAGCTGGCTGGATCAGTACAGTGAGAAGAGACGCAGTAATGATATTATAGAATTAGTATGCTATGATGAATTGTCAAGAGAAGTAATTGTGACAGCCCTGTGACCATATGCACTTAGCCATGCAATTTATAGTCATTTGGAGAGCCAAGGACTTTTCAGTTTGGGTTAGGAAATTTGTTCCTGCTTTTGACATAGTTTGAGGGATATGTGTGTAAGAGCGAGTGGGGGGTGGGGATTTGGGGGGTACTTGGTCTCAACTCAGGAAGAAATCAAGTCCCTTCTTAGCCACTGGAATTTGGATGATTTTCAAGGAATAAGCCATCTTGTGTGGATGTCTTTGTTGTAACTGTGCCAATTCCTTTAGATAGATTTATATGATAGTCCCGTTTCTTTATGGCTGCCGAAGATAATGTTACTTTGGGTAAGATAAAAGCAAATGCAATCTGGTATCACAATTTCCCTGGTTATGGAACACTGTAAATTCTCATCTATGTACTGCATTAACAGCAGTCCTGAAAACATTGTTGGGGTTGTTTTGATTTAAGTACATGTGGGCCGCCTAATTACCAGTAGTTTTTAAGCAACTTAAAATGTATCATTACTTTTTTTTTTGCTTTGCAACTATTTGCAAGATAAACAGACTGTCAGATACCTCTAAAAGGCTGATGATGACAGCGGTTGGCAATGCAAATACTGGCAAAACACGGCATTAGGCCAAATTTATTGCAAAATTATCAAAACATGTATAACTGGGAAGCCACCTCAATACTACTGTTGTACGAGTATTACTCTCTCATTGATTTTTTTTTTCTTTTTATGATTTCTGGGCTACAGTCACATTCACAGTACAATGAACATGGGTACTAATGTTCTAATTCCAAACCAGATTCATGCAGAAAATGACTGCTTTTTTCTTTTAACCTGTTATAGAAATGTGCTGTGAATAGTTGGTCTTCTATTAGTTAAGTAGGACTGTCATTTGATCACAAAGCATAGAGTTTTGTTTTTCTTTTCTTCCTTTATGATAGTCATTGTTTTCACGGATTATAAGTCATAAGTGAGTCTATAAGCAAAAATTGTCTTATGATCTTAGGTCTTAGCTCCTCCCCCTCGTTCCTAATAGTAGTTACCCAGAACTGGAATTCCACATGCCCGCCTTCAGGAGCTCTGCAGTTGGGCATTTCATATTGTAGGTAATATGCGGGTGACTGTCTATTCCTCCTCTTTGTCCTTGCCACCCGTGTTCTTCCAGCTCCCCATAGCTCGTATCCACTAGTTATTTTTGACTCTCCTCCTTTACCCTTGGTGTCCAATTTATCCCCAACACCTGCTGCTTCCTTCTCAGCAGAGCCTCTTGGATGGCCCCTCCTTTCCGTTTCTACAGCCTCCATCCCATCCCCTTTCATCACTCAGTGCCCCGGTGTGCAGTGCGCCTCCGAGGCCATCTTCATGCTATCTCTCGCCCCACTCCAGTACAGCCTATATATACTGAGCTACCAGATGGCTCTTGATCTTGATTCTACCCGCTCCTGTCGTCTCCTTGGGTGTGGGGCCCTTTGCTTATTGATATTTCAGACTCCGGAACAATGCATAACCGATTCCCCTCCTCTCTCCTGCCCTTTCCCTAGCACACATAATTAGCTGATTATAATTGTCATTTATAAAATGTTGTGCCAGGCTCTGTGCTAAGTGCTTTCCATACATTATCTAGTTTAAGCTGCATGACTTCCTTTTTATAGACGATGAAACGTAAGTGTGAAACAACTTGCCCACCAAAATGTAGACCTATATGGCTTCACAATGTGGCACCACGGAACACCAGCCAGGGCTGGAGGTGGGCGGATCTCAACCTTATGTGAATTTGAATTCAGTATTCATTTGGGTCATGTCCCTCATCTCCTTTATCAGAAACTGACCCCATCTTTGGTTTACCTTTTGTGTGTTCATTTTTACTGCATTAATCTGGCTGGAATAACGCTTCACCTAGTGTTTGTACACGGTGCCTCCTTGCCAATGGCCCACTTAGACTGCTTTGCAGAAGCAGGCAGAATAGGGGTCTTTCCTCAGAAGGCACTTGGCACCCATGGTCCCTGATGAAGGTTAGCATCCAACTTACTACTTGTGCAGCTTTGTGAGAATGGTTTTATTGTTGTATCGTATTTTAACACTTTCATTTGATAAGCCATAAGGAAATTTCTATCACAAAATTTGAGAAGAACTAAGTGTTGAAAATCCAGCCAGGTTCCAAGCAATGACCAAATTAATAAATAATAAAGGCTCCCTGGCCAAGGAAAAATGCAGGGATTCGGAGATTCGGAGCTTCATGTGGAAAAGCTAAGATTCTACTTTGTAAACATTCCATAAAACATGCCAAGGTGGTTTGGGAACATTGACTTTCTTTTTATAACATTGTAGGTATAGTTTTAATGTTTCCATTTTAAAAAGGCCAAGCATGTTTTCTAGGAAGTGAGAAAAAATTATTATTTTTGTCACTTTTTTTTTGAAAAGTCAGGGGGTAGGAAAAGCAAAACTGGCAAAGCTACTGATGATGGGATGAGAGTGGGGAAACCACACTGCCATTGGTATCAAGAACGAATGTAAATCATTGTCAACTCTCTCTCTATAATACACACTTATGCCACTTAAAAATAATTCCTTCAGGGTAATTTAAACATCCTGAAATAAAACATTTGGGGGAAAGTTAAGTCATTCGAGTGATGTAGATAAGCATGCTAATGAAACCTTAAAAGGATAAATATGTGTGCATTTTATTATTATAAAATAAAATTTTATCTACATTTGAAAGGATATATGAATATAAAAATGTTTAAATATTTTGCTGATGGCTGGCTATCTGCAAAGATTAGATTCCATCAGCAGCATTTCTTATTTTGCTTCTGTCTCTGAAAATTCCTGCTCAGTCTGAGTGACTGAAACAGAGATGGCCTTTTTCTTATTACATTATACATTTTCTTCATATCCCCTGTCTAACATTATGGAAAGTGAAAGCACACACATGCTGGGGAGAGATAGGCCTGCCTTATACTTCTAAAACAACCCATCCTTTTTCCTTGGTGGCTCCAGGTGAGGTATGCAACTTTTCTTCAGTAAAGTAAGAATAAAAACCTTTGTGTTTAGAGCCTGAGAGGACCCAAGGAGGGAAACCCAGACCTCACTAGAGCTAGAGTCTGTTTGAAAGACAAGTTGCATAGGAGGAGAGGGGATTTCCAGAAATCAAGTTTTACTTCTAAGTTGCATGAGAGTAGATGTTTCTAGAGTTTTGCAGCAGAGACTGGGCTTTATTTATGGAGAAGGTTAGGATTAATTGAACTTTGAAAGAAGAGAAGGTAAAACAGTAAAAGAAAAAAGGGTAAAAAGATGCAAACAGGTGAAGAGTTTTCTACTCTGTAGAGGGGCACCAACGTCCCTGGTAGCCAGTTACCTAACATGAGTGAGGAACCTGGCAAGCCCAGGTCCTGCAGGGTGGACTGCTTCTTGTCGCCCTAGGTAGCTTTTGGGACATTGTGGAAGATCATATTTTATGATTTTCCTAATCCAGAAATGGAATATTTGAAAAATTCTCTGATTTTTTTTTAATAATATTGGCTAAATTGCTCAGGTATTCTGAGACCAAATGAGAGAAATTTGCACACAGCTGAATGATGCCCTGTCTGGTATACTGGGAATGCCACACCTATTGGTGATAGGTATGGTCACCAGGGGACCCTAGGGGTTCTATGGTCTCACTTCCTATCAATCCCCCCTAATTCCTCTCCAGACCTTATCTTTGAATGAGCTGATTTCCAACTTAAGGAATTTGGCATTGACTGTTCTTTTTTCTTGGAATATTCTGCCCTCAGATATCTTCATATATAACAGGATATTCAAGCTCAGATGCCACCTCCTCTATAAGGCCTACCCTGGCTGTTATATAAATCAGAAACTCCCTTCCCATCCATCTTTATTTACCATGATACCCCTTGTCTTTATACTAGTACCATTACTTATGATTGTACATCATATTATTTACTTATATATCATAACTTCTGCATAATACGTCTATCTTATCTGACATATAAACCCCAGGGTGGCAGCAGTCTTTGTTTCATTTGCTAACTAGAACTGAGCCTTGTAGGTTGTACACACTCAAAACATTGATTGCATAAAGAAGTGACTGAAGAGTCTGGGTTAAAAAGTGCCATAGAAAATATAGGCATATTTCTTTGAAGTATTTGTGCAAACCAACCAGAGAAGAGGAGACCTTCAAAACAAAGGATCCTGTGTAGGAAGACCTGGAATAGCTTATAAAAATTATTTTAAATTCATAGTTAAACCACAAAAATGTCTATGTTAACATTTAGTTTTCTCTAATTAAACCTATATTGGGGAGAGAGGAGGAGCATTGTCAATATCTTAAAAGAAACACTAGCCTGATTTAGGGCACTGATCCGTGCTATTCTGTGTTGTTTCTGACAATAGTGATAAAGATAATTATATATGAATGTTAATGGTTGTTTTGCAAAGCAGTGTTCTGACAGTAGTCACATCAAAATTAACATTCCTACTGTATACATGTTAACCTTGCTCTCAATCAACTATCTTAAATTAAGTGCCTATTAAGCACTCTTTAATCAGTGATGAGACAAGCCTTGTAAGACATCTCTTAGGGTGTCATCTGTTAGGTGTAGAAAGAGGGTCAGGCTTCCATTCAACATCCAGAGGGGAGCTCCAGGAAGATGCAGAGATACGTTCAATGGTAGTTCAGTGGAGTGGTTCAAAGGTGCATACTGGAGGTTGATAGGTCTAAGATAGCTCTTCTGTTTCCACTAGCTACACGACTCTCAGCTCACCTTGAAATTCAGAATCCTTACCTATAAAATAGAAATAACAGAAAAACAGATGACCTAAAGTATTGTGAATATTACATGGGCTAATGTACACAAAATTCCTTACCACAATTTGTCACCTTCCTCATTAATAGGATATACCAAAGGCTTTAAATGAGTAGATATTGTATTTGTTTGGCATCTGTGATCACGGTTATGGTACTTTGACCAGTAGAACAATGATTTCATTTCAATTGGATGTAACCTAACATCCTCATCAAGAAATTTATGGCTGATGGGTTCACAATGTTTAAAATATTTCAGAAGTCCACAATATGCAGCGGCAGCCACATAATTATTTCTCATTTTCTCCATCGGCATCCCAGGAGATCTATTTATTCAAGCAAATCAACATATCCATGAATTAAACTGTGAGAGATTAGGAGATTAAGGGGCCCAAATCTAATAGGTAGAAAGATATTTTTCTACAATTTCAAGGGATTTTTCAACTCCTGTTACTTTATATTGCAAAAAGGTTTTCAAAAGTAATTTATCAGGTGTCCTGTCCCTGGAATGCTCTTTTGAATGAATCTAGATTGAGTTTTCTTTTCCCTTCCCTGTGAGGAGGTGGCGAGAACTGGAAGTTACTGGGATGCATGCCACTGATAGCAATGGTCTGTGTGACCACTTCCAATAGGGAAATGTCAAATGGAGCATCTCACACCTAAGTGTAAGTCCCTCCCCAGCATACACAGGCATCCTGATGTCGATGGGCAGTGCTGCGCCACCAGGAGCACATTGTAAGGGTACAAAAATGAAGACCTCTTGCTTTAAAGTCCAAATGCCCTGCAGGGAGCCCACAAAGATTCCTTCAACGGAAATGAGCTTATAATCAGGCTTTCATCCAAAGAAGATACAGAAAAACAACATCCTGTAGTTTTATGATACACTTTTACTAGGAGAACACAAATAGGTTTCTCTGAGTTGTGCTGCGCAGACTTCTCTCCAGCGTATTTCAAACAGCAATCATGATGAGGCTTCATTTCAAAGCCCAAAGAAAGAAAAGCCACACGTGAAACTGGATACCTCCTTTTAGCAATGAAGAAGAAATACAGATTGTTAGTATCTGCCATTCTCTGTTATTTTTTTTTCTTTTTTATTATGATTTTGATGTGTTCCTCATGTTGGCAGTTACCGAAATAAATTTATTTTAGCATTTTTAGGGGTCATGGGTACATTTACTCAGCAAAGTTAGCTAGCTGAAAGACACAAATTAACAGCTAATCAGAACTTAATGAGAGCTTTACAGCACCATGTTTGAGTGCTTGTCTGTATGAACGTATTGATGAGCAAAGCCACCTTTTGGACTTAACTGTTGGTAAAGCAGGTTGATTTCCAAGGTGGATAAAATGCATGGCTAGATATTCTGTCCACTGTGCTGTTGGCAGGCTGTTGTTTATCACAAGGTTTTAGTGTTCTTAATGAACTGTTAACAAGCTGTCAATTATGGTATTTATGCAAATTAGGGAAAGAGACATTGAAGGATTGATGTGCCTAGATTTAAAAATGCCTCCTTGAAGTATTGCAAAGTAAATAATTTCTCTTTTCATAACTGTCCTTAAACACCTGTTCCCCTTTGCTGATAAACCATCCCTTGGAACATGACAGGCCAGGCCTTCTTTCCAAGTCACACTGACAGTTGAAAGCTCATCTACCTCCAGGATGGGTTCTGCTTGGTGTTAGGAATACAGGCATCATTTTTATTCACCCTCAGCCATAAGTGAAGTTCAGTTTTTAGGGTTGTGAAATTCACAGGACTCTCATGTGGACACACATTTTCACCTTCATTCCCACTGGAGACTATCTACCAGGGTGAAAACACACCCTCAACCCTGTATATGTCCTGTGCTCTTGCCACTGTTCCAAATCTCATGTCTCTTTTATAGTAGCCCAGATCCTCTCTTACATACAAATGCTTCATGTACTTGCATTGTCAAATTGGAACTATTTCTTTGCAAAAGCTGGTTGTACCTCTGCAGAAAAAACATGCCTGTAGCCAGTGTATCCGCTTGTCCCCATGTTGCTTAATCATTATTACTATTTTTCCATTTTACAAGACCTTGAATTTGTGGACCTAAGACACTCCCTGGCATCCTTCAAGGATCCATACAAATATTACATTCTCCAGGTAGTTCTTTCTGCTCCTTTGCCCAGTGGAATCAGTTCTTTCCTGTATCATCTCCAGAGAACTTTTAAACAATTTAAATTTCTTCTGTTGGGCCCCCCACCATTGCACACATAGAAATTGCGGACTCTCTGAGAACCTGAATGAATTGTGCTCCTCAATGTTAGAAAACAACCACCTTGTGACACTTTAGAAGATTCTCTGCTCAGACTTGTGTTTTATAATAATAGTAAATGCTTCTCCGTAATTAAGAAGTGTAATGATTTTGCTGCAATCGCATCACTTTTATTTTTAATTGGTGTGATCAGAATTCTATCCAGATAGTTATTATCGGAGAGCAGTCTTTGAAGAATGCTTCACTTCTCAATACAATTAAAGTAGACATCTTTTAAAAGCTCTTAATATTCCCCCCAGAAATGTGAAATTACATCTTGTTTTGTTTTGTGAAAGTCATGTTTTGATTATGTGAAATTGGTATTTTATATATCGAAAAAAACTATTGAACTTGGAGTATGGAGGTTTGTGCACTTGTTAGAATATTAATTGTTCCCAAATCACTGAAAATATTATTCTTGCAGGTTTGGGGTTTTTAGCCTCATATTCTCAGCTATGGGAGTTATAATGCTTCATAAAGGAAGTATCATAATGTACAGAAAAATCATGTATTTGTATCTAGTTGAAATGATGGATTAAGCTGTTTTATTGTAAGTGTATCAAAAAATGCAATAAATATTTGCCAATAAAATGTAGTTCTCACAAGATTTCACACATTTCAATTCCATGTTAATGTCCAAGTGGAATATGGATGGCTTTATATGTTTGGTTATAGTATCTGCTCTGCAGTTTGAAAAATTTATTTTAAGTGTTGAAAATGTAAATATGAGAGTTCCAAGTATCTATGACTTATTTCTAAATACCACTTAACTCCTCCAGTGACAGATGAGGGCAGCATAAAACTGTAATTCTGGTGATTGATACAATAAGCTGGGCAATCAAAGGAAATAATTTGATGAATCAAAACAAAAGTGTGAATGAATTGGTCTTTGAAGAAATAGGTCTTTGGTGGCAAGAGCTTTGGCTCTAGTGTCAGCAAGCACCTTGACCTCTTGGCTTCCTCATCTGTAAACAGAAAAAAAGTGCTCAGCTCCTAGGTTGGCCTGTGGCTTCAGTAGGTGAGTGTTAACAAACAAATACTGCTCTCTGAGTACTTCCCACAAGCCAGGGGCAGTTCTAATGCCTGCTGCAATCTCTGTGGTATTGTCTCTGTTTCACATACAGCTTTTGATAATCAGAATGTGTTTTTGTTCTTTCCCCTTAGATGCAGTTAGAATATCTGAAAATTTGTGCATTTTACATAGGAATTGGAAAAAAATACCAGGTACAATATTATGTCCTGTTAGTCCTTAGTTCTGCAGTTCAATAACTATGATTTTGGAGAAATTACTTCATCTCTCTGTTTCTCATTTTCTTTGACCATAAAGCAATGTTGACAGCAGTGGTGGTGATGATTGTGATGGTGGTGGTGATGATGTTGGTGGTGGTGGTGATATGTATGTCACAGGCAATCATGAAGTTTGAGTTCATTCCTAGTTAGGTTTTAGCACAGGGACTGACACAAGTCCTCAGTCACCTTTTCTTATTTGTAGCAGTAGTATCTTCAGCATTATTTTTGCTATTCTTAAGGATAATGTGATTTTTTTGGGAGGGGGGAAATTCTACTGTGCATAAAAAAGTCAGTTGCAGGATCTGGAGATTTTTGTGGCCATTTCTTTGTATTGGACTTCCAGTCTTAACACTCTGCTTTTAATAATGTGGAATCTAGGGACACCCTGGAGTCATGGAGAGGTGAGTCTGCCAGTCCTCCCTCCCCCACCATCTTAAACCTTTAAAATCCCTTTGTACTTGGATGATACTAGCTTTATCTTTGCTTCCTGCATCCTCCCCATTGTTGTTAGAGATAGAATGGGCTTCAAAATAAACTTAGGGCCCCCACTCCCTTGGTTCTGACCCTAGAAGCCAAGTCTCAGAGTCTCACTTCAGTCAACCTCTTTGAAATTCTAATAGCTCAACGTTAAAAAAAAAAATTCTTTCAAATCCTTACTTTTTTCTCGAACTTTGTATAAGCCATGCCCTATAAAAAAAATGACACTGTCACATCACTTCAGATATGTGCACTTTTGTTCAATATAATATTTTAGGAAACAGTCTGGAAAATACTTTATTTGAAAATATCTAGATTTGAGCATTTTGCTATGGCTTTCACTTCACAGCTGCTGCTTAACTGCTTTGGCACAATCGGGATCCATTTTGCATTTTACTAATTTGGTGTTTAAACTCAAATGATTTGTCATCTTTACCAGAACAGGGCCAGTGGTCCATATAATTAGACGACTTTGCTCATCATACCTAGATTTGCTTGTGTTTAGCGTTTTTCCACCAATTGTTTGTCAAAAAATTCAGAGAGCCAGCAACAAGTTGCACTCTAGGAGCTATACATTTATTTTGATAGGAGTTGATCATCTCAAAGATTATTTTCACTACAGAAAAGATCCATGAATCACATAAATAGCTTATCCTTTCAAGATCCTAGAATAAAAACCATAAAGACAGATGTGTCCTTGTTGTCATTTTCCTAGCCGGAACCCTGAGAAATTAGAGAGGGGAGAGAGAATCCTTCAGTCAGAATGTCTTCATGTGCCCAGTTTTTACTTGAAGAAGAAGGAGGGAGGGGGAGGGAGGGGGAGGGAGAAGAGGAGGAGGAAAGAAAGGGAAAGAGAAGGGAGGGAGGAAAAATAAATAAGAAAGAAAAAATACAGAAAAAGAAGAGAGAGAGCAAGAGAAGGAGGGAGGAAGAAAGAAAAGGGAAGGAGAAAACAAGAACCAGGTTTAGGGTTAGCACACAGGACGAGGGAGTGGGGAGGAGGGGGTGTATTTCAGCATCTAGTATTGTACCACATTTTTTCTTATTCACTACTTCAGAAGTTTCTTTGTGCCCCTCTTTTTTTCTCTTGTGCTTAATTTTTGCAAGTCTTTTAATATCTCCATTTTTAAGTAAATATGCTCTTCTTAGGACAAATGGTATAGAAACAGAGATAAAGCTATCTCCCCAATAGATTATGAGTTATTTTAAAAAGTAATTACTCTCACTATTATGACTTCATGGCAATAATTAGTAGGCAACAGAGTCCAACTGCTGTTAAAGCAGGAAGGCTGAATGCCTCTGTCATTCTGTCCTTTGGACTGGCACAACCACATTTCAGTTCAGTCTTTTTGTTTTTTCTTTTTTTTTTTAAATAAACTTTGACAAGTTATTGAAATTCTTTAGAAACATTATTGTCTCTTTTATCACAAAATAACCTTCTGGTCTTCAGTCACATGAGCAGTGGGTTGCTCTCATTTGATTTGCCTACCTGAGATGCATTAGGGCAATGACGAGGTTTGGTCTGGTTTTGATTTTGTGTGTAAGGTGCTCATCGAGATTTGACCACTTCGACAGCAATTGAGAAAAAAGAATTTGCAATTTTACATCTGTATTTATAAACGAGAAAAATGATTAATTTGCCTGGGATGTTTTTCTAGTGTGTCATGCTGAAGCCTTGAAGGATGAATTTCATCTTATGTCAAAAATCGAGTAGCCTTGTTTTAGCATGAAACTCTGAACGATCAGAGGAAAAGCCTTTTCTTCATCCCTCGTTTTCTTTATAAATGATATCCACCTTGAGTAATTGTTCAGTCGAAGCTGGACTAAGTGCATGGGGGAAGAATATGTTCCTTCTGTTGCGTAACAGTGGTCAGGCCCTTGCACAAGGTGATTTTCATGTTTTGTTCTTTTGGACTCCCTAAGGCCGGTGGTAGTTCACTGAGACTGTATTCTACTATTAAAACCAAAATCCGTCTTCATGAGTGATGCCCTCTGTGTGTTAAACCCATCACTTTCTGCATTTCCACAAAGTATTTTTATACACATATATATTATCTCTCCTGGCAAATCTATAAATGGAATTTTTGAATGGAAATCCTGTGATATAAATATCTTTGAAAGCTTTCTCCTAGTCTCACCTGCTTTGCTATCAGCCATTTTCTCCTTCAAAATCAATGCCTCTCATTAAGACAAATTCTGGCAGGGATAAGGATCTAGCATCATTTTCTGGAAAAGTGGTCCTGATTTTGCCTCTGGGTTTGTTTTAATTGTTCCTCTCCATGCAGCAAGCCCAGTGGTGGTTTAAGTCGATTTGAGAATTCCTTTGTAAGTTCACTTCTCTGTTTCTCCAAAGATGGTTGTGAGGATGAAATTAATCCACCCCAAATGCCTTACAGCACACACACTCCACGCCAGGCCCACTACAGGTGCTGCAGTCTCAGGGTCAGGCAGGCAGACACACAGTCCTGAGATTTAGTTCTTTCTGGACAGCCTGCAGGTGAACAAGACGAAATTCCCAGAGAGCCCTGCAGAGTGGAGAAGAGGAGATGATGATGTGTGAGCTATGCTGTGAAGGTCTTCTAGGGAAGCCTTCTTTCTGGGATGTCATTTCACACAATGTACAAAAAGGAGGTAGCCTCATGGAAACCGGAAATTACATGCCCAGATGTCCGGAGGAGAAAGAGTGTGTCATGTGAGTGCAAGAAAAGTGGAACTCCATGAGGACTTGTATAACTAAGACAGGTAGAGGCAAAATGATCTAGAAACGTGATTTATCAGTATTGACTTTAAGTCAAGGAGAAACCACTGGAGGAATCTCAGAAGAGACCCACATGGTGTAATTTATGTTTTAAAAATAATAAAATTTATATAAAGACAATTAATTTAGTAAGGAATATAGGAATCTACCAAGAGTAAATCCTGACATCAGTTTTCTTATCTGTAAAATGGGTTAGAACCATCACAGTGTATACAGTAGGAATTGAATAAAATGATCCATCTGCACTGATCTGTCTTAGCAGGTACTGGGGTAGATAGAGGTCTCCCTTCAAGTCTGTCTTAAATGCCCCAGTGGTTATCAAGCCTGGACCATGCATTAGTTTATTTTGTGCTCTTCTCCTTTCCTCGAATATCTGAAATTTTTGACAATTTTCTCTGAGATTCCTGGCATTTGGGTCTCGGAAGATGGCAGGGGGCCTGGTTTATTGTCTGTTAATTTTAGCTGTTCTCCGCTGGAAGCACCATCACAAGTAGAATAACCAGAGAGAATGGGAGGTGGTGCAGCCTGTTAAGTGGCCCCATGGGGCAGCCCTCACAGCAAAAATCAAAACAAACAAACAGCATCCCCAAACAGGTTTGGGCTTTAGGGGTTTAAAAAGTGGACATTTTCCCCATTAATAACATATCCATTAAACTCTAATATGACAGCTCTCAAAAAGTTCCTTTTAATAAAAGTACTTCAAATCTATAACCATTCATTTTGCCTACAAATCTGAGAGCCAGGCAATACCTAGCAGATAATTCGGTCCAAAATTTTTGAGCCTACACGTAATAGCAAATGCAAATAAGTGATCTGCTGCTGTTTTGTATTTCCATTGTTTCTGTATGAGCCAGTCATTTCATGGGACTCAGAAAATTCAAGAATGTTTAATGATTCAAGATACTTGGTGGAATGGCTGGTATAGGTATTCAGGCCAAATAATTAAAAGTATATTTGTCTTCTGTTTTGTTTGAGGGTTCCCAAATCTAAAAGCCTTTTGTAAAAAAAGGAGTTAAACCTTTAAATATAAAACAAATGCACTACTAATCTTTATTGTTAGCCTTGCTGTAATATTACTGTGAAATTTTTATAGTGAGGATATAACATTTAGATTGCAGATCATTAAGACAATTACTAATTTCTTTGTGTCTAAGCCACTATATTCGGAAGCAAATGTACACCTTATTTTATTGCTCGATTAATACCAGCCTGTGAAAAATAAGGATTTTTTTTCCAGAAGAGTATGATGAAATAGTTAAGGCTGGTTCTGCCATATTTAAGTTAATGGCAAAAAAGACAAAAAAAAATTTATTTAAAATGTTGAACCCAGGACCATAGTGTACTTTAAGTCCTCGGAAAAAGAAGATGAAAAGTATTAAAAAATCATTTATAGACAGTAACGACTATTGCTTGAGAAAAATGAGACTCCATCTTAAACCAAGATTCAGAAAAAGTTCAAACAGAAGGAAATTTAAGGTAGTTGTCTTGTGTGCTATTATCATCTGTCGTAGTCTTCCTTCCCTGTGCTTTCTACAAAATAGATTGAGTTCAGTCTTGAAATATCTGTGTACACCCACCTACATGCTTCTATCCCTATGCACAACCACAAAGCTTTATCAATTTCTATATCTGTGCATATTTGTCACAAGTCGGGTAGAACAAGATAAATCCACTTTCCTGTGATTTACTACTTCAAAAAGGACTGTCGCTGTTCAGAAAGAATGCCTGCAAATATTTTCCACTACTATGTCCTGAAAATAAAATAGTTTTAATCCTATAAGTATTAATAGTGAAAATCATAACCACTTTAAATATGATTCTGGGATATTTTTCTCATTATACAAAAGGAAATTTTGATGTTTTGTGTAAACTGGAATTTTAAGTGGATATCTATGCTCAAGGAAAATAAGGGCCAAGATAAAATATACAGAAGTTAAACTCTAATGCAATCAGCCCTCCACTGGAAATAACTCTTACCCCTGTTCAATTACTCATTTTCCACTGTGGATTTTTATGAGAGATTCCCAATTTGGGAAAGCATACTGCATGGTTTATGCTCATAAAACAACTCATCGTTGACATGAACTCGTATTTAAATCTGAATTACTAGCATTTGAGTTTTTCAGCCTGAAACAGCAAAAGATTGAAAAGCCATGGTTCCTAATGTCTCTCTAAATTATCATTTCCATAGACATAGCCTTTATCATTTCTTCTCCATACTTGAAAAATAAAAACTGGTTAAGGTAACCCCACTGCATATTTTTCATCTGCTTGTTGTACACTTCACAGTCACGGAATGAATCAGCTTTGCTAAACGCACTCATTAGTGCCCAATTTGTTGCTCCTCGTCTCTTTGAAGAACCCTCGCAGGCAGTTGGAACACTTATTTTATTTTGATTCCACGGTGGAAAATTGTATTCACATAAGTAAGCATATACCAAACAGCAATAAATCATTATTTCCCAGATGACCAATATCAGCAGGAATCTCATATAGTTCTCTGCTGGAGTTGATTTCCAAATTCATTGAATAATTATTGGTGCTGCTTTTTATAAGTGAAAAACATTTTTTTTTTTGCTTTATATTCCAGTTAAATTTTTAACGCTACCTCTCTGTCTCATTTCCTTCCCACTTCTGATAACTCTTTGTAAAGGAGGGAAAAATGTCAAACTTTATATTCAGCAAATGTCAAGGTGGTCAGAAGGAATATAATTCTCAACAGTTCCCCCAATCTCTCCCCATGTTAAGAGCCTCTGTACAAAGATCAATTCTCATGTCACTGTCAATAAAACAAACAAAAACTTAATACCTTGATGTTTGAAGGGGAATCTCAGAATTTGTTAGGGTTTTTAAAAATATTACATTTAGGTTATTAAGCTTCTGTTTTCTTTTTGCCCTGCCAACAGAAAGCATGGTATTGTCGTTTCACTTCATGAAGTATTCATTGAAGTTTTGTAATAAACACTGAATATGTTTTCAATAGTATGCATATTATTTCTGTCTTTTCCCACCTTAAAAAAAATTGCTAATGGCAAGTCACTAATATACTTTGCCCCAAAAGTGAATTTGTAAGACATTGGTTGTTTCTAGTCAATTTGAATACAGATGAACTATTGTGGTCAAGTTCCAGAAAGGGTGAGGTCTTCTAGATGTAGACACTTCAACCAACATTCGAAAGTTCTTAGTGGCTTCTGTGGACAACATGTCATGCCCAGTGCTGTTAGGAGGAAAGCAACCCAGCATATCTGAAACTTCAGAGCTCAGACACGGGAAGGGTGGCAGTACAGGCAGGCAGCCTAGATTCCTACTGTTCATGCTATTATTCTTTTAAGGATTTTTTTTTTCTGATTTTGATCAACACTTTTCCATGTTTTAGGATGCTAATTTTAAGCTAAGTTGAAGCAATTTCAGGAATATTTTCACTAAATTTCTTATTTCCTTAGAATTGAATTCTGAACACAATTAATACCTGGACATAGAGCAATGTAACATTTGTACTATTGGTATCTGCCTGGCAAATACACAGTCTATATATTCATTTCTACATTTATCATTGCCTCCTTAAGTGAAAATATTATATGAATAATGACAAAATTTAAAAAATTACATATATTTGTATAAAATATCAAAATTGCATACTGTGATTACCAGTTATGAAAAAATCTAAGCTTTAAATTTATATTTTGCAACAAATATGATTTTGTACAAATTACTGAATTATCCATAGATAACTGCAATACTATATTTTTTTAAAAAGGTGTCATAACTACACAGTTATCCATGTGACAACATGCTTTTAAATTATTTTGCCTTGACATTTGCAGGTAAATGGATGGAAGTTAGAGAAGATAATGCCAAGTGAAGTTAGCCTATCCCAAAAATCCAAATGCCGAATGTTTTCTTTGATATAAGGAGGCTGATTCATAGTGGGATAGGGAGAGGGAGCATGGGAGGAATAGACGAACTCTAGATAGGGCAGAGGGGTGGGAGGGGAAGGGAGGGGGCATGGGGTTAGAAATGATGGTGGACTGTGATGATCATTATTATCCAAAGTACAGGTATGAAGACACGAATTGGTGTGAATATACTATGTATACAACCAGAGATATGAAAAATTGTGCTCTATATATGTAATAAGAATTATAATGCATTCTTGTGTCATATAAAACTAAAAAAAAAAAAAAACCCTAATCTTGGGCTGGGGTTGTGGCTTAGTGGTAGAGCAAGCACTTGCTTCCCACGCATGAGGCCCTGGGTTCGATCCTCAGCACCACAAAAATAAATAAATAAATAGGTAGATAAAGATATGTGTCCATCTACAACTAAAAAATATATTTTAAAAAACCCAGAAAACAAAAAAAACCATTTTTCCTTGAAATTTCTTTATCTTTTTATTAAAACATTTTAATCTGAGTAAATTTTAATTAATACAATGGGCAGCTTACATTTAAGGTATTCTAAAATAATATAAAATGATGTTAAATAGGAACATATTTGAAATTATATTAATGCATTAAGGTAATCAAACAATTTAATAATATATGAAAACATTTTTTAAGCTACAAGATAGAAATTTTTTCATTAGCTCTATATTCTCAAAACACCCAAGCCAAATTGTTTTAAATAAGTAATTATTTCATATTTCAGGAGTAATCTCAAAAATTAATTTTAATTCAATTATTGAACTTTTGAATTTCAGACAATTATTAAATATTATTAGAAATTATTAAGAAATCTGTGACACAATATGTCTTACCCCTGAGTTTTACCCTGATTTTAATATAATCAAGACTCCAATAGTACTTGATATGACATACAATTCAGAAGTCCTTTGAATTCTAAACTTCAAATGGCTCCAGTTTGGAAGATCAAAATATGGTCTTCCATAATCTTATTTTTTAAATTTATTTTTAATTTTGATTTGTTGTTTGACAGCAGAATGCATTACAATTCATATTACACATATAGAACACAATTTTTCATATCGGTGGTGGTTGTATATAAAGTATATTCAAACCATTCGAGCCTTCATACATGTACTTAGGGTAATGACATCCATTTCATTCCACCATCTGTTTCCATAATCTATTTTTATTGACCATATCTAGTCACATAGGAAGATGATGATACATGGTTAGTTTGACATATGTTTCTTTGATCTTGTGGAGGAAAACAAGATAGAAAACTCCCAATTGAGTTGAATATACTGCATGATCACACTACCCATTTGCCCAGGAATTAGCCAAACAATAGCAGAAGTTACTGGGGGAAAAGAGTTGCTTAATGCCTGAGTGCCAACATGGTGGCACTATCCAGATAGTACTACTCCTTATCTTTTCTCTGTGTATTTCCCTTATTGAATCACCTGCCTATTTTCTAAATCATTCACCATCAAGCAGAGCAGTTTTTCAGTTTACAGTTTGCCAGCTGTTTTACAGAGTGGATGGTGTAATATAATTGAGAAGTTCAGGTGGTGCTGAATGCTTAGTGCCTTCCCTACATTGATGTCAGTTCAGAGTTCCTACAGGAAGGACCTCTCTTTGACATAATCTCTGCCTAAATAACATTTGCCAATTGTTCTCCTTTTAAATTAATTTTAATGGTGCATTATAATCATTCATAATGCTGGAATACACTGAGATGTTCATACATGCACATAACATGACCATTTGCCAATCTTGTTCATATTCTGCAGAATAGTACAGTGTGTGACTTCACAAACAGCTTACTTATAACTACCTCGTAATCTAAGCCCTAGAATCTGCTCTCAACCCTCTTCCAACTTGAGTTCCCTCAGGAAATCTATACTCCAACCAAAATGAAATATGTACTTTCCCCTGAATGAATCTCCAGATGGTAGTTCTTTACTGGCCTCTCCCTTCTTACCCAAGTCCAAATGCTTGTGCACCATAGGTGCTTCACATCTAAACTATTGCTTACCTAGTGATGACCTTCTGAGTGTGCTTGGCACTCAACATTTCCAATGAAGCTTGAATGAACATTTTTTGTGGCTTTGATGAAAAGTGGATTATGTTAGGCACTAGTCTGAGAGAGCAGCCAGGCGAGGGTTCATACATGTGCCAAATGAAAGAGTCAGCCCTGAGTTGTTCACAGGAGGCAGAGGAGATCGCATTAATTCACACGGAGAGGGCAGGACCCAAGTGACCTCTTGATGAAATAATGTAGACTGATAAATTGTTGCAAATGTGATTGGAAACTGTAATCGCAGGGTCTGAACAGAGTGGAAGATTTGGAAAGGATATGGTTTGCTTCATAGCTATGCTTAACCAGCTTTGGTGGCTAAGAAAGGATGCTGCCTAAGCTGTGATTCATTGTCTCAACACCTGTGAAGGGCACCAAATCCAATGGTGAAAACACCTTGAATGGGATCTTGTCTCTGCTTAGCGTTGGGAAGGGTACTTCACCTTACTAGGATGGTTTCTTCCTCTGGAAACAGGAATTGTCACACTAATTTCCTAGACTCCATGCATGAATTAATACATCATACAGGAACACATAATTGATTGGCCTGCAGAACCTTCACAATACATAGAAATATGTATAACGCTGTCCTTCTCCATCCTTTTACTACTCCTTTCTTTAGACTAAGTCAAGAATTTATTTTTTTAATGGATTCACCACTGAAACTGATAGTCATGAAGCGTTTACCATACTTTTCTTAAAGATACAAAATTCAAAATAATTACCAAGGCCACATTTAAAAGATAGAACTCTGTTTCTATAATGCATTTTTTTGCCAATTCAAATTAGATTATAGTATAAAAGCATCATATAATTTCATTTATACCTTCAACCATGTCTTATGGCTGAAAAAATGCCCTGTTGTATATGGTAGCTCTAACCTTTCCCCAATTACCACAGTCTGATGTTTTCAGACATAATTTATTTGTAGCAAATAGATTTTATTTAAAAATTGTCTATCCAGCCCTTTGTACATTATAGCCAGAGCCTGTTTTAATGAGATAACTATAGATAACAGGGTCATAATTTTATGTCTCTTAAATAATATATTGAGACCATTCTACTTAGAACAATTTAATGAAAATAAATGATTTTTTTGTTATTGAATAGAATTTCCATAACACAATGAGTTTCCTGAGATAAAAGCTTCCGTACTAAGTAGAAAGTAGACCTGGGACAATGATTCTAATGGAGAGATGGCAAGTTCCTGGGTTTGCCATCTCCAGGCCTTCCCAGATGGCTGTGATCCTAGGGAATGTGGATCTTCACCCAGGCTTAGGAACCAACTGCCATGTGGATTAAGAGTGTGGCAGCAGGCTGCAGGGCAACGTTAGCACATATTCATTATTTCTATCCAAAAGGGATACTTGTCTAATATCTGTGATTCCTGGGGAATGAAGACATATCGAGAATGTTTTCCTTCCAATATTGTAATAGCTTTTCAACTCCCTCACAACAAAAAAAGGCTCCATGATACATTCATCATGGACCACCCTTTTTACCTCTTTTAATTTCTTTTCTTTAGGTGTACTACTCCTCCCCCACTACCCACCATCCTCCTTCCTCTTCTCTTCTGCTCTGATTTGGGGTCTCTTTGTCTTTCTCATCTTTGTTTCCCTCCTTCTTGGGATGTTTTGAGACCAACAGAATGCTTAGATATTAAGCCATGAGCCCAAGTAAGTCAACAATCTGGGGGCAATTAGAGCAGCACCATTTTCTGTTGAATCTAATTGGACAAGTATAATTAGTCCTAGTCTTATAGAGGACTCCAGCTAGCTTTACCTGACCAGCAAATGAATGTTCCAAACCTCTGTTTGCTCACCCCCTTCCCAGCTTCTCAGCAAGCTGATAACCCAGGAAGCCTCCATTTCCCACCCCACTCCTGCAGGTAACCATAATCTAACTGCTTGAAAATACTCGCATGCTCACCCAGGCGTGGAGTCTTCACGGGCCCTCTCTCCTTCATGGAGAGTTAATTGCCCTTTGGGTTTCCCAGGTATTAATCTAGCACTTACCTGAATATTAGCTTTGTGCCAAGCCCTGCAACAGGCAGTTCTTACCACAATGTTGACCATATGCTAAAAAGTAATGTTCATTCTAGTTTTAGAAGAGACAAGGTGATATTCTAAGGAGATGTAGCATTAACTCTTTGCTGTTACCTGCCTCTACATTTGCCAAAACTGATCATTTTCTATTCCTTGGATATCCTCCCAATTTCATTTTTTACGTAAAATCACTATATAAAGTTATTGATGGATGTTTTGGAAATTACTCATCAGATAGCTTGCATACTTTATCAGCACGTGCCTCATGAAATATAATTTAGTTTTATTCAGCTATTTTTCTGCTTTTCTATCAATGGAATCCCAGAAATCCCCTTTGATCATATTCTAATGAGGAAAATCAATTGCAAAGTAATTTTGTTCGCGACTTGATCTGCAGATAGGCTGCTGCTAATAGTATGTAGCCCTGTGGCATGGTCTTACCCTTCCTCTAGGTCCAAATGGGGTTGGGGGTGCTTATCTCCACCTTTCAAATATCGTGCTGGTGAAGGACGTGAGAAGCCATTTTTGAAATGAGCATTTTTTTTTTTTTTTACTGTTTTCTTCTTCCAACCAGTTGTATTTCCCCTCTTCTGGAAATGAGTTTCTGTGCATCCCACGCAGTGCTAGGTACAGCAGGGGAGGAGACTCTGTGTGCTTCTCATGGAAGGAGGCAGCAACTTCAGGGAAAAACCCAGTTGGAGCATCACCTGCTGTGTTGTCTAGAATCTGATGCCTTCTTTGCCACTCACCTGACATGAGTGCTTGGGTAAATCTCTTCAGCCTTGGGTTTTTGCTTTAAAAATTTAGTTATGCCAGAAAAGAAAATGAAAAAAAAATAAGATTGCTTTTAAAAACTAGAGCACAGTTAGACAGTACCCTCCACTCTGAAAAATCTGCATATAGAAACCCAAGTACTTTTTTCAAACCTCCTGCAGGTAATTGTTTTTATAAATTCATACCATTCTTCGATTTTTGTCATCATAAGATGGATTCCGAGATTTGGTTGTGTCACATTGATACATAACTTGGTTTCATTACTTTTAACTGTTTATAGAATTTCATTACATGCATGAATCATATTTTATTTAACCATTTACTGTTGATGAATGTTCAATTAACATGAACATTAATGTTGATAACAATGAACGTTCACTTATTACACTAAATGGTGTGATGAATTTCATTGTATACATGTGTGAGCAGCTCTCTAAGCTCAAAAACTAAAAATGAATTTGCTGTATTTTATAATATAGAAATTATTTTATAATATAGAAATTAAGTTTTATACATATTGCAATGGCCTTCCAAGTAACTATTTCAATGAAGCTTCCTCCAGCAGCATAGTAAATGCTTATGCCCAAATCTTACCATCTTGTGATATTATTCATATAGAAAAATTGGGGCACTTTTTTGACAATTTTATCAGAAAAATAAAGTTACATCCTTTGGCCCATAATTTTTTGTTTCCATTTTAATTAAATTTATAAAATGAGAAAGCTAACTGATCTAATAAAATAATAAATTAACTGTAGTTTTTTTAAATGTGTTAAAGATTTAAGAGATGGCAAGCATTTTTTCAAAAAGAATGTTTTTTGTTTATGTCTTGGAATTATTATACAGGTTAAAAGAAAAATTGCATAGTGTGTTCATATTTTCAGTGAGACCTGTCACCCCAGGATCGGCTACTCCCTTATGTGAGCATCCCGGTACGTCTTATCTCGGTCAGTTATGAAGACATAGGAACCTTGCCCCAATTATTCAGGTGTCATTGCCTTGGAGCTGCTCAATTTGCTTATACAGGAATAAGTTGTTAAACATGATGCTTTCTGGGCTAAAAATGAAGCTGCCGTGTGTATGGAAGTTTGCAAATGTACAAAAGGTCACACTGATTGATGGCCTTTGAAAATTGGCCATTTGTGTCAAGAGGAAGGAGATGATAAGGTTTATTATTCTGTAAAAGTCTTCCAAGTGGTGAGGACATCTCAATAGCACAACATTTTCTCCATCTGTTCTATCCTTTGAAATAATGAGTCGTGAAACCTGAGAAAATGAGTCCCTGTACCACAATGGCGGGCTTCCATGAGATTTTATTTAGTGATGTGCTGGTCTAGCAGTGGTTAACAAGTTAGTGCCTAAGGACCACATCTCTCCCCAAGCCTGCTTTTGTAAATAAAGTTTTATCAGAACAAGAAAACCACATTACTTTCTATATTATCCTTGTCTGCTTGCCTACCATAACAGAGTTGAGAAGTTACAATAAAGGTATTTGAAGCAATGCTTCAAAGTTTTAGTCAGGTTCTAAACAATAAAGGGTTACTGATCCCTGGTTGGCTATCCACACAATCTGCAGTAGAGTTCATTTTTCCAAGATTGTTGAATGGTTTATGAACAGATATATGGATTCTGCATTTTTATTTCTTGGAAATATTTAAAGAACTTTTAACGATTCTCTTAACAGATGGATTTGAATTCGAGAAGCTTATAATGAAATCCCTAGTTTATAAAATATTTTTGTTTGTCCTAAAAGAGATGAGAATTATAGGATAAGTACTTTTGAAAAATATTGTGCTTGCCAGAAAAAAAAAATAATTTTAAACCAGGTCTTTTGTTGTCCCTATTTTCTAATATATTATTGAGATAATATTTTTCTTAACTTGGAAAAATGAGTTTATTTTACACTATAATTCTTTAACTTTTAAAATAAAAAGACAGTTAAATTATGGTTTATGAATTTTTGTAATGTTTAATGGTAAGAAATCTGTCTTATGATTACTCAAAACATCTGTCTCTTTATCCTAGTAAGTTAATTCATTATGTTCAAAAAGACTTACTTAAAATAGCATTAAAATATTAGCATATTCATTGGCACATAAATGTTTAATAATTATACTTTATGTTTTCTCAACTCATAGTGACTGGTATTGTAATGGTAAGATAAGTAAAATAGTCTCTACTAATTAAAAAAAAATAATACCAGCCTCAAAATTTAACATAACATCTTAGCAGATCTAGGGCACAAGAGACATAATATGTGTGTGGTATTTCCATGTGTCCAGTGTCCAGTAGACCTGCCCCATGATTATACACACAGTCCTTAGTTCCATTATAGGAAAAAATTACATTGGAGATTTTCATATATAGCAAATAAGCTCTGAACCAAAATAATTGAACATTTGGGGACAATTAAATTTGCAAATAATACTCATGAAAAGTTTTTTTTTTTTAAATCAGACACTACTGTAGTTAAGTATCTAAAATAGAGAAAACCTGCGGAAGCTGGGTGCTGATCCTAAATAAACAAAACTGGACTTCTCTTCCAAAAACGGTTGTACTTCTCTAACTTCCAGTAATCCCTATTATGGTGTTCCCAGTAATTTTATGCACAGGCCATGTTGGTAAGAGTTTATGCCAAGCAGGGTACAGGATAGGAACTCTGGATCTTGCCTAACCTACAGCTTCCATACCTGGTACTGGGCAGAAGCTGAGGAAATTTACAGTAAATAAGTATTTGTGCAAATGTTAAAGCAAATTCTTAAGCTAAAAAATTATTTTCCTGAGAAATAGCCACAAAACTAATATGCTTAAACTCAGCACAGGCACTGACCTATATATATTTCCTCATTGATGGCCCAACAATCACAGGCCCAAAATATATGAACCTCAGTGTCAAGCTTATGTCAAGATGTCAATATTATAATATTATACATCCCGTGTCCAGTCTTGTTTTTTCTTTGGGCAAGTAGACTGCAGATGCATAAAGTCACCTGCCTTCAATGAACATACCATTCAATAGGGAAATGAAATATAAGTAAGTAGTGTCGAAACCATCCAGCAATTCCACCCAAGACAGAGACAGGGAAGAACTATGCAAACTCAGAAGCCAAGAACTAAGATGTTCTGACAGTTTCCAGTGCATGCATTTTATTCACCCAATCATTCTCAGGATAAGTCTGACCATGTCCATTTTGCACATGAGAAAATGGAGAGATTGAGTGACAGCCTAAAATCCCCTAGCCAGAGTGTGGCAAAGGAAGACTTGAACTAGTTGTTGAGTCTGCAGCCTGTGGTTCTCCCACCCATCATCCATGGCTTGCCTAGTCTGGAAGACAAAGGGT
Organism: Urocitellus parryii; assembly: GCF_045843805.1. Lineage (NCBI taxonomy): Eukaryota > Metazoa > Chordata > Mammalia > Rodentia > Sciuridae > Urocitellus > Urocitellus parryii. The sequence continues at coordinate 153,778,694 of NC_135531.1, forward strand.
GCAAGTTGGATGTTGCTTCTTTCACAGTGTTGCTGTCCAAACTAAACCTGGTGTGCACACCATAAATGAAGCAGAAAGAAAAATGGAGAGAAGCCATTTTATTTTAGGACTCTTGGCCATAGTCTATTCTGTCCTGCCTGTTTTCTTCTTAGCACTGTGTACATGCTAATTGCCATGGCTAAATGGTGTCATTGTAAATAATAAGGCCATTGTGACATGGTTAATCTTCCCTGGGGTTTGGTGGACACATTCATCTGCTGGTCCCGTGCTGAGCTGGAGAAGGAGAGGGCAGCCCCTGGGCTCCAAAAAAATAATCCGCTTGTTTTTGTGCAATCATTTGCTGACAAAAAATACTAAAGAGTGATTTAAAAATAAAAATGGTTTGAAAGTGAGATGAAAATTTTTTTTAACAATATGTTGTTTAAAATATTTATGAAATCTGCTTTTAGTTTAATTTTTTTTTTTTTTGGTCTTAGACTCTGAAAGTTGAGAAGATAATGAAAAACCTTGTACTTTGCTACTCACCTGTGGACTTGATCCATTCAGATCAGACACAAAAATAATCTGACTGGTCCATTTCAGCATTCCCTCCTGATCGCTACCTCTAAACCTGAAAGAGATCTGCAAACAAATAGTGGCCCATTGCCCCATTTTCTGTGTGTTTGGCATTGCTGAAATCACTCCACAATCCAGTTTGGAAGGTTTATCATTTAAAGCTCTAGGAACATCTTCTGAGCCACTTACAGTGAGTTCATTTCCTGTACTGCTCTAAATGTATGACTTGAAACCAATACATCACTATCCACTAAAAGTGTATCAAGAAAGCCAGAATACCAATTAGACCTCCTTTTAAGCTTTGCCCAAACTCCAATTCTGGGCTTACTTTTTCTTAAGATTTTATTATGACTATCCTCAAGTGTGCAAAAGCATTAAAAAGTATGCAGTCAACACCTAAACTTTTTTTAGGGAGTTGATACCCTTTAATGACTAACTTTTGTGACTTGACTGGAGTCCTCCTATTTTTTATTCACCCTACCTTGATCTTTGAAACACAGCTGCACACACAGATGCTCACCAGAGGTTGAATATAACAAATGGACATGTGACCTAGGTCTCAAGCTTACTGTGTACCTCTAGGTAAGCCTCAGAACCTCTCTAAACCTCAGTTTCCTACTCAGTTGAAATGAGGAGAGCATATGCCACTCCAAATAAATGTCATTCTGGGGATTGATTTAAGCAACATGCATTAAGAACCTGAAACAATTCTCTTGGCCCATAATGGGTACTTAAGGAGTGGTAGCTGTCTTAAGGTAGTACTACTTGGCACGAACTTGGCCAATTAAGTCAAAATTCTATTTAAATTATCTTACATTAAAGTATATTAAAATAGTGTGAATAGTGTGAGCCTGAAAATTTTTGTTGGTGTTTTTTGTTTTTGCTTCCCCCCCTCCACCCGCCATCAAATTAATGACAATTCCCCTTGATCCTTGTACAACTACCGAGTTATTACAACTCAGACTTGAGCTAGCATCTCTTACTTGAGACTCAGCTGGGCAAGTTTTATTTTCAGTACAGGGGACCAAGGAGCACTTTGCAAACATGCAGGGTAGCACCTGATGCCACTCACATCATAAGGAACTGCTTCCCCATGGAAATTCTGGGCTTTCTCCCAAATGCTTCATTTGAAGGTGAATACCTTGTGCAAAATGCCACGTATGTGACTCTCTCTACTAAACAGTTAATGTTGAATACCAAAAAAGATCCCTTGCCCATGCTGTCTATCTTAATGAATTGTGACAATGCACTAATTTAAGCACAATTGGCCCAGCGTCTCTCATTGTGACAGAGGCGTTTCCACCGAGAAAAGCGACAAGGGTACTCTGAGATCGTGGGCTTGTCCAGGGCTGAGTTTGATTTATGAAATGAGACCTAGGAGCCTGGATGGAACAGATTGGCTTGCAAGAGACAGCTGTAGTGGAGGAGCTGCTGCCAGGTATGGGTAGTGGAAATAGAGAAAAATGAACAGTGGGATAAAAAGTCCTTTCCCAGTCCCTACTTATCAACATGAAACATCTGTTTCAGCTACAGTGGTTCCCAGTGGCAGTCAGAATTATTGATACGGCAAAATCGCTGCTTATATGCAGCACAATGGTGTGTCCCCCCACCCCCACTGGCTGCATTGTAATAATTCATTACTGTACTAGTGTGACCAAAGACGCCATGCATGTGAGAGGGGAGTGAGTGCCAGGGCAATTGTGCAAATGGGGAGGTTCGTGGAAGAAAATTTTCCCCATGAGCAATAAATTTCCGCCTGCTGTTCTAGTTTATTGTGGCTGAACACAGCGATTATACTGGTTGGAAAATAAGCAATAAGCTTCTGTCTATCTCCAATTGTTTTTAATATTCTTGTTTAATGGGAGAACATAGCTTTTATTTAAACTAAACATAACGGATGCATTTTAAGATTTGGATCGTTTTTTTAAAAAAATCTTGCTATCTCATATGTTATGTAAGCACATGCTGCTATAAATAGGAAAACAAATATGCTTAGTTCAGCTTTTTGTTAGATAAAATTTGATTAGGGATGTGCAAAAGCTGAGGCTGTCAGCCAACACATAGCACCAGGGAGCAATACATACCATGTTAGAATGAAAATTAAATGCATTTATTATCAACGAAACTAGTTTTGTGGTAACATTCCAAGAAAGTTTACATGCTCAAGTAAATAGGAACTAGAATTCCTTAATTTCAGTAATACCACTTTATAATGCATGGTGGTAAGCTTGCATGTGAGTTTCCATGGTAGCTGAAGGATGATTAGAAAAAGATTTACTAAACCAAGTTCTTGGCCTCTTCTAAGTAGGAGAACAATACAAAAATATAAAGGAGAACAAGAGCTACCACTTGTAAAGATGCTTCTCTTTAAATGCAGTCTCTCTTTAAACCCAGAAAGGAATTTTATCTGTGTCTTCTTATTTACGTGATGAGGCATTTGTGTATTTTTAAGGGTTGATGATCAAAAAAAAAAATGGTGTAGAAAAATAAAAAGTCTCAAAATTTATTTCCCAACTAAAATTGTGACATGGCCAATTTAGATAAAAGAAGCTTAAAAAAAAAAAAAAAAAAAACAGTTAGCTATGGTGTTTGTCCACTGCTTTTCCTGGGGTACTTAATTCGAATCCTTGGAGTAAGAAAAATACAGTTTGGTGTTTTAGACAACAATGAAATAAATAAGCAGAGCCCACCTGACGCCTAGGCTTTGAAGAGGTTAACAGACTCCAGTACTGACAACATGATAATGAGGATTTATGGTGAGCAGGAGGTGAAGGTGGGGGAGAGGCCCCCAGCCTCTCAGGTATGGTGGCTCCAGGCTCCCTGCACACACAGTGCCTCTCAGCAGGAGTGAAGGTTACTCTCTGGGTTGTAATGACAATTGAACTTGGTTACATTTGTGGCTGCGCCTATACACCGAAGATAAGTAGGTAGGTAGGCCAATGGATACTTTTTAAAGATGATTGCATTATTTTGTTCTTTGGCACTTTCCAATTTCAAATGCAGACTGGCAGGAACCAGAATTTTGTCATGAAAAGAAGTATAGTATTCCCTTAATTGAGGAGAAGCCACGGAGCTGGCCAGTGAATGGATGGGGAAAGGGGAAACTCTTCATGTTCTGGCTAATTCCAAATTCTCCAGCTTTAAATACTGAATCTCATCCTTTGGCCCATTATCTGAAATGATCTGTAATTTTTCTCAAAATTTAGGCTCATTTTGAGATCAAGAGCTTATACCTGCTTCCTCCTGTGACCAGAACCCTCTTCCCTGGTGTCTTAATAGGCAGTTTGACAGACACTGGGCATAGTCCACAAGTCAGCTGCATTTTACCATGCACCCCTCAATACACGTGATTGTGATTGTGTTTTTCTTATTGCTCATTATTTTCAGAACTTATTTATTTATTTATTTATGACCTCTAGAATACCAGCCCCATGGGAGCAAGATTTTTGTCTAATTTCCTGTTGTTTTCCTTGCACTAAGAAGTATGTCATTATTTGATGCTCAGGAAATATTTCTGTTCTAGGTGGATGTAGGAAGTAAGAATATCAGAACTATGAGCTTATTATCTGACTTTTCCATATATGGGTACTTACATTCTGAGGTCCATGGATTCTTCCAGGTTGGTTGTTCTTAAGAAATAATGAAACAAGAAAGCATTAGAAAAAGGAAGTAAGTACTAAAGGGGGCCTGAAATTAGCTCAGAAGGGAGGCTCAAGTTCAAGTCAGAGGGCACGTTCTCAACTCTCCCCTCATTCTTGGTCGGTATTAACGTGGTTTAGTTTTCACAACTTTCACTCTGTGCTAAATTAGATACATTCTTGGGTGGTATGACTTATTAGTCAAAAGCTAAGGATGTTTCTCTGTGGGATATTGCTATTAATATCACATCATATTTCACCGTTCTGGCTCTTTAATGTGTTGATATCCGTTGTTAATGTAATATTTTGCAAGAATATAGAGCCTTCTAGTTTTTATTTTAAAAGTCACTATTTTAAACACGGTTATAAATGGCTACCTTTATGTTACAAAATGAGTTACTGAACTATTCATAAAGTGCATTTCCTCTTCTATAGAGGATGTCAGTAAAATCATAAACATGAGCTTGGTGGACCCAAGTATTTATGGCGCACATTACATTTAAACTAGGCTCCTTTCCCCTTAGGAGGCAAGTTGGTGTGTCATTTCTCATATTCAAGCAATGATGTCTTGACCCCAAGATTGTCAGAGGCTCCCCACAGGACTCAGCCATGAGATTCCTCTGGAGGAGCCAGTAATAAGCCCCCTGCACACACCACATGGTTTCAATTATGGTTTTATATGACTAGACAGTGTGGTGCCAGGAAGAAGTGATCCCAAACTGCACAAAGGCTCTCCATGGTGGTTCATATAGGTGGTTCATATAACTGGGCCTCTGCTTCCAGGATGATTTTCTGCTTCTTATTCATGTTCATTTCATCTGTGTGGAGACCAGTCTCTGAAGTTAGAGATTCAGGTAAATAAGAGAAACTCATCAGAGTAGGCCGGGTCACAGTCCTGATCCTGTCATGCTTTCTGTCTCTCATTCCTACTTGTCTACGACCTCTGGGAGAACACGTTCTATCTCAAAGCTGCTCTAGCAGGGCCCAAAGCCACTGATTCTTTTTGAGGGTGTCAGTGAAGTTTCCTTCCAAATTTGGGGTTGTAAATTTTCCATGACTTGAAAGAATGAAATCAGAGCACAGAGTGTTACATACATCCTTCTTTGAAAATGAATATTGGTGGCTTATGAAATGTGCTTGCTTTTCAACATTTCCTGAAGAGGTAATTCTTGATCAATGTACATGCAATGAATGTTAGAGGTCAAAGTGGTCTAGACTGCCAGGTGCCATGAGGGAGGGCTCATTAGAGATCTCTCAGCTTCTCCCTCTAGTACATTCATTGTACACGTCCATGACATAGTAGGGATTCATCAAATAGTTCTTAGACTGAAGAGTACATTATTGCCCAACTTAACTTCTTCTCACATAGGTGGAAAAACAGACTCAGAGGAGAGATTTAGGTTCCCCAGGATGACAATCCAGTTTGTGGCTCTGAAAGGACTAACACCCAGGGTTGTTATTGTCTTTCAATCCATCACTAACACTGTTATGTGTTGAAACAGTGGTGTTTGAGGAATTGGAAGGAGAGTCAGCTACATGCCCTGCTCAATATGGCCTTCTTGTGTTATGTAGAACCCTGAGGCCTGGATCTATTCAGCGTTAAGACCTCTGTGCTAGTATAAAATCTAGTTTACCGAAAATGAGTTCTGATTCTTATTGTCAGAGACCAATATGGTGGACCACTGTGCAAATGTAAATGAATCAGTTTAGCCTGGGTGGGGAACTAAGTGAGAAGGCAAGTTTTTTGACAGCATATTGGTTTTTCCATAGATGGAGGGAGAGAGAGAAAACACAAGAAAAGTGGGTTGAGAAATTGAGAACAGCACAGGGAGAGGATTTGACAATATATCATAACAGCCCTGGGAAGTTTCAGTTCGTCATGTAACTGAGTAAAGTAGAAGATGGGAACAACAGGTGAAGTGATTTCTTTAAAAAAAAAATTAAAAGGTTTTCAGTTCACAAGTCTAAAAAATCCTCTAAGGCATTTGTTTTTTAAAATGACCTACTCTTTTTGTCTCAGAGAACCCATCTGTCATCCCCTTGAATTGAATAAGGAGGTAGGTAAGCATGCCTAGTCACTTTCATTTGAGTAAAAGCTTTTCACTTGATAATAAAATAACATTCTGACAATTTTGAATCTTATTAGCAAAATAAAAGCCAGAAAACTTCTCGATGAAATTATCAATAATTAGGTGTGTGACTTTGGACAAATTACCTGGCATCTTTCCGTGCCTCAGTTTCCTCATTTCTAAGAGAAGTCATTAAATTAGATACTTGCCAATATTTCTTTTATCTCTTCTATTGTCATGTGGTTCAGGGGCCAGGGACAGTACAGGCCCTAGTGTCCAAATTTATACTTAATTTGGGATCAAAGAATGATGATTTATGGACTAGTGTCAGGAACTAAAAATTGATCCAATGTGAAAACATCAAACTCTGTCCAGCCAGCCACTCCTCAATGCATTCAGTTTTCTTCTGTGTAAAGAAGAAAAAATGGAAATGAGAAGGGAAATGGCTCTTTTGGTATATGGTAACTCTTATCCATTCTGGAATCTTCACAAAGTGACTCATGCTCCACCCCAGTTACTAATATGTTTTAAAGTCTTCCTCCATCCCTGTCTGTAATGGTTTGAAGCTTTATAATTTGCCATCTTTTCACTGCTTAGGGACATAGGTAATCAATGAAAACGTGTGCTTCCAGAATACGCATGTCCCCTGGATTGCAGTTTATCAAAGTCACTTTGAATCATTCCAATTGAATTTTCACTTCTTATAAATCATCAATGTCTATAATCGTATTACCAGGTCACAGGGGAATCACCAAGAAAGGTATATTAAAGAAATGGTGGAGGAGGGAGAGCAGTGCCCTTGAGTCATTCCTCGTGATAGAAAAACAGAAGCTGTTCTTAGAAAGCTGGGGTGTGGGAAGTGGGTGGGGTTGTTCTCTGTCCTTTCCAATATGCACCCTGCTTCTCCTTAACCCCAGGAAGCTGGACTTGCCAGGAACTGTGCAGATGAGAGGAACTGCAGCTCAAACCAGCATGAACATAGAGGGGAAATGGTTAGCCTGTGTATTTAGGAAGATCAGGGGGTGAATATGAGTGGCCTTGGGTATGACTAAGTACAGGGTGTGAAGAACCAGGAGCCTCTCTCTCTCTCTCCCACTCATACAACCACTGATTCTGTTCTCTGTCTTATTTACTTTCCGGCTGGGTTTTGTCTAATAGTAACATCTGTTCTAAATGCACCCAGTATCCTGGCCCTCTTTTCACCTTGGTTTTAAGTCTTGTTGATCCCTAAATCATGATGACTTTGATTTTTGAAGCCTGGGTCACATGACCCTGATGGGAGTCTCTGTTGGCAATAGCCCCTCCTAAAGGACTAATATGGAGCAAGCAGTGCTTCTTCAAGGAGACTGAGAATGGCATTACCAGAAAGAAGGGAGAGGAGGGAAAGAAGGTTCATGTCCAGTGCAGTCTTGAACCCTCAAAAAAGATTTTATGGTTTGGACCTGTAACATAATGCAGCACAGTAGTGTGTGATACTGAATTAACCCATGGGTCACCTTCTGATCTGCCTCCCTTTCCCCGTTCTTGGGTCCTCCTGTCTTCATGTGATTCCTCCAAGTGTTACTTGGACCCCTGAGTGTTTGATTCTTTCCTCGAAGAAATCAGAGAAAATTCCTCTTGTACAGAGTTTCTCACTCACTGAGTAAACACTGGAACAAAAGAATTTCTAAGTCATCAAATGCAAAACATACCGTTCATCATTGGTGTTCTGCTATGAGCTTTGAAATGAAAATATAGCTCTTCTTTCAAACAGGTAACCTGTCTTAATCCAAACAAAATATCAAATTTCCTGAAAGAGGGTTATATGTTGAAATGTTTCAATTCTAAGTGTCATAGGCCCAGCTTATTCCCTCGTTGCTGATATATGTGTGTATTTTTCAAATGTATCTCTTGGGAACATTAAAATAAAACATTTCATTATCCGTCTTCTTTCTATTTTTTTTCTAAGTGATGTCTCTGCCAGATATGGAATGCATGTAATTCACTGTTGCTTTTAATTTGTCAGTACATTAATTTTAGTTGATAAAGAAGTTAACTGAATCTGCTGTCCCAGTTATCTTTGATAATTCAAGTTCATTTGGCTCTTGCTTTAAAAGGCTGTTCTGTGCTTCCCCAAATCTCCTTGGGTTTATATAGCTTTTAAGTTGTCATTGACCCCAGAGACCATTCAAGGGTGATTATAGTTTTCAAGCTTGTTTGTATGCAACAGCCATGACCTTTTTTCAAAAGACACCCAGCTGCTCTTTGCTGCACCTTGACCTCCAACAGACATTTATTACAAATCAATTTCATAGATTCTCCATAAAATAATCTAGAGTGTCTCTGGTAGGAAGATGATGAAAGGGCACCAATTTATTGTCCTTAGGAGGTTAGAGAGAGCAACTGAATCATGAATTTTGAATAAATTTTAAGTCGTCTTACTAATTTTTTTTCTCATTGACTCTCCTTAGGAGGGACCATCATGCCCTAAATGTGGGGATAGCCTCTCTAAGGAGATGATACAATAATCTCTGGGTTAGAAAGGGGCAGGGGTGTCAGCTCCTTGGTTGACAACTATAAAATCTCAAAGTTAGAGATAAGAAGTAGGACTGTCCTTAAAGAGATGGATCTGGTGGCTTATTTACACTCTAGTCCGGTGGGGACCCCAATCCACTATGAGCATCCTAAGGAGGGTGAGGAGGACTTAAATCTTTAAACCACTTAACCTGATCCCACAAGTTGATAATGACCTTTGTGTTTTATTTTATAGAAATAACTTACACTTACTAGACCCTAGTAAGTACTCATGAATCAAATTTAACTAAACTCAACATCTAGTTCTTTTCCAAGTCTATTCTTTTAATTAGATCCATTTCCTGTTGCAGTGAATACACACACACATACACACACACACACACACACACATGTACACACATCTGTCTCTTCTTTGTATGATTGGGCCTTTATTCTAGAATTTTACTGTGCATTTGGTAAAAGCATCCTTTTCAAACAGAATATAGACTAGATAGAGGCAACTGTGCTTCAAAGAGTTTATACACTAGAATATTAATTTCCATTTCAGAGTATTTCTTTTTATACAAGATGGATGTTCTGCTTTCAATTTATTAGCTACATAAATGAGCTTATCTATTTCTAATTTTGACTTAATATAAAAAGCATCAAATTTTAGGTTTCATCCATCTAATTTTCATTTTGTATAATTATTTGTGGTAAGCTGATTTTCGTTTATGCCATCTGTTCATCAGGTTCAGGCAGATAATATTAGAGGTATGTGTTCTCTGATATTGGAATATCCACTTTCATAAGTCATACTGTATCTCAGAGGAGCTCTGTGGCTGACTGAGGCTGATCCCTGGGAGAGTGATGTTGCCCCCACTCCATGCAGGAGTGAGGGATCTTCTGTCCCCTCTGCCATTTACAATTGTGGTTGGAAGCATGTGAAATCTACGCAGAAGCCTTTCTTGCCTTGGGTAAAAACTTAAGAATCATTTTGATAGCCACGGTGGAAGGCTTTTCTCCCTGACACCTCTATTAGTTCCTCTGGAGTGGTGAAGAGGTAAGAAGCCTCCGTTCCATTAGCAAGTGATTCAGTTAGTAGCTTGCACTGAAGTATGGAGTGATGTTGCATAGGAGAGAGCTTAGGAGAATCAGATCATTCAAATTTATTTGCCTCCTGCACTTAAAGGCTGTTCTCTGCTTCAATAAACTTATGCAAATGGAGAAGTGCTGTTTGAAAGACGCCATTCTTCAGTAACTTTGAAAACAACCTGTTTTATACTGTGCACACCTCAAAAATAAAAGGAAACACCTTTCTTCCCCTTTTTTCTGCCATGTAAAAAACATATACTTTGAAGTCTTTCCCCTGAGTTAGGATAATGCTGTTTCTGTAATTGCAAGACTTCCTACTTTCTAAGAAACTTTCAGGTAAAATATTAACAAAATATCTTTGTGCCAGTAATGAGAAGCATTTTCAAATTCAATCTTTGAAAAACAGAACAGCTCAAGAAACTTGAATTTTTTTTGTATGTGAAAACTCATTTTACTGACCTGGTGATATCAATTACTTTTTTTTTTATGTCACAGAAGTCTTCTGCAATGGCTTATTGCATTTCCAACCTTTTAAATTATTTTAAAGTAAATATTGTTTATCACCATAAAACTAAGGAACAAGTATTCTAATTTTTCCTGTTTTGGTAAGAGCAATCAATCTTTTGGGTTATAGTCGTGTTTTCAAATGTCAAGCAAGTTTAAAGGCTTTCTTTGCTGTGTCTAGGAGGATAAGGCTGACGTCATATAAAAAAATTCTCAGCATAATTTGATTCGTGGCAACATTCATAATAACAGAAAAAGCAACACATTTTCTGTCTAGTTTTCACCATATATCTTTTTACATACTTAATTATATTAGCACATTTTTATCCTTACAATAATCCTATGAAGCAAATGCTGTTATTCTTAATTTATGGATTAGGAAAAGGAGTCCTAGGGCTGCTTCAGACACTGGTCTGGAGTAGCACATTGCGGGTTAAAACTCAAAAGACAAGATCAAAAGAAAAGGAGGTGATTCTCCTTCCAGAATCTTCTTTCTTATCTGCTATCAAATGTTGTTTGTATTAAAAATAAAAAATAAACACAAGCTAGTATATTCTCATTCAACTCAAAATTTTATTTTTTTCACCCTGATAAAATACACAAAGCATTTACCATCTTACCTATTTTGAAGTGTATAGTCTGAAGCATGAAGTCGATTCTCATGGTGCTACTATTACACTAAGCTGTCTTATCTTGCGAAACTGAAATTCTGAGCCCAATGAACAGTAAATTCACCATTTCTAACTCCATGTAGCCCCAGGAAATCATTGCCAACCAATGGCTTTCTGTTTCTATGAAATTGACTCTTGTAGGTACCTCATAAAAATGGAATCATTCTGACCTTTTGTGTCTGGCTTATTTCACTGAGCACAATGCTCTCAAGGTTCATCTTTGTTGTGGCGTGTATCCAGAATTTCTTTCCTTTTGAAAGCTGAGTAAAATTTCAGGCTTCAAAATTTCCTTTTGAAGTCTGTATGGATATACCACATTTTTTTTTTTGCCTCCCTTCATCTGTTAAAGGACTCTCATGTTTTCTCTTCCTTTGGGCTATTATGAGTGTATGTAGTTGTGCAGTTACCTTTTCAGTTTATAGGAGTATATAGCCTGGGATTGCTGGGTAATATGAGAAGGTGATGTTGATTTTTTTTTTTTTAAGCAACCACAGTTCTGTTTTCCATAGTGGTTGCACCACTTTCCATTCTTGGAAACATTTCCTAAGTATTCCTGATTCTCTACATGGTCATCAACAGTACTTGCTGATGTGTTTACTAGAAACCATCTTAATGAGTGTGAGGTGGCAAACTTTTTTTTTATAATAAGCTATATAATCTGCTTCATACACCAAGAACACAGCCAATATCACTCAAAAGTCAATTCTTTAAATATTTTCTTCTAGTCTGTTGTTTGCAAATATCTCATAAATTAAACCCACAGATAAACACATCTCTGTGTGTGTGTGTGTGTGTGTGTGTGTGTGTGTGAGTGTGAGAGAGAAAGAGAGACAGACAGACAGACAGACATAGCTTCTCCTATTTTCCATAAAGCTTCATTCTCAGTGTTGAAAAGAGTATGTGCCTCCTACTCTATTTCTACAGTGTGAAATTTTCAGTTTGGAAGGAACCATAGATACATTCCCTTTCATGTCAAAGGAACTGAGGTCCAGATTGGTTAAGCAATTGATTCCAAGTTGCAAATCTAGTTCGAGCCAGATTCAGCTTTGAATTCTTGCCCTACAGGTCTCTCCATCTGCACCCCCATCCCATCTTTATGAGACATTATCTCATATTTGTTTGATACTATAAGATCTGCATTTTATCTATAACATACAGAATTACATTACAGACTTTAACAAGGTTACTGTCAGTTTGTGATCATTTACACATCCATATGGAGTTCCTCTGTGACCCATCTCCCAGCATTCTTCCAGGTCTCTCATTCATGATGGGCATGTTTTCAGATTTTGAGCTGAGATGTGGATTTACCTTAAAAACTATGAAAAGCCCTTTTAGAATTTCATTTGCACTGAAGATGCTGCGTGTGAAAGACATAAGTTCATCTCTGTCTAATTCTCCATAGTTCTTAACATAGAAATGATGACCCTTACTGTCACCGATATTTTTAGAACTAATGGCAAAGTGTCTTTGTTTCTCTTCTGCTGAACACACCACAGACAGCCACAGTTCATTGGGCTGGAGAGTTTCAGCTGTACACCTAAAAATAAACGCCTCCGTAAAACACCAAGAAAGACAATGTCAGTTTCCTTACACCTCTGAAAGAATAAGCTTTTTAAAAAAAATCTCCTGAATATCAGTTGGGTAAATGTCTACCTCCTTTGCATCTGGGCTGGGCTCAGAGGGGACTTCTTTCGTCTTAATCCCCTTGTGTTTCAAATATATCTCTTAAGGATTGTGTGATTTGTGTGCTTTGCCCCACTGAAATAAATTGTAGTTGCAGATCCACTTGTAACACAAATTGTTGGTTACTTTGCAGCAGGTAGCTTTTCCATAGATTTGTTTAATGTTTACAAGAGATAGCATACTGTCCCAAACTCTGATTCACTACCGTATCCACATAGGTGGGCACTCGGTAAATATTTTGTACTAAAAAAAATATTTTTCTTGCCTGGTCTTTAATGATATTTTGAATAGAGTATAGCAAAAGGTTCTATGTCAGAGAAAAAAAAAAGTTCTGAAATATAAGCAAATGTATCCCTATTATAAGGTATAAATTAACTTGTTTTGGTAATATGAATCTGATTTGTGTTTTATTTGTTTGACCTAGAAGATAATATTCTTTGTAATTTCCCATAGTTATTGCCTATTGATCATATAGTGTTTTTCAGTATACTTGAGACTAACTTAAGCTTAACAGATGTGAGGGATTAATGGCTTGTGAAAAGCATAATGGTTGTAAGAGAGATAGAAATAAATTACATAGCTCAGAAGCAGTGGGTTCTCAGGAAACAGATTTGACAAATCTAAGAGCTGATTGGCTGATCGTTTTCATCCATACACATAAACATATGCACACACACACTCTTTCCTTAGAGTTCCTTCAGACTAATGCATTCCACAGGCTGCTGAAGTAAATAATGACTGCAACTAGCTCTTCAGAGTTCCTATCCAGCCCTGTGCACTACACTTATTTCTAAGAGTAGAGAGGATATTGGGTGCTTTCCTTCTTCTTGTATAGTCAAGATGCAACTCTTTCATGGAAATCCAGAGAGGAACAAGAGAAAATATATAAAAGCACACTATCTGCAGATTGTGTGTGGGTCCTAAGACTCTATTCTCACTATTACCATCACCAACTATAATAACATATACATGACTACTGATAATAATAGCAGCCATATACCATGCCCCAAACCTCTTGCTGAGCTCCTTACATATGTAATCTTACATAAGTTTCATATCCGTCACCCAAAACTCTTTTGTTGTTTTTATCTCCATTTTATATATGAAGAAAACACAGATCAGAGATTAAAAGAAACTAGTTCAGTGTCATAAATATGGTAACTGACAGAACCAGAATTTTTACTCAAAGTTATTATTATTTCACCCTAGAATGTATTTGCTAGACCACCTTTGCACTTGGTCAGCTGTCTAGTGATGGCCTAGAGGGCAGTGATCAGGCTGGAGTAGCTCTCTTGAACTCACAAGCAAGCAACCTATTTTCAGCAATATGAACTTAAGTTAATATTTTTGGATTTTAAAAGACAAACCCATACATGGTGCATTAGTTTTATTTACACTTCTCAGGAGTGTTAGTTGTTTTGTTCCTTTTACAATTACCAGAATATCAAAGAGTTTTATTTCATGGATGAAAAAGAAGCATGAATTTGGAATGTTCACCCTGCTAGCAATGACCTGGGCAGGTGGGTGGGAGCTCAGAGTTTGGATCTCTCTGACATCATATCTGGGGAAGATGAAGATGGCTGTGTGGAAAGTTCCAGTTCCCTGATGGATAAATGGGAGCCAGAACTGCTCTAGGGGACTTAATGGCCATTCTTCATCTTCATTGCCTGTGTCAGATTTAATTGCTGACTCAGAGAAATAGTTTTTCTTGGGAGACTTGCTGCTTATCAGAAATGAGTGAAGAGTTCCAACCTTGAAAGTACACGTGATCTAAAGAGAGTGTGCTCTGGAGACAGAGAATGTGCACTGTTTTCTTTGCTTTTTCCCTCCTCCCATAAAGGGAATAGCTCCGTGTTGTGCAGGTAAGCCCCAATGCCATCTACAGCCTCAGATTACGGGGAGCCGATCTTTGACAAGAATGTATTGTCTTCCTACATGCGAGTAATAAAGAAGTTAACATCTGTTGTAATCTAATCATCTATCTGGATACACAGTTTTTATAGCAGCAAGGGGAAAAATAGTAAAATCCCTTAATGATGAATTGCTATTGTGAGTCTGTATCATGAATACCATATTAGACTTTTTTTTTAACATTTCTTGTTATCCAGTATTACTTATGGAAGCCCTTGGATGGGATATATTTTATTAAAAAAATTAAGGGTAAAGAGAGACAAATGTGCTCACCTCTGTGAAGAAGATCAAAGCAAAGATCGAAGAGATCGAAGACAGACCCTAGGCCCTTTATAACAGTCCTGACTGTTGTATTTGCAAGAGATTGTGGTCAATCACCCTTGTAGGAAAAGATTGGATACCGACTTTGCTTTCTGATCACTTTTATTAGTATTAGCAAGAGACTTCTTTCTCTCCAAGTAAATTCTCTGAAAAAATCCACATAATGATGCATTTACTAGAAATGTGCTGAACTATTCAAATTTAATTTAGATAATCAGTATGTACTGTACCTATGGTGGACCTAACTTATGATCCATTACTTTTCTAATAAAGTGCCTCAAGTTTACCACGTGTCATTGATGCGGGCACATTGGGAAGGGTATTAAAACAGTTCTTCCCAAAATATTCCACATCTCTCCAGTATGGATAATCACACTCAACTAGAGATGCTTAAATTCCAGTTGATGTCAATTGCAGCTGCTCTGGTACCAGGCCTAAGCAGTTTTTCTACCCATGCAGTGTTAGGTGCTAAGAAAGAGCCAGCACTCTGGCATGGTGAATGTTTATGTTGTGTTGAGTTAGACATCCCAGTGTGGCTCATTTCATATTGCCAAATATGCTGATGTGCTAAGTTATAAAAGAAACCAGCAGCTGACTTTCTCCATGCTCTTTTGTTAAGGGGAACAGGAGCTGAGCTCCTACTTAGCTCTGCAATCTGCATAAGCTTACTTGAACTTCACAACCACCCTGTAGAAATGTTGGTGTTCTGATTTGACAGATGAGGCTCAGCATGGATAAGAAACAAGCCCCAGATCACCAATGACTAGGCTGCGAGTTCACAGTAACTGTCTTAATCCAAAGTCCATGAATATCCAGGCTGTACAACTAAGATTTTGGTATTGATCTAGGGGTGAGCTGCTTCACAAAGGTCTAATGGTGACTGATTTTTAGGTCCAGACCCCCAGTGTGGCTACAGTCTCTACTCTTTAGACTTGCTGCTTGTTAATTTGCACTTGAAGACATGATAAAGCTGGTATTCTCCATCATGGCCCTCTCCTCATAACCCACTGGGCATAGAGGGTCCCACAGGACAGGGTAACAGTTCAGAGTCAACCCTGATTGCCCTGCTGCAGACCTGTGTGTGGGTCCATGAGCCCCTCTTCCTTCCTACCGTGCCTTCATATCACAGCCAGGAGTGCTTCCTGTGCGCTTGATCCTTGGAGCGATGCATCACATCTATATCCATAAGAGAAAAGAATATGGAATTAGTACAGTCCAGAAATCTACATCAGTGTGACGAATTTCTGTGTGCTCATTTCCTAGGTCTCTTCTTTATTGGGATTATAATATTGGTATCTTGCGCTGTTTACCATATCTTTGGGGGAATATATTTTTCACTGATAACCATGTTTTTATTATTTATTTTAGGCAAAAATAAATATGCATAATCTTTATGAAGTGGTTGACTTTGGATAAATTGTTTTTATTGGAAAACAACTAGTCAAAGATATCTTTAACCTCCTCTTACAAGAACATAAAATTTATATATTCATGTTGTGGTTGAATTCTGACTTGGTTTATGAGTTTTCAGTAATGCTCTTCTCCTTGGAGAAAAGCCTTCCCATCTGTGTTAGCTGTGCACAGAGGCCTCGGCTGCAGGTGAATCATGGGAAGTGACTTGAACTTGGGACACACTGTTCATACTCTCCATGCACTATATATTGTACAGTACAAAGAAAACCAAACTTCCTGGAATGTTTTGAGGAAAGAAACACTGATTTTGGGTTCAGCAAGAAATTCAATAACTTGATTCCTAAAGCTATGCTCACCATAGGTTAATTTTTTTTTTTTTTTTTACAATATAAGAGAGGTCATTGTTACTATTATTTGAGGGAAAATAAAGGGATCCTATGCTTTTCCAGAGAGGGCTTCAAAGACACCCTTTAAACTATTTTTCCATTGAACCCTTCCCATATTCATGAACTAACAGGTAGTTATTTATTCCTTTTAATATTTGTTATAATGAAAACAAGGCTAAAATTTTGATAAAGGTAAGTGCATATTTTGTAAGATGCCATGATACTGAATTACCATGAGTAAAATGCTATGTGGTCATTTATTCTACTGGCCCTGAAGGATTTATATATTTAGGTAGAGTTTTTCTTTCTATGTGGCATTTGGACAGCTACACTTGGATAAATATTTGGTCAGATCTTATGTTTATAAACATTTCTGGGATAATAAATTCACTTGAACTTTGACCTGAATCATAAACCCCCAAACTGGTATCCCTTCTGTTCATATTTCATCAGAAATTCCTGGAAGGCTAGCTGTTTGTGAGTATCAGGGCTTCTAGAGGTTCTTGAATTTTCAAAAAATAAAGTATTATCCTAGCTTGCAACACTAGGACATAACTCTGGTCTCAGAATTCAATGCAAGACAAACACTACAATATTAGCAAAAAGTAGTACTTGTGTTTAAAAACTGCCCCTCATGTATTGAAAATTTGGATGAAATAATAAGGTTCTCTGTAATATTTACATGTATTTTTGATGGATAGAATAGTTTGCCTATGAAATACCATTATTATTCTCTTCATTGCTCTTAGAAAGAATAACCCCAAATCTATAGAGTTCATAAAGTTATCAGGTGACGTTTTATTTAATCCTGTTCTAAAAATATATAGCATCCACTTTTGTGATAGGATCACCATCAAATACAGGCATGTTCTTCTTTGAATTTACTTTTCCATGTAGGCAACTTATAGAAAACTACATTATATCATGTATTCTTAAATATGTGCCCCACGCCTTCCAACTTTTTATTGAAAATACTCAGATGATTCAGTTTTAAATTTTAAGACACAAGCAAATTATCTTTAAAAATTGTGACTGATAAGATATGCTTGTTCTGTACTTGGGAAAATGTTCTACCTCTGCTGTACTCAAAAGATGGCACTCAAACATCTCTTCCTCCTAAATAATGCTTAATTAAATATATTTTAATTCTGACTTTGTTTTCCTGTACTAAAAGACTTGCCTTTAGATTTGAATAGGAACTTTATCCTAATAAAAATATTCTCTCAGATATTCTCCCAGGAGTATTTAATCTCAAGAACAGATACAAAAATAAAAGTTTGTTGTTGTTTTTAATCTGAAATTAGGCTGATAGGCAATCATCAAACAGGGATTAGTTGTAACACTGCATCAAAATGTACATTTTAATGTCTGTGTAATTAGGTTTTAATAAACATGTTTGATGGTTACTTAAAACACATATTTTTCAATGCAAAAAAATAGCATCTTGTAAACCACAGTAAAAAAGGGACTTTGCAGGGCCATTTGTTTTTTAATTACATTCTGATTATGATAAGCATTTGTTATTTTCCCAAGTAAAGATTAATGCCATAAATCAATTTTCTAAATTTGAGGCTTAAATACAATATGTTAGACACAACTCTGGATGTCAGTGATAGGAAATTATGGCTTTTCTGGAATTTTCTAAAATATTAGTTATTGTGTGGAATCTTTTATTTGGGCCCATAATTTTAAAGAGCATTCGAGGTTTATGGTGCAAATATTTGGTTCAAGGAGTCATTATCCATTAAGAAATTACTTTTATGGTTCTCTTCTCATTTGCCTGTTAAGTTTTCTAATCATTCTTTACCTTTTATGTTTTTAGATGTAGTCCATTTTTACTGGCAATTGAAAACCTAGATTATTTCAACAAAATACCACATTTGGGCTTTTTAGTTAAGTGTGTTTATTAAAATAATTGGGACAGAATGGAAATGGAGTAGCAGCAGTCACACCTGAGATCTTAGTCCATTTGCCTAAATGAGTAATTCCTCAACTTTTATTTCCAAAAAAGTTACAAATTAGTTTTGTTCCATTATATTTTTATAAATGCACCACATTCATATTATCCACTATGTCTCTTTATACTTCAGTCCATGCACATGTAATATTATCCAGATATGACTCCATTTAAAAACATGATCTTTATAAGTGGAAGAAAGTCCTGTTCTATCCACAGTAAAATGTTATGATATGATGCTCATTCAGCTCTAAATAATAGACTGGAGAAAGATCACTTGTGTCAATCATTTGTGAATATGAAGTTTTCTGCATAGAATGGAACCAAATAGGCATTCAGATTTTTCTCCCATAATGAAGCTTTAATAAGCCAATAATAGAAGGTGTTGAAGCAAAAGATGAGGATGAACACATAAATCATGTTACTAGATCTTAAACGCAGGCATTATGTTTCTGTATTGACAAATGTAGATTATTTGATGTGGCTGTGGTGCAATTATAAATCAACATTAGTAATTCCTCATGTCTTGAAATTCTAGCCTGATCCCGCAGTTCTGTTATAAAGCTTTTGCAACTTCAGGGCAATCTCCTCAATGCTAGTAGCTCTTTCTTTTAGCGGGGAGAGATTTTTCTCTACATCTATTTGTAGTTGAGTTTGGTTTTTTATTTTTGTTTTTCAACTTAGTGATTTTTAAAAAAAATTTCCTGATTGTGGGGTGCAAGACCCATTATAATATATTATGACTAATGGGATGTGGATCTAGCATTAGAAGTGATGTTGTGTCCTGGAGGGGACTTGGAGGAATGGCCTTGTTCACAGTCATCTGAAAAGGACTGCATCAGCTCATTGGCGTGCTTTCATTGATACCTGTGACTAACACACAGCAGCAGCATGAGCTAGGTAGCCACTTACAGTGGATAAAAGGACCCCACCCAAAATGCAGGAACCATTAGTTCTTTGAAAACATGGTATGGCAAAGTGGCATTGAGGTTGAGAGAGGTCCATTATCGGTAAAGTGTTTAGCAAGTTAGTTCTAGAAATTGGTGAAAACTGACTGGTTTGGCAGGGTCTGTGAGAGTTCTCTGCATCATGGTTAGGTAGCTGAGTGATTTGAAACATATCCTTTAGAAAGGGAAATTTCAGGGCTTTTTTCATCTATTAGAAAATGAAAAAGGATTCCATAAGTCTGAAATCCTGAACCTATAAGACCCTGGCTTCTTTGCTAAGATTCCTAAGTTTGTAGTCCATGTTATGAATATATTACCCCTTCAAGGAGTACCCTTGCTTCCTAACCCTGCATATAGGTCGGAATTCTTCCTTGCTTTGTTGTTCGGATTAAGAGACCAGGATCCTTGTGGTTTAGACTTGCAAGTACACAATAGGCTTCCCTTTGGGTCTGAGCTAGCCTCTCATCCCAAGTGATGACTGTGTAATAGAGTTTAATAATTATTTATAAAGAAGGAATTAATCATGAATCTTAGCATTTATCTAAAGAGGCATAAAATAAAAAGCATGGTTATGGGGAAGAGAGAGTTAATATAGTGCCAAATTCTAAGAATAAATGTAGTGAAACATACATACATTAAGGAAGAGTTCAAGTTTAACCAGTTATTCTGAAGTGGAAACTGGTTAAAAAAAATCAGTTCTGAAGAACACAGGATATTAAATTTGATAAGATAATTGTAATTGTATTAGTTCAAGATAGCTGTCACCTCCTAGAAGCGTCAAATAATTGCCATACACATTCAACAGAATCCGTGTCAAACAATGTAGCGGGGGCACATTCTGGGACATTCCCACAACTCTTGTTAGACAGGCAGGGCTGGGATGATAGACTCCTGCATATGGTACCTAAAACTGTGATTCAAGTGAGGGTTTATGCTGAGATTCGAGAGGAGGAAAAAGTAATCTCTAAGTTGTAGCATTGTGTTGTAGTAGAACAATGACTAGATAAAGTGTCTGGAAGCTACGGGTTGAATCCTGGCAGGTTCTACAAGCTAAATCCTGTTCTTCTTGTGCAGCTCAGTTTCAGGGAATCTCTTCCCTCATAAAGAACTCCATTTCAAGTAAGTGGGCTGGAGACCCCCAGTTGCTGGCCTGTACTTTGCTCTCAAGACCATTGTGGTTTCTGGAATGTGAGGGTGATCCAGCAATATGAGAGCAGAGTTGCCCATGTTAGTGTTCCTCTTTTAACCTCCAGTGCAAGTGTTTCCTGTGTTATTGTCATTTTATTTTCTTTGAGGACATGTGATGTAGAAACTCCAGTTCTGCCTCTCCGTAGTCCCCATGTGGACTTGTATTTCTTTAATGGAACCAGCTGTAAATGAGAACCCTAAAGAAAACATCTCAAAGGTTAGGTCTCTCTAGGGTGTCCGCCATGTCTACTCTCCTTTCTGTAGATGATGCTTCAGGTGTAAAGGAAAATACTGTTCTTCAGCCTCTTCTAACAAGCCTTCCATCTTTCTGAAGTTGTTTAATCTTCATTTGACAGTGCATAGAACACTAGAATTTGTTGGGCTTTTATTTCAAATTAGCAACTATACTGAATAACTAATTTCCACTCACATGCATCATGCTAGAAAGTGGGCTGGCTGGCTTGACTGAGAGGCTCGGCACTCAGTTGGGGAACAGAGGAGGACTTGCCTTGGTTGCTTTCTAGGGATGGCAGGAGCTGAAAAGTGGTGGCTTCCTGCCTTCCTCCCGTATCTGTGATATCCCATTTATCTTATATAAAGGCTTTATCTGAAGAAAAATTAAAAGTTAAAAAAAAAAACCCTTCGTGCTAAACAGACAGTTTAATTGGTTCTGCTATTTTTGGAAACTGCAAGATAAATGCTACGTGTGAAGTTAATAAACCATAATTGGAATTTGCTTAAGAGCATGCTTTCATTCCACATGGACCCATTCACTGCAGGAAGCAATAGGACCGAGCTGGGATGCAAGAATATATAAGCCCCTTTCCTAAGAACAGCCGTGACTTTCTATGTGACCTTGAGGAATTTAATAACTTTTCTACATCCCCACTGGACAATAAACAAATTGGGGTGGGAATTGAAAGCCTAAAAACAAACACAATAACTTTAAAAAAAATGAATGCTTTCAGTTCTTAGACGATAGCACTATCGCATGTGTTAACGTTTGCTGTTTTCCTGCCTCTGTACTACTTTTTCCCCCAAAGATGTCTCTAATATTTTTGAGATGAATTTTGAGCTGTGTATTCTGTAGGCTGATCATTGTAAGCAATAAGGACCCTTTAGGTTTTGCATATTGTCTAAATAAAAATTTCCATCCCACCCAATTTGACCAATAGACTCACTCATTGTTATTATTGTTAAGGAGATGCTGATGCTTATCAATTTATACACTTTTACTAATTATGTATGTAGGGAGAACTGATATTGTACTCCCCCCAGACATCACCTGGCATTTTCAGCATATATCTTTTTCTCTGGTGTATTATCCCAACTTAAGATAAATAGCAAATGTGTTCAAGAGCCAGGAACCAAATAACACTCATTCTCTCTGTGCTTTGGGTTTCCTTTTTTATTTTATTTTATTTATTTATTTATTTTGAATAGTGCAAGGACCTTGGACAGACATGCTAGGGAGGTACTCTAACATTGCTGAGCTATGCCCCCAGTCCAAGTTCATTTTCAGTCTTATTTTTTATAGAATCTGAAAATTGGTTTGGCTCTACTTATGCAAGTATGTTATAACTGAATCTTTGAAGATGAAATAGCAGCTTTTAATTTAATCTGATTCTTATTGTATAGAAATGCATATATAATATCAGCAAGACAAAGCTAGGGTAAGGTTAGAATAAGGATTCTGAAACCAGACTAGGTTCAAATGTCAGTGCTGCTAGATATTAACCATGTGAATAGTTATGAGTTAACATGAGAGTTTTTGATTCAGGTCCATGAGAACAGATTCTGGGCCATAGGAAATATTTGATGAGCATCAGCATATGGAAAAATCTTCAACTCTGTAGTGAACCTGACTTCTAATCCCAGTGGGCATACTTACAAACTACAAGTGTGAGCAGGCTCTCAATGCTCCAATTTCCAGTTTTCCATCTATAAAATTATTTTATCTTAGCAAGATTTATAGATTGATAAATATCATCTATCCTGAATATGAAATATTCTCAAAGAAAAGCCTGCCCATCTGACCAAATGTTGAAATTTTATAAACAAAATTGTATTGGGCTGGCTAGTCCATTATGAAAAAGTTTAGAAATATAGATTAATTGTCATGTTAAATTTTAGTCTTTATTAATACCATTACACAAAATGTTATACTATCTATATGTTCAAACTGTAGCTCAAATTTCATGTGTTGCATGTTCCATTCATATTCAGCATCACAACCTTGAGCTCATGCTGTGGTCAGAATGCTAACCTTCACTGCTGCCCCAGGATCTTGGGATGTAGCAGTACATTCATATACAGTGTCAGCTTTAGGTCCCAGCCATAAGAACCCATCATAGCACTTACTAGTTTTATTCATTCAATAGGCAAATATTTATCTCCATGTTATATGTGTGTGTGTATACACACATATACATATACATACATATATTATATATATTACTGTATAAAATATGTTATAGTACTTAATATATATACATTATATAAAGATAATACATTTATTACTTAATATTTTATATATATATATATAAAATGAATATATATATATATATATATATATATATATATATATATATATTGTACTGGGAGTTGAACCCAGATACGCTTAACAACTGAGCCACCTCCCTAGCCCTTTCTACATTTTATTCTGAGAAAATATTTCATTAAGTTTCTTAGGGCCTTGCTAAGTTGATGAAGTTGGCTTTGAACTTGTGATCCTCCTGCTTCAGTCTTCTGAGCCACTGAGGTTACAGGTGGGCACCACTTCACCCAGCTCTATATTGTGTGTATGTGTGTGTGTGTGTGTGTGTGTGTTCATTAGAAGATGGACTTAATATCTTTGTTTTATTTATTTATTTTTTTAATGTGGTGCTGAGAATCAATCTCAGTGCCTCACTCATGCTAGGCAAGCACTCATGCTAGGCAAGCAATCACTGAGCTACAACCGCAGTCCTCTATATTATTTTTTAAAGTAACATTTTAAAAGATTTGTTGATGTGGGGCTGGGGCTCAGTGGTAGAGTGGTAGAGTGGTAGAGTGCCCACCTTGCACATGTGAGGCACTGGGTTTGATCCTCAGCACCACATAAAAATCAAGATATTGTGTACATCTAAAACTAAAAAAATATTTTTCAAAAAAAATTTTAAAAAGATTTGTTGATGTGCTTATTTGAAAATTGTAAAATTATAGAAAATGACAAAATTTGCATCTTTTAATTTTTGTCTCTACTTTTTTTTTTTTACTGATTTCAGTTTGATAGTGAAACTCAAAGCTTGCAAATGTAGAATTGTTTGGGATGTTTCAAGCTACTATATTTTCTCTAAGTATATTATGCAGTAAAAAATACTATAGTTATTAGAATATCCCCCATAAAAACTGGAAATATATGTGGCATCTAGCTTCTAGGGACTATTTAATTTAAGAAAAACAACTCATACTTAGGTAAATATGGAAGCATATTTAATGCAAATAATGGAACTAAAAATTATTGTATACTAGAACATGAAAGAATTAAGTACATAGAATAATATTGCTTTTACATAGAATAGCATTTCTCAAAAATTAGGTTGTAAGATCATTTAAACTCTTAAAAACAATTGAGACAAGGAGATTTTGTTAATGTACATTTTGTCCACCAATATTACTGAAATAAAAGTTTGAACCGAGATTTGTTAAAATATTACTTCACTTATTTTAAAATAATCTCAAGAAACTCATAGTACATTAATACTTATTTTCTGAAAAATGAGTATTACAAAATGTTTAGAATTTTGAGAATGACATTATTCTTTTCAAATATTTTTAATGTCTTACTTAATACACCCACATTTGTTGTTTGCATCAAAGTATATGAAGAAATTCTGGACCATAGATAGAAAAATGAAAATTATCTTCTGGGGAGGCCGAAGCAGGAGCATCCCAATTTCAAACTAGCCACCATAACTTAATGAGGCCCTGCACAACTCAGCTAGAACCTTTCTCTAAGTAACATATAAAAACAGGCTGGGAATGTGCTCAGTAGTTCAGTGCCCTTGGTTCAATATCTGGTACAAAAAAAGGGGGGCGGTGGATTATTTTAAGCAGCCTTTGCAGGTAATTATAGGTATTTGTATATTTGAGTCTTTACAAATGCTCAACAGTGGTAGATTCTTAAAGATTATTTAAATTATAGCATATTTTTTAAAACCATATCAATGACCTTAAAGCACATGAATTAAAATCCATTGATCTTTCTTGCAATGAACTTGGATCTTTGTCCTTGTGCAGAACTGTATAACACAAGGAGACATTTGGTCATTTGAAGAATATTAGTTCCCTGAAATATGCAGATCTTCCACTGTTGCCACATCTCATAAAGCATTAAAAAAGTCCACAGAATTCTTGAAGTTTTAGAAAGTTATTGTGCTCGTGTTATTGAGTTCAAGTTTTGTACAATACTAAGTTTTTGCTCTAGAACTTGAATTTTATCATTGGCCACAATATTAACATGGCTGATGTCTTTGAAATGACTAAGACACTTCATTTATTTTCCAGAGACTATCTGTTAAATCCTCACATCTGAATAGCCACAGTTCTATTTCTGTGTTTAAAGTAAAAATAATGTTCCATTTTTTTAAAAAACAAACGAATGTTTCAGCTCACAACTGAATCACATAAATGCTTTTCCCTGAGACAATGATTACATGTTGGTTTCCAGACAAAAATGCTTCATTACCTATTTCCCATCTCATCACACTTAATATTTTTAAAAAATGTACTCAAAGAGCCAAGATTTAATAAAATAAAATTAATGTTTTCCTGCTTTATCAAGAACAGACAGTATAATTAGCATTGTTTCTCTCTGTGAGTATATTATGGTTAAAAACAACAACAACAACAACACATGAGCATAGAGTTACGTGTTGCGGCCTTAACTCATTCATAGAACCTGCTATTTTACCCTACATTGCTTCTGTACCCACCATCTGCACAGATATTGAGTCAGCAAAAAAGAACGATAATATGGAAGTTATTTTGAAGGCAGTTCCAATATCAGAAACCTCCCAGGGCCTCAGACTGGGAGAACCACTAACAGAAAAGAACAAAATAAATAGTATTTAGAGGTAATATTAATTAAAGATGATATCTAGTGTGTATACACACTTTCACACTATTGTAGTATTGGTGATGGCTGAACATTTTGATTATCTAGTCACCTCCTTACTATCAATTCCTCTCTGATCATCACTTTCCTCCTGGTGAGCCTTCATGTTAAAAGCATCCATTGGTGAGGTTCCATTAGGCTTGTCAGTAAGATACTTTTAACAGTTTGTCTTTCTCTCTTCACTCTGCTCCCACAATACACAGACATGATGGTATACAGGTGGGGAGATGGATAGGCGGATGGATGGATAGATGAGTGGATGGATGAATAGCTAAAATGGAAGGAGAATAGGGGTCAAAAAGAAAAAAAAAGGAGGGAAGGAAAAGATGAAGAATTGAAGAATAAATCAAAGTAATAAAGAAAATAAAAAGGAGAAATGAAAGGACTAAGGAATTGAGATGAGCACCATAAGAGTGCTTCTTATATGGATGGAGGTGAAAGTTTAGTTAGGGAACATCTTTAAAATTTTCTGTCTGTTGAATTCTGTAGCTATTCCTAATCACCTTGCTGAATTAAACCCAGGTGTAATGCATATGAAGTTAAATACACTATCACATGTTCCCAAACTGGGAAGAGCAACACCTTGGGAAACATGGAGATGCAGTCACGTGACTTTTGCCTGTTGCTGGAGGAAGAAAACAATCAATGTCTTTCTTCTTCTTTTTTAAATACAGATTCATACTTTGGGATCAAAAATCTCCCCCAAATGAAAACATGGTTTGCCAGAGCTGCTTCTGCTTCTTTGTTTTATTTTTCATTTGTGTGGGTTTTGCATAGAAGCATATAACTGAGGTTTAGCTCATTGTAATAACTGCCAGACTTGTGCCGGTAACTGCGCTCCAGGAGGAAACTCTGCCAGGAAAAGGTTTTCTAATGATACAATCTGCATATTTTAATGAGGCTAGAAATGTAGGAATGTGTATAGACTCTGGAATCTGCTTATTCTGGGTTCCCCCCACTTTTAGAGTTCCCATTGCTTCCCTTCATTAACATAAGATAACTGGAAATGGGTTTCCTATCACCATCCACCAGTCTGACATGGCTTGACATTTTCAGAGTGGAGATGAAATACCAATAATCTCTCAGTGGTTACTCTATTTTGTGCTTAGTCTAATGATGTTCATTCAATCACTGGAA
This sequence comes from Urocitellus parryii, assembly GCF_045843805.1. NCBI lineage: Eukaryota > Metazoa > Chordata > Mammalia > Rodentia > Sciuridae > Urocitellus > Urocitellus parryii. The sequence continues at coordinate 153,805,823 of NC_135531.1, forward strand.
AGATAGCATGGCTACTGTATTACAGAACTCAGAAACAAAGTCATACCTAACCACAAGAAACACAACCATTGAAGATGCTAGGAGTAAACCAAATTTTCCTACATTATTTTATCTTTTCATTTCAGTTTTATTGCATGAGTCCTGTAAGGTTTTTCTCTCTGTTTTAACCTTCACACCCTCTTCTTCTTGTCTCTTACTTTCTCTTTCTCTCATCCCTACCCCCAAGTGTTCATTGAGTACCTACTCTGGATCCAGTTTAGAGCTAATCACTTAATATATATTCACTCTTCACGGTTTTGCAAAACAAGCATAATGATGCATGGGTATTTTAAACATACATGTGCTTATGCAGAAACATCTGTATGTGTATGAATCTTGTATTTCTGACATTAACATTTCCTATGTGTAACTAAATCTAGTATAGTACATACAATTGGGAACAAAGTGTGCTCAGGACACCAAGCTAAAAAGATAGAGCTTGAATCAGACCCAGGTTCATCTAAACCTCTGCAGTATGAAGGTTTTTCTTTTAGATCAGAATAGTTGGAAATACGAAGTTTTGCTGTTTCTTTCTCCTTAAACCCCAAATGACTCAATTTAATTAAATATAAAATGGGGTGATTTCTTTGTTATTGGTGTGAACCCAGTTAAACATAAAATGTATAAAGCTTGGGGTTCTCCTATCCCAAACTGTCTAATAACAGAAATTCATGAGAAATAGCCTAGAATAGATTAAACATTCAAAGGGGGAGTCAAAGGGCAGACTCATTTGCATTCAGATGATTTGGATGTACATGGTTCATAGATTACTTTTAGAAACAATGTCAAGTGTACTTTCAAAACCGATAGATTTTAATCACGAATAAATAATTTAGGATTAAAAAACATTTTTACCTAGAAAATCATCTTAAAGGAAGCAGATTACAATATCCCCAAAGAAAAATGGGCTCTTTACTTAAACATCAAGGCTTCGTTTTAGTTTTTCTGTCTCATCATAGCACTTTGGACTTGAGAGCAGCACCTGTTTTCACCCTGCAATGCGGTAGCCTCTTGTGTTTCTTTACTGCTCGGTAAACCTTTTGAAGACACCATTATGAGCTCATTTTCCCGAATATAGACTCCTGGATGACAATAAGATCTCTAGAATGTTTGATAAAATGACTAAATTAAAAAAACTTTTTGCAGTTCAAAAGGATGAATAGAACCGGGTGTCCAGAGGATGGAGATTTTTAACCAATTTAAAACATGATGTCTAGATGCAGATTTCTGAACACATTATGGTGATTCACAGTAAATCAGGAATGGTCCTGAGAATATGTATTTTTGCAAAGCATCTAAGGCATTTTAGATCATATTTCAAGGGCTGTTTGGCTTATTTATGAATTTAAATAAAATTGGGAAAGATTCTGGTTTGTAAATCTTCTGCTCCTTGTTCATGGGCATGTGGAGCACTGAGTTGGGTAGTTCCTAATGTCATCTTCTTCATCCCACCAGAGGCTTTCCCTGGTATCTCTCTTACCTGACTGCTAGGTCCTTTCCCTATCCATCACTGCCTGTCAACACCCCATGTAGGAGTTGCATAAGAGGTTGCCCAGAATAAGCATTGATTAATTTTCATAAGAATTTCACACACAATTTTATCAGGAATAAAATTACTTCTCAAAGCATTGTCCTCTAATTATATTGCATAAGGAGGTAAGCACAAGCAGAATTATGCATGCAGATTGCTATAGAGGAAAATCTAGAATGTTCTGTTTTCCCAGTGGTAACTGTATCATGTTTTTTCTGAAACAATATCTAAAATTCTAGATGTTCAAAGTGCTTTTAGAAATTTCTTTGACTGGAAATTATCTGTTTAAAAAGAAACCCAAATGATTATGATATAAATGATTTATCTATTACTTTTGGAGGAACTTTGTACCAAGGTTATGGTCAAAGCAGTAACTTCTCAACTTCTGTAAGCCTCTATCACATACTTGCCTGCTCCAAACTCTGACTTCAGAACACCTTTTGTCTCTGCTAAGATCTCAGGTAGTCCCCTCAGGGGAGATGGAACTTGAATAAGTTCAGTGGCTTTCTTTGTAAGATTCTGAATATTTGATGTTATTTCTTAAAAGGTTATTTTAATGGGCCTGCTTAGCATAGTTGCTGACAACCTGGAATTCTCATAAAAAATATCCATAGGTTTAAAAGTCATAACATTTTGGGTATGAGAACCTTGATTTTCTTTCAGATTCTATTAGCTTTTGCTCAAAATGCCTCTTTTTTTGCAGGGTGGGGGATACTGGGGATTGAACTCAGGGGCACTCGATCTCTGAACCACATCCCCAGTCCTATTTGGTATTTTATTTAGAGATAGGGTCTCACTGAGTTCCTTAGCGTCTCGCTGTTGCAGAGGCTATCTGTGAACTCCTGAACCTCCTATCTCAGCCTCCCAAGCTACTGGGATTAGAGGAGTGCACCACCATGCCTGGCCTCAAAATGCCTCTTTAATACTTTTCAGTGTCTGATCATATTGTTTTCTTATCAATAAACCTGTTAGTAAAGAAATTAGAGACATCATTTTACATTTCAAAAGGTTATAAGATTATATTCCATGCTTGCCTCAGTCCGGCTGCAGCAAAATAACCGGGGGGTGACAAACAACTTGTGTACGTTGATACAGCAGGAGTGGAAGCCATTTATTGTAGGACAACAGAGGTATTTATACATCCCACATAGCTTATCTAATTAACATAAACTCGAAACAGCAGTCAACCAATAAGGACTCTCCACACTTAATGGCTCACTGGCGTTACTTCACAAACCATTCCCTCTGGCATTTTGCCAGGCGCCATCCAGACTTGTTTACAGACTCTAACACATGCTGTCAAAAATGATTATTGCACAAAGTTTACAAGGATATGTGCCTCCTTCCTGAGAGCAGGGACCACAACACTTTCTGTGAATTACATATGAATGGATACCTATTACTCTATAGCCCATTATCTGAAAAGGGGTTTACTCACTTTAAAATATTTCATTTTGAAATTTTTTAAGTTTTACACTTTTAAATGATTGAAAACTCCAAAGCAGAATACTATTTTGTGATATCTGAAAATTCTTTGAAATTTCCATTTTAGTGTTACATAAATAAAGTTTTATTGGCACCCAGCCATGTCATTAGTTAGCGTGCTGTCTGTGGTAGTTTTCATGCTACAAAGGCAAGCTCTGTAGTTGCAACTGACACCATATGTGGCGCTCGATGCTTGGCACACTATAAATTGCCGTGAAGCAGTGTAACTCTACAGTGTTTCAAGTGCCACATGTGTCACCTATCTGTGTGAAAAGCCATTGTCAAAGATGAAATAAGTAACAGCTTGTTATAGATCAGCATTAGCAGATGAACATTTGAAATACATTTTGATGATAGGGAACGCTCACTTTGAATGCCAATTAAGCAAAATGGTAGCCCCCACATACAAAAAGAATTCCAGCCATTTCATTAATAGGCATATGTAACAAAAAATTATACTCAATTATTAGTATTATGTTTTGAATTTCATAAAAATATGTAGCTATTAGCTTTCTTGTTTGGTTGGTAAGTATCCACATCATAGCCATAATTTTGGGACTTGGCCTGCAAGGTTGGATCTATTTACAGAAAATGTTTGCTAACTCCTCTTATGGAATATGGAATGCATATAAATTATGAGGTGGTCATTTTATTGGTGGAAAACATCTCACTGCAATGGAGTTAACTTTTAAAAGTATGATTTTTCCCTGATTGCTTAAGTAATATGTGCTGTTGACACAAAATTTTTGAAATGCTACAAAGCATAAGTGAAGTCTCTTCCTAAATTTTTCTACCTAGATGTAAATAAACTGTGCTGATGTATCAATGTCTTTTCTCTATGTAGAAAAATATATATTTCATGTATTTTTATATATTGAAAACTTTACTATAAAATACTATTCAAAATCACTTAAAACTTTGAGTAGTTTCCATGCTATTCACAAATATTTATAAACACTACTTTTATTATTGAATATTATTTATTCATATGGACATGCCAGAATATAAACCACCTTTTGAAAGACTGTTAAAATACTTTGATTTTAACTTTCCCTCTCTTTTTAATATCATAACTTTTGATGGATAATTTATTTACCCAAACTTTATATTATCTTTTTAAAATGCTTCTAGATGATCTATTACCTTCATTCATTTCATATTTTGTTAAGTTGAAGTTTAGATAATATACCCTAATTTTTTCTATAAATACACTCTATAAGAAAGTTGGTTGTTACCACTCCATTAGTGGATTGATAAAACAAAGGTTGCTTTGTCTTGATACAACCTGATAACAAAGATGTGGTTAGGGCACAGACTCCGGAGTAAACCTGGAGGCTTTGAATCCTAACTGTGTGAGTGAAATCAAGCCATGAAGCGCAGGAAGTTAAGTGACAGCAGAACTATCTCATGGGGTGATGGTGAAATTGGGTGGAATTGTATATATAATGTCCTTAGTTAGATGGTATCTGCCAACTAGTAAGAGCTCAATATCTGTTATCTGCAATATAATATAAAGTTTCACTTGTGTGGAGTCCCCCTTTCTCTGGAAGAACCTGTGTGACTTTCAGAAGATTGTCTTTCGTCTGCTATATTAAATTTATCCTCTTCTACATTATACAATGTCAAATTTTCAAAAGGGACAACTCTGCCTCTTAGGATATTTATGACCTTGACCATATTACCTATTGTCTGTTTGCCTGCTATTTTCTTGTCAGGCTATCATAAGACAAAGAAACTTGTTTATCAGTCAACCAATGGGTTGGTACCAACCACCTTACTCATGAGGTGAGTTTATAAAAATTTGGATGTTCTGTCCAAACTTTTTAACTGAGTAACAGTTTCTTCTATTCCTCACCTATAAGAAAGCAGATCAAAATCTCCTATTGTTTTGGGTAATATTGACAATTAAATGGGTTAATACATTTAAAACACTTACCCCAATGTCTATACAGAGCCAGTCTATGAATATCCTATGATAAATCCCCAAAGTGACAGATATTCACAATTTACTAGACAAAAGATGTTTCTTTGCTTCTGATAGCTTGGATAGCAGAGACAGTAGTCTTAGCTGCATAAATAGATAAATGGGTCTCGCAGACAAGCTGATTAAATTATGTGTGTGTGTGTGTGTGTGTGTGTGTGTGTGTGTGTGTAAAGGGAAGGTATTTAAATCTGAGGTCCACAGCTATTTTTTGGCTCCTATTGGTGTCTGACATCAGTTTCTCCTATTAAAAATTAAACATTAATAAAATAAATGTCTAAACAAAACCACTATTAGGTTTTACTCCAACGCCTTTCATTTTGTACATTGTTTAATTCAAATAGTGAATATGTGATTTTTCTCTTCAAAATAGTCACATACCAGTCACCTCCCTCAAAATCTTTCACTCCCTCCAAGTTTTTCTTCAGGAATATTAGCCCACCTTATTTTTTCAGCAAAAACAAAACAAAACTACAACAACAACAACACACACACACACAAAAAAAAACGATTGAGGAGGAGAAAAGTTCATTATAATTTGTTAATCTAACTCTGCTGCCAAGTTGGCTGTTTTATTTAACAATAAATTGAAAACAAAAGCTCCCCAAGGCGGAAAGATGGAGTACCAAGCCCTGAAAGTTTGGCAGTTTAATTGACGTGTTGTAGTAGCCCCAGGCGGAAGTTAATTTCACTGCTGGTTATGTACATACTTTAGTTGTTGCAGGGGTAGTGTACATGTACCTACATATACACACATCCGTCTTGAGGGTTACACTAAAACTAAATTAAAAGCAGTTTTGTTATTTATACCAACCCATGCCTCAACATAAAAACTCGTTTCAAAATAGAACGAATGTTAACGTTAATCTTTAGTAATTTATTTTTTTTAATGGATATTAGTCTTGGGAAAGCTATGCCATTTTTACATTGGTTTAATACCATTAGAAAAGGGGAAAACTCGCTACATTCTGTTATAGGTTGAATTCTACAATTGTATAATTTCTGTGTTAAAGTCTCCTTCCTTTGGCCCTCAGAACAGGGTCTTAGTTGGAAGTCAGATCTTCACAGAGGTGAAGTCACTAGGGTGGGCCTGAATCCAGAAGAGATACAGGGACAAGATGAGAAGAAGATGGCTGTCTACACCATGTCTCACCCCAACCCTCCCCCTGAAGAGGTCTGGAACAGTTCCCTCCTTCATAGCCCTCAGAATGAACTAAGTCATCCAACACATTTATTTTGGACTTCTGGTCTCTAGAATGTGAGATAGTACATTTCTGTAATTTAAGTCTGTGGTTCCAAAAGCTCTGGCAAAGGAGTACGCATTCTCTTCAAGGAAGTACAGTGTCTTATCACAGGAATCTGCATTCAAGCACACTAAAGAGAGTAAGACATGAAAAGAAAGAATGATGATCCATATATATTAAGGAACCTTTGAAAAAAAATATCATGTATGAAATTAGTCTTGGATAAACTCATGACCCAGAAGCCCCTATAAGGAGTCCCAAATCTATCGTTAACATCCATCGGAAAGTCTAAGCCATCATTAAATGCTCAAGATGAGAGAGATGAAAGACCCTACATGTTAAATGAACCAACTTTTCTTTAAATAAAAGGAGGAATTTATCTCACAGACATACTGAATTATATTACATGCATTCCATTGCATATTTTCTTGTAAAAGAAAAAATCCATCACCAGTGTTCTGTGTGAGTACAGTGACATTCTATAACCCAGGGTGCACCATTTTTTCTTTAGGCAGCTTAGGTCTCCTAAAATCTCTCCCTCAGGGTTGAGGTCTTCATCCAGCTGGTGGCCCTATTAGGGAGCAGACTAAAGGATTATGAGGGCCTTATAAGTCCTAATGTTGTTGGGGCTGGTAATTCATGACAAGTAGATGCAGGAACCACAGGGAAAAGCTCAGAGCACAGAGAGAGTGGAGGACAGGAAATCATGAGGCTCTATAGCCCCCAGATTAATCTTCCCAGGAAGGAGCAGAGACACTAATGCCTGAGAAACATAAAAACAGACTGCAAACAGCAGTAAGGAAAAAAAAACGCATTATAGCTTTTACTTATTTTGTTGGACTTTTATTTCCAAATCACACAATTGTCTGAGATGATTTAATGCACAATTACATAAAAAATGAAATTAACATGTTTTTAAAAGCATAAAAGCAACTGCTAAATAAAGCCATAACATTTTTCTCTGTGCTACCAAGATAATGAACCGTATTTTTCATCTCTAACTGTGCTTCTGTGTCATGAGTATGGAATTTGGGGCAGGAGGGGGCAGGGAAATATACCTTCACTACTGAGAGACTGTCTTATGGCTCCCTGGGAAGTGGCTTTTGTCACTTGCAGAGTGCAGTGGGTTGAGGAGCAGAACAGAAATGCCTAGGAGGAACTATGTGACCGTGACACTGAATGCCTAAATGGTCTCACAAGTGCAAGGGGCAGAAAAGAACAAGTTGAGGGTAGCACGGGACACATGCTTTGCATCTTGGTACCTGCTTTGGCTGCATAAAGCCCACTTCCGGTTCAAGATGCTGCTCTGTTTAGATGTAGAATACTGTCACCTCACATGTAGTTATTTACACATATATACACACAATATGTGCAAGTGAATATGGCCTCCTTTCTTTAGCCATGTGCTCACACAAAAACTGTGTATCCACATTTGTAGTTCTACGTACCCTCCCAGGAAAACTTTCTCTTTCTCTAGTAGAAATGCTCCCTCTATCATTCTTCTCTAGGTAGTATACTCCAACTTTCTGGGGAAAAAAATGAGATCATGTATTATTTTCAGAATTATTTATGGGGAGCATGTTATAGAATATGAGTTAAATAAGTTAAGAGTTAAATAAGTTAAAAGTAATTTTACTCAGAGGCTGAATAAAGAGAAACACATATGGAGCACCTCCTGTATTCCAGAAGTTGTACTCATGTTGGGGATAGAAATAAATTCACAGGACTTTTCTCTCCAGGGAGTCCAGTCAGATGATCATCATTACTTTTTACTATTCCTTAAGTAATATCTAATAAGAGTTCTTAGTTGGTGGATATATGCCATAATATATCACTACAGGGAAGAATGCAATTTAATTATATTTTTCCTCTATCATCTAATTACTAGGTGAGATTTGGTTGAAGAATCTATGCAAATTAGGGTTCTATTGCCTACATTTTTGTCCTGGCAAAATGAACTTTAAACAAAGGACCAAATCTTTGCTTGATGAATATCTTTTTATATTTTCCATAATTTAAAGTGGGCAAGCAAAAAAAAAAAAAAAAAGAAAACCATGAATTTGTGCTTCTAATATAGTTCTGGGAACAAATCAATTGCGGTGCAAAAGAACCAGCCCCAAGGTGCTGTTTATATGAAGAACAGAGGCAGACATACCCAGCATAATGGTCAGTATAGTTTATTAGGGACTTCGAACAGAAATGTAGTTCGGGGTAGCAGCAAAACCAGGTGAATTCCCCCAGTTTGGATCGGAAGGAAGGAAAATATTGATTAAGACAAAAGTGATTTTGTCCAAGCAGGATGTGCCTGGTTAATCTTAAGCCAATATTCAAGAGTCAAGCACATTCCTGTTGCCTGGGTCTAGTTGTGACACTTCATATGTCATTCTGGCTGTTTTGTTTATTTGTAGTGTACTCAGAAACTATGTGCGGAAAAGCAACGAGGGTTACTCTAGGGCAATTATGGTGATTACGACTCAAGATGGCTACAGTTATGTCAAGCCGAGTCCACGCATCTATGAATAAGATGAAAGGTTTTATGTAAAAGTTCAGGAGAAACATACACGTATGCATTCACAAATCTAAGAGGATGGATGAACTCTCTTAGTGAGAGAACAGAGCAACATCAAGGTCACATTAGACACCCAATACCATGACCTGAAGGCATGCCATCCTACATAAGAGTGCAAGAGTCTGGTCTATGAGAGGTTTTCTTTGAGGACATAGGTCATGATCTAGTCTAATTTCACTTTCTTTTGATTGGGGCTTGGGTATTTGTGTCGCTTTAGGAAGTTACCTGGAAGAATTACACTTTTACAAAATGATATTTGAATTTGTACGACCAAGAGGAAAATTATCTGCAGGGAAAGGAAACACTAGAAGAAACCAAAGATTTTCACCCCAAACAGACTTGAATATATTTGCATGTAGGAGAGTGTATGTGCTCAGGTAAATCTGTATGCCTGTATTTATATTTATGTGTGTAGGTTTGTATTTGTGTTCATATTTTGTTGTGTATATGCATATGATTGCATGTGGTTTAGTAAATATCATGTGTACATATTTGTGAGCTCTGTGTGTGTGGATGTTGTCTGAAGCTTTTTTAAGCTGACTCTTTAAGCGTTGACTTTATTTTTTGGTCTTTTAATTAACTAGAAGAACATTTACTTTCACAAACCAATTCTGTTAAATCATTTAGCTAGTCATATAGCAAACAAAGAGCCATATGAAAAGTGAGACGCTAGACAAACTTGCAGGACTGTTCCCTAGTTGTGTCACCCTTGATAGCTTCAGGTGCAATGGCACTCCTTAGTCGGGGGTTGCCAATTGTATGTTCATTCTTTTTCTATTCCACGTCTATTGTGACAGCATATTATGCAAAATTTGGAGAAATGTTCAACACTTTGTTCCAAACTGTTAACCTAATATTTTCTGCTCATCAAAGGTGTAATTTGCAAAATTATTGTGAAAATATTTTGAAAAATAGAGGAAATGGAGATTATCTGAAACCTCACAGAATCCACAGATATTATCTGAATAAGCAGATAGAACTGCACACACATGAGTGTGATTTGAATATGAGATCATGTAACCCTTTTTTTCTCCTGCTCTGAGACCCACTTCCATAAATCCCACTTCCTTGTTCAATATAACTTCTCCTTTTTCCCTTGGATCTCAACAGTGTTCACAAGTTTTGCTGCCATGTAGCACATCACTTTAACAAAATCTATCTTGATCCCACTTTGGCTGACAGCAGTGGCCCCAATTCTTTCCTTCCCATTTTACTATCTCCATGTTGCTACACCCAGCTGTCCCCTTGCAGTCTCCGCATCTTGGACCTCTCACTAGCATTTGGCCCAGCTGATCATCTCTCCCCCCTTGTAATGCTCCCTTCTCTTGACTTTCAGGGTGGTTTTGCTCCTGGCTCACTAACTGCTGTGGTCCAGTTTCCTTTGCTGTTCCCTGTTCTTCCTTTTGGTATCTTAATTTTAGCGTTGCCATGGCTCACTCGTTATATTCTTTCTTCTCAGCTTTGTAAAAAATCCCTCCCGACCCTTGCAGGTGACCTTACCTAATCTTGTATCTCTTTTTTTATGAAATCCAACTTTACAGGAGATTGCCCCTGAATTTCATACTTAAATATTCAACCATTCACTTAATATCATCACATGAAGTCTAATAAATATCCCAAACTTGACATTCTAAAATTGAATTCCTCGTTTTACCTTCCAACGTGCCCTAGTGATAGCCTTCCCATGGGAGTTAAGAATAACTTTCCCTTTCTAATTTTTCAGGTCAAAATCTTTAGAGAATTTTATGATTGACAGCCTCCCCTGCCCCCAGCCACTAGTCTATATCCAACTCTCTTATTTAATGCTTTTTAGAAATATTTTGGATGCCTAAACACTGCTGGCCATGTCCACTGCTGTTTCTCAGGTCTAAATCACCATCGCTGCTTCCTTGGTCACTGCTTCAGGCTCCCTAAGTGGTCGTCTTGCTTTGAGTCTTGGCTCTTTCCTCTCTGTTCTCAAAAATGGCAGCCAGAATGATCCTTTAAAAAGATAAATCAAATACTTGTCCTAGAAATCCCTAGGCATGCCCTCTCCTGTGGTCCTATTGTGTGACCTGTTTTCTTTCTGGATTCCTCTTTCAATTACCACCTTTTCAGAGATCTTTTGAACAAATCTAAGATTGCAGCAGTACTCTTCAGCATCTCTACATTCTGTCTCCTACCCCTTTTACATTTCTCAGTGTCATTCACTCCTTCTAACATACTATATAGCAAAGTTGTTTATTACTCTTAATTTAATCTTGACTGTATGCTCCATTAAGGCAGGAATTTTGGAGCATTCTGTTCACTGCCATCATTATGCCCAATGCTGAGCACAATAAGTGGTCAATGTGTGTTTTTACCATAAATGAAGGAATAATGTGATTGGCATTGTGTTCTGTATGTTACAGGTTGATCTACTGTTCTTCCACTTAATAATACCCAGGAGAGTTTCTATTGAGTGAAGTATTTTTACCTACTGCCTTGCAATCGTTTCTGGTAATGTAGTTAGTTTCCCATCCTAATAGAATTAATATTCCATCATTTGATAGTACCCTATTTCTGGACATAAACATAGCTTGAAATTTAAAGTATTGAAGAATCTACATTGTTGTATACCCTTCAGGTTATTTTCTTGGCATTATGTTTCTGGAAGAGATTTTTTTCTTTTTTTGGTGTCAAGTGTATGCAGAGTTTACCATCTAGAGTATATGACCAAATTTACCTCTTAAAGGTTGGCAATCATTTTCTCTATCACAACAATGGTCAGGGTACTCTTGAGTACTGCAAGCACCCTGAGTGACATTGTTTATTGCTGCTGAAAACTCTTGCCAACTTGATACACAAAATTTATATAATAGGGATTTTCAGATAAATGCTTTTCTTTTGAAGTTCTTATAAGTCACAAAGACTGTACAGTCTTCTCTAATGAAAACATCTTATGTAATCTTTCTACATTTGTCACAACCAAGAAATTACCACCATAGGTTAACTAACTCCTTCTAATAATATTTTGATTTACACTTTTTTCCTAGTGAAATCCCTTACTCCCCATTTGTCATTCATTGATCGTCTGTTGTGAGACGGCTTGTATGTCATTTGCCTAGACTTTTAATGTATGATGTATTTTTTGATGAATTAATATTGCCTGTGTTAAGTATGGTACACTAAGATCTACTGAAAGAAGCTATCATTTATTTCTACATGTCTCAAGTTGTCTATCATATTATTAATAATTTTTCCAAAATTAGTAAATGTTTCATGACAAAAGTGTTGCATCATCATAAACATTTAAGAAACATTGATATATGATCTCTAACAAGCTTTTAACCAAGATTAATTAAATTCAAGTCATTTCTTGACTTATTAGTTAAGTCTCTGTTGCAAATGACAAATAGTCTAACTCAACTAGTTTAAATACAAACAATAATGAATCCTGTGATGGAATAAAAAGTTCCAGGGTAAGGGGCTAGATTTAGGAACCGAGTGTCACCCTTACAGCTTGGCTTCTGTTTCTCAAGTCTGCATGTTGACTTCCCGTGTTAGAAAATGCAGGATGGTAACAGAGGTTTCAGTTAAAATCTCATGGGTCATTTATGAAACATCAGAAATACACAATTTCTCAATTTCAAAATATTTTTATCTTGGTAAAAATTTTCAGATTATCTTGGCAAAACAAAAACAAAAACAACCATATAATAGAAGCATAGACTCCTGAAATGAAATCTATTTTTGGTAACTGATATCTACAATATCAGAAGGCTAAGATGATAACAAATATTTCAGAAAAGTACCATACACATGGCCACAGGAGAAAGGATTTCACAAAAAAAAAAAATGGTGTCAGAGGTGGGAAGAGAGAAAGAATCCATTTTTATGGGCACCTGGTAGTGTTGTTTTTTTTTTTAACTACAAATATAAATATTTCACTCTTTACTTACAACACCTCAATTGTTTCTCATTACATACAATAAAATCAAAATTCCTTGCTATAACTCCCTCCCCCCCAAAAAAAAATCTCATGGATCACTTATTTGTCTTTGAATCAATCACAGTGACAGGCATAAGCTGTGTGGCCTTTCCCAGGGGCAGGTGTTCCACTCCAAGAGATAGATGGAATCCCATGCATATCCCCACATTGAAATCCTGAGCCATTATTGGAGTAAGACACCAAAATCATGGGGGCAAATAATAAATACCTACCATTGTGAGATTTCACACACCATGGATAGGAAATCCACTTTCATGTCACATGAAACCATACAATATCCCACAACTGTCCTGAGCATTGTTTCCCATTACCTGTGAGATAAATGAGCTAAATATTTTTTTTTTCCACCAGTTTGCCTATGGGAGAACTTGGTTCAGTGAGGCACAGGTAACAGTGCTAAAAGCCATTTATTCTTACTGATCCTTCTTTCCATTTGAAACAACATTGCTCATAATTACTTGTAAAGGTGGAAAATTTGAAACTCAACATCAGGGTTGATGGTGATCTATCAGTCTCTATACCAATGATAAATGTCCTTTGTTCCAATGTTCTAATGATCTACGATCAACAGTATGTTTCACGAACACATTTCAACATTTTTGAGATTTTCACCAAAAGGCTGTCAGCTGTTATCCCAATGATCCACTGCTCAGATCTCCTACTGTGAATCTTCTGGTGTTTCTTTTGTTTTGCTATATACCTACACTGTTGTCAAGGAGACCCAGCTCACCACTCTCTTGTTTGAACAGTCCACAAAGTGTTCTATTAAAAGTCCCAATTAAATGCGTATAGCCGTTCACCTGTACATCCATCCCTTTACTCTTTTGCCCACCCACACACAACCAACTACCTGACCAAGAAAAAAAAATACCAAGAGATCAAAACACATCATAAGAAAGAACACAATGCTTGGGACCATTGGGTATCACATAATAGCTATGGCAGGGTCATCTCAAATAATTGCTGCCCTAACAAAGCATAAACCCAGAATGAAAAGTTGTAAACAAAAGGAGAGAGCAGGGGGAAATGAATGGTTTTTCAATTTTATGGCTACTGCATTATTAGGATAGTAAAGGTTAAATGGGTGTTTTCAATGTAAAACTTATTGCCCTATGTGCGATAGGAGAGAATTGAGATAAGCAGAAAAAACTATCATTTTAGGACTGCACCAATTCCTGAAATTTAAGTTGCTTTAAATAATAAATGTTTATCTTTATATAGTTAATTTTACATCTATGAGGCAGTGTAGGGGAGTGGTTAAGAGCACAGGCTATTGAGTTATTGTTATAATGTTATTATTATCATTCTTGCTAACAACTTTAGTATGTTTGAGGCATGCATAAACCTATTTGGGATTCAATTTGATGATCTATAAAATGAAATTACTAAAATCACTAATAATTGCACCTACATCATGGCATCTGGCAATAAGATATGCATGCATTAGGTTGAGTACAGCCTTTACACAAAGCAAGAATCAATGAACTCCTGTATTCGTTAAATAATACATAACATTATTAGGGAGGTTGTGAGCAAATAAGTTTTTCATTTTATATTAGGCTTTTGTGATCTTATAAAATTTATTTGGCTGTTTTTAATTCTTTGCATAAAGCTTTATGTAATTTTGAGTGCCATGAAAAAAACATACATATATTATTAAAAATTTGCCACAAAAAAAAAACCCTATTGATGATTAACCTATGAAAAAGCAGGCCCAGTAGGTACATGGTACTGGCCATTTTGAGGAAGAAGATTCACTTATTCTGTGTGGTCACAGAGACTAGAAATAGATATGTTGATTCTGTGAAGCCAGTTTTGAATCATTACAAAATGATGTGACTCTACCATTATTTAGCTGTTCAACAGGCTTCAGCTGGAAAAAAAAAAAAAGCAACTTTTCCCTAGGGGTTTCCAAGCAGAGAATGGGTAAGATCTTATCTTATCCAGGAAGTCAAAGGACATGGAATTTCAGAACAGGGATTGAGAATGGGTTTAGGAGTGATTGATAGAAGGCTTTTCTATTATAGGATTCTGTGATTCTTATTTATAAATGTAATTTAGATACATTTGTCCCTATGGGATTTATATTTATTTAAATCATCTTTTGAAACATCCTTATTGGTGCAACATAAAATACTGTAGGATGGTATTTATTAAGAGTATGGGATATAATATCAGATATTACCTGTCTGTCTTCAGCCCTGGCATTGACGTTTAGCTTAGTGTGATGTTGGGCAAATGACTTTTCAGAATCCTTCATTTACTTACATGGAAATGAAAGTGGTCAATCCCCTCCACACCCACACATTGTATTCTTCTGAGTGTCAAATAAAATATAGACTGAAATAACTTTAGCAGAGTTCCTGGCATCTGGTAAGCGCTCAATAAATATTTGCTATCATTACTATTAATATTGAAAGGATGAAAGTACTGAGATATGGAGGATCACAGATGAATTACTAGATATCTTAGCTTTTTAGGGATTTATTTGGTGAGAAAGTATTGAGCACACATATCTAGAAAACGAGAGTAAATGATACAGCACACGTTTCTGTAGGAACCCATTCATCATAGAGTTGGCATGATGAGGTAGTGGAAGAGGAGTGTTCAAAAATAAACAAATAAACTATATAAATGGGGGAGTAGGCATAGAGAGTGACCTGGGACCTGCTCAGTGACAGAATGATAGAGCCTACCTCAAGGAGGTGGCATGATCTAATACTTGAGTTGTGAATGAGAGTTCAGAGAGAAGAAAGATGATATCTAGGTAGAATTATTAGGGCAACTCTTGTAGGGAAATAATACTGGAGTTTACTCTTTTTTTTTAAAGTTGTAATCGGATACAATAACTTTATTTGTTTATTTTTATGTGGTGCTGGGGATTGAACTCAGTGCCTCACCCATGCTAGGTAAGCACTCTACCACGGAGCCACAACCCCAGCCTTGAAGTTTACTCTTGAAGAGTGGGTGGCAAGTAATGGTTCACCCATTAATCAATTCACTCAACTAGTTTTTCATGTGTATGTGAGTCACCATAATGAGCACTGGAAACTCAAGAGAGCATTCACATTGGGAAATGAAGCAGAGAGCAGGCAGTGGTCTGGACCCACTGGGAAAGAGCAACAGGAAACAAAGCAGAAAGACACTTCCTGTTGAAGGTAGAACAGTTAATTGTTGGGACAACAGACTAGACAAGCCAACTGGCTTTAAAGTTTGAAAGGTTTAAAATTTCCTGGCTGAGGACATGGATCTTTGTTCATTAGACGACAGAGAGTTGCTAAAACATCTTTTGAACAAATGCTTGAAAGTATGATAAAATGCCTGAAAAAACAATGCCTAGGGCCATTAGGAAAGCCTTTCCCCACCACTGGGTAACATTACATGATGGCTTCCCCCCTTAACTGGCACTGCTTCCTTTACCACGTTCTTTCCCCCACGTATCAGGTCCAGATCAAAGGGATGAGGGGGAAAAATAAAGACAGTTATATACAAAACCAGGTATGAACCAGACATATTTGAAGCCAGTACATAAAGAGGACGGTGATTTCTAGTGAAGTGAAAGTTTAAAGAAATAAATGTGTTTTCTCTTATTCTTTGTTAGAAAAATAGAAGATGCGTTCTGAAAATCCAATTATGCCATTTTTCTCTCTACCTCCGTCTGTTATGAGCAAGACTTAAAGTTGGGCTGCACAGATGACCCAAGATAAAAACACTAGGATAAGAAAGACCTAATATATTCAACTAAATATAATAATTCATATTTTTTAAGATTTCATTTAGACTATTATGAATAATTTTAATATACAGCCTCTAAAATTTATGAACCATAGTTGGATGACATTTTAAATCCACAAAGGCAAATGAATTTATTTAGATGATATACAATCTTTCTAATGGTAGAACTTTTTAATATAAAGTTTTTGATTGTAATAATTTAAAATGAATAGCACACGCATTTGTTGAGAAGGCCTCAAGGTCAAAATTTTCAAATGCTGCCATCAGTTTCATAAGCTAATGCAAACTCAAATAAACTGATAAGAAATCATGCTGCTTTCTTTTTAAGTTCCAAAATAATACGTACAAATTTCTTTAATAAAATTAGACTTTTGCATCATCAAGAGAATAGAAAGCCAGCATTGACACAAACATGGAGACAAAGTTGGCACTAGCAAAATATGAGTTGTACCTGCAAATTCCTTGGGGATGTGTCCTCAGCCTACAATAGTAACCTCTTCTTTTTGGTCCCCAGTTTAGGAGTGAAAGGGTTGAACAATATAAGGAGG
The DNA here is from genome assembly GCF_045843805.1 of Urocitellus parryii. Lineage (NCBI taxonomy): Eukaryota > Metazoa > Chordata > Mammalia > Rodentia > Sciuridae > Urocitellus > Urocitellus parryii. Next base: position 153,822,925 of record NC_135531.1, read on the forward strand.
TGAGTTTCATGTCCCTACCTCTCACATGGCCACACAGGATTAGAGCAAGCATAAGATGCATGACCTCAGCTACTTTTAGCAGATTCTGTTAGACTTTCTTCTGCAAGTGTGTATAATAGAGTGGAGAGTCAAGGAAGAAGATCCACTGTTCACATAAGTGAGGTGACATGATTTTTATCCTGTCTGAGATCCTTATTATTCATCTCTGATGTAAATCTTTTGTGAAGCCCAGTAACCTTGCAATAAAATCCCTCTCTTGTTTAGATTTACTTAGTTTTCATTGCTTGCAATCAAAAGAAAGAAAGAAAGAAAGAAAGAAAGAAAGAAAGAAAGAAAAAACTTCACCCAGTTAGTTCTTTCACAATTGTAGTCAACAAAAATTTGAATTAAAAATTTTTTCTATCATAATGTCACCAATATAAGAAATTTTTGAGCTCAAGAAATTGCAAGTCTTTGGTTGAAAATTCATTTTTTGTGACTTCAAAGCTCACTTTAATTTTATGGTGATTTTAAGATTTTGCAAAATATGACATAGGTTCCCTTGTACTTCCCTCTGCTACGTACAAACTCAGAATAAAGAGAATTCCTGGTACAAGAAAGAAAAAAAGAGAAAGAAATGCAGCCACAGATACAGAAGATCGTGCACTCTAAATCAATTGGAATGGATTTTAAAAAACCAAACTAGGACAATTCCTTTTAGAAATGAAGTTAGGGCAGAAAAATGGTCCTTCCAGGGTAGCATTGTGATACTGATGTGATTCATTTCAGCCAGAAATATTCTCAAAACTCTCCTTCCTCATTGAGTTCTCTGAACTGTTCAAGGATATGTTTATCAGGAGCAGGAAGAAATGCCTGGTAGCTTTAGAAGATTGCCTTGTCTCTTCGTATTACTTCTTTCAACTCTGATGTTTACTTCGATTTTTAAAATGACACTGAGAGGATCTGCACGTTCAGATGGATTTGGGTAAAAGAAACCTAGAGTCACAGAGGCCAAAACTCTCTGCACAGCAGCCAGCAGTTGGGAGTCCCTTTCCCTTTATCTTTTTTGTTATTCTCTTTAGGGATATCTGTTAAAAATTAATGGCTGTTAGGCAATTTTAGAAGAGAGTCTTCTTTGCTTTTGCTAGCAGGTATAATTCAAGAAAAAAATATGATGCAGAAAGCTCCATTGCAGACCCCTTTCTGATTGGATTCAGTGGAGAGATTCTGTTACTATTTATTAATTGCTTGGGCTGCTCTGTCATGGTTGATGATGTTAGCACAGACCCTCGATTGAGTTACATTCTTGTATTCAATTAGGGCCTGTGTATTATCGTACATGTTAACACGGGAGAGCCACAGATGCTAGCCATCTGTAGATTTGATTTTTTCCCCCCTCATAGTCTTCAAAAATGGAGCAATTTAAATCAGTACTCCTAGAGAGACTTACAAAATAAAATAAGCACATAAGCACATCAGTTGCAGATTTAAAAACAAGGACAGCGTAAAATTTAAATTTGAAAGACTCTATCAAGAGTATTTGCATAATTAGAATCGCTGGGCATTTTAATCATTCTAGGTGGTCACTTAAATCTGAAGAAGAAAAGGATCAGAAATGAGGCTGCTTTCTGCTGTGGGAACACTTTTCCTCTGGTTAAATGGAGGACAATGCTCCAATGTTGGAAGATCACAGGGACTCTGAAAGGTGATCAAATCAAAGGGGCTTATACTTCCCCAGGTGAACAGGATGCATGAGTGGCAAAGCAGGACTAACAGGACCCTTAAGAGAGGAAGAATGCACCTGCCCCTCGGGTCCTTCTCTCCTGGTGCCACCTGAACTATTGACACTTCCCAATATCGAGCAACTTTTCATAGTGAAACAGCAGAACCGGAAAAAGCCCTGGCTTACAGCAATTTTCATTTCCCAGACTCTTTTTCATGAATTATTCTAAATCAGTATTCTCTGACAAAATAGATCCTCACTAAGGCATGTCAGGGATGTGTTAAAGTAGCAGGGCCATCATTACCTCTAATACCTCAGCATTCACCATGGTCAGTTTTGTCCACGTCAACCTGGATGGATGATGTGCTTTTGTACCACCATGACCTCCTCTTTGAAAACATGAGGCATAGGCCCCCTAGCTCTGGCCAAATTCCAGTTTAGGTAATTATATTCTGTTACCTAAAGACCCCCTATAGTTTCAATTAGAAAAATCGTTTTGCCTGCTCTTCTACCTGCGGTGTTATATAAGGGTCGGTACTGCACTGCTAAGACGGCAAACTTGCCTCACCCCCAAAGAGCTGCTCTTTATCATCATCCATAATTAATATTTATTGGGTACCCACAGGGTGAGTGGTTTGGGACAAGCCGACTTGGTAATTAAGTGTTCCCAAATTGCAGTGGCCTTTTCTGAGGATGAACATGCAGGTCCAAAGACTGAACAGCCTATTCACTATCACAGAAATACCATGTGATAGATAAGGCACTACCTCGCCCTCTTCTGAGTCCTGTCCATCTGGTATACCTCTAATCAAAAATATTTTTTTGACATTATTAGATCCTAATAGCCTCAACATTATGTGGAGAAGTTCTTTGTGGGAACTGACCAAAGACGGTGAGCTGGCTGTTCACATTGGACCAATTACACATTACAAATAACCTCCTCTTCTGGGAAGGGCAGGCAAGTTTGTTGTCCTAATGAGCCCTGTGCTGTTCACATTTAAACAAGACCTCTCTGTTTCTAGGACTCCACTTGTGTCTGGGCCATCTGCTCTTCATTTTTGCTATCTAGCTCTGTTCACAGGATGCAGAGGTGCTGGAAACTCTTAGAAGGGATCTGGTTTAATGATTTCTTTCTCAAGACGTCATCTCCATTTGCAGGCTGATGTGAGATCTGCTGAATGACTTCTCGCTTTAGGGTCAGTGCTCACCTGCTGCCCTCTGCCCAGCACTAAGCATTCTCAGGATGTGCTATCTTGTGGCTCATCTTCAGGGGGATGTGGAGTTGCCAGGAGGAGGGTTTTGGAAATTACCTTCTTCAACCAAAAGAACTCAGTCCTGTGTTTGGGTCATGAGCGTTGACCTGCTTTCCTCAACCCTCTGGGCTGCACCAGGGAGTAGAGTTGCTTCAGAGATGCAGGGAATAGGCAAGGGAGATGCTCTCTGAGAGTCACCTTTCTAGAAGTCATAGAGAGCCCTTCCTGGACAGCACCACAAGAGCTTTTAAGTTCTCTCAAAAAATGATGGGGATGGGGGCAGAGAATGATGGCAAAACATGAACTAAGAAAAAACTATCCTTTTCATGTACATTTTGAAGTATTATTTCAACTTGTCAAATGTTTCACCAGCTCCCTTGTTTGGGTTTCAGGAGAGAGTGACCCTTGTAGAAGCCTTATCACTAAGACAACGAAATTATTCTCTGTACTGGAGAGTTATCTTTAAAAAAAAATGTGCAATTGCTTACTATTTGTTTCAAACCAAGTTTGAGAATTTCATTTACAAGGATTGTATTAAGGTTTTAGCCTCTTAAAAAAAAAACATCCTGAAGTCAACTAAACTGCATCTTAGCTGCCAGAAACGCACTGACTTGGGTTCTGTGTCCCTTTTCCTGCACTTCCAGCTCCTTCTCTTTTCTCATCTGTCTTGGTTTTGTTGCAGCACTCTGGACTCCTGCTGTGTCCCACGGGACCTTTTCCTACTGCCATGACATCTCTCTGCATCCTTAGCATTTTCTTAGAAAGCATCTTTCCCTGACCCACCACCATATGACAACTTCTAGCACACGCCGTATCAGGGATCATTCCTTGGTTGCAAACAGCATAGACAACTCTGGAAAATTCAAGCAAAGGGGAATTTGGCAGGAGAATTGTTAGGCAGGCTGGAGAACAAGTGCTAGAAATGGGCTTTGGGACGGTTTCCCAAAAAAGACCTTCTGTTTTAGAGATGCATACTGAAATATTTATGGATCAAATGACACTTTTTCTAGAATTTGCCTTAAAATTCTCGAGTACACAGTGAGGGTAGATACGACTATAAAAGGAACAACTCAAGAAAGGCCAGGAGTTGGAGAGTTTTATGGTTGGATGAGTACATTTACTGCTATCTGTACTTTGGGACATGTTTGAAAGTTCTGTGAAAAAAAAAAAGTCAAAATTTAAAGATGCATCCAAGGCTGCTTATCCTGAGAACATACTACTACCTTAAATTAAAGGATGGGTGTTGTGACAGGGAAGTAATTCTGAGATGCACCTTAAGCAGGACACACTTGAAGGTGTTTGCTTTACCAAGGTGTGTGTGTGTGTGTGTGTGTGTGTGTGTGTGTGTGTGTGCATATGAGAGAGAAACATACATGTAGGTATTTGCATGTATATGGATGTGTGTTCTATGAAGTACATGCTGTATGTTCTGAGAAAAGTAGTTGTGTTCTGTAAAGTGTGTGTGACATGGTGAGGATATATGATTATGTGTGTTCTTTGAGATGTGTGTGCAGGTTCAAGAGTGCCTGTGCACTTGGATTTGGGGGGGTGGGGTGGGCAGGTCTGACAGTTTGTAAAGTTTGAGAGCAGAGTTGGGAGAGATGAGTGATTTTTGTCCATAGCAGGTCCATCCCATTTCTAGTTGACAATTATCTTATTTGCCTTTGAGGTTTTTGTCCTATAAATATTAAACCCGAAATAGGATTATCTTTTCCCTCAATTGAGTATGTTTTCTCATTCTTAAATCATATTTGTATGTTCTCAGCCAGTGCCATCACATGTAAAACTATAATCTGCAGTAGAGCTTGCTGTCAATAAATTTTCCACGAATGTTTCTTTCTTTTTTTTAATAAAAGGAAATGGGGAGAAACCAAGGTGACCTAGGTGGTTGGGAAGCAGAAAATATAGAAAATGGTGAGAAGTTGAAGAGCCACCTGGTTAGGGATTTTCAGGTAAATGAGCACTTACCTTCTTTCTGTCACTAACACTGGGCTGAAGTCCAAATTCCTGGCAGGCAAGTGTCTGATGGAACAAGGTTGTTTTTCTGTCTAGTTTCTATATCTAGAAGATGAGTGGAAATTTTTGGAAGGAAGTAGAGTCCTCCAGGGATGTGATGAGGTACAATGGGTATTTGAATACCAGGACGAATAACATGGTATCCAGGGGGAGAGATGCAGTTCCTTAAAGGACCTTTCAAGAGGTAGTTTCAAAGGGGAGACAGCTAACTGTTTGGGAGAGGGGAAAATGCTGGGAGTCCCCAAATACACTATGAGCCTCCTCAGATTTTCTCCGTGACTCACAACTGCTCATTTTTACTACAGTTTTAAAATCTTTAATAGCTTCTGTTACTGCAAAATTAATTCTATATTTTTCTAGGGTGATTTCCAACTATGGACCTTCTAGAACAGCCCCAATCTGTCGTCTTTTTTTTCCAGGGCCCTTGTAGTCCCCGGCAGCCTGCAACTACAAGTCACATAAGTCATTTCTCTCTTGAAGATACTGCTTGCTTCTATTCACAGGTGCTGTGGGTCAAGTTTCTCCTTCTACCTGAACGTTATGGTCTTTCTTTTTGTACAAATATCTACCATCTCTGTTTGCTTTCTGTTACTCTAACAAAATGCCTGAGATAATCATCTTAAAAACAGGTTTATTTTGACTCACAGTTTGGAGATTTCCATTCGTGCTTGGTTGGCTCTGTATCAAGATACCATATCATGGTTGGGAGAGTGTGACAGAGCAAGCTGCACACCTCATGACAGCCAGGAGGCAGGACTGAGAAGGAGGAAGACACCAGAGTCCCATAATCACCCTCAACAGTGGCCCCAGTGACAAAAAACCTCCCACTAGGCCTGACCTCCTAAAAGTTCCTCTGCCTCCCAACAGAACTAGGTAGAGGACTAAGCATTCATTACTGAGGCATTTGGAGGACATTTAGGATACCAATTGGAACATTATCCCTCTCAATTCAAGACGAGTGACATGGGTTCCCATTGTGCTTATTTGTGCATTTTTGCCAACTGGTCCTTCCCATAGAGTTACCTGCAGTCAGTGTGAATACTGTCCCTTTTTCAGAGGGTCAGCTCCTTAAGGACAGGAGCCACACCCTATACCTCCATGCATCTTCTCCGCTGTGGCAACCAGCACCATGTAACCCAGTGACAGGTGATCACAAATTGTGGACTCCTGGCCAGACACACAGTTTGAGTCAGGTTTTCGTGCTCTGGCAGTGGTGGAAGTTGATTTTGGTCGTTGCATGGGTGCATTGACAGTTGCCTGAATCTGTATCTTATTAGTGACTCGGAGCTTAAATTCTATGCATTATAATCTGTCCACTTATCTATTCTGACTTCTCTATCCCTGTTATGGTTTAGAAATAAAGTATACCCCAAAAGCTCACTCATGAGACAATGCAAGAATGTCCCTAGATGAAATGATTAGATTATGAGCACTTTGACTGAATCAGTGGATCATTCCTCCACTGCTATGGATTCACTGGATCTTGACTGCATGCGGTAGGGTATGGCTGGGAGGAAGTAGGTCACTGGGGCTGTGTCTCTAAAGTTTCCATTTTGTCCCTGGTGAGCAGTGCTCCCTCTCTTCTTCCTGGGTGTCATGTCCTCAGCTGCTTTTCTTTTCCACCATGATGTCCTGCCTTATCTTGGACCCAGAGCCATGAAGTTGGCAAACCATGGCCTGAACCTCTGAAAGAGTGAGTCGATGTATACCTTTCCTCCTCTAAGTTGTTCTTTTCAGGTATTTTGGTCACAGCGATGAAAAGCTGACTCACAGGCCATCCCTACTCCTTAGATCCTTCTTGTGTCTCCTGTCCCTCCCACCCTCTGCCAAGTATCATGTTGTCCATTTGACAGGAATAATGCTGGGGGCTCGTTGCTTCCCTTGAACCAGGTTGGAACCCTGTGAAAGTTTAACTCAGCTGCTCCCTTCTCCCTTAGGAAGATGTGGGAATGCTCTGGAGAGCTGGACTTCACTATAGTCTTAGAAATAAATATTTACTGGAACAATCCACTCGTGATCATAATAGAAGAATCAGGAGAAATGAAAAAAGAAGGTGAAGGTGAAATATGTAAGGAAAGTCTGGCTTCTGCGGTTGTTTGCTAATGGTCACACCCCCTAGAAAGGAACTGATTTTCCAATCTTGACACATGACAAAGACAGTAAGGAACTTGGAAGCAGAAATGAAAAACAGGCAAAGTCCTGGCTCGTGCTGCCCGATCTAGATATTTTTGGCATGGCTAAGATGTGCTAGGAGTATTTTATTTTGACATGAACTCTGACCACTTTTCACTTGTAATATGACGAGAATGCATTTATTTACCTGAGACAGGGTCAGGTTTGTGATAATCACACTGTGATGCACTGTGACCATATGAAGGGTTTCACTGATTTATTTGAGCTGAGTGTATCTGTAGCCTGTGGTGAATGAACTTGAATGACCTATTTCTTCTTTTTTTGTTTAAAAGTCAGGACTATAAACAGTCAAATTATGAATCAGGAGCTAATAGGATGAATAGATGCAAGAAAACAGTGTGCAGCAATTTAATGAAAGAGAAATGTGTTGTGTGCTCAAGACACAAATAAAATGCCACTTTCAGATTACAGTTTTTCCAATCTATTTATTTGCTTCATTTTCTTTAACTGCTATTTCACTCAACTACAACTTTTAATATTCATTGCATAAACAATACAGAAAAGCTTAGTTATTTTCAAATCTTCCTTGAGCTCTTTCCAACTTATTTTTATGTTTCACTGTCTATAATGGAGTATTTAGTTATAATAGGACACTGCATTTTGCATGGTTAAGTTATTTCTCTTCTTTTCGAGATGTCTAAGAAGATCTGGCTAGAAAGGCCTGCTAGCTAAATGGTTGGTCTTGATGAAACTCCCTGGATCCCTGTCTGGACACATTATTTTACCAAGTGTGATCTTTGGATCATGGAATCTGTTTCAGGTGGTGATTCATTCCGGAAAGGCTCATTCTCCTGTCAGTCAAGCCAAGCACATCAGAATGTCTGCTGATGAACAGAGACCTGCGTTTTTAACCTTCCAGAAGATTCTGTCCATACCAACTTTTGATTTCAACTTTGGCCATGATGTCAGCACATAATTCATCTAAGAAATAAGAAGTGGATTTTGAAAGCAATCAACATAATCTCAGTCTCCAAATACTTCTATAGGAATTACACTTACTACTTTTGTTGATTTTATTGCTTTGCAGGATAAACAACACATTCTTTAATTTCAGGAAATCCATGCAAGCAAACTTCCACTCCCAGTGTTTGGAAGGTCTGTTTTAGACATACCCTGCAACCCAGCTCCTGTGGACTCAGTCCCCAAACCTGTTTGTCCTTTTATTTCAGCTGTGCTGTTTTACTCCTGTGAGCAAAAATCGATGTCTCTGTTCCTCTTCTCATCAGATGTCCAGCTGTCTGATGAATGCAGACCAGTGACCCACCCACCAGCTTGACTATCGTCTTCTGCACTCCCTGAACCCACATCCTTTACTTTAATACCTGCAAGACATTTTATGAAAGACATTCAAGACTGTTATTTTTGTAAACTCTTCCAGTCAGGAACTATCACTAATTTATGCTTAAGAATAACACTTGGGATTTTTCTATATTGCCACTTTTTACTAATCAAAGTAGTATATTTTACTGTGGGATGCTTGGAAATATAACAGTCCATCAAAATTTTGAAATAACTTGATAGCCCACAATGTGGATCTTTATAGTTACTACACATATTTTTAAATTGAAAGCTCAGGAAGTAAAACCATTTAGTACATTGCTGTTTGCAGTTTTGTAGCCTTCTTTTCCCCACTTAACAAATCTAAGGCTTCCTTTAGATAGGGCATATGTGGGAACTGGGCCTTCAGGGAGGACCAGGAGGAACAGTGAGAAAGTGTAGGATAAGGAAGAGGAAGAGGCAAATGATGGCAGCTTGAAAGTTAACAGGAGAGTAGATATCAGTAGAATAACATCCTCCTGTGTCTCTCTGTGTATGTGTCTGTGTTGGAAATAAATAGACTCTATGATACATGATCTGAGGCAACAGACTCTCACCATCAAAATCCAGATGCCTCTGAGGTTTGGCAATCACTTCATGTTCAGTTTTTGACAGATCATTGCAAAGGTAGAGCCAATGAAATCAAGCACGTGGTTGGGTTCTGGGCTTGGGTTCATTTTGCCTTTTCAAAGTTAACCTGGGAACTTCTCCATAGAAGTTATCTTTGTCTGCTAATGTGGAACAGATGCAGTTTCTGTCAAATGGAAGAGCTACTTGATTTCTCCTAATGAAAATTGTTAAAGTGCCGAGGATTCCTATTCTGTTATTAGGGTTATATTAGGCAACTGGTATTATTCATTATTTCTAAATAAAGCAAAACGTGGACCCCCATGCATGAAGATATTTATTACTTATTGATATTTAAAGGTTGTTAAATTAATCTTATTTAAATTACTCCTACTGCCAACCACTGTTACAATAATTTATTATATAATATTACTTGAGGGTTTTCTTTTACTTTAATATAAAACTTGCAAAAGCAATATATTGCCTGTAGATTTTCCTACAGTTCATTGTAACTGTGACTAATTCATCACAGCTGTTTAAACATGCAAAATCTACAATACTTCATGATGTTGATTTTCTGTTTCTGTTTTCTAAGACTAGAGCTTGATTTGAAACCATATAATGAAAAATTACATGCATCTCACTGGAAGAAATATTACTTTAACCACTTGGAGGTGAAAGACCAGGAGTAGCCGTAGGATTCTGTAGATAGGAGTTGTGTACATGAAATTCTTATCACTTCCCTGAATTTTGGTATGTCCCCCAAGAATATTGAAATTAGATCTGTATTTTGTTGTTTAGTTTTGATCCAGAATTAATGGCATTACTTTTCCAGTTATTGGCAAGTCTCTGCTAGGTAGTATAGATGTTTTCCAATATCATTCTCCATGGGCTATCTGAGACTTATTAGCATGTTATTCTTTGTTCTACCATCCTCTTCCTGTTCCTTCCATTCTCCTCCTGTCCTCTTTTCCTCTAAAGGGTGGTTATACTACTTTGGGTCATCACAATGCAAAGAGTGGGTGGAGACAAAAAAGAAGTGTCATTTCCATCTCTCTACCTCTTATCAGATCTTATAATGGGTTAAAGAGAAAAACAAACCGGGGGTAAAGTGAGGCTTGTGCTTATTGGAGGGGATGGATTGTATCTGTTGCATTAACATGAGTGATTGAATGCGCCTCAGTATCATTGTGTTTGATATTCAAACTGATGCTATCATTTTCTTAGTGATGATTGAAAGCTGCCTCGGTATCATTATGTTTGATATTCAAACTGATGTTATCATTTTCTTGGTTTGCATGTGGAAAAGACTGATGAATTATTAGTTACATCAAATCTTGAACATGTGCAAATTAGTCAAATGCAAAACATGTTTATAATATCCATGATTATTCTTCCATTTATATTATTTCGTGAGGCTTCACACAAGAGTAGAAGAATATGTGATGCTTTAACTGCCACTTAGTTATTTAGACTTTAAATACCAAAGGCACAGGGACCTTAGTAAAACAAGGGATATATGTGGGTATGAGGAAAGGAATTGTTTTTCAGCCAAACTGTTGTTGTCATTCAAAAGCTAATGGAAATAGGAAGTGAATTGGAAAAAGCAGATAAAGTTGTTGGGAAAAAGTTCCTTTGTATGGAGTTTGTCTACTTTAAAAAGTATGCAGGAGAAAAGAGTGGTGTAGCTGGCATTCATCCATTCCTGCCTTCAGAAAAAAAAAATGCTCATTTACTAAGAGAATATAGCAACCCACAAAATAGAAACAGGCTCTGCCTTGGTGGAGTTAGGAGAGGCAGACATGAATTTCAAACTCACATATAAGATCATAATTACAAGTTACGGCAGATTCTAGAGAGGAAAACAAAGAGGGTGATGAGAAAATATTAAAAGGATCACAGTCTCAAGGGCTTTGAACAAAGTAGATCTCTTTTAAGGAAACGATATTTGAGCTGGGGCTTTACATAGAAGGAACTGTCCAGTGGGCAGGTGACAAGAAAAGAATTCCACATAAAAAGAACAGCATGTCTTGCTGAGACTTCCCCATCTTTAATAACATTTAGTAACTTTTTGTAGCACTTGCTGTATCCCAGGTTTTTGTTAGCTTGTGGTATTGCACATGGATGCTCTGGCAAAATGATTCAGAATCTGTGCAATAACTGAATTGACTTTTTTTATATGGTCAGATGAGTGATAAATGCTCCAGTAATTTTATGCAATTGTACTGACTGTTTCTGCCTATTTGCAAACATATTTGTGAGTCTTCCAAGAAGTCTCAGTATGCGTAATTTGGAAAGAACTGCTTTAACTACAGCTAACTTTGTTAAACTGCATTTTTCAGTCCCAGCTTGTAGAAAGGGAGAATCAGAAACCACGTTCACACTTTCCTTTTCAGAAAAGGAAAATAATTTGGTATTTTACTGTTATAAATATGCTGATGTCTGAAGTTACATTTAAAGCTATTTTTAGTAAATAAGACTCAGCAATGGAGTCAGGGTTGCTGGCGTAGGATTCATTTGCCTTAATGACACTTAGGGTTGCTTGACTTCTATCCCATTTCCTGGTGCCCAATCCCATTATTAAGGTAAGTGAGTGTGGAATAAAAAGAGTAGCTCTTTCAAACTATCAGTTTAACGGCTTCACTTCATTGAATTCCTAATTTCTCATTACTGAACATGAGTGATTGTTTTTAGGATCATTCATAAATGGCATGAAGAAATATTTGCTCTACCGTATGTAAAGTTATTTCTGGATGTGAGTTTCTGGTCTGAAAATTATCCATCATTTTGAACCTATTTTTTCAAGACATCTAAATTAAATACAAATTAATTTATTTGTGAATATTCTGTCTTCACTTGCATAATTATCCATCAAACTTAAACAACTTTCCTAATGTAAAATGTCAGTTAATTATTAATACATATGATTAAAGCAAAACAAGTTTTCAGAAGCATTTTTTTTGAATTTGCAATAGATTCTATACATGATTCTGATCTATCCACTTTCATCATAACAAACTAGTTATCATCTTGCTAAGTGCACCTTAATTTTAGATAAATAGAACACTATCTACCTCTCAAGAAATCAAAAGAAAAAATTATTTTTAATTCGAATTTATTCTTAAACTGTATCATCCACAAGCAATTTTAGTAAGTTTTCAGAGTAAGCTTGTCATTGGCTGTGGTATATAGAATCGGCTCTGTTATTCCTCATTAAAATATAATTTCTCATTCTTTGCTAGCACTAGGTCAATAGTGTAGTGTATTTAATAAAATATTAAAAATGCAATGTAATCTATTAAAGATACTGAAGATGTGGTGGAGTATATATATTTTATATAAAATTCCTATTTTCTATAAAAATTAGGACATAGATTATGGCAGTAGTCTCAGAAATACCTGTCAACACCGCATACCTTCAATTCAGGATGAATGTAGGCATCACATCCCTGGCCTGGGCCTGGTGACATCATGCAAATGATGGCATTAGTGTCCAGAGTAATAATGGCTTCCCCTTCACCCTGTCAAACAGTATCAGTCTGCTAAACTGGAACTTTTGTTGCAGAACTCAAGGAAAGCTAAAGGAAAAACTAAGGCAAGTGGCAGGTTTCTGTGGATAGGTTAGTAAAGAGATTTGTTGATAAGTAACAATTACTGTAGGCAGGATTATGGAATCTAATTTTTTTTAAAAACAAAATCCATAGATGTTCTTTCTCTGTAGATTTTATTTTTCTTTTGGCTATAAAATTAGAACTTGTCACTCCACCATGGGACTCTGACAGTTAAATAATAGTTTGCAAAAATAATTAGTGGAATGAGAAATTAATGCCCACAGAAACAGCCCTGTGACTCAGCGGACGAAGATACACAAGGCAGGTTTACCAAGGAAGCCCCACAGAACAGGCAGAAAAGCAAAGGCAGATGAAATGCTTTCAAATGAAGCTCCCAACCAGTGTGTTTAAAAACTTCCTTTAATTATCAGAATAATTTTCACTTGAAAGTTAAAACCAATTTGGCCCAAACATATTTTACTTTAAGCATTTTCAGCATGGAAAGGGGTTGGTGAATTACATTAAGACACCCCCCCCACTCCTGCCTTCTATCCTCCATCTCCCTTTAATGGAAAAGGGGTACTGGTAATATCCAGCTATCTTGCTAATACAGCTCCAAGTACAAAGAAAGGACAGTAGGGGTGGTGATTTTAATTATCTATGTAAATTAAACTATGTGCTATAGTCCTGTGATTGAAACTCATTACTTTAACTTTATTGTTTAGTTATGAGTGTAAACCTCAGCTCAATTAAATTATAAACCAGATCCTAATGGCTCCACATACTCAGTCTTTGAAAGAAAAGAAAGTACCAAAAGAATAAGGACAGGACAAAAGAATATGTCAACTGTCTTTTCTATGTTATCATCCCAAATATACCACTGTGAGGTTAGCTTCCACTTTTTGTAACCTGTCACTGGATGACAAGATGTTCGGAACTGTTTGTTGCAAATTAATAACACAAAGTCATAACAGATGCGTCCTTTTGCTTTGTCCATTGTACGAAACACACAGTAATCTCATAACTCTCTCCCTCAGCATTATGTATGCATTAGGACTTCAAGCTCATTTTTTTTCTTAGTATCTGACATATCATTTCATATTTTAAGGAGTGTCATATCTTGGTGTGACAAATAAAGGTCATTCTTCTTGTCTATATTATTGCCACCTCGGGATTATCCATAACTGTCAGATTGTGTAAGATCCATTGACTGTAGACTAATTGTCCTTAAATTAAATATATTAAAATTAAAATTTCTAATTGTAGTGAGAAGCAATGCTGTATTTCCCCTTGAGTCATTCTTGAATCAGATTCCTCACATGGGAGATTGATTTAGAGATAGTTTTATTTCACTTGAAATAATTGAGGACATTCAAAATGCCAAAGTTATTAGATTAACTTGAAAAGTTGCCTTTACTCTGCAGATTTATTTCAAGAAAAAATTTTAAGGTAGATACCTTTAATTGACACTTAATTAACATGTTTAGTTTGGATTGATTCTTGGGATTATATATCTTATTAAAATTATGATATTTTTATTTGTAATAATTATGTACTCAAGAATCTAATAATTGAGAATTTAATGGGTAATTAAAGCTACTTGACTTTTCCAACAGAAGTTATTATTATTACTGATAATAGTAATGAGTGGACATTTATTAAGTGCTACTTCTGTGCCAGGAAACATGCTAAGAATTTCACAGACATTACCATATATAATTTTCACCATAATGCTATTAAGTGAAGGTATTCTCATTATATATTGTGCTATTCTAGGTCTGGGGATGTTCAGTAATCAAATGCAGTTTAAAAGCTAGGAACTGGCAGGGCCAGGACTTGGATCCCATGTGGTTTATCTCTCAATCCCATAAAGTGGTGTTTAATAGAAAGGTGGATCAATGGATCACAGGGAAATCTAAAATATCAATTTGAGAATAACAAAGAGTAGTGTTTAGTTATCATCACATCTGGCTGTCTTTCCATTTTCAGGTCATTATTCACTAAATTTTTGAAAGAAGGCAGTGCTTCATATATATTTGATTCTGGAGGCTTGCAGAGAGAGCACTTGCCAAAAAGAGGTTTTTAATAAATATTTGTTCAATTTAATTTAATATAATTGATATTTATTTTTAAAGTGCACTGAAATATATTTGCTCAGTTTGGAATGTGGCTCTATCAATGTATGGAACTCACCCTCCTAAGTTTTCAAGTACATGGTGACTTTTCCTATGTCTTCTAAGGCAATGCTGTGTTTGCTAATGCCACAAAAGCACTTTGCCTGGTTTCCACTGATATGAATATCCTTGAAATAAAGGCATGTCCATGACCATGCCTTTGGAAGGTTGGGCTGCATCTGGTGAATTTGCAAGTTACAAGGAAGCAGAGTAGCTAGCACTCATGTGTAGAGCTCACCTCATTCTCTCCAGAGCTACCATCGCTCCTGGAGGAACACTTAGGGACTAAAGGTAAAGAGATGGAGACCATCAGTGTTTTGCTTCATATCATAAATATTCCTCGATAATCATTTTCCCTAAGTGTTGGTATTGAAAAATGTCAGTTTTTGTTTTTGAAATGGCAAGAAAAGAAAAGACATTGTTACCTCAGTGGAGTTTGGTTTGCTTTGGGCTGAAGGAGTCCACCTATGATTACGTCCACGTTGCTTAGAAGGCAATGGCTGTACTTCCAACATATTGTTACATATAGCAAGTATAATTCTCACTCCTACAATGTCCCCAAATACAAATATTTAATCATAGTTTTGTCATTTCCCATTTTATGATGAGGCGGATTCCTGATAAGTGGCACTCTGTGATAGTAAAAGGCTAGAAATGTTTGGGTGAGGAGTTGAGATGATGTTTCAACCTATCCCCCCCACCCCTGACATGGCTGACTCCACCTTCTACATTTAGTTGTATGCCACTCATAGGACATTCATTTCATACCTTCAGTGGATAAGGCACTTTGATAAGGGATTAGCATGAATTCAAAGATAAGAATATTCTGAACTAATCCACAGTCTAGTAGAAAGGAGATAAAACATGGACTAAGACAATGTTGATTGTTCTCCAAGGAGAAAGATAAAAAGACTGGGAAAGAGATTGTCTTTGATTTTGGAGAGGTCAGTAGGGTAAGAAAAAATCTGAGTGCAAAAGTAAAATGTGACTTGGTCCTTGAAGAATTGGGATACTGGGAATCCTGAGACAGTGGTGCAAGGAATACTTAAAAGCTGGTACTTGTTTCTGGTTCCCAGGAAAGCACCTGCCTTCTCCTAACCACTACCACCACTTATCAATCTTAACACTGCTTTGCTGCCCTTTCTCACAGTAGATGAAGAATAAGCATTTTTTGTCATAAGAGGATTTGATGTAAATATGGCGGGACTGTCTGTAACGCGGTTGTTTGTAGAGACGAGTGCACTTCTTGTTGAATCTCAACTCCTCCCCTGTGAATAAGGCAGGTGGGCAAGAATTGTGATTGTTGGCTTCCCTCTGTGGGTGATGACTGTCTGCCATGTGTCAGAGGCAGTCTTTGAGCCCTCTAACACAAGCCCAGACTAATGTAAGGTGACTAGCGACCAATTAATGATATCTGTCATAGGCACAGAAAAGCAGCTTTGGTACCCTTGCTGTATATCCAACCACACATTTAATTGGTTCATCTAAAGTGAGATTTCACATTCAGGGTTACTGAATACCAGGGGATGCCTTTATTTCCAATTTCCTTCATGCCAAGTGGGATTGGAGGTGGAAAGTCTCAGTTTAAGCAATTCTGAGAGGTGATCTTGGAAAGTCATTGTCACTTTTGGTCACTTGTATAGATTTTTTTTTAAAAAGCTAAACTACTGAGCATGTGAGTCACATGATTGTTTTCAGTACAGTTTGAGGATATGAGCAACTTCAAACTGGATAGGGAAGCTCTAGATTTGACAGTTGTTGAATATCTGTTGAATTTGGCTGTAAGTAAATTCAAAGATGAATGGGTTATTCAAAAATTAGAAGGGATGTGGCATGCAGATTCTTGAACAGAATTTGAGAATGGCCTATAGGTTGTATGTTTAGATGGTTTGAAATGTCCAATAAAAAACATCTCGGCTATAAACTGAATAACATGCATTGATTAATACCAAAATTTGACAATGTAGATTCTACTTTTACATGGACTCTGCTTCTTGCTTCTGTAAATGATGACTTTCATCAGTACTGTTTTAAAATAGTTTATTTGGAATGAATCCCCTAAAACAGGATGTTAAGGGGCATGGCAGTGTGTAATGTACACAATTTTTATTTTGCATTGTAAAGATGATAAACCCTATACAGTTCCAGGATTGTACAGGACTCACAACTGTAATGAACTTACAGCCCAGGTGCTATCAGTTTCTCTATATAAGCAGAAAAAAAAAATAGTGTCCTTTGTATGTTTGTTTCTCTTTTGCTGATGTTTCCTTGGCAGTGTATTTAGCCTCCTAACTACACCTCTAAGGTTTCAAAGAGAGCTGAGATTTGTTACAAAATTATTTTTAAAATATGGCTTAGCCATTGCCCTCAAGTGATATAAATGTCAGAATTACCTATGGAACTCCAGCACAGGCAATTTAATCCTTCCTGTCTCTAAGCCTTTGTGTTGTCTATTTTTATGGAGTAGTTTTCCTGTCTTTTTCCCCATTTTTGTAATTTTTAAATGGCTAAGTTGCAGTATCAGGTCTTCCTTTGAAGCAAAGATGATAAGGACCATCCCATCGCAGGGCTCTTTCAGTTGTCAGTCTCCTTAAATTGTAATTGATTAGTACAGGAATAAAGAAGTGATAGGGGATTGAATTTTCCAAGAAAATGGGACTATTTGTAACTGGTTGGAAGATATGATTTTATTGTGGAAGAGTTGAAACACAAAGGTTTCCCTAAAGTCTCATTTTTCATAAGCACAAGATAAAATCTGTAACTCTCATTCCATTGAGGCTGCGGCCATTTGTTGGCTCTAATTTAATTGGATAGAAAGCAGGAATAATGGTTTACTGTGAGGTCTGTTTTATCTTCCTTAGTAACCTGTCACTTACATGACCCCTGGACTCTGGGAGCATTTTTGAAAAAGTCTTTTTAACGTATACCTGTACTTATTTGGATCCTAAAATATGTTTTACTTGGAGGCGCTCAGAGGCAATAAAACAGAATGTCATTTTAATAATGGAGTCAAATTCAGTGAAAGAAAGGTAAACAGCAAGCACAGGCCAAGACAGGGGCAGCCACAGTGAAACTGGCTGTCCACAAGTTAAAGTGCTCAGCTTTCGAGTAGACCTATCAATGCCTTATGAGTCTGTTTGGTCAAAAACATTTAAATGTGCAGCTCCTCTGAGCAGCCTCATTACTTAGGTTTCTAAGTGCCTGTTTTGGCATGTTGTGCTTGGCCTTCTGCACACGTGCCATGTGCAGAACCTGCTCCAGTGGAGGCTTATCTAGCAGGTGTGCTTGATGCGATGAGCCGGAGGCACATTTTTTATCTGCTCTAATGAAGGGCACTTATTCTTAGCCTGGGGTAGGCGGTGATGTTCTGTGATTCCTCCACAGCCATTCAGCAGAAGCTCTCTTGTTTCTCAAAATACCTCACCCTAGACATCCAGGAGCCACTTCTATAGGAGGAAAGACAGTTTATCCTCCACTGACGGCCTATTGTTAGCTTCGCTGTAAAGTTGGCGGGCAGTCGTGGTCCTGCTGACTAAGCCCCTGTGCTCCTGGATCTCCCCATGGTCAATCAATGCCATAGTTCTCTGGGAAGGAGGAATGATAGGTCATCTATGAAGTGCCTCCTTTTTGGTCTTCTGTCCTCCCGGCTGTTTCTCTAAATGCCCACGTTACCAGTTATTTAGTATTTTACTAGAAACTGTGAAGTTTAGAGTTTGTCCTGCTCTCAACTCAGTGGTCCTGTGACCTGGCGACATTTGAACATACTGAATCTCATTGTCTCCTTTGATACATATCAAAAGCTACCCATGAGAATCGATCCACATGCAATAGGTATTATTCAAACTACCAGAGATACAAATCCTCCCTCCCCTACCCTGAAAGAGCCAACCATCATGTAGAGGAGACCGGGTTGTGACCAGTTAGGGATGACATTTCCCTCTTCACTTTCTGGAGTAATTGTTAGGCAAAGGAGACTGCAAATGAGTCAGTGCTTCCCATGTTCTTTTCTTCCATATGAATTTCAGGAAGTGGACATGATGCTAATTAAGGGCTTTGACCAGAAACCATGTTCATCCCAGAGTAACATACAGTGGTGTCTTTGGGGGTTGAAACTTGGACAGAAATATATATATATATATATATATATATATATATATATATATATTCCCACAACAATAAATAGTGGCAATAGTCATTAAATAAGATTCGACAAGATATTAAAAGAAAACAAGTGGTAATCACTCCAGAGGATCAAGAGAAAGTCCTAGAAATGTTCTTAGAGGATGCACATGACCCGAGACTGACATGTAGAATATATCTAGATAGCAAGCCAAATGGGACAGTGTGTGCCTTGGAAGAAATGTTAATGACATGTTTGTTATGGTATGAAACACTCTCTGAGCAAGTTGAGTTCTTGAAGGTAAAAACTGAGAGAGTTATACAGCTATTTTGGCTCCTGTCCACATAATACATAGTTCCCTTTTAATCTGGCAAATTAAATAATGTCATTGGCAAAGTGGGTTTAAGCCTGAAAATTAAACACAGCCATGCCATCAGACTACATGCATTTAAGCAGAACTGGTAAAGTCCCAGTGTTTCTACTAATCACAAGATGAAGGCTGCAAGCAGAGTATATCCAAAGTATCTCTGCAGTGCAAGAAATGAGAAAGTGGTGTTATTTTTATCACAAAGAGTTTGCCATACTAAACATTTCACTCATATATGTTATGAATTTTAAATCTAGACCTATAATTTAGAAAACATGTTATAGATTACCTTTTCATGCAGTCTCATCATTTCTTCAAACTATGTATCATGTGTAGACCGTCAGATTTTTTTATTCATGCAAACAAATCTTGAGGGACTATTTTCCAATGGCTCTGCAGCCAGGCTCTGTGATGTCCTGGGCACACCCAGGTAGAAGGCTTAAGAGACTTGTCCTCAGAAAGCGTGAAGCTTACCAGTAAACACAGGTAAGTAAAGTACAGGAAAATATTTGGTTTATTCTACAAGTGCTCAGGGCAAATGAAAATTAGCTCATTTCCATTTTTGTTGTGAATTTCATTTACTCTGCCAAAGGAACTTTTAACCATGTGAAAGTTCTTGCTATTTGATGAACACTTTAGTGAACTTTGCAATGAAGCAGCAAAAATATTAGGCTGACAACAGATATTTTGTTCAGCAATTTCCATTGGTAATGATTGAATGAGTGCCCCAAACAGCAAAATGCTAATCTGGGGGGTCTATACTATTGATATGATTGGGCATTACCTTCCCTAAAAGTAGAAGAAAATATAGAGGGGACAATTTAAGACAATTGGATGGAATCTAGATTTCTGTAAAAGAGACTAAATATCAAATTCAGAGTTGTACATGGTAAATATCAGGAAATGGAATGGATAATTCTTACCTCCTAACTTTAGGAGCTTCTGGATTTAGAGCCCACAACTTTCTTTTGAAATTTCATCACATACCTTAAACTCTAAGTGAATTTTCACTTTCATCATCTTCTCAAGGCATTTTTAAAGAAAAACAAAAGATAGAAAAGTTAGGTTTTACAGAAGAGCTCTAAATAGAAATCTAATTAAAGAAACTGATGATTTATCTTTGCCTCCAGTCTCAGGAGTCTTTTTCCCATCTCTCATGGAATCACTGCACCTAAAATTGTGGCTCTCCCTTGTGGCCTTGACTTGGAATTTAATGTGGCGATTAAGATGCCTTCTTCCTATATTTGCATATATACAAAGACTTGGACATCCTTTCAAATTATACCCACCTTCTTCTTAGGCTAATGCTGTATTAAATTGCATGGAAATGCAAAGGCTCCTCCATATAATGATTTTCCACATCCCATTTACTTGTTGATTATTAATGAATGCTTCCTAAGTTGCATTCCTGCTATTTTGTCTCTAAGACTACTTTCAGGGTTTTACCATCATATTCAAGAGGCCAGTCGGAGTCCTGTGCTTGCAGCTTCATTAAAATTCTGTCCCACACATCATCTGACTCACACTTTATAATCTATCAGAACACCTGTTTTCTTTACAATGGCCACGAGGCAGCTCAAAACACTGTGGTATTTAGCATTTAATAATGAGCACAAGATATGTATTTTTGACACTTTAAATTTTCTTTAGAAAAGTGCATGGAAAAAAGCCAAGTTTGAATGAATTATCTAAACTTTTGCAATTTCATAACGTGAATTTTAACCAACTTTTTAAAAAATGTGGATCAGAAAGTGCCTTCTCTCTTTGTCAGTGGCCATGACGTTGGCTAACTAGGAAAGGACGTACGGGGAAATAACTTTAAAATGTCACTGCATAAACTAATAGTGATACCCAAAGTATTTTAAGAAGAGTCTATGCATTATTACTTTTCCTATTTACATACTGGTCTCAGACACTTCATTGTAATTCTTGCTCTGAAAGGAAGCTGAGAAGCTTAATGTTACTGTTAATATCTAAATATGTTTATAATTTGGTGACTAAAGTTAGTATTGGGAGCTGCACATATGTGTTTTTTTTTTTCTTCGTTTAAAGTTTGGGCATTTAGAAACACATTTGTTAAATGGTCCTCAATATAATTGTGTCTATTTGAAATACTTCAAGGGAGGGATAAGGAGATAATGGATGGTCTCAGAAGGGTGAAAGTCTGTCACTATATTATGTAAATGAAGAGATGTCTCCTTGTGCTTATGAACTGCTATAGTTTTGAGCGGTAATAGAGGACATACTGCAAGTTGATTATCGTAATCCTACCGAGTTATCTCATCAGTGAGTGGATTAAGGGAGCTCTCTCGACTGAGGGGTCTGAATAAGCATTTTCATTTACTCCCCACTGGGTCATTGACAAATGAGAGTTTTTATCTTGGAATGTTTAAAAGCATATACAGTAAACAAACCTATAGTTTCTTGCCTGGTTTGGCTCCTTTACCAGCTCTGTGCTTGGGGAATGGCTTCTTCCATCCTGCCTAGCAATGAACTGATTTCTGCGACACTCTTGAAGGACCATTGTGTGCATGTAGTGTGGAGAGCAGGAGGGGTCTAGAGAGACTCAGACCTGCCCTCTGCAAAAGAATTTGATTTCTAAGTTCGTGACTTCTCTATTTCTGCCCTTTGTTCAAATTCAGACCCTCTCTAATGATGTCTGTTTTCTGTCAAATGACCATCGTAGGTGCCAGGGAAGCCAGTGGACAAAACTTGAATTTGTACCTACTCCCCAAATCAAAACTTGCCTAACATTTTTTTCTTAGGGTTCCAGAGATCACTATTTTTTTTTAATTTTTTTAGATGTTCATGGACCTTTATTTTATTCATTTATTTATATGCAGTGCTGAGAATCAAACCCAGTGCCTCACTCATGCTGAGCAAGTGCTCTACCACTGAGCCATAACTCTAACCCCAGAGATCACTAACTCTTTGATTTGATTATTACTTTACAGAAACAGGTCATTGATTGAAAAGAGATCAGTGTACTAATACGAGGTTGAATCATATAAGATGATCATTTTTTTAGAAGTAAGAACAGTCAAATGCTGAAACTTTCTGTATTTCCATCTGAAATGTCCAGATCATGTGCATAGGTTTAAACTGGTGCTTTAACTGAAAGATCAGGGTGGGTGACATCTGACAATCATGAGGGTGTTCAGATTCCCTCCATGATGCTTCATGTGTATGCCAGGCACTTGCCACATAGTCTGTCACTTAATCCCCTAATAATCTTATGACCAACCTAAAAACTGAAACTGAGGAATCAGTGTGGGGTCACTAATGACAGTGAAAGGGCCAGCTCAGTTCTAAGGCTGATCTTTCTGACTTTAAAGACAACATGTTATTTATGTATTGGTGATGGGCACTGCATTTTTTTTTCTTTCAAATTTGGGCATTTAGAAATTTGATTGGTAAATGTTCCTCAGTATAAATGTGTCTATTTTAAATACTTCTAGTGACACAGGATAACTTGTTTCCAGAAGGGCTTAACTGTTTGAACTTGGTGAAAGTGTCAGCTGGAGCGTGGCAGGGAGCACAGGAAGGAAAGCAGCAAGCGCCTCTTGCCTTGAGAGGCCTTTGGGCCGGCGGAACTCGGGCTGCCCAGAATTAGATTCAGCCTTGGAGAAGAGAAGACGTAGGGCCTGCTGTGGGGGCATTTCTTGTAAGTTTTATGCAGCAATGTTTCTGTAGCATGTGGAGAGGATCAAACTCTCCCTAGTTTACCATCATTTCCTCTTTTGATGCAGGACTTTAATTCACATTCCCTCCCTGAGCTAACACAGCCAACAACCTGTCTATAAATCCACCAAAGGATTCATTTTACTCAATCCCATGTGGTTGTCTCATGACTTCTCATGTACAAATATTACCTTCCCATTCAGATCAGAACCTCTTTCAGGACAGAAGTAATCAATGCCTTGCCTTCATGTAACATGCCCACGTGGTTTATCCCACCTTTACGTAACAGGTCCATAAATACCTATGGACTGGCATATCAAGTAAGGTCCTTGTTGCTCCTAGATCTACTACTGATTCCTTTACTCAGAAGCAATGTCAGAGGCACTAGACAGTGACATTCAACCAGCAAAGGCCATGAACATTCAACCAAGAACGCCATTGATTAGGCCCAAACAATGCACTTTTCTTGACACGGCATCTAGATGTGCAACACAAATTTATTAGATCTTGGAACCAACAACTGAAGTTGTTATTTTCAAAGAAAAAGAAAAATTCAGTGTGCACAGATCACTGTTTCATCTCATCCACCTCTGGGTAATAGCATGGAGGTACAGTTCCCCAACAGAAGGCAATGGAAATGCTGAAAAATGTAAACCATTCAACTACATGCCCAAATCAAAATCATCACTTTTTTTCTGCTGTAGTTTCATCATCAAAAGGTGATTATTTTTAAAATACACAAGGTATACACACAGTCTGTTTGAATTTATAGAGACACTCAGGAAATATGATATCAGATTAAATTTCCAGCTAATGTTAGTTTTAACTTTAATATGCTTATGAGATGAATCATTTAAGATGTAATAAATTAGTACTCTAAGATGTATAAGACAACATAGAAAACATTCTAAAACTGAAGAATCATGTTACAAAATGTTGGAAATTAGAACCTTGATTCAACATTTTGAGAGCATCAACTAAATGGAGCCTAAACATTTAATTGAAGTTAAAATTAGAGTTAATGATACCAGATATTTAATCAACCAATGCCTTAAAATACCCAGCAAGGAGCAGTTGGGGAAGTGCACATGTGAGCTTTTACGCATTTTGGTGTTCTCCATAGCCAGTATGCATCTGTGCCAGACTAGCTCCCATTGAGCAATACGAATAAAGATGCCTTCACTGTAGAAGCTCATATAACATCCACAAAAGCAGTTATGGAACAGCAGGAACTCTGCAGGAAGCAGAGATATCTCAGATAGCACATCAACAAACCTGGCAAATGGCTTAACATCTTCAGATGAACAGTGAGGTGTGTAGATAATCTCTCTCTTGCTTGCCCCAGATAGGCTCATTCATGTTCCTTCCATAAGGGGTGGGAGGGCGAGGATTTGTATGAGCATAGTAACCCATGGAAATTTGGTCCATTCTGTTTAGGGAACATGAAGCGAGGGCACTCATGGATATGGGTAGACTCTTCAAGAGGTAGCTTATTCCAGACACAAGGAGGTTCCAGAGCCCTCTGCAGAATAGAACCATTTGTGCTGTGTGTGGCTTGGCTCCGGACATGGTCTACACTCTGTTCTTCATTTCTCAACACAATGGTATTGCTTACTACTCTTGTTGTCTTATGACTCTGTTTCTTAACAGATTTGAGTTTATCTGACTTGTCTCTGAACTTCACCACTGTGTCCAATTCTTAATTACTTAATTCTTTTTGCTAGGTCATATTTACTGCAGACTATGTACATTCGAGGCCTATTCCTAGGTAATTCTCCAAGAGTTGGTGAGATGGAGGTAACAGATGGATCCTGCAGTCAATAATATGGCCACATGAAGCTGACTCTCTGTAAAGACAAAGGTTGTGTTTGTTCTTGCAGGGGGTATGGTAGACAGACTTCTGCCATGATAGACAGAAATAAATTAACAACATCAAAGCTATTCATAGCCAGAGACAAAGGCAGTCAAAAAAATAACTTTTAGTATCTCTGATGAAATGGATTGAACCTCAGATCCATTACTTGAACCAAGGCAAGTACATGATTGCTACAATATTTGAATTGTTTCTTCTTACATAGGATCAATTTTATTCTAGCCTCTCTGCACATGAGAAAGATTTAAATGAGACTCAAATTTTGAATCAGGACATATCCATTGATATTGAATGAACTGTAGTGACATGACAAGAACTAGATGCAGTGGAGACTGCTGAATGTACCCAGGAATCCTGCAGAAACATCCCTGCTGTACAGGTCACTAGTGGACATATGTGAACCAAGCTGATCGGTGCATGCAGTGTGTTTATGCCACAGCTAAATATTGACATGGCGTTTTAATCTGCCCTCTGACTGGTTGCAAAAGTCCTTATTACTACATATATTAGTTTCAGCAATACAGACCTCATGAGATTTTTTTAGAGAATTCTGGTACCTGTAATATGTAAAATATTGCTGTTGTGTAGAAGTATAAAATTCATGCAGAATAGAATCCAAATGTGACTTGACATCTGAGACTTAGAAAGGAGAAAAGTTAGCAAATGCAGTACTATCCCAGTCAGATCTTCCTCACTCCAATAGAGTCTGCGGTCACCAAAAAAAAAAAAAAAAATCAGCTTTGGAAATGAAATTTAGTTAAAGATTCTCTCTTTCTCCCTCTCCCTTTCTCTCCTTCTCTTGCCCTCTTCCTCTCCCTCCCTTCTTCCTCCTCTCCCTCCCTCCTTAAAAGAACATTGGTGCACAATACTAATTTATGGTCTCCTTTGAGTGCTGAGGTTGCTGTATTAATTCTCAATTTATGTAACCCAATTATATTTTTAAGGTATTCTTAAGGCCTTTCAAATATTTCTGATGAATGGTTGAGATATATTCTCTTGCAATTACCTCCCCTTTAGAAAGTTACCAGTTGAGTTGTTCCTGTCCAATTTTTCGTAATATTTCTACTCTTTAGTGCATTAAACACTACTGATATCATGACACGATCATTTTGTAGTTAAATATGAAGTGACTTAAATGTTATGGATAAATTAGTTTGCTTAGAAAACGTCATATTTGGACTTGAACTTAAAGCATTCCCTTTGATCAATTTGGTAGACATATCTACCCTACTTGTGAACAAAAATGACATTCTATTAAATGGATCTCAAAGTTCCCCTTATTTCAATAACTAAAGCTATAAGTCCATTGATTCTGGAAGGGTCAAGGGGGCATATGAAGTGCTTGCGTAAGCAAACCAAGTGAGAGGGTCTGCCTCTGCCCTAATTATCTGGATGACCCTGGGTTCATTACTTGCTTTCTCTGAGTCTAGTTTTCCTGTGTATAATACAAGGGCAATGGGATATTTCGTTTTTAAGGATCGTTTGCTTTTATTTATTTATTTATTTATTTAGGTATCAGGGATTAAACTCATGGGCATTTGACCTCACATGGATTGAGTCACACCCCTAGCCCTATTTTGTACTTTATTTAGAGACAGGGTCTCACTGAGTTTCTTAGTGTCATGCTTTTGCTGAGGCTGGCTTTGAACTCATAATCCTCCTGCTTCAGCCTCCAGAGCCCGTGGAATTACAGGCATGTGCCACTGCACCTGGCATTATTTCATTCCTAATGGGAGACATAGTCTTTAGGGCATTTGATGAAGTTGGAATATAACAAATATAAACCTATCCCAAAATCCATGCTTTTTATATTGAAATAGCAGTGTCCTAGAAGAGATTTGTGTTTTTTTTAAGTGAATTACAGTTAGATCCATTATCCTTCTAATGGATGATGCCTGGATTTGGAGAGAACCACGCCCTGGGAGATGGAAGTTGTTACTCCTCTGTTCCGTTTTGGTTACTTTACCCAACGATTAACATCTGGACTGTTAAACACTGAGGGAGAGCTTTGCAAATCCCCCAGCCTTGTCTGTGAGTTATTAGTGCCCTAAGGTCACTGTAATGAATCGCCACAAACTAGGTGGCCTAAAGCAACACATTTTCATTTCCTCACAGTTCTGCAGAACAGAAGTCCAAAATCAAGGTGTCCAGAGGAACTCACTCCCTTGGGGGCCTCAGGGGAGGATCTCATCCTCACCTCTTCTAGTTTGCAAGGGCTGTGGCGTTCCTTGGGTTGTAGCCACATGCCCCTTTGCTCCAGGTTTCCTTTACCTTCTCCTCTGTTGTTTCTGTCTCAGTACCCCTCTGCCTGGCTCACATAAAGACACTTGTGATGGAATTGAGAGCCCATCCCAGGGGTCCAGGATAGGTCTTTCTCTCCAGATCTTACCTAACTACATCATTTGCCATAAGCTACTCTTCACTCGGGTCGTGAGGCAACAGTTGCAGATTGCAGGGATTAGGATACAGACTCAGGTTTCTGGGGCTACCGCTTAGCTCACTCCAGGTAGGAGGCAGGTGCCTGGAGAGCAGATGCCCTCTTCCCATGGGCAGCACCCACATGGTGTTGACTGATTGCTACGTGCAGGAATGTAGGCTCAGCACCAGGCTGCCAGATTTTCTGATTTTTAAAGGAAAAGATAGAAATCTGGGCTTAATGTCTTTGAAATCTGAACTTAATGTCTTTGTGCCTGTGTGTTATATTCTGATATTAGGTGTTGGCTCATTGGGTAAAAAAAAAAAAATCTACCTATGAGAAATACAACTCATCTATGGGCCGCTGCCAGTGTGTAGTCTTAGAAAAGCAGAGTAAAATTACCTTCGAGAGAGTGCTTGGTATCCATATCCATTAACTCAACAAATATTTCTTTAGTACTTAATAGAATAATATTTAGTTTAAATCGACCAGGGGAGACCTTGCTGCTTTGAGAAAATAACTCCCCAAATGGAACTGTCATTTCTCTTAAGAAGAAAAGAAAGCGTTTGTCCAAAATGTCCTTGCAGGTGGGTGTTACCTGTGACTTTGTGCTCTTCATGGAGATCAGCTGGGTTTTCATTCCATGAAGTCCAGATGTCAATTCAAAGTCTTAAATGTGGTCTCATGCTTGAGTAACGTACAGATAATCGTGTCCTTATTTCCCTAATACCTCCCAATTACTAGATATTCATCTTGGTTGTCTTGACCGTAAATCCTTTTAGGTGAGGAAGCAAGGCCATTCATAGTGCTTACGGACCTCTGGCATCAGCCTCTTTGCATGAGGCCAGTGTGTTTCAATGCCGGGTCCTTCCATCTCATTCACTGATGGCTGGTAAATTGTGTGTTTCTTTAACACGAAGAGTGAAAGTTCTCACAGGTGCTCAATCTACTTACCATCAATAGATGTGAGACTTGTACAACTTCATTTTCTCATCAGGAAGATAGGATAATCAAAATACCTACTTCCCTATGTGTTTTGAGAATTAAAGAGAAGAATGCAGAGGAGATATTTGGAAGACTGCCTGTCACATAGTAAGCACCTAGTAACTATTAGCTATAGCCATTATTTTTATTAGCATCATTGTTATTATTACCAAACATTGGTAAGTATCTTTTTTCTTTATGAAAGGATTTCTCAAAATATAACATATGTATGATTTGCCTGAGAATTCAGCTAAAATGGAGATTCTGATTCATTTAGGTTTCCATGGGGCCTAACTCTACAGTCTTACAGGCCTCCAGGTGAGGATAGTGCTGCCTGTATGAACATCACCCTTAGGGTAGCAAGATGGTCCATGAGACTGGTTGCATGTTGGAATTTTCTGGAAAGATTTAAGATATGCCAATACCTACTTATACCACACTGTCCCTATCACCACTTAAATCAAAATTGCTATTGGTGGGAATCCAGACCTTTGGTGTTTTGTAAAAAAAAAAAAAAATGTTTTTGTGTGTTTGGAACAAAATCTTTTGGAGTGTTTGGCATCAGATCTGCAGCTGAGGTTGAGATCCACTCTCCTACTAAGGAAGAATTATAATGTTCTTCACAAATAATGGGATAAAAAAATGCCATCCCTCTCTATTATGAATAAAGCCCTCACCCCACCTGAAAGAAGCTAGTAGCATAAGCAAGAACAAGACATTGGAAGTGGTAAGCACAGCTAGTCTTGCAACTGTCTTCTGGAAACACAATATTTTGGTGTTTCCCAACCTGGGGCTGTTAACAAGAATCATCCCTTGTTTGTGTTTGTTAATCAGCTTGATGAGCAGTTTCTGTGTTGATCTTCCCAAACTGTGTTGGCCAGTTTCCAAATCAAGTGCGTAAATTACACACTGCCCTCTCTTCAAGCTGCTCACCACCCTTGAGAATATGGGAAAGGGTTTCCTTGAATGCACAAATCTGTGTAAGTGGATTCCTTAGACGAGTGCTGTGCTTGGAGCTTGTGTGATGTGACACTATCATGCGTCACAATATTGTGACACTGTGAAGACATATTTTAATGTCAAGGAGTAATATTTTGACCAATATCCAAATGTCAGCTTTTTTTTTTTTTTTTTTAGGTCAGGTTCCCTTTATATAATGGTGTTTCCTACTGGAGTTATTTATAGGCCTTGAGCCTCAAACTACCAACTAAAGCACACTATTCTGAGAACCAACAGGGAACATATGGCTCAGCGCTACTGAGATTTGCTATCAAAAAGGATGCAAGAGTGCGCTAGTCATTCCTTGACAAAAGATTCGGGACAGTGAGATGCCAGTAATATGGAAATTTTCATGTGGTTGGTTCCTCTTCATATAAGACGCTCTGTGTATCACTCATGTCCTATTGACATGGGACCCAGAGGACCAATTCTAACCTTTACTTCTGTGTGCACTCATGGTGATTTCATACCAGGTAATCTTTTGTTTTGTTTAAAGGGAGATCCATCCTTTTGTATTCTCAGTTCAGCAACTCTACTATAGAAATCACCTTAGATTTGACATTTCTAGCAGATTATAGTCTTCTTTGAGATGTATCAGGGGAAAACAAACGTAGAATCAGATTGTGAAGCCTACTTCCATTCCTAGAGATTATTTTCACTTATCATGTGACATGGCTGACACTCTTAGAAGAATATAATTTGCATCATTTTATTACTATTATTATTATCATTATTATGTACTTCAAGGTACCTTTATTATCTCCTAACTATCAGGGAATACAGTTTATGAGTGAACGTGCCTTAATGCGTATTCAGACACTGGCCCGCTTGTCAATGGCCAACCCACTTAGCAAAGAAAGAAAGTCTTGCCCGAGGAAAGAAGAAATGTATTCATATCTTTAAATATAGGAAGAAAACCTGAGCAGTTCCCAGCATTCGCACAGCAGTGTCTGTTGCTTTTGTGAACCACAAAATATTTTGAATATTTTGCAGGAATCCAGATATTCAAAATGACGAAGTAGGTAAGCAGGTGACTTTGGAACTGGGACAATAGTGTCACCTCAGAAGAAGCAGTCAAGGTGTGAATGCGTACCATCAGCTGCCAATGTAAAAGCCATCATATCTATTTAAGAAAGTCAGCACACAGATACAAAGACAATCAGAAAAGAATGGAATATTCTGCAACAGATTGCTAACAGTGGGGTAGGGAGAGTATGTGGCTCTGTTTTTTTTAAATGTTTCGTAACAAGCCTGTATTACTACTTACATAACCTGAAAATGACAGTGACAACTGTTGATTGCTGTGGAAGCACAGTTTGTTTTTCTTCTTTTTGGCTTGTTTTGCACTTTGAGATTTACTTTATCATCAACATTTATTGTTTTTATAGCTCTTTCTAAAAGGTTGTTTTATAAATACCAATATACTTTAAAAAAAATCTCTGTATCTCTGTCTCTAGGAAGTTATTTTCTTCTTTCTATTCATTGGCTAAATGGCTGATTTGTGCTCTTTACCATGCATAATGCCTTTGCCCTTAGCCTATATTTTTAACTATCTTAAGTCTAGAATAAAATTTCAGTTTACAGGTTTTTCAAGTAGGAATGAGAAATCGTGTATCTTTGATCTCTCCTCATCACTCTCCCTTCTCATCCACATCCCCCCCGCATATGTTTATTTATAAAAATGAGATTGGAAATTTTGCATTCCTAAAGACACACACACAAAAAAAATCCCTTAAGATATGACAAAGAACAACTCCCAACTTCCAGAGTAAACAATAATTCTGATTCTCATTATATGTATAGAATTTCAAATAGGTAGTGGGAATTCCATGCTATAATATTTTTCCCCTTTTTATTATTAGCCAGCTTTTCAAAATGCCTCAGATAAACAACATAAACAGATGAAAAGTGCATTTTGGCTCAGGGTTTCCAACCTTAGGTCCATTGTTGGTTGGCCCTATCACTTTGTGCCTATGGAGAGACAAAGCTTCATGGTAGGGCACATGTGGTAAAGCAAAGCTGCTCATGGCATTCCTACAATGACCTAGCGTCCTTCCCCTGGGCCTCTTCTCCTAATGTTTCCATCACCCCGCAATGGCATCGCAGACAGGTGGCCAAGCCCTTAAGATGTGGATTCTAATGACATTGAAGATCGAAACCATGACATTCATGTAATGGCATGGCATCCTTTGAAATCCTTCAGTGTCTGACATCTCTACTTTGCATCATCAGATTCTGTCTCCATCCCTGTGTCGCCCTTTTTCCTGTTGTCCTTCCCCTGTCCCACTTGGTAAACTGATGTCAATCTTTGAAAATCAGGAAAAAAGAAATGAGACCCCTTTTCTCCTGCACAGTCCTTGATCCCAAATTAAAACTAATTGCTCACTTGCCTATAATCCAGTAACATGTTGTACATACTTCTTTTAAAGTTATTTCTTCATTAAATAAATTATGGGTATGTTACAAATTGTAGATTCAGAATCCTATGGGGGTGGAGACCATGAATCCTTTCACTTCAACCATAGCACAGAGTAGGCACCAATAAATGTTCATTCAATGAAGGCGTAACCAAATGCCACAGGCCCAGGGGGTCCTTGCTCTATGGAGAGAAAGACAAACAGGTAGAAATAAGCTTCAATGTGCCAAGGGATGCTGGGGATTCGTTTTCCACCCTGTCGAGATGGCTGGCAGTGGCAAGAACACCTTAGTAGCTTTTCTAAAGCATCCAGAGACATTCCATCCATTCTGTAAGGGGACAAAGGGGGAATTAAAATAAAAAGTTTGAGTTCAAGCCCACTAAATGCTTTTTAATAAATCCTTAAAAGGTATTCAGCATTGTGCTTAAATAGCGGTATAAAGCCATCCTTCTGACAAATTTCATATTGCCGTTTTTTTAAAAAAGATAAATTTCAGTAATTAAAGTGTCCAGTGAAAGCCTGACAATTTGGAGGGCTGAGAGTTAGGAAGCAATCCTGAATGATGCAGGATGACAGTCTTATGCAATAATGGGGCATGCATTCATCTCAGATAAGAAAGGTCATTTCCTTTTCCAGCTCATTTGGAAGTCAAAATGGGCCACAAGGTTTCCAAGGTGAGGCGTTTGTGGTATGGGTCTAAATATCCTGTCCCTCGGGGCCAGGGTTAAGAGAGGACTAGGGAGACATTGCCATACCAAGGTTAAAGCCCAGGTGCTACTTTTAGAACTCCAGCCCTGTCCCTGGTCATCATTGTGACTGGACAAATTTCTTGATCTGAATCAGAGCAATTTCTTCTTTAAACTTGTAGTATAATAACTTTATTGTGTAAGCTTGCTGGGAGGATTTTATGAAGGCATATTTGTAAAATTCTTACACAGTATCTGGCACATTACTAAGTAAGCTGGCCCTGCATGTCTATCTAGCTATATAGATGGAAGAAACACTTCAATATTTCCAGGTTTTTTTTTCTTTGAATCTACTATAGACTATACAGTACTAAGCCTAAAACTTCTGATGTTTATGAGCTCAGCATCTATACCTGCTCAACAATGACTGATGTTATCTATGTATTAAAATTTCTGTTGAACTCATTGGAATGAACACCCTCATCTTTCTCCTTACGGTATGTTTGGTACAAACACCCTCTGTTGATGGTCCTTGTCACTAAGAACTCTCTGAAAGCTTTTTAAAATTCTAGATTACATATCCCTATAGGGTGTTTCTTTCATTTCAGTTTGAGTTAGTATTATGGGAGGAGTAGAAGTAGAAAGAGTAAACAAAAGAGAAGAAAGATTTCCCAAATAGTCTCCTGTAAGTCTGTATCTAATAAAGGTAGACGATCATAAGAAAACTCAGGCTTGTCCTGTCTCCTTTCCTCTTGAGCTCTCTCTTCTTCATATTGGATTACATATCACATATTAGGTCTTGGCAATTGAGAGAATAAATGAAGTGGGTTTCCTTTTTCAATTTTGTAAGAATCTTAGGTTGAAAAAAAGGAAATGGATCAGCAAGTAGGTTCTGCTCAGTCACAGCCTGCACCCCCCTCCCCCATCCACTCGGTGTGATAAGCCAGGTTCCCAATCTTACTGCACACAGACTGTTCTGGCTTTCATACATTGAAGGTTTGAGGAGTTACTCAAAGCTCTTAAACGTTGTACAGTCTTGTGATTTTAAGTACTGTTTCCATAACCATACCTCTGGGTTTAATGTCAGCTCTGCTAGAGCATGGCTTGATGCAGTTAGAAGCATGTTCATGTCTCCTGTGAAATGCTCAGGACCTATCTTACAGCAAGCGTGTCTGAAGACATGGAGTTAACACAGAGGCATGGTGAGGCAAAGAGTGATATGGGACAGGAGAGCCCCTAGTCTTGAAAAAGTGAGCTTGAATGTGTATTCCTGGCACAATTCACTGTGTGACTAACTGGACTAGCTTGTGAAGCCATGAGCAGAAACACACTTATGTTAAATATTCCAATATTCTATAATATATTTTCTTAACTCTTTTAAAAATCTAAAATACCTTTTGAGCTGATAAGAAACACAAGTGACAAAGGTTTCCGTATTTATGGGGACAGCATTTGTGGGTACTCTGGAGACATCAAATAAATGTACTTGAACCTGAAGAGTGGAATAGAGAAAAAAAGGCAGTTACTCTTCCAATTAAATTAATTTATATGCAATATTATAAAACTTTGACATATACATTATCTAACATAGAGAATCTACATTCCTTGACTTTTTGTGAACAAAGTCCTTTGATTTGTTTTGCTGTTTGCAGTTTTAGGCATTTACCCAGGGCTCAAGTGTGTTAGGCAAGTGCTCCATAACTGAGCTACATCTCCAGCCTCATTTATTTATTCATTTATTTTGAGACAGGCTCTCACTAACATGTGCGGGCTTCCTCAAACTTGCAATCCTCCTGCCTCAGCCTCCTGAGTAGCAGGATTACTGGTGTGTGCCACTACCCCTGACTGAGCAAAGCCCTTTATATTAAGCAACATGGAATTGATCCCAAAGCAGGACTTCTCAAATTTGATCTGCAGAACAAAGTGTTGCCAATCCACAATGAGATGCACAGAGAAACTTGAGAATGTTTGGAAACTTTTTAAAGCAATACAACATTAACAGGATTTTCATGTATGATAATTATGTCAGAGATGAATCAGAACTTTCTTTTTAAAAAATCAGTTCACATAGATAACTGATAAGCACTGTTTCTTAAAAAAATAAAATAAAATGTTAAGAAAATAAAAGAATAAGCAATAAAACTGGGAAGTGTTGCCCAAGAGATTGCATGTGAATATCTGCACTTGTGAGAGTATTTGTGCAGACATCAGGTACCCTTTGTCAGTTCTGAGTGTGTGGCAGTCCCCAAGGTTGATAGTTTTCTTCCATGAGGATGAAAAGACCTTTGCAATGGATGATTTCTAAGTCCTTCTTTTAAGCCCAAAGTGGATTTTCTCGTAAAAATGGTAGTTATCAGTAGAAGGCCTGATTCAAGTGTTCCATCTCTCGACATCGCTCCCATGTTGTTACAATGGGCTCCTGATCTGTGAAAGAGGTTCCTTGCAGTCCAGGGCAGGGCTCCAACCCTGTGCAGGTGGAGGCAAGCGCACCGTACCGCAGCGTCACTGGTTAAGAAATTGACAAATTTATAGCCCTGTCGCTGCTGCCTTCCTTTCCGTGGGGAAGCGTGGGGGCTCCTCATCCAGCCAGTGGACTTAGATGTCTGTTTACTGTGGCCCTCAAATGTGAGCGCTGCTGGTGATGCACATCGCAAATGGAAGTAATGTCATTTGAAGTAGTCCCGCAAGAAGCCCGGGAGCAATCTAACTGCATTAACTCCTCCGTCTGGGCGGAGGAGGCTGGAGAGGGTGCAAGGCTCCTCTGGGCTGGAGCGAAGGAAACAGAGCCATACAGAAGTCCATGACTGCAAGTAGCCTGGGAACCTAAAGAGGTTTCACTTACTGCCTTCAACAAATGACACCAGGGTATCACAGGACATCTAATATTCTGTTTACAGATCTTGTTAAACATCTGAAGTGGCTGAAACAGTGGCTTCCTGTGTTTCTGAGTGGTTTCTGTGTTTCCCCTTCTCCCTCCTACAGCTCTGGATGGCTGTTGAGTTATGTATGAGAATACATCCATTCCATTCGCAAGGCCAGTGTGTGGGCTGGGATGCAGCTCAGTGGTACGTTGCTTGCTTGCTGTGTGAATCCCTAGGCTGGGTCCCCAGCGCCAAAAACACACACACAGCAGTGTGTATCCACTAGTGATTCCAAAGTTCAAGGCAAGACTGTAGGCTTCCTTTATATTGTTCTATAAGTCACAATCCACCATTTCTTTTCTCTAATGAATATAGTATCCATTTGATTTGTTACTTTAAATTATATTTTTCCAGTTGCATTAAAGTGAAATTGATAAATAAAATTTATATATATTCACAGTGAACAATGTGATGTTTTGATTTATATATATGTGTATGTGTATATATATGTGTGTGTGTGTATGTGTATAAAATATTGTGAAATGATGAATTGGAGCTAATCATCATAAATATCACCTCTGTGTGTGTGTGTGTGTGTGTGTGTGTAACACTAGAGATCCTCTCTTTTAATACTCTTCAAGTATATGGTACTTCCTTGTTAATTATACTCACCATGCGGTACAATAGATTTTTAGGAGTTATTCATCAAATTGAAACTTGTTCATTTTCACCAAATCTCCCCATTTCCATCCTACACCCCTTCACGGGCCCTTGGCAATGAACTTTCTGCTCTTTGCTTCTGCTACGTTTTAGAATCCATGTAAAAGTGAGATCATAGAGAATTTATCTTTCTGCACCTGGATAGTTTCCATTATTAGTAAATAAACTAAGGTTCAAAGTCATTCGATTAGTTTTGCTTTCTTACACTAAATCATGGCCAGTAAGATCTCCTGTGATGAGCTTAGGATCCAGACACGACTCCCTCTCTACTTTGACTTCACCTTATTATCCAACACCTGGAACTCTAAGCCTCGCTTAGGCTTTGAATCAGATCATGTCTCCTAGGTGTTTGGGGGAAAAGAGTATCTCTTAATGTCATTCACTTATTGAACTTGTCTTTACTTTGAATTTTCTTCAAACACAGCTATGAAGCTGCCCTAAGAGCTCTCACTAAATCACACCATGAGTCAAGAGCTTATATTTTCCCTATTCATAGAAAGAGAGCTAGACAGCTATTTAAATAGTTAAGTAACTTGACCAGGATCTGAAGGCCAGAGACAGAAAGATTGTTCTATTTTGTTGTTGATGTTGTTTTTGGTCTAAGACATTTGAAGTTTTTTAGTTTGGCAAGACATAGGAAAAGGTTAAATACAATCAGCGAAATTGAAATATGCGTACTCATAGTAGGATGCAGTAGACCTACCTGAGGGCTGATAGGTGATCTAGCCTGCATGATGTGATGAAAGTAAGAACTGGAAGCATGTCCCTAGCTTTCACAAAGTATGGATCCAGTAGGAAGATAAGCCATGAACCCAACAAACAAATGTCCAGGCTAGAATGTAATATGAGATAGACTCTGAAGTCTTCCCCCAAACGAACCTTAAGTTCCATGATTTCTGATGAGAAGAAGAATGAAGGGAAGCTTCTGTAAAGTAGTAGGGTATGAACTGAATCTTGAAGGTTCTTAATTGTTAAAGATGAGAAGGTAGAAGATTCCAAGGGAAAGATAGGGGAAACAGAAAAGTGGGAATATTTAAAGATATGGCTTGAGTTTAGTAATAGTTAAAGCAAAATGGTGGGTTGGGATCAGACGACAAACAAATCGAAAACCCAACCCAGATGATGCACTGGGTCAGAATGGTGGTTCTTGCACTTGGAGGTACAGTGTCCAGCATGATTTTAGGAAGATTTCTTTGCCAGGTGTACATGTGACAAATATGGCAGGGGCTTGGGAGAGACACTACATGCAGAGATCTTGGCCAGGTGGTAATGGTTCTCATACAGTAGATCAGTAGCTTCGCAGAAGGTAGAGGACAAGAAAAGGAAAGAAAGATCTGATGTCTAACGTGTGATACACATGCAGATGGAATCAAAAATATTGATGGGATGGTATTGGACCAAACAACCTTGTTCTTAATTAGGGTTCACCCCCCACTTCGGTCCCTTCCCAGGCTTCTGATCTTACCCAAGCTTTGAGACTCTCAGAGGCTAGCAGGAGAAATAGGTTTGAGGTACAGGCTGTGCAGAGAAAGGTCAATGGGAGTGTCCACAAGGACACATGGAGCATAAGTGGGCAGGTAAGGATACAGTTAGCTCATTGGAGATGCCACCCTTCTGTTGGTGTCAAGACACAGATAAAAATGGTCCTGATTATTTACCAACAGTTAACTGAGGATCAGATAGACATCTTTTAGGAATATATTCTTAGGGGCTACAAATATTTATAGTGGTCTGTGGGCTAGTGCTTAGTTGGGAAGAGAAAGAAAAATGAAAAAGCATTCTGGGTGTAAGCCAATCTTGGAGACAAGCACAAATGTTCCATGTGCATTTCAAAGAACATGAAAACCTCTTTAATGGGATGCAAGAAGATACAGCTCCAAAGGGAGTAGAGAGCCCTATTAGAGATGCCTTTGAATTTGCAGATTTAGCAAATAAAAATACAGGATACAGTTACATTTGAATTTCAGATAAACAGCAAGTATTTTTAGCATAAATATATCCCAAACAAAATTATTGATTGTTTATCTGAAATTCAAATTTGACTAGGTATCCTGTATTTTATCTGGCAGCCCTATGTTGAATGCTTCAGGAAAGCAATTGGACTTTATTAACTTTGAATGAGGACTATTTGAAGGGTATTTGAGCAGTGGAGTGACATGATGAAATAATTTTTTGGATGATTAATTTGGCATGCAAGATAGAGGAGAAGAGAGCTCAAAGGAGGAGGATGGTGGAGATGGTCTAGGAATAACAGGTAGAAGCCGAAGGAGATGGCTACTCCCTCCCTTCTTCTCTGTTTACACACTGCCCTGTCAGCCAGGTGTCATCTACACCTTTTGGAGGACACTCTGTGACTTGAACAAGATTCCTTTGCACCTAGCATTTTCCATGTCTTAAGGTTAATTTTTTTCCTTAGTGTGGTCCCTTCTTTCATCTATCTTTGGCAATTAGCAGCCAATTGCTAATGCAGTACTCGTAAATGGAATCATCACTTCTCAGAGATGAAAACAGTTATCTATTTTGCCATCAAGCAAAGGTGTACAACTTGTAACACTCCAAGCTCAGATACCTGTCCAGTCTGCCTTTCTGGTTGTACCTCTCCATTTGCTTCTTCAGAAGGTTCCAGAGAGTTCAGGTGGTCCACAACTTGAGATACTGACCATTTGGGCTGGGAGAGATCTACTCATTGGACACTCCAGCCACTCTGTGGCTTGGATAGAGTGGTAAAGTAGTACAGTTTAACTCTTCTGCCCCTTAATGTATGGCACAAAGGTAAGGGGCTGAAGGAATCATGTGCTGAGAAGCAATAAATCTAGCAGAGTTGGCCACAGAGAAGAGGCTTACTGGTCACCCAAACCTGGCTTGCAAAAAGAGCTCAAGTTGTAGGTAAGAAAAGAGTGCCAAGGGGAAATTACAAAACATGAAGAGGCCCCATAAAGACGGAGGTTAAGAAGTGCTGTGATTTCAAGGTATCTCCTCCAAAATGCATATTGAAGCTTATTCCCGATTAACAGGAGACAGAACTTTGGGGAAACTATAAAGTCAGGAGGCTCAACCTCATGAACAGATTAGTGCTTTATAAAAAAAAGCTGGCAGGGGCTGTAGCTCAGTGGCAGAGCACTTGCCTAGCACGTGAAAGGCACTGGGTTCGATCCTCAGCATAACATAAAGACATGCTGTCCATCTACAGCTACAAAAAAAAAAAAAAAACATGTAAAATAACATAAAGACATGCTATCCATCTATAGCTACAAAAAAAACCCCAAAAATCTGTCAGGAACGACCTGAGGCCCTTTCCCCTTCTGCATTCCACCATGTGAGGAACCCAGTAGCAACTCGACCCCACCTATGGAAGCAAAGAAGAGCATCCTCAACAGTTGCTCAGGCTTGATGCTGAACTGGATATTACAGAACCAAGAGAAATTTCTGTTCTGTATAAATTCCCAAGTCTCAGGTGCTTTTTAGAGCAGCATAAATAGAATAAGACAAATTGTCAGAATTCAAGCTCACCAGTTAGGGGGAAGAAATCAGAGTGGTTCCTAAGTTCATTTGGTATGATTTTGCAGGGCACTTATCCAAAGGGACAAGTCTAGCTCAAGTCCAGGGGCGGTGGTGGTGGTGCTGAATCTAAGTTATGGTCTACTCTCCAAGTGGTCTTCACAGGTGCGTAAAAGTGGGCATCTTTGCCTCATTAGCACAGGTTTGTGGACTATCTAGTGGTGGGATTAGAGTCTGAACCTTACCTAATCATCTTGAGCATGAGTTCCTTTACCTGTAAAGTTGGGTGATAACAATGTCCCCTCAGGCTTGGTGGGCTTTATAGGACTGGTAGACCAAAATGCATAAACCTTAGTTCAGCAACTGACACCTCTCTATAAGTACTAATGACCATTACCACAAATTTCTAAAGTCAGCAGGGCAAACTATTTGTATTTGGCATTTTAGAAGTCATCCAATAAGTCTTGAAGATGGATTGACTTTCCTTTATAAAAAACAGTTGACAACCTTTATATATATAGATCAAGTAGAAAATAAAATATTTAAGTTCTTTTGGGCCTTAATGTCTTTGTCATTTTTGTTTGTTAGTTTGGCACCAGGAGTGGAACCCAGAGGTACTTAACCACTAAGCCGCAGCCCTTGCCCTCTTATTTTTCATTTTGAGAAAGGGTCTCCCTAAGTTGCTTATGACCTCACTAAATTGATGAGGCTATCCTCAAACTGGAGAGCCTCCTGCCTCAGCCTCCTGAGTTACTAGGATTACGGACTTGTACCACCATGCTTGGCTCTGTCACCTTTTTTTAAACAACCTTTTAAAAATGGAAAAACAATTCTTAGTTTGTGGACAACATAAAACTGACTAGATTTGGTTCATCAATGATAACGTGCCGATTTATCTTAGTGATAAAGAAATCCAAGAAGATAGTGGCATATAAATTGGGAGATTTAGGGTACCTATGACTTTAGCATGGAGCCAAGCAACAGAGAGAGAGAGAGAGAACTCATGGCTTGAGCATGCCCTAAAACTTGAGGCTGAGTGTTTGTGAGAGCTTAGCCCCCTAGTTGTCTAGCTCAAGATTAGATATTCAATCCCAACAATGTATAGCCTGCTGTATGTGCTCAATAAATACTTTAGAGATAATGGATCAAGAAGATGTGAGGGGTTTTGAGCTGAATTTTACTTGCAAAATGCAGAGAGTAATATCATGATGAATGTATGACATGTTGTTCAACATGTATTTATTACAGTGCTAGTTACCTAGTGATGATAATCACATTATGGTTTGTTTCAATGTCACCTTTTTCAACGTGTGCCTTGCTGTCATCTCCAATTATTGTATCAATAGTCAGCATTCCATATGAAAGGAACCATTAAAAGTTCCCGAGCTTTGGCAGAGTAAAAGTGGTGAGACAGGAGCCTGGTCCATCAGGAAGACATTGTTATCTCAGGATGATAACAA
This sequence comes from Urocitellus parryii, assembly GCF_045843805.1. NCBI lineage: Eukaryota > Metazoa > Chordata > Mammalia > Rodentia > Sciuridae > Urocitellus > Urocitellus parryii. Next base: position 153,863,780 of record NC_135531.1, read on the forward strand.
TTTTCTGTCTCGAAACAAAACAAAACAAGGCGTTCAGAAAAGGCCATGGCTTTCCAGGTCCCATGCTGACTGTGGGCGAATGTGACTTTACGAGTGCCCACGACCTTTGTCCCCTTCCATCTTCCCATACGTGCTGCAAAGATTAAATCCATAGATGCTCCTGGGGGAAAGGTGCCATTACAACCCAGGTGGGTGTCATTAGCTGGGAATGTAGAGCATAAAGGTTTCACCTGAAATAGAGACTTTACTAAGGAATGGGAACCATGTGGACATCAGACAATTCACATCGAAGCATGCCTCTTCAGTACACTTCGTGCAGAAAAATGATTACAAAGCCATAGTGTTTGGCTGAGCTATCAAACAACAGCTGATAGTTTAAGAGAGGAAGAAAACTTTTCAGTGTTTCAGAATGTGGGACACTCTGGACTAATGGGGAACTTCCCATTAGGAGGCAGTATTTACAGTCTAAACCTGTCACTCTGTGTCTTGCCTCAGTGGCAAAAATGGGACAATTGGACCTAGCCTCATTGGTGGCAGAGATCTTTTTGTAAATTGCTTCCAGGTGAATAGCTATGAATCTATGATGATACGTTAAGACCCTGAATCCCACAGATAAATGAAAATCAAATTTGAAAACACATGTCTGGTTGAGAAGGTGATTTCAAATAATTGAGACACATTTATCCTCTATTTTTGAAATGAGGTTCAGAATTCAACTGGAATTACAAGTCTCATCAGATACGTTGAACTCCATACCATTTAAATAGGCTCAGCTGAGCCAAGCTCAGAACATTGCTCATTTCCCAAGTTCAGCCAGTCAGCCTGCTGGATTGACTGGTGATGTCTTGATTGGGTATGATTCCCCTTGACTCATTTCTCTGTTGTTGGTAATTAAAAGCTGTCTGGCTTTACTCTCATTTAACGATAAGTGAAAGGGTAATATCTGCCAGACTATTCCCATTTGCTTGGTGTATGCAACAGTTGAGAGTGTTGGGATCTCATGAGTTTTAAGCTGAAGGTCCTGGTAACTATTGGTACAGATAACATATGGGAGTTTTGCACTTGGGAACTGACTATCAACCTCAAAGCCAATTGGAACACAGTCCCCAGTGTAAATGGATAAATTGGCGTCCATGACCTTATCCTCTCATCCCAGCTCTGAAAAACAGAAACTTCTGTATGTAGATAGAGCAGGCTGTCTATCAACGGCAGTTTCCACGGGTCCCTGGTACCAGGGCACGTGTCTACTGTTATACAGGGAAGAGAAAGCATGTTGAAAGAGAAGGAGAAAAAAAAAAAAATGATTGTCCGGCACTCTCTGCTCGGTGTGTTTTGTTCTGGTTCTCGAAGTGCTCCCTTCGTGATGGTTTTAATAATCCCGATCAGCATTATTATAATCACAAAATGTCAGCCTAAGAAGATGGTAATCTTGTCGTCATTATGTTTCAATGTCACCTTTGTCAACTTGTGCTTAGCTATCATTTCAAATTACTGTATCAATGCTGTAATTAGATATAATTTGTGATATGACCAGCATTCACAGGTGAGCAGTTTTTTTTTTTTTTTTAATCTCACACCAACTGAAATAGTTTATTATTGCAGGTCTTTTCGTTCAGAACCAAGTATGTTTAATGTGGGCTTTCATTTGAGAAATAATTCCAAATCAAAATGTTACGTTTTAAGAATACAGCATGACTTAATATTTATGACTCGATTATTACAGCCTGCGTGTGAGTTGGAAGCCCTGAAATCTCTATCACATTCTCTATAAATTTTTTTTTATTAAGATGGCATATGAAGTTTTTTAGGCTTGTCCTCATGCATGCAATTAATATAATGCAGAGGTCTCTCTTTACCTAGACTAATTTCTTATTGAAATTGACCATTCTATAATGATTTCTGCTCTTCTACTGCACAGAAGCACGGGTCTAAAGTATTTTCCATTCTGTTAAGTTTTCTTTTAAACCAAGGTAATATTGAGGTGTAAGAAAAAGAAAAGTGATGATTTGGAGAAAGGTTTTCTACCTTTTTTCATGGACAGAAGAGGCCTAAGTTAAAAAGGACTGATTGATCAAGCATAAAAGTGATTTATGAAATATGACATCTCTTTAACATTGAGGAAAAGATGTTTTCCTTCATTGAGTGCTTTCTTCCATATGCAAAATATTGACACATCCCTATTATATCGAACAAAAGCCTTCATTCAGAGAGAGAATTTTATAGAGCGGCTGGTATCATGTGATCTTATTAATATTTATGAAATATGATAATAATATGGAAAAGGGGGAACTGGAATATAGCCCTATCTTTCTAGACCCTATTCATTTCAGCTTCAAAATGTTTTTTCATTTCACACATCAGACGCTAATTAGCAAATATCTAATTAGTGTTAGAAGATTAATCGCTCATGGGAGTTGTTGAGGCTTTGAGCTTTCATGCATGCAAAAACAGTGCCACTTTAGGTGCATTTGTTAAGGTACAGTAACTTTAAGTGATACAACTTTTATTTTTCTTTGAAAAATTTTAAATTACAGCAACAGAGTAAAGTTAGGCTCAAGAAGAAAGACAGTGAGAAACAAACAGTTGAAAAAAATAATATGGCACTGCAGAAAGCCACTGCTTCAATCCAATCACCGAATGTTAGGCGAGGTCTTGCTCTGGTTTAGGCTTGGTGGGAGACCCTCCCACTATTCAGGGAATCGTAAAATTCATCCTCTGATCTCCAGGTACTTAGACTTAAAACAAAGGCTTCCAGGCTAAATTCGTGTGATTTTTGTATATCCAAATGTGTGTTGCTGTACGGCTACAGACTAAGAACAGTTTATATTTTTTAAATGGTAGCAGAAAAATGAAGGAAGACTAATATTTTGTGACATGTGATAATTAAATAAAGTTCAAATTTCAGCATTCATCAAAAACTAAGTTTTCTTGGCATGTCGCCATGCTCATTCGTTTACATATTATGTATGGCTGCTGTCATGACCCCACAGCAGAGCTAAGTAGTGGCAACAGAGACCACTGACCTGCAATGGCTGTGATAATTACTCTATGAACTTTTAGGAAAACATTCACCTACCTCTAAATTAAAGCTCAATAGCTTGACATAGTGAAGCAGCTTTGGGAGCTGAGCAAAGTAACATAGGCCCCATAATTTGTTACTGGATGACCTTGGTCAGGTGATTTAAAATTTCTAATTCTCCATTATTTTTTAATCTTTTCATGGTTTTTATTGGTGCAGTTATAATTATACATAATAGTGGAATTCATTGGGACATTCATACATGCACATAACATAATTTGGGCAGTATTCCCCCTTTACCTCCTAAGCCTCCATTTATAATATAGGAATTATGAATGTCTTCAGAGATGCATGGAAACTGAAGAATTTAAGAATTAAGTAGGATTGGGCTGGGGATGTGACTCAAGCGGTAGTGCACTCTCCTGGCATGCTCGGGGTGCTGGGTTCGATCCTCAGCACCACATAAAAAAAATAAATAAATAAATAAAGATGTTGTATCCACCAAAAACTAAAAAAAAAAATAGATATTAAAAAATTCATCCCCCCCCTCTCTCTCTTAAAAAAAAAGAATTAAGTAGGATTGCTAACAAAAAGGACCTCACCTGGGACCTCACTCAGATGAACAGTAAAACTTACAGTCCCTATCCTTTCCTAGATGCAAATTAAAGTTAGATTTCCTCATTAATTCTACTTCAGACCCTCTTTGGAAAAGCTTCTAACGGAAAGGGTGAATGGAGCTGGGAGCAGTGGGGTTTTCACCCACTTGATGCATAAGATGGACAAGAGCATAAATGCTGAAGCAAAACGATCTTGATACAGATTTTCTACTTTTAATATTATGGTACTTTGTCCCCAAATGCCCTGAAGCATCAATTCCTTCTTCTAATAAAACCAGAAAGAAGTAAGGAGCCAGGAAAAAAATTTATTGTTAATGCAAGTTCCAATTACATTGTTCTTATTTTTTTTTCTTGTAAAACTCTGTTTATAGTAAATTCCTATTTACAATTCATTGCTGTCAGGCCTATCATTTAAGTACACACATATTAAATTTATTGACTATATCCTGCTGAGTTAATGGTGGGTTACTCATTAAATGCCATAGGGAGCCTGTCTTTTATAAGTAAAATTTGTTTTTTTTTTTATTTTATTTTTTTCATTTTTTAGAAAGAGATTGATTTTTCGGGAGAGGGATTTGTAGTAAATCGAAAATTTTAAAAATTTTTCTCCAAGCTGAAAAATCTCTGTTTCAGAGCAGCAGGAATTTTTTTAACTAACACACACACACACACACACACACACACACCCCTACACCTACCAAACGCCATTGATGTGAATAAACAGTAGCTTTGGCTTCTAGAATCAATATATCTGTATTGAGATTTGGTCATAATTCAAATTGCCTTCTCTGTTCTTGGAAAGCAAGACTGCAAACTACGAAAGGGATTTAAAGCCAGATTTAAACTGAAGATATAATGTCCTCCGTTTAATTTCTCTGATGGCTACAAACAACATTAATACGTTTTCTCTGAAACAATGTGCATTAGGAAAATATTTTGAAATTATATTGATTCTACATGCTGGAGACATCAGTCAAGAGGGGCAGAAGAACCATCACAGGAACTAAGTATATTATTGCACACCATGAAATATAAGAGCAGTTGCTTTAAGCGATGATTATAGCTGGGGGAGAGGAGGAAAAGCAGTGTCCTGGGATGACTCTGTTAGTCACTGGCTGCTCTGTGTACTCATGTGCCCACTCAGCCTGCAGCTAACCTGGGCAGTGGGCAAGCTGTATTCAGGGAAGCTGGGGGCGGAGACCAACCTGGTGCAGATGGAGGGGTCTCTTGCCAACACATGAAGTAAGCCAGAATTTCTTGAGTGTTCTCAGCACAGGATTTTCCCCACCATTTTAAAGAAGTCCAGTAGAGAAGGATGAAGGTAAATGATTTTAACTACAAAATATAGCAACCTGATCACAAGGTGCTTCTTATTAAAGACAAGTGGTTCCCAAGCACGTGGATGGTGTTAACACATATTGTTTGAGACACTCCACATGTGAACACCCTGGAGATTTATAAACATATCTTGGCCTCCTAGAGTTTACTACTGGGTCTTTGGTGTTTTTGAATCTGTACATAATCTGAATAAGAACTCCCCAAAATGAGAGTGCTCGTTAAAATAAATGCAGATTGGTGGCTCACATTCGTGTCTACATCCACGTGAATCTTTAAGGAATCAAATACAGGAATCCAAATGTTTAGTGTGCTTTTCAAGTCACTCTTTAGCACCCTAAAATTTGGGTAAATATCCCTGAGTCATTGTCAATACTAAAAACCATCAGCAGTTTTTCTACATGTTCTCCATTGTCTTGACGGGTTCCTACATGCATGCCGACATCTCTCAAAGTCTTCTATTTTCTCATTTTGGTCTACCATTCTGTCAGCCACAAAGCACTCTTTGTTTTTTCAGGGGAATTATTTGTTTTCACAAATACTAAGGATGGAACCCTGGGCCCTTTGCACACTAGGTAAATGTGCTGCCACTGAGCAACATGCCCAGTCTGACACACAGGCTTTGGCAGTGGAAATTCAGTTACAAACCTGCTAATGATTTTGGAGAAACATGATCAGAATAATTTGAGTCATGGTTATTTCTTGCTGTGGAACAAACAATGCCAAACTCAGAAACTTGTGAGTCTGTAGAGCAGCTTTTCTGCTGGGCTCACCAAACATCTGTCAAGGGACTAGCTGTCTTCAAGCTTCAGTGGAGGTTGGCTGGTCCAGGGTGGACTTCTCAAGGTGTGATCACTGAACCAGCATGAGAGTATCACCTGGGAATTTGTTAAAAATGTGGATTCTCCTATACCATCTCAGCATCATCTCAGCTCTAGCAGCCTGCCAGTCATCTGATTTGACCAGCTCTCCAGGCAAAGGCCAATGCCCACTCTGTTTAAGACCACTGGCTGGGAGGATGCCCCTGTCTCTAGGTGGTCTCCTCATCCTCCAAATGAGCTTGACTATCTTTGCATAGTGGTACCACATTAAAGTGTGGTAAAAACAGAGGTTGAAAGGCTTCTCCAGGCCTTGGCCCAGAAACTGCCCAGTGTCATTTCTGACACATTCTGTGGACCAAAGCAGATCATAAGGACAGCAAAAATTCAGAGGAAAAAAAATAGACTCCTTCCTGTGAGAAAAAAAAAAATGGAAGAGTCATATAACATAGCATAGACGTGTGGGTACAAGGGTCATGTCAGCAAACAACTTTGGTGCCATAATCCTACCCTGACTAATCATATCCTAAATGAACTGATCATTCTTTTTTTTTTTTTTTTTTTTTTTTTTTGTCGTGCTGGGGATTGAACCCAGGGCTTTGTGCATGTGAGGCAAGCACTCTACCAACCGAGCTATATCCCCAGCCCATGAATTGCCCATTCTTACCAAGATTTCCCAATATTTTCCTCAAGGACTTTTTTTCTTTTCCATGACAAATACAATGACCATTGTGTCGGTTTCAAAGGCAAGCAAAACACAGTAACACAACTGGGTGACTTAAAATTAACAGAAATCTATATTCTTACAGCACTGAAGGCTGGAAATGCAAGGTCACAATGTCACTGGGCCCAGGCTCCTCTTGGCTCCCTAACTCCTGGCATTCTGCTGGTAGCTCTTGATGTCCCTTCAGTCTGCAGTTGCACTGCCCCAATCTGTTTCCTTTGTCATGATGTGTAGTGTGTGTCTCTGTGTGACTTTCTCCTGTGTTTTGAGGATATCAGTCATACTGCATTATGAGCTCACCCTCATCCACTATGAGCTTATCTTAATTGAACTAATTGTTTGCCATGATACTATTTCCACATAAGGTCACTTTCTGAGGTATTGGGAGTTAGGACTTTTGGGGATACATAATTCACTCTATAGCATCTACCTAAGTTTCAAGCCTATGACAGACTATATTTTAGAATATTTAAAATCAAGGTGGAACCCCACATTGGGAGGAGGGATGGATCCCAAGAGCCTATCCCTGAATTCACCACATGGTTGTATATACTTGACGCTCTAGTGTGATGAGGGTTTAGTTTGATAATTTGTGAATGTCTGATGTTTTAGTGATCTTCTAGACATGGAGCTCAGGAGGGAAGTGATACTCATGTATGCTACGGTAGAAAAGCCACAGAAAATGGCCACTTCCCAAGTTGTACATTTTAGAGTATCCTATTACATGGCAGGGAAATCCATGGTGCCATTTAGCATAATACCAGAGGCATGTCAAAAATACCATGTTACGGCTTGGAAACATCCATAGCTACAATGGGATATATATAGTTTAAATTGTTGAAAGAATATTTCTGCATCATGTGCCCTTAACCTGCCAGGGGTACTTTGGTTCTATTTTATCTGTGTCATAAGACTTGGCCTTTTAGAACACTTAGACCTATGTGTTATTTGCATATAGCTGTACTCATGCATTTATTCACTTATTAATGCATTCCGCATTCATGTTTCACTCAGAAAACGTGTACTGTGGGCTGCTGGGAAGCAGGTACTGGGAGGCCGGAAGTAATATAAGGTATCCCTGACCTCTTGGAGCTGATACTCTAGAGACAGCCATGAAAGCTAACAGTGAAAATAAATATCCAGCACAAGACAGAATTTTGTGCAGTAAATTGTGCTATGAAAGAATATGTATGTAGTTGGGGGTAGAATTGACATTCATTCAGATATCTCTAGGCTTCTTGTGAAAAATATGTTGTATAAAGTTGTTTTTTTTTTAAATGGAATAGCATCCAAATATTCATTCCCCAAAAATGATATAGTCGTTGTTCAATGTTCCATATCAAATCATTGGAAATATATTCTAATTATTGCTAATTGATGTCAATGAGCTTTCTATGAATGTTGTTGTGTTGCAAAAGATCTAGGTTTGGGAATCTGAGACTCCTGGATTGGAACTGAGACTTGGTGGTATGGTTATTTACTTTATCCAATCTTAGCAAATGTTCCCAGTAAACAAGCATGATAATGCCTACTTTCTAGGTTGTCCTAAAACTTATGAGATGGTATAAGATACTAACAACTGCAACTTGTATAGTTAAATGCTATATATTTGCATATTTTTGTTTATCATTTCATTTGAGAAATTTGGAGGAATTTTTATGGTCTTTTAAAATGGCCACTTATTAAAAAAAAATAGTCTCATAAGGACAGATCAAAGATCCCCATTTCTAAAATCACTCAAGCACCTGTGCATAATGAAAGTCAAACACTGAGTAGCACAGTCTTGCTGGATAAACATATTTTCAAAAAGATTTAATTGTTATGGTTCCCAGATGAAGAAAACAGTCATAGTTAATTTTTACATCTTCAAAAATATCTGACATTCCAGGGGTGCATTATACATCAAGTAGAATAAAAGAACATTAACAAAAACCATTTGCACCAAAATTTGATTTGTACTTTCACATAATATTAATGGTTTCCTGCTTTTATTGGTGCATCCAAACTTTGTGAACCTCTACCAGGCCCTATTTAAATACTCTGCATTAAGACTGCATTTTATCTTCCTAGTTTGAGCATAGTAATCTTGATTATATCTGCTGCACAGGCTGCTGGACAAGAAAGCCTCCCTTTTGCACCCTCCATGAGTAAATTATGACCGTCTGTATACACTTGACAGGTCACACATCCCAATGAGAGCTATAATATCAGTAAGGAACAAACTTGGTACTGCCATACAGGATGCATCTCAAAGTGTGGTAATAATAATTTGTAAATAATAGCATTATTAGAAGAAAGTTACTGGGTGCTGATTACACAGGAAACAGTTTATTCAATGTTCAGAGCACTCCCATGAGTTAGAAAATATTATCACCATTCACAGATGGGGAACATGAGACCTAGAGAAATTAAATAACTTATCCAAATTTAGAGGCTAGAAGTTGGAGCTGGGGGTATAGCTCAGTGGGAGAGTGCTTGCCTAACATGTACAAGGACCTAAGTTAGATCACAAACACACACACACACACACACACACACACACACACACACACACACACAAATATGTAGGAAGTGGTAAAACAAGAGAATAGATGCCATTTTTTTTTCTCCTTCAGACTTTATCCACTCAATTGCCATGCTGTGTAGACCACCCAATTGAAAATACATGGAACTAGGGATTTGTATCACCTTGTATAGGCCTTTGCCTGAGACATATTCTTTCTGTTGCTGTTAATTATCTGAGGCTCATGCTTGACTTTTTAAATATTTCTATTTCAAGTGAGTCATTGTCTCCTGGAATTATCTCCCATCAGAGGCATGGTGTGCCTAAGAACCATAGAAAGTGAACTTCATACCACTGAGGCCTCACCTTCTGACCTGAAAGGAAATCGTTATTGAAGAGATGAGCCTGTGCGGCTGTTAGCACAGACCTCCCCTCTGATGACTAATGCTAAGTCTTTGCTAACTGCTGAACTGAACATTGAAGTGACAGAAGGTTGCACAGAAGGTAAATACTCTCTGAGATGTAAGCCTAAATTAGGAAGGAGCGGGTGGGATTGAGCGTGAATGGGTGCCTACATTTGATAGTCTCATGATTTAGGTGTCCTATGGAGAAGTGCTGGCAGGAACTCTCTTAGAAGGGGAGGGGCACTGTTCATGGCAGAAATAATGACAACTAAGCATCAGGTATTCCCTGGTCCCATCCTCTCTTTAGCACTCAAAGACTGCACTACCCTCTGATTCAACTTCAGAGTGCTAATTTACAACATAATACCCTTAGGCCACATTTCTGCCCCTTAATTGACAGCTCCGCCACCCTGTGCACCTCCTCTCCCAGGTAATCTGTGCACAGGGACTCCACTATTCTCACCTTCAAAGGGGCAGTCGCCTGCCCTATCCTTGGGACAGTCACAGTGAGGCAGTCTGCAGTGTAGGACTCTTCTGGTCGGACTGAACTTGAGGTCTACTTTCTTGGTAGACCAGCATCTTCCTGGCAGTGGAATCTCGATAAGGGTGTTTGTCCTTCAGGTTGCATTAGGAGCCATGACATACAAAGAAAAAGAATTGTTCTGGCATTATCAATGCTTCCCCAGTACACACTTTATTTTTCAGAAATATTTTGAAATGTTTATGTTACTTTTTTCTTCCTTTTTTTTCCCTCCCCTTAATGAAGATTCATGCCAAAATGCAGAGACTATTTTAGTTATAAATATGGAACCATCCTCTAAATAGGAGAGCTGTCAGGGACTCTAGTGTTGAGGTTATTTAACCACTTTAGAGTTGTGCTCAGGGAGGCCTGGAGAGGCCAATGTCTAGATCAGGGTCCCTGGCTAACTAACTCTAATCTCTCATAAGATTCTCTAAGACCTGAAGATGTGGATATATCCATTAAGCTCATTTTCTTTTTGCACTTTTAATTACTTCTATTTTTCTCTTGTATCACATTTCCAGTCTATTTTTCCATCCTTCTAACTGAAGGGACAAAGGGAAAGTTGGAATCAAGGAAAGAAGAAGGACCATGTTGGCATGTATTAAGATCATTTGCACCAAATCAAAAACTTACATTCAATTCATCATGGCACTTTCCCATAGCAAATCAGGGATGTTCCCCTAAGTAATTATAAAACAGGTTAAAGGAATAAGGACTCTGGTCATTCATCGATTCTTGATTTTTTTTATTCCCAGACTTATCGCTGCCTTGGATAAGAGGGTTGAGAGAATAGATACATTTGTAAAATGACTAGAATAATTTTACCCACCTCGGGGATTCAGTGAGTGTTTAATACCATAAAGGACTTTGAGATAGTCAGATGAAAGGTGCTTTAGAAGGCAGACATGATTACTGGATTAGAATTTCAGAGAGTGAGAAAAAAATCTTTTGTGTTGACAGATTTTTTTTTTATTCTTATTCTTTTTGCAGGCCTAGAGTGGTTTTTAAAAAAAATTTCCCTAACCAATTTCTTCAATTTCAGATCATGCCCTTGACTTAGTATTGCTCTCATGAGAAGGACTATGTGTTGATGTCAACTGTCTGGTTCCCTTTGGATTTTTTCCTCCTAATATGCATTTTTGCATCTTTGAATTCACAGGGCTAATTTTTCTCATTTCCCCATGGTTGTGATGTTTGTAAAGTAAAATGGAATCAGCTGGAGACCGTGCTCTGTGACTTGGTGTTTATTACATGTCACAGGGGCACACACAGGATGTGTGCACATGCACGCATACACACACACACACACACACACACACACACTTCTTGTATTGAGTTGTTCAGAGACTAGACCAATTTTATTTTATTCTCCAAAGGTTGCCATAATATCATTAATCTCTCTCAGCCCTTAAAGATGGCCTCTTGCCATATTCTGTCAGAAAACAAGATATAGACCATTTACTTTAAATACCTAAAAATAAAAATGCTGAAGCAAATGGTTACACACACACACACACACACACACACACACTCAGAAAGCAAATGTATGAAATGTATGTTGTCTAATGTATTTTGTGATTGTTGGAAATCTGGGTGCAATGGGTGGGAGGGAGCAATGGAACTCTCAGTTTGTTAAGAGTGAAATGTTTTATTATATTGTTGTACAATGTTTTTTGCTACTAAAATAAGTCATGCTAATTAATAATCCTGCAGAATTGTAGAGCAGCCTTTGAACTACAAGAATAGATTTTTAATCCTTTGTAGTAAAATTTTCCCTTTATTCCTCCCTCCTTTCCTGCCTTCTCTTTCTTCTTTCTGGAAGCATCTGTCATAATAGTAAATGTGCTTGGGACTGTGGTTTGATGGTATTTCATCTCAGCGAACCACAGCAGAATGGCATTACAGACTACCAGAGGACAGACAGCAGCGTAAAGAAGAGATGGAAGGTGACACCAACCTGAAATCTTATAAGCCTCCTTTTATGTAGAATGACATTTTTCCCAACTTGTCATTATATGCACCATACCTGGTGCACCTCACCTGTACAAGCCTCATGCAAATATCTGTGTCCTACAAATTGAATGTATTGGCTCCAAAATGAAAATACAAATACAAAATCCAAATTAATTAAGTGTCTACCAACTATCAAACCTAACATCATGACAGCTGGTGAACTACTAAGTCAGCTTCTATGCAGATATATATATATAAATCAGATATGTGTACCACTCAACTACAGATTTATGCCCAAGCCTAATATGGAGGGGCGTGGCTTTCCAAAAAGAAGCTGCCTGTGAGTCCTTCTCTGGATGGCTTTTGTTTAAGTTAAACAATATCTCAATAATTCCAATTTATATTTGATGGACTTGTATGATCTTTTCACAACAAAAAGAAAAAAAGAAAGAAACTCTACCAGTGAGCATGCTGGGGTGTGTGTCTTCATGTGCAGTAACTTTGTGATGTGTTAGCTGTTTTCCAGTGTGAATACATTTCCTTCTGCTTTCTCTCTCCACTAAAAAGTTGCTGTGAGCCACGGTGCGTTCCATTATACCTCGGTGCACTTGTGGACTCCTTCAAAACTATTGCCAGGTGTTAGCATCTTCCCGAGTAATTTCAGGCATTTTCCTCTGAATGAAAACGGCTCACTTGGAAGGTTGTGAAAGGCAGATCCATGTGGAATTGAGAGGATTTTGTGTTGCGATGTGGTGGGAAAGCTTGCCAGAAATTGCCCGTTTCAGGCTGATGATGCAAAACCAGACATCTGTTAAATTAACATCTACCTAACGTTTTGCCTTCAGTCAAATGCATTTTTTAAAAAATTAAATCTCTCCCACTCTCTCCCGCTTTCTTTTTTTTTTCCCACTGTCAAAACAATCTGTCACAAGATATTTAATTTCTGTGTAATGGGTTACTTAAAGAAACCAGCATATGGTGCAGTGAATATACCTAGCTACGAGCTACAGGCAAATGTACATGCTGCTGGCTTGCCGTTCTCCTGAAGCATATTGTGCCCAGCATAGATTTTATTATGGTGCTGGGCTCCCTGAGCTTTGATTTACATCACTGCCAGGCTCTCTTACAACTCTTGCCTTCTAGGATCAAAATATTGGTATTAATATTCTTGTTCCATCAACAAGTCAGAAATGGCTTTCTATTCTGGTTAAATGGTGGTCATTTTTGGCCCTAAGGATTTCAGTGAGGGGGGCCATTATGCATAATGTTTGCTCAACCTTCTTTGTTTCCAAACATTTGTAAATAGCAGCAAGCTGATCCGTGGCTTGAAAGGGGCTGACAGGGGACAACACTACCACCCCATGCAGAGCCAGTGCTTCCCTGCAGGTGGGAGTAATTTCTACACAATGAATCTCCTTGTCCTGTGGGGTCATCTTATTGTTGGGGGAGAGGAGTTTAAAGTCACTGTCACTGTCACTGTGGAGAACAGAGATTAGACACGATCAAACTTGCATATGAAAAATCTCACGTGCGTCCATGAGTTACACTGTAAATGCTTTACGTGCCTCCTTGAATGGTAACACAGGGGTATTTCTATACAGTGAAGTGCTTATTAATTCAGCAAAATGTATTTACCAGGTCCTTTACTAGGCCCCAAGAATGAAAGGTGAATATAAAACAGAAGGTTGCTTGCTGCTCAGGAGGCTCACATCCCATGAAATGAAACCAGGTAAAAAACAAATGCAGTGAGCAGCCTGTAAGTAAAGTGAAAAGCAATGAATGATTTTATCCAGCGATCACTACCCATCTCTTTATCCTCTGCTCTATGTCTGACTCCCTTAACAATTAACAAACTCTCTAAATGTACGTGTGTGCATGTATAATACATAAATAAATGCATAAATGTAAGTTTTGAGATAGAGAAAATGACCAAATGGATAGATCAATTGCACTAATCTGCCATCAATTTGGGGTGGGTTGAATGGTTGAACAAACCTACTCCATTGTGTACCTTTTTTAAGGGACACAATATTCATTTCCATATAATTTGCAGGTTCCTACAATGACTTTCTTAGGAATGCTCAAGGCAGCCTCTGAGGGCTATCCTAAATATGAGTGTTCCCAAGCCAGAGTTGCCCCACACTACCTGAATGAGGAAATGGAGAATGTGCCAGAACTTTGCCAGGCAAGGCCCAGAAGGCAGCAGCTCTGTGGAGACTGCTTTCTGATTGTTCATTCACTGAACAGCTCTATCAGGGGTTTTCTGGGGGGAGAGAAGGCATAATACCTGCAATAAATCACTTAAGTTGATTACTTATTAATCGAAATTCTCAAGTGCCCTAGAAGGTGTCTCTAGGCTATCATCAGTGCAAAGCTGTCACAAGAGAACGTGCTAGGCCAGGTGGCAAAATCCCTGGTCCACTTGTACCAAATAGCCTGGAAGAGCTTTGCTATCCATCAGAGCTGGGTAAAGTCCTCAAGTCCAAACAGCATGAATGTACTTAGGTGCAGAGACAGGAGGACTCGAAGTCTTTGTGAATCCATCTGGAAGTTGCAGTTTTCATGGTGCATCTTTTCATTTCCTATTAATTTTGAGCATGACACTTTTTCCCCATGACTTTTTTGCTTGCTTGCTTGTTTCAAGATGGGTCTCTGTTGCCCACGCTGGCCTGGAACTCCTGGGCTGAGGCCATCCTCTTGCTCAGCCTCCTGAGTTGCTGGGTCTTCAGGCACATGTCACAACTTCTGGGCCTGTATCTTTTATCTTGATTCTCTAGAGCCTCTTATCTGAGGCTCTGATTTCTAAAACTCTGCTCATGTTTAAAAGCTGAATGCCGCCAAGATGAAGAACCAAAGATGCGGTGTTATCCCTCTTTTCCCCTCACAAAAGAAAGGGACGTGTGAGAATTGTGCAGAGGCCTAATTAGCATTGTAGGCTTGGGACGCCCCTTAGCATTGGCAGAGTTTGCGGCTGTGGCCTAGCAGGATGATGAGTTTGTCTGTAAATCCTGGTTCATACCTAGTGGTGCCATAAATATTTGTTGTTTGTAAGACTGAAATCTCTTCTCTTGCTGTCTCTAGGGAGATGAAATGTGATAGATAAATATAGATAAATAGGAGAATTACATTCTGAAACATTGATTACAGCTCAGCCCTCGTGATGGCTTGGTATTCACTCATTTGGCAAGGACACAGTAACACCTACTGGTTGCCAGGCACCGTGATAGGTGCTGGTGTGCAGGGGTTTGGTGGGAATGAATGAATGAGACCCGGATCTTGCTCCACTAGATTGTATGACAATCTAGTCAAGAAATAAGGCATTCATCATAGAAGCCACCAATAAAAATACACCTAGAAGTGGAGGAAAATGTTTGAAAAGACAGAAACAAGGTTCTGGAGAGTAAACTTGATGGGATCTGAGGCGGTTTCTCTGAGGAAGTGATTCATGAAATAAAAACCAAAGGATGAGGAGGTGTAAGTCTGTGAAGCAGAGTCAGGGCCATTCCTGAGGCCAGTGCACAAAGCATAGGCCCTTGGTAGCAGGGAGCCTAAGGTCCCCAAGTGTTGAGAGCAGGGAGAGGTGGCAGGAGCAGGAGGGTGGGAAAGGGGAGGGCAGAGGAGGCTGGAGAGGCCTGCAGGAACCCAGGAGCTGGAGGTCGTCACTGAAAAGCCCTGATTTGCCAGAAGCAGGTTCTGAATCTACACAGAGGAGCAGGACAGCACTTGAAGCCATTGCCCCTCCAGAGTCTAAACCCATAGCTGGCTCTGGGCTGGGTGATGAGTCACAGAGATGGGAACCAAGGAGCGTTCACTACAAACTGGAGTGGTGGATAATGAACCTTTAAGAAATGTTAACGGGACCACGGACGTCATGTGTGACGGAGGGAAGGTGGGGGGGGGGGGCGGGGGCTGGAGGGGCTTTCAGACTCCGCAGGCCTTCTGCACAGCTGAGCAGCGCCTGGCTAATTTCCCTTTCTAATGAGACCAGCACAAAATCCACCCATTTAGGCCATTCAGCTTTTAGGTAAATGGACCAAGCTGTTGGGGTGGAGGGGAAAGAGGGGCTGACAGTGATGGATGAGGTTTAAATACCAGAGTGCCCCTCTTCACACAGACTTTTCTAAAGCAGTATTGTGATAGAAAGTCCTGGAAGAGTCCAGGTGGGCAGGGCAGGCTGGACAGAGCCCAGTGTGTCCCTGAGAAGGGGAGGCGGAGGGCAAGGCGGGGGTCTCCGTCAGCGTGGAACCGTCCCCTTCAGGTCTGACAACAGTGTGTGGCAGGCAGCGAGGAGGTCTCCAAACAGGGCTTGGTTCTCATGGGAAGCAGCTCCCGGGGGTCACTCAATGGGACACGGGGACTTTCCCTTGGCATATTTTTAAGTTTTTGTTCAAAATTAGCACAAGAGCCATCTCTGTGGCCCCTCTCATCTCTGTGGCACAGCTTTCCAACTCTTTGGACAATGAATTGTTATTTATCTCGAGTCTAAAGCAGGAAGGACACAGCTCTGGATCTGTCTGAAAAATGGTTCAATAGAAGCCAGGAAGGTTGGTGTCCCTTGATACAATAGCTGGATGTATTATACTACGCTAAGTATTAAAGATGATAACACAGCCAATCTCCTAGGAAAAAAACTTGAGCATATGTGTTTTTAAAGGGAGTGATGATTATTTTCATTAGTTTTCTGACAGTTGTTCTGATCAGATGCTTAGATTCAATGACCTCACTATACAGTTTTCATCATTTCCATGAAGCCAGTAGCAAAGGTGCCTGTGGGTTGCGGTACTGTTATAAGGGTGGATATAACATTGACAGGTATGTTCAGCACTGAGGATAGTTAGCTGTGGAGAAAAGGCACTCGTAACTGTTCGTGGTGAGTTTTGTGTTTAATTGTCATGACAATGAGAGGATGCATATACATCTTTTTTTTTCTTTTTGCAGTTAACAGATAAGGAAGTAGAGGCACAGGGAGGTTAAGTAGATTTTCCAAGGTCACTAAGCGGGTGAATAGAGGAGCCAGAATATGGATCCAGGCAGTCTGGCTCCGGAGTGGGTGTTCCTCACCCTTATGAGTAAAAAGGTGGCAAAGATGGGAAACTGAGAGCAGTTGTTTACTTTCAAAAGGAACTTTCATCTTTCTGCACTCCTCCTCCTCTTCCAACCTGTTCCAACTGCTCAGAGAAGACAGATGCTTGGGGGGAGTGTGAGTGGCAAAGCAAATCCTTATAAATGATTTTTTTTTAATTTTTAGGATTTGAAACATTACCCATCACTCATCTTTCATAATGTTGAGGTAGCCAACGACCCCTTCTTCCCCAGCACACCCAAGTGTGCGATCGCATAGGAAACTACCTACACAAGTGAGCACGCACATTTGATTCTGGGGGCACTTGGAAAAATCTTGCATGGCTCTCTCTGCTTTCACAGATTCACCTAATTTGGGGCTGGTGAGGACAACTAAATACATGAGCAGCTCTCCGGAAGATCTCAACAGTTCGGCCTTAAAAATAGTTTCGACAATTGAATTTTAAAAAGCCATCTGAGAAATACTGGCCAACTGCACCTTTATGTTTAAAACTTGAAACACGCTGTGGTCCTTGAAGAGTTATTTTCATCTTTTCTTTTTGCCCACTTACATATTTCAAACACTCACATCCAGTATTAGATTGTGTTTAATTTGGGCTCTGCGGAGCATCCCGATGCCGGTGAGACCTTGGGAAGGCATCATTCTTGTAAGTTATTGTCTTCTCTTTACTGTTGCACTGCCTGAGCTGCCTGTGGAGTCCTTTTCCACTTCGTACTGGAAATCCAGCCTTGCATCCAAGGGGTGATTGCTGGCATGGACGTAGCTAGCTGGTGTCCCCTGTATGAACATGGGGGAGAATATTTAAGTCAGCCTGCGGTGTGCTCTTTCTCTGGTCCCAAGGGACGACTCGTCCATTTTGCTTCTCAGGAGGAGAAATCCCTTTTTGACACCTCGGGCTCAGTAACTCCTTGAATCAGCAAACAGAGCCGATTCCAATCTGACTTTCGGCGCAGCCACTAAATTTCAGGCGTGCTGGAGTGCACAAAGACAGCCCCATCTGAGTTGGAGCCTGGACTAGCCTTTTCAAATTCCGCAAGGGGAGAAAGAAACTTCAAGGGCACATCTGCCAGAGGAAGAAGGAATCTTGCTCTTCCCTTTGCTGTCTGCAGCGTGTCTTCTGAAAGCCTATGTTTGGGGAACCCCTAATGGTTAAACTTACACAAGCAGAAGGAAAAGAAAATGCCCTGATTAAATTTTCTGTGAACATGTTGAACATTTTCCTTTCTCCTGTCTCCGTGTCTCAGACTCAGAGTCATTTCGCCTCTGTCATCTGTTTCCAGCTCAGTTGAGTTACAACCAATCAGATATGAGGAAAATTAGATTTTAATGGAATATTTGATTTTCATTGCTTAATTGATTTAATTGCAAGTTTCTATTTCAGACTGGTAGAAATGCAAAGATTTTCAGTCAAATGTAGAAAAGCTCTCATTTTTCTGTGTTCAACAATGACAAACTTAATAAGTCACTGTTAGCCTGGATCCTAAAACTTCGGAGTAAGGAATTACTGCTATCTTTCCGAATTGTTAGCCTGTTTGTCAGTTTCATGTATGTGTTCTATCTCATATATATTACACTTCATTTTATATATGTGTGTGTATGTGTGTGTGTATGTATATATATATATATATATATATATGTATGTATAGATGTATGTGTATATATATATATATATATATATATATATATATATATATTCCATATAAAAATTCTGTCTTTACATTTGTTTGTTCTGGTTATATTGTCTTGGCTTTTTGTGTATGAATTTTGTTAGGGAGAACAATTTATATGTAGTTTATAAACATTTGCTTTGTTTCTGAGGGCATTTAATGTCACAAAATACTTCCTTTTGCTGATGATAAGAGGAAAGACAGTCAGGAGAGTCAGATCTCTAGCAGCCTGTAAGGTCACCAGCTCTGGAGCAGGCATAAGCTTTCTGGAATCCCAAGAAGACCACTGTATGTGGCAATGCCCATGATGAATGTTGGGGGCCTAGGAAGGTTAGGAAGGAGGATCCCTGAGAGACCATGCAAGGCCCAGTTACCTCTGGGGAGGGCAGAGGTTCCCCGCCCTGGTGATCATCTCTGTTTTAGGGGAGTATATTGACCACAATATTTGATTCTCCAAAATGACTTTCCACAGTTATGGAATAGCCCTGAATTATCTTTTCACCATTCTTGAATTTTCTGAACTCCTTATCATACCAGCTAGGCATTCAAGCAGGGCACATACTACTTCCTCCTTCCTCCTCCTCCTCTTCCTCCTCCTTCTCTTCTTCTTCTTCTTCCTCCTCCTCCTTCTCCTCCTCCTCCTCTTCTTCCTCTTCTTCTTCTTCTTCTTCTTCTTCTTCTATGAGATGGGGACAGGATCTTGTTACATTGCCCCAGCCAGCCCTGAACTCCCAAACGAAAGCATTCTCCTGAGTAGCAGGGACGAGAGGCTTGTGCCACCGTGGCTACTTTACTTTTTTTTTTTTTTTTTTTGGCTTATTAACTTTTCTGCCATTGTTTTTGTTGATCTCTACCAGTTTTAGGAAAGTTAAATACTTTTGTAATGAGAAAAGAGAATTGTACATATAGAGCACTGACTGGCGTGTGAGATATGCTTAGGATGACAATCCAGGTACCTTATGTCTTCTGTGCCTGTCTCTATTTGGAAAACAGTTTTTTATATGACAGTCTCAGCAGATGTGCAATATGACCTTGCCCTCCTCTTCCTTCCCCTCCTACTCGCCCTCCTCCTCTTCCTCCTCCTCTTTTTTTTTTTTAAAGAGAGAGTGAGAGAGGAGAGAGAGAGAGAGAGAGAGAGAGAGAGAGAGAGAGAATTTTTAATATTTTATTTTTTTTTAGTTCTCGGCGGACACAACATCTTTGTTGGTATGTGGTGCTGAGGATCGAACCCGGGCTGCACGCATGCCAGGCGAGCGCGCCACCGCTTGAGCCACATCCCCAGCCTCTTCCTCCTCCTCTTGATGGTCACCACAGTGCTTATGTGGCCTCCTCTACTAAGCTGGAAAGCATAAGCCTCAGGGCCTGCACCCTGCACAAGATGACCCTCTTTAAAGACTGGCTAGTTGTGGGTCTTCGGAAGAGTTACTTGTCCTCGCTGGCACTTCCCTCCCTCATCTGTAAAATGGGGATGATATCAAGTCTTAACTCATAGAGCCATGTGAGGGTTCAGTGAGGCAACAGGCTTAACGTGCTTAGATGAATGTCAAGCATGTATTAATGCTTAATAAGTGTGATGAGCACTGCAGAGCTCATGACTCGTGCCAGGTGCTAGGCTGAGCACATCACATGGCCTATTTCATTCAACACCGTCACATTCAACAGGGGGTGATTCTGCCCACCAGAGGGTTAGGCAACAAATGGAGACATTTTGGGTTGTCACGACTTGGGGGGTGCTACTGGCATCTAGTGGATAGAAGGTGAGGATGCTGTTCAATGCCATACAGTGCCAAGGACAGTCACCCACAAGATGTCAATAGTACTGTTGTCCTCATTCAGTCCACCAAGTAGGAATTACATTCTGTTGTTTTCCAGAGGAAAGAATCTGAAGCTTGGAGAAAGTATAACTCCTTGTCCTGCAGCTTTAGTGCTGGTTGCCAATCAATGCCAAGAGTTTGGAACAGAAGCAGGTTTTTTGTTTTGTTTTTGTTTTTGTTTTTGTTTTGTTTTTTTGCTTTTAAGATAACGCATGGAAGACTCCTTTGGAAAACCCCTGAAACAGAGATTTTGACTGCTTTGTGCAAGGAGAACAGTTAAGGAATGTTTTCAGGAAGTTGGAACAGATGCTGTCCAGAGTCAAGTGGCAGGTCTAGAAGGTGCATATGGTGCCACACCTCACCTCTTCACACATGCTGGACAGTAGGGGAGTTCCAGGGGCTTAGCCAGAGTGGCTGGGGTACTGGGAGATGCTCTCAAATCCAGGACAGGCTTTATCCTCAAGGAATCGTATAGATATATTTGAATATTTTAGCAATTATATTGATCATCCCTGAGAAGTATTTTACAAACATTGTTTCACAGATATTATTGCTTAAGATGCAGTCAAGTTAAAAGTGTGCACACTGAGATTATCCAAAGAAAAAATGTTGAGTAAGTATCAGTACAGTAAAGGTATGACACCATCACTCATGAATGGGAAACATGTCACAACAGATAACGCTGCAGGACAAGAGTGACAGACTGCTCGTCTGTGCCTAGGCCGAGCAGGTCTTCATGAATGAACCTTTCATACTCTATCTGCGCAATGCACGTTGAGTGGTGGTGATACCCAGGAGCCGAGGTACACACAATCCTTCCCATTTTCGACCTCCCTCTTTATTTCTGAGTACAAAATATTAGTGATAATTGGTTGGTTCCACCCTTAGCCTGCAGCCTTTGCGTTAACTATGCTCCCTCTCTGAGAACCTGCAAAGCCTTCCTCTGTTGTGTCCCCTGCAATGTGTATGGAAAATTAGCCAAATGTGTTCAGAGAGCTTAAGTGACTCAAAATGTGCCCCCTTCATTATGACCTACGGTCAAACCCAGATGTCACAAAACAATTTATGATCCACAGCGGTCACCGTGGTCCAGGTGAAGAGGCCACAACCATTAGTGGAGATCAGTTCCCAAACCATTTCTTTGTGAATGTTTATTACAGGACTTGATTCTGTCTTTCTGAGCACAGCTAAATTAATGGCAATGCCATTTTAATTAGGACTTTCACTGGACTAAAAGTCATCTTGTTTTTGGCCTCCTACCTTTTTTATTCTTTATTTTTTCTTTCCTGTTATATTGACTCTTGGCCAGTTTCAGCTTAACTATCGTTCAAGTCACAATGTCTGTAGAGGGTGGGAGTAAGGAAGAATAAATTTTTTAAAAAAATGTAGTCCATAGCATAGTATGTTGGAGAGAAAGAGGCATTCTCTTGCAAAAGTACAAAATTGGTCATAAAAATGTATTTTCAGAAGCCAGATATGTTTGGTAGGTAGGTGTTTTTGTGCTTTGAATTAATAGTTGTCCTTTAAAATAGCAGATGTTCCATTGTATATGTGGGCAGTGACATGAGTGGGCACCCCATTGCATGTTCCCAGCAAGGGGCTTAAAGACTAGAGTAGCTCTCGTGCCAAGGCAATTCCCCACCCTCTCCTCCTACCCCTTCCACTTGTGCCCTTGCTTTCCTGGCATGGTGGATCCTTATGGTTGAACCTCATTTCTCTAATTCATGCGGCCACATCTCCTAGCATGTCAAAGGCTACCTGTTTTCAGCGTGGCTATCAGACCAGCAGCACATCAACCAGGATCTGGGTAGAGAGACAGAATCCCAGGCTGCAACAGGCACCTGGAGATTCAGAACGTGCATTCTAATAAGACCCTGATGATTCTCATGCACATTAAAGTCTGAGAAGTGATGATCTGAAGCATTCTGGGTCTGACCTCTTTAGTGGCTCTTACTAAAGTTTTCCTTATATTATTTATTTCCAGATTATGCTTTATACTTTGCATATATTACTTGAGGGCAAGCCTTGCCTTATTTTTTTTAGACCTATTTTGGATTTAGGTACATTTCCTGGACAAAGTAGTACTTAATCACCTCCCAGACTTTATGCAGATACTCAGATTTTCAGTACAAGAAATAGATAAAGCAGAAAAAGGGAAGAGTTGATTCCTGGATTTAGGCATTTTAAGCTTCCACTTTCCAGCTGGGAAGTCTTGAGCCAATTAGTTAACTCCTCTAAGCCTCAGTTTCTTTAATTGTAAAATGCAATTTGTGATTATTATTGCCTAGGTTTGTTATAAGGATCAAATGAGATCAAACATACAAAACAGCTAGCATTGTGCTAATTGGTTCACAGTGAGTTCCCAATAAATGTTAGCTACTTATCATTTAAGCCAGAAGGTTCTAAGCATATCACAGTCCCCCAAAGAATGCCCCTCCCACCCCACCCCACTCAATTTTTTTTATTAACTTCACATTTTTGAATTGGGGTAGATATTTCTCTCCAGGGGACACAGCATTGTCTGGAGACCTGTGATTGTCATGAAGTGGGAAAGAGTATTAATGGTATCTAGCGGGTAGAGACCTGGGATATTGCCAAATGTCTCAGAATATACTAGGCACACCCCAAATCCAGCAAGGTATGATCAGGTCCCTATGTCAGTAACACTAACGCTGTCAAACCTACTATTAGCCGCAGAGGGACTGAGGTAAGCCAAGTGACCATTTCTCGTGAGGATCTGGGGACTTCAGTATGTTCATCCTCTCAAATACTAACGTTGAGCCCTTTGTCAGAATCCATCTACTATGAGGCAAATCATTTCCTTTGGAACAGAACCACCCAGTGGAAAACCTGATGCAGCCTGATTAACCTATTAAAGGTCATAAAACAATAACAATTACATTGCACATTTCATTCTTTAATATCAAAGCTAGCTGGACTCTTTGAAATGTAAAACATCATAAGTGAAAGAATAGCGCCTTCAATTCCCACAGGAGCCCAAGGTCATTGTATAAATAACACACTGGTTCCTCTATTAATTTCACTCCATTTCAGGATATGCAAGAGGCCAGACATGGTGGGGGAAGAGGAGGGCCCAGAGAAGGGTGAGCCTTTGCCTCCCGTGACTGAGGGCAGACTGCAGCCCCACCCACAGCTCAACAGATGCAAAGTAGTTGTCCTTACAGCTGGTAGCAGGATCAAGCATGAAATGCCTCTCTTTTTTTCTTAGGAAATCAGAAATGCTGCAAGAACTCCCAAGGACGCATTAATTTCCAGGTACTACTGCAAAAATAAGGGCGAGGAGGCGAGTGTTGGACTTGATTCCTCCTGTGAACAGATTAAGCAGACACCAATTTACACCTCATTGTTAAGAGTAACTTTTTTTTTCCATAAGTGAGACCACATTTACATCTTTTGTAATTAAGCTGAAGGATTTTTTTTAATGACATTTCCCCTGCTGCAAATCATGAAGTAAATATTTTATGTCAAATGGGATCAAATGCTGAAATATATACATTAGAAGCATTAAAAAAAATGAGATCAAAGCCTAGTGCCACCTTTTAGCCTCATCATCTACCGGGCTGGAATAATAGCTGTGTTGTGATTTGGGAAAGGCCACGAATGACTACCTGAAGCAGTTACAGAGATGTTGAGGGGGAGGATTTTCTATGGGGAAGGCTGGCGCTTGCCAGCATCTCTGGAAGCACAAGCCATGGCAGTATTAGCAAGGGCTCCCAGTCACTCAGGGGGGGCCATCCATCAGCAGGAACTGGAGCCCGCAATAGCATCCAACCATACATCTCCTGCACACTTTGCTTCTTGGCAATTTTCATTTTTAGGAAAATTGAACATAGAGAGCTGTATATTAAGAGCTCTAAGAGACCAACATCCTTTATTTCCCACACGGAAGAATCTAGTTGGGCTAAAAAGGCATTTTTTTTTCCCTCCTAACAATAGAGTTTGCATGGCTGCTATAAACAATACAATTACAGTCCCAGAAAATAAATAATTGCAGAGCAAAAGGGAAAATGAGGTGTGGGCTGGGAGGAAAATGGATAGTTTCAGAAGAGATTTGCACAAAGATTGAGTCAGTGAGGTGAAGTTAAGTCATCCCGGGTCACGTCTGTTCTGCACTAACTAAGGTAAATTATTGGCCGCACACCTGCGCTGCAAGCTGGAGGTAGCACTGCTAGCCCGGCTGAGCCTTTGTAAGATGGACTTTTTCTCCCGTGAAGAGCTTACAAAGTGAAGGATTCAAATAGAAGCCTGTGACTGGTGCTTCGCCAACTTTGTGATCAGTCAAATCAGGTGCCTGCTTTTTAAGGAAATGGTGGCAAGCCTTGTAATATACATGTCGGTGGAGCGTAAATGCCAATGAATCGTGCCCTTGGGCATGTGCCTAGGGACTGTAACAATGTTGGCTTGCCATGCATTCGCAACCCTGATATCAGCATGAAAAGACAAAGCCTCAGATTTTTTTTTTTTTTCAGGCTTTTCCTGAAAAAGGTACGAACACATCACAACCTTTGCCAACCCAAAAAGATCAGATTTACCCTTCAGGGGCACATTTCTCCTGGGGATCACTTGCTTTTTTTTTTGGTGGGAGCAAGCTTGGAGAGTCTCCTTTCCTTCCCGGGGTTCCTCCTGAGCCTCTCCAAGGTGGCTCTTCTGGTGTGGAGTCCCCTTTGTTTGCTTTCGATGGTAGATATCAGCACCTGCTAAAAAGACCCCCTGAGAAAATCCTGCCCAAAGAATCTTCTTGATGTTCTCTTTGATCACAAGGCTACTGCCGTGTTCTTTCAGGTGATGTCGCACACAGCTCTGTAAGTGGTAGCAGCTGAGTACCCTTGAAGACTCGGCTTGCTTTCAGCAACATCATTAAAAGATTAACCCAATCTGTAGCTCTGGGAACCTTACGCCAGAAGGGTCCATTTGTAATTTGGCACTTATTAGTTCTGTTCTGTATTCCAGCCATGGTTCTAGGTGTGGACATCCAACAGCGAACCATGCCCCTTGAAGCTTGCCTTCTGATAAATGAAATCAGACATGGGCTCAACCAAATAAACTACATAGTGATTGAGACCTATTAGATACAACGGAGAAAGAAGGTAGATAGGGAATTTAAGTGAGGGGTGCAGTTTTTAATTGGGCGGTTGGGGTAGGGATCATTGTAAAAAAATAAAAATAAATGTTAAAGGAAACACCCAAATGGGGTGTGAGGGTAAGCAATGTTCACAAGAATGTGTTCTAGGCAGGGGCTTGTGTGGCTGAGGTTGAGGGAGAGACTTCTAGGAGGGAGGAGTGGAGGTCCACTACATGGAAGGAAGGGCAGAATATGTCAAGTCTTTAGAATATTGGAAAGACTTTTGTCCTCCGAGCTGAGGAACTCAGATGGGTTTAAGCAAAGGTTTACCTTATCAAAATGTGTTCACTCTCATTGCAGAACTGAGACCACTGAGAGGTTATATCAGTTATCTATTGCTAGATAACAAACTACAAATTTGGTGGATTGAAATGAGCAGTTTATTATTTCTCAAACTTGGTATGTTCACTGGGCAGTTCTTCGGCTGGGTTGCCGATACTCATTTCTTCAGTTCCATCCAACTGTTGGGGCTGAGCTTCTCCCTCCATGTGGGGTTTTGACTTTTGTGGTAGTGTCCCAGTCAAGTACGGCAAGTTCCAGTGCTCAAGAGCTTATCATGACTTTGCTGGTACCACGATTGCTTATGTCCATTAACCAAAGCAATTTATGAGGTCACACAGTCCCTGTGAGAGAGGAATATATATCAGGGGATGGATACAGGATGGTAGGCTGCATTGGGGAGTCAGCATAACTACCAGGTGCTGAAAGTGGAAATGTTGAACAGGAACTGGGAGGCTCTGTAATAATCCAGAAGAGAAACGATGATGGACAGTACCAGAGAGATGACAGAGAGAGTTTTAAGGAGCACCCAGATTCTGAATTTATTTTGAAGGATGACCTTTGTTTTATTCTCCCAAGTCATGAGGACAAGCTATTAAGCTCCCAGCAATTGGTGATGTTCTTATTATGCATGAGATGATATCATAATAAAGTAAATGAGGTCAGGGATAGGTTTCTTTTATTGCCCATAATTATTCAATGAGTTTTCTGAACCATTGTAAACTTAGTAATTCACTTAGTGCTGTGACTGTACATGGTACCCTGTCAATATCATCATCAGCTAATATTTATTGAGCCTCCTCTGAGTGTATGGTATTACACTGACAGCAGCAGAGGTGAATAGCATTAATTCTTTCAGCCAATGCTGGATTATTGAGTGGTTTATTACATCACTGTATTAATTGATGCCCCAGCAGCCTCCAGAAGAGTATTTAGCTTCCAGAACACAACTTCCTCTTTCTTTGGAGTGGATTTAGCTTTGGAGGGATCTAACTTCTCAAAGAAAGGATAAAGGGGCTCTGCCTATGTGATTATGCTAATGCTTTTTCTTAATTTTATTATCATAAACTGGGAGAAATCAGTCCCATTGAGCGGATGGAGAAGTTGAGCAGATGGATAGTGGTTACAGGATTTTGGCCAGTGTCATGTATAGATGTCACCACGTAGGTGGTGGCAAGTCTGGGATTGAAATGCAACTTTTTCTATTACACTATACTGCCTCTCAGTGGCATGCTATTCCCATTTCTTTTACATGCTAATACATGGGCATGCAGACACCCAAAGGGTTCCCCAGTATCTGGCTCCTTCAGAGAGTATATATGCCACTATTCTTTGACATCTGCACCGTACAATTACTAGAAAAGTTGTTTACTTTTTGTTGTAAGCCCCTTTTTATAGGGGATTTGTTGCTGTTAAAAATCACTAGTTTTGTGTTAGTTAAAATCTCATCAGAAAGATGCTACTGCTTTCATAGTGCAGCTAGAGATTTAGGAGCCAGCTCATGAAATATACTATTTAATTGAGATCCTTGCCTTCATTTTGTTCTGGAAACAGTTATTCAGTGGTGATTATTTTCAATCAATCATTCTTTTTAAAAAAGCTTTACCTTTTCTTTATTTTTTAATAAAAGAGGTAAATTTGGGTCTAGGAAAAAATCAAGTGGAAGGGGACTGTCAAAATGCAGATTTTATTTGGAAATCTCGAAAGTAGCTCCGTGAAATGTCACGTACTCGGAGATGCACCAGAGTGTACACCCTCCAGAATGTCTGTTTGTTGTAATTCCACCGCATTACATATTTTAGTGCATATCTCTCCCTAGCAGCTTCCCGAGCTTTTCAGATATTCAACATCAGAAATTGCACTGTTTTATCCTGGATTTTACAAATAGCAACCAGATTATTGTAAAACAGAACTATCTGATAAGTCAGGTTGTGAATTGCTTTTGTGATTGTCATGGGTAAGAGTATTGAAGAAGCTGGCGAGCAGCACAGCACACTAGTTACTGTAAAAATAAAACCTGTAGCAGTGAGTGCGTTTTTCTGATGAATACATTCAAGGCTGTGATCATTGTGCAACTTCTGGTTGGATGCTTTCAAATGTTTCGTATTGAAAAACATCAGTAACAAGAACCAAATAGTCCACCAAAGCCCGTATTCAGCTCAATGGACAGGAACGTAAATTCTGACTTGTGGTTTCATTGAGGCCAACTCTATTCGGTCCACCATGGGAAGCAGGGATTTGAGGTTCTCTCTTGATTTGCCTTCCATTTTTACTTTATGATTAGGAGGCTGCTACTTTGATTTTCACTTAAGGGGTTGTTCAAATCACTATGCAAAACAGGAATGGAATGGAACACAGACAGGAGCAACTTCTGTTCAGCAAACCAAAATGCCAGAACATGATAATTAACATTAGCAATTTTATAGGCAAAATAATTTGTTTTAATTGGATAAATAAGACCTTATATAATTACAATATTCAATAAACTAGTTTCAAAAAAACATCTATATCACAAACCTTTAATCATGTTATATACTCATCAAAATTTTGGAAGCAAATATAAAAATGGACATGAATTATCTCATCTTCATAAATAAAAACATTAAGGACATTTTGGGAACTTTGAAGGTTAGGTTCTTTCTTTTGTATTTTGGAGAATGTTTGTTTCTTTCATTTTGACAAGCGGTAATTTATAGAAGATTCTAGTAGCATGAGCCTTTGTTGCATCCAGGCAGAAGTGCTGTGAAGGTAGAGAATCTCTGCTCACAATGAGGTTTTTCCAACCATCTTCACCCTGAGGAAAAACAAACCTCTCAGAAAACATGAATACATAATTGGTCCTGAAATGACCCCACAGAAGGAGACCCTATGGGATTGCGAATCTTCTCCCCCACAATGGGTCAATGCCAGTTAACTTCCAACTGGTGTTTAAATGATCAGGGGAAAACTAGGTTCTTCCAGAAGGCACTTGTAATTCTTTCTACCAAGAGAGTCTCAGTCTGATGAGATGAGCTTGAGATGAGTGAACCTGAACACCAGTTGATGCAAAGATTGTGCCCAAGAAATAAACACACACACACACACACACACACACACACTGAAGTAAGTAAATGCACAAACCTTCATACTACTTCAAGGGAGAACAAGCTACAGAAATCATGGTACACACGTTGGCCATTTTCAGCTGCATTCTAACAGCAGTGTTTTAAATGGTAGGGACTGTATTGTAATATGTTCATTATAAATACCAAATCAACATAGTTTTGTAATCCCACTAAGTACAAGAGTAAGTACTAAGCAATATGTATTATGCAAAAACAAAGAGTTTTGTAACCTTCAAGGAACTGAAGATCTTTGTTAAAAAAAAAAAGATCTATATAAGATAGAATCTAGTATAAGCAACCTAGAATTTTAGTAGCATAGCAGTTCACCAACAGTACAGGATGTCCAAAGTCAGGACAAGACTAATTGGAAAATTATATGTAATGAAATGTCCCAGGCAATGAGTGCTTGGAAATTTTAGAAAAGAGAATTTGTCATGAGCTAATATACTTTTAGAAAGGATTTAATGAGGATGAGGCAACATTATATTCAGCAAAAGTCAGCAAACGTTTCACAAAGCAAATTCTACGTCAAAGGAGAACACGTGGAGGAAGCAGGGTGACTTACAAGAAATAGACTGTCTGGGCACAATGGCTGTGAGTTCCACTCACCTATTCACTTAGCTAACATATATATATATATATATATATATATATATATATATATATATATATATATATTGAGCACCCACTGTGTGTTGCACTGGTCTGGGTACTGGGAACACAGCAGTGACCTATACAACACAAAAGCATCCTGACTCTGTGAAGTCTATGTAAATGTGGCAAGATTGGTACAAGATAAGTGCCTGATACTGTTGGTTTTCCCAAGTGGGCAGTACAGGCATTTCTCTTCATTTATTGCTTTTTGCTTGTGCACCAATGGGTAGAATCCACAGATGTGTGTGTGTGTGTGTGTGTGTGTGTGTGTGTAGAGTGCATGTGCATTAAAGGTACTTATTCAACTTGTTAAAAATTTAGCAATATTTTTCATAACTGTATACACAGAAAAACATATTGGAGGACAGAATATTTTTATGTTTCTCCAGGTTTTTTTTTTAGTATTATATAGTCTTAGCCAGGGAAAGAATAAATGAGAACATAATTATTGCATTTATTGAAGAGAAAGAATTAAAGGTGACTGGACACTGTGGGTATTGGTTATTTCTGCCTCTCTGTATAATATTGAAAGGATGATTTCTAGCTAATAACCTTCTCTTCCCATGCATGGAATGGGTGGCCTGAGGGGCTCAACTTCAAGCAGAGTTTAAATCCAAGTATGAGGAACCAAATCGGTGAGTATCACTTTCCTACATTTTTGATGTTGTTGTTGTTGCTGAGCACTCCATTTGTTTCTATCTACATGGCTCATTCATATGTAATGTTTGTCTTTTATATTATTTTGTATAATTATGATGGTGTTCATAGAAATGATGAAACCATTTCCTCAAAAAACAGTGTCACTGAATTTAAATGTGGTTAAAAACTTTAATCCTCACTAGTGCAGATGAGCAAGCAGTCAACAAACATTTACCGAGTAAGCAAGCTGCTTTTCTTAAAGATTTATGGAAGGTATAAAGCTGCAGAGATGTTTAAAACATGAATATTGTTTTCATTTGGCTTATTATTAAAAACCCAAATAATAACCATACCTAATGTGGCCAAGGCTTAGGCCTATGTGATTGGTGTGGATAAAGAAAAAGCCCTCAAAGATAGGCAGACCAAGGCTTGCATTCAGGCTGTGCCACTTGCTGCTTGTGTGATCTCTGTAAATTTGTTCTGTTGGTCATTTTGTAATAGCCATTTGGCGGTTTGTCTTGGTGGTTAGAAATTTGAGGCAGTAATGGGTCTGTTCACTAAAGAAGCACTTGTATTATTGGTAACTACTCTTTATTGTATAGGTGCTAGGTGTAAACTAAAATTTGTGCTAATTGCTTTACATGTATCAGCTAATGAGACCCTCCCAATGGTTTGCAGATGAGGAGAATAGGGTTTAGGGAGGAAAGAATCTGACCAGTGTTCCACAATTAGGAAGTCAATTTCAGGTCAGGATTTGGACCTCAGGCCAACTCCAAAGCCAAGCTCCTAATGATGATGTACGTCACCTTTCCTAGGGCACTTGGATAGCTACTGTGATTAAAGCAATTTCACTGCTGTAAAGCAGGAAGGTCAAGGACATCTTTCTGGAGGACTTGTAACTTGTTCTGGTCTTAGATAAAGAAATTGAAGTCAAATCTGTTGTGATGAAGGGAATGAGGTGTTCTAACCAGAGCAGCTCTGGGGGCACGGCACAGGGATCAGGTGGGGGTAGAGCCAGCTCTTGTCTAGTAGCCACAGAACAGATGACAGCTACAGAGATGGGTGGGTGTCAAACCACAGAGGCGACTCCATGAGAGGCAAAAAAAATCTGCATTTTATTCTCCAAGGAACTGTGAGCCTTTGATGATTTTTAGGCCGATACATAAGATAATGAAATAAAACAGACTTTCAATTGACCAATCAATAACTATTGGGAATGGATGTCATTCAGAGTGGCATTTTAAGAAGGCTATTCTGGCTTGCAAAGGATGAATTGGAGAAGAAAAGAAAATGTCTTAGGACGGTTATTTTCAATAAGCTGTGTCATGACAGCAGGGAGAGGTGTGGCAACTAACGAGGCACTAATAGTACTCACTTGCCAAAGATTAGCTGCTTTGTATATTAGGTAGGATTCAAGGTCACACCTAGAGAAACACCCTCTCCTTCCTGGGAGCCCCAGGGTTCTCTTGAGAGGGGGAAGGAGGTGATGGTACAATCTGGTGTAGTCCCTAGCAGGACCCTTAGGAATATCTCCAAGAGGGGTGACACCCCTACCCTACATGTGCTCAGCACATGTAAAATAAAATAAAAGCAAAGAGAAGTGCCCTATGAATGGATGCTGCCATAGTGCAGAGATCCAGAGGGTTGGGGATCTGGAAATGAAACAGCAAGATCTTTAAGAGTTATGGGAGTGGTATGTGATAGTTACTGATAACTGAATGATTCAAAAGAAAGAAAGGAGCCCTGAGTGATACCAAGACGTTTGCATTTACATCCATGAGGGTGTTTGGAGAGAAAGCTTGTGGCAGGGCAGAGTCACACATTTGGTTGTAGCGCTCACAGAGTTTGAGGCATGTTGTCCAAGCAAAGAGAACCAGAGGGCAGCTAGAATCAGTGGAGCTTATGAAGAAGGCCAGAGGAGAGAGAAGTCTCTGTGGGTCATTCTGTTTGAGGTGTCGAAATGTTGTTTTTCCCATTGGGGGAAAAAAATTAAAAAGGGGTGGAGTGGATTTCCTGATGGTAGCCGTTAACATGTACCAAACACTTGCTACATGCAGGATTAAAACCTATAGCAGCACAGGCTGCAGCTATTCCTCCTGACAGCTGTAAGACAGGCAGAATGACATTCTAAGATGAGGAAACAGCCACAGAGAGGTAAAAGAACTATGTCAAGGTCACCTTGCAAGAAGTTGGTGAAGCTGGGATTCAGTCCCATCTTGCCTGGTTCCAGAGACCAGGAATGTAGCTACTGTGCTGTATTCCACAGCAGAAGCATATGAATATAAAGCTGTCCTGCAGAGAAAGGAAGGGTGCTAAAGTCACATTCCAGTAAGAAATATTCACATGGTTTGGGCCACCGTTGGCACCCAGAAAAATGCCTCCCCCCCCCCAGTTCAAGATATCTTGAGAATAAATTATAGGTGTCAAACTACAAATGATGTCCATTCAAGGTACCTCCTTCTCACTGAGAAAGTGATAAAAATAAGCAACAACACTGATGGCCATTTATAGCTTTAAAAATATCTTTCTTTTGGTCTGGTCTCGATTTCCTTTTTATTTCTCATTGAGGATGTTTCACTGATCCAGTTCTATAAGCCCCAGGCCCCCTCCTCTGCTTTTATAGTACCGAAATGGTAGCATCCTCATAACTGGGTCTTTATTTTTATTGCCAGAAAATTCTTCAGGCCACTTATTCCCTTGTATAAAGTTAATTTTAACTATAGAGCCTGTATCAATAATGTCTTAAAGGAAGCTATTTCCAATATACTCTGTGAAACGTTTTGTAGAGAGTTCCACATTGACCAGGCACCGTGTCTCCCAGCTCTTTCTTGCAACTTCCCTTCTACTCTGCATCTGAGTATTCTCTGTTCCCTGCCCAGCTGCCTTATGTTCAACCCTGGAGTGTTCTCTATTCTCTGAGTGGCCTTCATGATAAGCAAAGCTTCATCCAGAGCATATCAGGGCTCCTAAACTTCTTCCTTAGGGCCCAAGCACAAAAGATATCCACCTATTGACAAACCATGGAAAGGGTGGCACTTGGAGTTTAACAGGATTAAGCACTCCCTCTTGGGATACAATGTTGCAATCAGGGTAGAGAGAGGGTGGACCAGCTCTCATTCCCTATCTGGTGGCTCTCCCAGAATGCCAAAATACAAGACTATGAAGGTCTATGCATATATTGTTCTATGTATATAACATGGCTGAAATAAAATAATCTACTATTTGGGAGTGGGTTTGTTGTTGTTGTTGTTGTTTTAGTTTTTTAGTTTTTCCAAAATAATAATCGTTAGAAGTAGGGCACATAGAATTTCCTTTCTCATTTTAGAGTTACAATTTAAAAAAAAAAAAACGGTCCTTTAAAGGTCGGCTGTCTCCTCTTCCTGCTGGCTCACTACTGGTTTAGCTCAGGTTAACATGGAAAGCAACAGTCATTTGTCACCCATAACTTCTACCAAATACTTGACCTTGGAATCAGCAATTTACATCCTTATAAAAGAGGTCACTTAGGGAATTTAACTGTGTAATCCCGGCCCCCATGTGGCAGAAGAGCAGCAGAAATGGAACAAAGCTGGCGAGACGGCATTTGAAACAATTTGAATTGGGAAATCATTTCTTTTCGACTTTGTTTTAAAAAATGGAACCTACTTTAAAATGATACAGGAAGGCAGGAAGATGCAGTAAAAGTCAGGGGCAATGGTGACTCAAAAACTCTGTTCCAGGACAGATTGGCACATTTGGAGGGAACCCAGGAAGAATTTAGGTTTTCACTTTCCTAATAACCTCTTTCCAACCACCTTTTCCTTCAAACATCATGCCTTCCTTTTTATTTGGCCATTATTACTAAAAAACTAATAGAAACACCTTTTAAACTTGAACCAGGAAGCATCGCTTTTGCAAGTACTAATATTTTGGTGTGGGCTTTTTTTTTTTTTTTTTAAAGACAATTATCAAGACGAAGCATTTGTTTCTTCTTTTGTTTACCCGTGGCAGTTTGTCAGCAGTTATGATAAGTAGAGTTCCATCTGCCAGTAAAACTACATTGCAAATTGCCGTAGAAATTAGCAGCTTTCATTTTTGCCTACATAAATAAATATGCGAAATAAATTGCACATAAATGCATCCTAAAAAAAAAAAAAAATCACAGGTACAACCGCACAGTTAAATGCCAATCAGACAAAAACCAGAGACACGCTGCGATTATCTCAGTTTTCAAACCTGGAAGATACACGAATGTGTTTCTAAATGAGAGAGGCAGTGTATCAAGCTCGCTGAGATAAAAACAGAAGCTGCCAGACACTGCACTGTGGCTTTATTCTGAGGATCCTTTGCCTGAAACCCGTTCTATCTCTCCTCCGTGTTCTGTCGCTCCCTCTCCATCTCTCCCTCTCCCTCTCTCCCTCTCTCTCTCTCTCTCCACCTCTCCTCGCTGTCTTTCCCCCGCTCATTGTTCTCTCTCCTCTGCCTTTGATGCACATACGTTGTCACATTCCATCGACTCTCCTCTCCTCTCTGTTCTTACACTCAAGCCTGGCGGTGCTTTCGTCAGGGCAGCGGCAGCGTCTCCTGCGAGTTTAAGTCATGTGTGCAGCTCAGTTTGATCGAGCGTTCCTTTTCTGCCTTTTCACTCTTACAAAAGATTAAAAGGTGGCGTCACATTGCTCCCCTGTTCCTTCCCGCAGGAGGGACTTAAAAGGGACAACAAAAAACTAATCACTCTCCATAAGCATTTTTCTTGCTGGGGGGTGGGGGGAAAGGAAGAAAGGAAAGGGAGAAAGAAAAAAAGAAA
Source organism: Urocitellus parryii (assembly GCF_045843805.1). Lineage (NCBI taxonomy): Eukaryota > Metazoa > Chordata > Mammalia > Rodentia > Sciuridae > Urocitellus > Urocitellus parryii. The sequence goes on from NC_135531.1 coordinate 153,898,845, forward strand.
GAAAGAAAGAAAAGAAAAAGGGGGGAAAGAGGCGAGGGGGTGGACTTAGCGGTGTAATTTGAGACCGGTGGTGAGGATTGGAGCCAGCTAGAGATGCTGCCCGCTGCTAACAAGGGAAGGAAGCCTTCAGCTGAGGCAGGTAAGAGCGCCGATCGGAGGGTTTGACCGAGTGGCTTAGTTAAATCTCTGTTTTTACCGTTTTGTAATTGAGAAAGGCATCCGCAGCAGAAGCCGATTTTTCAGTCGGCTTCCTTTTGTTTAACATAGAAAGTACCTGTATTAATTTTGATGAATTAGAGCATGCCGCAAATTCAATTGAAAATAGATTTGTATAGTAAATGCGTTTATTACCGAATGATTTCTCCTCCCTTTTATTTAAGGGGAGAGAGGAGAAAGATGATTTTGATCCGAAGAGCAGTTTGCATTACGTTAAATTCTAAACAGCGAACGGAAGAAAAAAAATAATCATCATCATCATCCAATTGATACTGCTTTTGAACTCTGGGACTTAAACCCTGGGAGACAGCTGGCATTTGAAATTTTTCTTCTAACTGAACTTCTGATGCGTTATAATAATTTTTCACCGGAGGTTTAAGCAAGGGTAGAGTTTATTTAAGTCGAGCTCTCGGGTCTGTTTGGCTTGGCTCTTGTGGGTGAGGCGCTTTTATATCTCCTTAACCTGGGTCAGGTGGATGTTTCATAAATGGAGATTAAGTGTTGTCCCAAATGAAATATGAAGTTTAAACATCAGGTTAAGGCATGTTTTGGAAATGGATCCAGTAAATAATTGGAATAACTGAATTATGACAGTTTGAAAGGGAGTTAACTCTGGAGGTGCTGTTGGCTAAATCTTTGTGGATTAGAAGCGGCTTCATAATGGAGGGGGCTAATTATCAGGCTGAAGTCGGAACTTTGCGTGAGGACCCTAAATCTAGAATGCATGTGGCCCTCCACTGTAGGTAGCTTTCAGGAAGATGTCCGTTTTGTGCCCTGTGAATGGGAGTTGTGGATTATATTTGAAAGCATTTCTCCTTTAAAGAGCATTGGGATGAAGCTTAAAAAGCTCACATCTATTTTAACACTGAACAAACACAAAATGTTATACACTCGAATCTCTCAGCACTGGATTTTTTGTTGCTGCTGTTGTTTTATTAAAGTTTTGGCTATGTGTTTTTAACCTCAGTCTTTGTGGATTTTGTGTTCCTTGCATCTGCTGCTAAAATTTATTGCTGGCGTGAATGAATTGATATTTGAGAATGAAAAAATAAAACTCTAATTGGCTAACTTTCATATTTAAGGATAACCAGGATTTTACCTAGGGTGTTACCTGTCATGCTTCAATTCATTTTTACATGATATACTGAGGGGTGGGAAAGTCTTAATATTAAAAGTACAGAATTCTGCTAGAAGAATGCTTCTCGGGAAGGAGATTCAGAAAGGTGACCGGTACCTCCCCAAGGTTTGATCCTAGAAAGAACAGCTCTACTCTGGGATTGTTGAGTTCAGCAAGCAGGCATTAGAGGATATTTTATATATTTGTTTGGTAATCAGATTTTTTTTAGTTGCATTTCCAAACTGGACTTTCTCTGAGATACCTTGCTCCGGCATGTCTGATGTTTGCCAGACCATCCGATGGCATGTGGGCACAGCCCGTGAATCCAGTTTTATGAGGGAATCTGGAACTGCTGGATATGGAGGGGTGGGGACCAAGTGGACTCCGTGTCTAAGCACACCTCCTCATCCAGAGATAATCTCTGGAAGAAGTTCTGGAGAATACCCCAATACAGGTGCGGGGAAACTTAATTTTTCTTTATGGTTTAAAAAGCAGAGAAAGATGTGGACAAGGGTAAAAGAAATTGCCATAGAACATTTGATGTGGTCGTTTTGGTGGTAGTGTAGTGAATTTTAAAAATCACCTCACATGTAGTGTTTTGTGTGTTTTTTTTTTTTTAACTTAAGGAACTTTGCAGAATCTTGAAGTAGCTTTTCTCAAATTCAGTCTTTTTCTACATGGCTTCCTTGCATGAGTCTTTTCTCTGACTTCAGCTGTACCTAACTATCAAGGGCTGTCATTCTGTGCTGATAATGATGATTATTTCTTAAGTGAGTGGTAAGTGTTGAGAAGACAGGCCAGGAGAAATATGTTGTCATTGTCACATATGCTTTTTTACTTTTATTTTTGAAAATTACTTCCTCAAGGTGAGGCAGCGATAAATTTTGAAGTTGCAGCGTGGCAATTTGCATCACTGAGCCACCGTCCTTCTCCTAGAGAATGAAATAGAACTAAGCAGAAATCATTGCATTGTAAACTGGATGGTGGTTCAGCAGTACTTTGTAGGTAGATGGTAATCAAAGCTATCCTCACTCAAACTACCTGATTCATATAAATAGCATTTTTCTGACTTTTCCAGTAGATGTTGCTGGAGAGCAAAGAAAAGATAATTTTTTTACAGGAAAAAAAAAAAAAAGAAAGAAATGCTGTAGACTTACAAAAGGCAAGGAAAAGATCCTTCTCCCCAAACTCTGCTGATAGCATTTTGTATAATTTGCTAATTAATGAATTAGATTGAATCATTACCTTTTATTATGTTCTATAGGAAGCTATTAGAGCTTGAGTTAGATTTTAAAATTATGAGATTGTTCTCCTTAGTCCCAATATATAATGTCTGTTTGCTGTTTTCCGTTTTTAAAAAATCAAGTTAACTGCACATTACTATTCAGAACATTTCATCCCTGAATGCTGAAACCCTTTAACATGCAAATATGATGTCAGAGGAAGAACTGAAATAGAATACCCTGAGAAGAGTAATGATCAAACGCATTATAAAAATATGCACCAGTTGCCAACATGTAATGAAATATTAAGAAATTAAAAGCATGCAACCTCTAAAGTAATAGAATTTCATTGCTCTGAGACTGTTTTCCCACTGAATATTAAGTGCTTAATAGATCTACCCGTAAAAAACAATCGAAAACCTACATGGTTTTTCACTGAAGTTCTTTCATTATATGATTTTGAAAAATTAGCCCAATAGGATTTTCCTCAGAATAGGAAATGTAATTAACATTGGATATTAAGTGCCAGATTTGCCAAAGCAAAATCCACAAGGCTTGATGGAGAAAATAGGAATGCAGAGAGCAAATAGAAGTGCTAGAAGCTGAGGAGACCCACGCTGGAACTACTCTGCTGGTAATCACTCTGATAAAATGACAAAGACGTCCCCAAGGAGCCCAGGATTCTAGTACCCAGACACGGACTGATGCAATTTCAGGCAACCAATGACCTCTATCTATGGGAATATTTATTTTTGGAAATGATCAATTAACTGATTTCAATTGTGAAAGAAAGTATATATATATATATATATATATATATATATACATATATATATATATATTTTTTTTTTTTTTCAATGTGAGGAGACTGTTAAGCGTTGCAAAATCACTTACAGAGAGTTCAGGGGTTCGACCTCTGTTGGAGAGCTTTGGGTTTTCCTTACCTTAGGCATACCTAGCTCTGTGCCCTGTGGATTTTTCTTTTGCATTGAAGCACTTCTATGTCAGTTTTTGTTCCTGAGGTGTGAAATACTCCATAGGATGTTTTGATTGAACACCTTTCTTTTCTTTTTTTATATCTTCCCTTTTCCAAGAGGAAAAAGCTTGTGTTTAGAAGGCATGAGTGTCAGCGACTTCTGTGTTATGATTAGTACTGTTAAGTCCACCTGGTTGTAAAGAGATTTAAGGTGATGATGATGATGATGATGATGATGATGATTTTACTTTGATTCAAATTGATTATTTGTGTTTGACACAGTGGTTTGTTGGTTTATGTGTGTGTGTGTGTGTGTGTGTGTGTGCCTTTAAAAAATAAAGCTTTACAATTTGGTGCCAGAATTTATATTCAAGTTCTGTATTATTTGCTATTGGCTTCTAGGTCTCCTTCTTAAATTGGAACTCTCGAGAACAGACTATGCCCAAAGCACCGTGGGTTGAATGTGCCAATGGTACTACGAACACAGGAAGGTCTATCCTGTCTCACTAACAGCCTTCTAAAGACAGGGATACCAAGAGAGCGCCTAATGTGATAAATGTACAGGGTCCTCCCTCCCTCCCTCAGCAGAGCAGGGAAGAAAAGGTTGCTGCAGGTTGAGGGGATCCTTTGAATTAGCAGTGGAAGATGAAAACCTGGAATGATTCTGGTCAGGCCTATTAGAGGGACACGTGGCAGGCAGTGCCCAAAACCAAGATTGATACTGGAACAATGGAAGGCCTGGAAATCAGTGTGTTTGATAGCTCCTGGAGAGGTGATCTGGCAGCTTGCAGATGAGTTGAGACCCAGATGAGAGTGGGATTGATTGGACTAGTGAGTTACTGCCATGCTAGGCAGTTACATTAAGAGATTCTGAAACACCTGTCTAGGGGGCACCTTTCTTCCCATTGAATTGCAGCCTTAAGGAGCTATTGAAACTATTAGGATGTGGTGCTACCTTTTAGGAATGTTGTTGAGAAAACAGTGAGAACGCTTAGTCTTGGAGCTAGAGGCCAGTGAATCAACTGTTGCATTAGCCTAGATGTAGGTAGTGAAGTTGAGAGAGATTACGAAGGGGAAGGAGAATGGCTAGAGAAGCACCTTTCTATTATAAAATTATTGCAATTTCTTCTCTGTACTGTAGATGTCATGGCCTCATTAGAGAGGGATTTTTGTGTATATGCATTTGTTATCATGTTTTCTTGAGGAAAACCTTCCCCATTTGTTGAAGATGAGATCTGTAGTTCCGAAAATATGGTGTTCTATCTGGGCTATTTGGGCATAATCAATTAGTGTTATGTTTATCTCTGTTCTGACATTGATCAAGTTGGATTTTTATGATCTTTGAGAGTTTTCATTTCTCTGAAAAGGAATAGACTTTATTTATTGGAATTAATTGCCTTTCTGAATTTCCAGTGCTGTCAGTTACTTTCTCTAAACCTCGACTAGCTCACCTTGAACTCTTTGACTGACAAGCTCCACCATGGAGAGGACTCAGAATGTATAATGGAAATTTATATGTAAACGTATACGATGTTTCCTTGCATTCAAGACTCTTCACAATGAAGAGGAGAAAAAAATAATTATCAGTGCAATTAAAGAAGTGGAGTGTCACAATTTTTTATTTCTCACAAATGCAAGTTTTACCAGCCTGTTCACTTGGACAGGGTCACCACCATCACCTCAGAACCAAAATATAGATGAGTGACTTTCCTTGTCCTTCAACCACTTTAATTTAATTTGTTCCATTTACTTTTCCAAGCTTTTCATCTTCCCACCATTTTAATACCATCAGAGATGGGGGGCTGCCCATGACATTCACACTTGACATTATGAAACACAAAAGACATCACTCATGCACTTGACTGCATTACAATGCAAGGAAAAAATAGATCCCAAAGGCTTAGAAATTATTGTCTCGTACCTTGAATGTAGGTGGAGTTTTTTTTTTTTTTCCTGTTTCCTTCAGCCTGCCTTATTTGACTGTTTTGCTTCTGTGTATTCTCAGAGGGTTCTAAAAACCCTGGAAAAATCAGCACTGACAAATCTGTAACATACACATCCTTATATTCACCAGAGGTGTGTCCTTTAACCTAATGGTATTACCATTAGGTTTTATTTGCTTTGCTTCAACTACATTGTGATAAACATGCTGAAGTTGAGCTTGCACCTGAGCTGCCTTTTCACTCTTGACTTTGGTCGGACAGTTGTGATCATACCTTTTCCTGCTCACAGATCTGCATTTATCCTACTTCTTCTATCATTACTGGTCAGGCCAGAGATGTACTTAAGTCCACAGTAGCCTTCATCGTTTCGTGTGTGTGTGTGTGTGTGTGGTGTGTGTGTGTGTGTGTGTGTGTGTGTGGTGTGTGTGTGTGTGTGTGTGTGGTGTGTATGTGTGTGTGGTGTGTGTGTGAGGGCAAGTGGGGGGGGGGTTCCACTAAAAGTTAGTATAAGTGCACCCAGACCATCCTTTCCTTACTATTCTGTACCTTCTGTTCAAAGATGACTCCCCACCCCATGTAAGACAACACTTGTGACCTGAACAAATAGATTATCAGATTGTGGCGGGTCCATTCGGTAGTATTACATCATTCATCGAGATCATGTGTGCTATAGGCTCGGTAAAACAACCAGCTCCACAGTATCCTGCAGGTTTAATATAGTTCTGCAGCCTTGTACTTGGGGAGGATTTCTGTAATTGGAGACAATCTGATAAGGAGAACTTTTTAAGCCATTGGGGGATGAAATACAAGTTTTTGAAAAATGTGACTCTACAGGCTTGAAGCTGAATGGATTTAACAAATTTCTCTTAACTGGACAGAATCCTAATTGCATATGGAGTGGAGTCCTGCTTATCCAGGGTTTGAATTTCTAGCATAGGGATTATTGAGATTTCTTACTGCCTTTCTGCCTTCACTCCAGATACCTGATGTGAATCATTTCTCTAATCGGTGGCCCTTCCACTAATGATCTGGAAGAGCATATTTGAGCAGAAAAATCCAAACCTGTGGATTATTATTCAGGAGGTCTAATTAGGTAAAGAGTCTAGGTTTTTAAACTATTTGCTAAAATTGACTGGCTAAATTCCAACTTGGGGGCAGGGAGCTATCTGTCCAGTTACAAATAGTTTCCCATAGCTGTTGATGGGCTGCTATCTTACCAAGCTGTTTAAGGAACACAAAAATAACCAGAATTCTGGTTTCATTGTTCCCTTCTTCTCTCACCAGACCAACTACCATGTTAAATTAACTAGTTGGCAATTGCTCCTAATAGGTCTTTTAAAAGGACATGTGGATCAAGCAAATGTATCTTGTGGGGTAGATCAGGTTTCTGATTTGCATATTCCTCTGGTGTTAAATACACAGTGGTTTGTTGGTGCTCATAGCCCAGTTAGTTTTTCTCCAACACTTGTCTGATCCCAGTTCTATCACTGGCAGCATGCCAGGCAATCCTTGATAAATTATTTATTTTTAGGATTTGACTCACTGAAAGTTCTAGGCATGGAGACCTCTGTATCTATTAGATATATTCACAGAATCAGAATTTGGTTTTCTTTACTATTTGTTTACTTGTGACAGGGATATCTGCAAAATCTTACGGCTATGTGTAAGACTGTCTGATCTAAGAGTTTGCTCTTCTCTTACATCATCCCTATTAGACAAATGTAAATGTTAGACAACTGGTAGTATTTCGAGGCACCTAATTAAAATTCACTAGATGTGTCTATTTCTAAATGTATAATGTAATGTAAGTGATAAAATATACTCTATATAATATAATTGACACTACAGGCTAAAGGGCACAAAGTGGTATTGTCTTCGTAGTACTTTAAAAAATGCTCTTTTATCACTAGATTAAAAATGAGTCCATTAGAAAGAAAGTTATTCGAAGTTTTTAAATGTCCAGCTGTAGCTGATTATGTAGTATAATGGCTAATAGTTTTCAATCCATGTTTTAAATGAAAAATTAGCCAGTAATATAGTTTATAGAGCTTACAATGTAGAAGAACAGTCAGAAAAATCATTGGCAAATTTAGTTAGAAGTGTTGTATGAAGAACATGCATTTGTGTTTATGTGTACATTTACATATATGTGTATGAGATTATACACAAATAATGCATGTAAAAATATATGTATGTGCATTTATCAAGAGAGAAAGAAACTGAATTGGTATTTGCCTGGTAAGATATAGTAGGAGCATATTCCTAGTAAAATATTGTGCTTTTTTTTCCAATTGACATTATTAATTTTATATAATCTGATGCAATATATGCTAGATGCCAGGAAGACCAAGGTGAACAAGGCATAGATTGAATCAGGGGCCTCTTGCACGCTGGGCAAGTGCTCTACCGTTGAACCACACCTCCAGCCCAAGGCATAACTCTGAAGGAATTAGAAGCTGGTTTAATGTTGAATTTTCTAACACAAATGAATAATTGGAAACATTGCAAGAGAGAAAAAGCAAGAACTACAAAGCCATTTGAGCCTCACAAGATACTTGTACAGTTTATGTGCTTGGCCTGGTCAGGCAGAGAGTCGAAAAAGAAATACAGACACTTAGGATTTGCGGGAGAAGATCCTCATATAAAATGATCTGCTTCCAACTAAAAATAAATCTGGCTTTATGAAAAAGCCAAGCTAGAGAGTCTGAATTCTCTTACCACCCACTGCGGATGCAGGTCACAAACCAAAGATAGGATCAGTTTGGCTGATATTCACTGTTCTCTGAGTCCTGTACATCACTCACCCAACTGAAGAGCACAAGGGAAGGTCTTGTCAACGTGCTTAGCATTACTCGTGCTTTCAGTGGGGTTTGTTTGAATGTATATTATCAAGCATATTTTTCCAAAATGAAATGGGCTCACATAATTGAGATCCTTTTATTCTCAATCTGTTTGGTGTTTACAAGGTATTAGTCTTATGTGTTCAGAATCACATACTGCATGTGATTTATACACACACACATGTAGTCTCTAGAGGTCAGTAGAATATAAGAAATGGGCAGACACTCATGTCTAGATGAGACCCACAGATTCTGGAGACCATTTTTCAAATGGTAAAATGATGATAGTCAACTAATGAACATTAGAAACTGAAATCATTAATCAGTGTTAACAGAACAGTCATGTCATTCTTGTTCCTGAAATGAATCTAATCTATTTGTTTTAAGCAAATTTCAGATAAATGAACATTTACATGGCAAGAACCTTGATAGAAGTCCAAGCTATAATTACTTTATTATGGTTTATTCTAATAGCCTATGATTCTCCAGAACCATCTTTAAAGATTTTTTTAAATGGTACCACAACAAAAAAGGTAAATTGTTTTTAAACACTTGACTATTATATCCAAAGCACTGTTTCTATTTTAGCTGCCAATTGAGTCCCCTTGACTTTTAGAAATGAATGATTTGATGATTTATGTGTTGCAATTTTATTTGTTCTCATGAACTAAACGTCCCTGATGTTGCAAAATGTATGAGAAAATTGTGATTTATTTTATATATAAAGCTAAAATTGTTGACAGCCCAGCACATTGCTGCATTGTTGAGTATGCTTATCAAGTTTTTCTCTGGAAAATTCATACACAAAAGGTGTAGAAAAGGACGGCATGGAGCCATAAACTGTTTGACAGCGAACCTTCGCTGTCAGTGCCTCTCACAGACCATCCCATGCAAGAGAAATCAGTGCCATAGGGACTCAGATTTCATGTGAATCTAAGAATGAATGATTCTCTTTTAAGTTGAAGTTATATGCCTTGGCTTAGAACATAATATGTCTTATGTGTGTTAATATCACTCAGACTTAGAACTATCTGTCAATAAGCTATTCCCATATTCATTTATTTATGCTTTTGTGGATTGCATTCTTAGCTCAGCCTCCTCCAAGATCAATCCTGTATCAAGGGCTGCAAACATAATACCTACAGGGGACCAGTCAGAAATGCGGCAGTGGGAGGTGACGGGGACTCATGGAATAGGGAAGAGACACTGCAACTAATATACATGCACCAAACCTGTACTGCCCTAAGTAAAACAAGAGCTACTAAGCATATTTAGAGAGTGACTGTGTAGAGTATTTAAGAGAACTTTAGACCACAGTGGCTTCTTTCATCACCATGAGATTCCCAGAAGATATTCAATAAATATTAATGGAGCATTTACAATGTGTAATCTACTTTTACTTGGTCACCAATTATTAAATGAGGGAGATACCATTTGTATCCTGTCCTTGAAAAGTTTATATTGCAACAGGAAGTCTCCGCTGCACTATCTCCCCCATCTCTGGGCCCCTACATCTATCCTCCAAGACTTCTGCACTTTCTGTCCCAAGCCTGCCAACATCCTTAACTCTTCACAACATCCATTGCCCAGTCCTTGTGGATACCCATCTCTCTTGTCTCCTTGAACACTCTACTTCCTCCAGGCTAACTCCTGTTCCTCTTTGAGGTCTCAGTTTAAATGTCACTTTCTCCTAGAAGTTTCCTAAGTCTCAAGGAGGGGCTCCTATGCTGTGACCCTGCAACAGTCCATTCACCATGTATGTTTTGGTTGTTCACTGTCTATGTGAGCTGGGAAGCTCAGTGAGGACAGGGTCCATGTGTGCCTGGCTTGAACACTGCTGCTTCACTGAGCCCTGGTATAATGATGGCAGCCTTATGTTTATTCCGTAATGTTTGAGTCAGTGTTGAAATATATAAGTAATCGCCATGCAATGATAAATTAATTAACAGGTACATCTCTTCATGTATATCCTGACATAGATCCAATCCCCAAGTTCCAGAACAGACCCATCCTTCCAGTTGGAGGTGGGTGTGCACTTTTTACTTGTTTTCTTTTTGGCCTTTGATCCTGTAACTTGTGATGGAAGATAGACTTGTTGGGGGAAGGGACCCTAAAGTTGGTTACTGCCTCTCTGCTATAGAGATCCTTGTCAAAATATCAAAAGTTGGATGTTAAGTTTGCTTAAAGAGACCAGGGACTCTGAGCACTGCAACCCTAAGTATGGTTACTCAGTATGAGGAGTTTGTAAGGCACTGATGATTCAGAAAGGATGATGCAAACTAAATGCACACAGACATGTTTTCAGTTGGGTCTAGGGGACCAGGTCACTTTATGTGAGCGTCTTCTCGCCACCAAATCATATTTATCTGGCTTTTTATTTCCAATCTTCTTTCTTAAGTATTCCCATTTCTTTGTTTTTTTCCCCTTGTATTTGATAAAATCAACCTGTTTCTAGTTGCTTGTAATTTAATGAACCTATTAAGTCCCAATCTCCTTTTCAACACTGTGCAGCTTAAGTTTGCAACCTTATCACAAGGTTCCCCAGAGACTGCACCATCTTTCCAAGCTAATGGACACACTTAGGTGACTGAGTAGTTTCTGATGCATGTGATGGTTTTCTTAGCACCCATTCCACTTCTGTTTGTATTTATTTTTACTTTGAATTTGGCCATTTTAGTAAAGCCGTGCCCTTAAAGTAGAAAATTATTCTCATAGCATGCAGAGCTATGGTTAAGACGTGCTAGGGAGTGATATTGGCCAAATTTTATTGTTGTGTTGTGTGCAGGAATGGATATGTAACAACGAATCTCATCAAAATGTACAACTATAATGCCCCAATAAAAAAATGTGAAAAAAAATTTTAAAGGTTAAAAGAATGGACTTGAAATTAAAGTCTAGACATTTTTAATCTTTTATGATTTAGAATCAAATTAATTTCAGGTATTACCATTTTTAAATGTGCAAGAGTTTGATGAGTTTTGTGAGAGGCATTAAGAATGTGGTGGGGAAAATATGCAGATATGATATCTTTATCATTATTGCTACTTTTAAGGACCTGCTTCTTTTATCATGGAACCCTGTGCTCTATTGTTTTTTTCTTGATATTGTCTAAAGGAATATTTTATAAAAAAGGATAGGGGGGGATAATACTCGTGTATTTATTTGATTAGAGCAGCACTGGAATGATAAGACTTTGGAAGAACTGAAGCATCCCGGGCATAGCATGTGGGGAGGACGGCGCTACCACTTGTTCTGTGGGTGGGGGACACTTCCTGTCAATCATCAGGGAGTCTATTTTTTTTAAAATATTGCATTAGAGCAGGTAAAAAGAGGTTGCAGATTAACAATAAACAAATTATCTCCTTCATCTCTGGCAAAAACATTAGAACTCACCAATCAAAACATTTTCCCCAAAATGCATTGTCTGTATTACATAAACAATCTCACAGCCACACTCAAAGTTATGTAGACAATAATATAATACAAATGTTATTCCAAATAAATAATTATTTTAAAGTATACCGTAAACATAAAAGGCTTGTCAGTTTGCCATTCTTCAGACAATATGCAGGTTTGGTTATGTGAATCCACAATGATAATTTCTGTTTTAATTTTTTCTATGAACCCCTTTGTTCTATCTTTGATTCCAGGAGTATCATCTCAAACATCCATTTATTTTTTTTTTAATTTGTTGTTGTTGGACTCTTCCAAGAATGTGTTTTATATGTGGTGGATGAGAATTGAACCCAGTGCCTCACACATGCTAGGCAAGTGCTCTACCCAAACCCCAGCCCCAAAACATACATTTCTGCTTTCCCTTCCCATTCTTCATGAAAGAGGATCCTGTTAAATCCTCTCCTCCATCTTATATGGAAATTCTTAACACCAGTGATACTTCTTTATCTTTCTTCTTCAATAAAAAGTGTCCACAGGGGGGAAAAAAGTAATTCTTTCAAAAAATGGAATATATTTGGTATGAACACAATATGTATCATTAGAAGTAAATTGTAACTGCCTTCTAATAAATCATAGTATCCTTCATTTCTAACACATTCTGGAATGAATAATAATCAATATCAGAGGAAAGAAAAAAATCACTTTAATTTAGTGAAATGATTTCACTTCACCAAAATATGGACAGTATTTTTAAGAAAATGACCTTTGACTTTTAGCTCAGGTGTATTTTGCAATTTTTTTTAAGGCGCTCGTGGATTTGTTAACATTAAATTGGTAATTGTTGAGCTCTGAGGGGGGTGCAGCAACTTCAGTCTGAGCTTATTACAGTGTAAAATATGGATTGCCTTTACCCTAATGGCCTCTGAATCCTATTACCATCCCATTAGAGAGTGTGGGATTTTAGTAATTCTGTTGTTGTTTCCACTGGGCAGTGAATATAATGGGGGAGGGCAGGGGTTAATGCGATTCATCTCTTTTAATACTTGTAACTCCAGGTCCCTTATCACTCACTGTGGTTTCGTTAGGGTTTTTTCCCCTTCTTTCTGTATCTTTGAAGACCCGTACATCGCTCTGTGCCTCTCCTAACCAGAAGAGTTTGGGGAATATGTTGGTGCTTCTTAGGCTAAAAGAGAATTTTAGATACTAACTATTCATAAACCAAAGATAAATAAAGAAGGCCACACATCAACTTGTTGTGCCACTGGCTGTGACTCAGGAAGGTGTTCAGTGACAGCCATGGTGCCAAGAACAGCACTGAAATAGCTTCTCAGTCACCATGATGTATGAAGGTTCTCGGAAGGAGAAGCATGATAACAGAGGGTCAGATCTGTGCATACCCCCGTGCTGGCTAAAATGTTTCCATGCATTCCTGGGGACAGCTATGTCCTGGGTGCTAACCATGCTAGAGAGAATTTTGAAGGATTTCATAGTGACAGGGATTCTATTTCTTTAAAGAGAGGTTTATGAGTTAATTCCCGACATCCCAGACATGCTCAGTTGATCTACACGTCTGATTATGTATCTATGGTTTTATTCATGAAATTTGTTTTTAGCTAATACAGCCTTTTCAGAATAAATACGAACATCAGATTACTTCTCAGTATGTCAAAACAAATTAGTTTCCCACAGTGATGCAGTGAAAGGTGTAACTATTTTCCCTTTTCATATGTCAGAAAGCATTACTGGGACCTGGAAATTCCCACTTCCCCCCACCCCCTTCAGCCCATGAGCCTGGTGGTTTGCAAAGGTCTGTTTTAATGCCTGAGCCTGGTGACCTAGAGCTCCAGCACCCCCCTCTGCTGCCATTAATGAGAATCACATGCTGAGATCCAAAGAAGCAACTGTGCTCTGAAAAAGGATGCAACTGGCAGGAGGTGATCAGACCATTTCAATATGTTGAAAGTGAGTGATACTCCCAGGCTTATTGTTCACCTTCTCTGAGAATTAAGTTTTCCTGGGTTTCATCATAAACGAAATGAGTGTGCAACATAATTGCAATATAGAAATGTCTACTGGGTAATAGTAAACACCAGTGTTCCCGGACAGGGGATTTTTCCTGCTCTCAATATTTTGATTGCCCCCACCTGGTTCTGGTTGATAGATTAAGCCAGGTAGTGGTGCTTGAAGATAAAATGAATTGTGTATTGGCATTGAAATTCATACATCAAGTTTTTCCTTAATTTGAGACAACACGTATCCTATTTCTAGATAGATCATGAGAGTGTTTTTATTTTTTTATCATTTGGGTATGGTGAGTGAAATTCATTTTAGAAGACAGTTATCTAGCTACAAATACAATTAGTTTTCATTCAAATAAATTGATAAGAATAAGTGTTGTTAAGGGATACTCTTTCCTTTTGATCCTTGGTAATGGACTTTTTCATTCATTTCTGTTTTCACCATTGCTTAGGAAGCATAAGCAAAACAAAACAAAAATAAAATCTACCATAAGTATGCTTTGGTGTAATACTTAATCTTTAAGAAACAGCACATAAGCATGTGATGGTTTGAATATGTGATATCCCCCCCAAATTTATGTGAAACAAAGCAAGTAAGTTCCGAGGTGAAATGATCAGATTATGAGACCTGTAACCTAATCGGTGGATTAATCACTGATATTAACCACTAATATAATCAGAACCTTCAGCCTCACTCTGCCTGCCTGCAGTATCCATCCCGGGTGATACCGGTTATGTTCACTGGGGTGTGTCTGTAGTTTATATTTATTCCTGATGAACAGAGCACTCTCACTTTCTGCTTCCTGATGGCCATGTCCTGAGCTGTTATCCTCTGCCATGCCCTTCCACCCTGTTGCTCTGACCCACCTTGGACCCAGAGTTATGGAGTAGGCCACCTGTGGAGTATGACCTCTGAAACTGTGATCCCCAAATAAACTTTTCCTCCTCTACATTTTGTTCTTATCAGGTCTTCTGGTCAAAGCAATGAAAAAAAAAAAAACAGACTAAAAAGAAAGGACCATTTGCAGATGATTATAGCATGCATGAAGGAGACATGTAGAACCTGTGTAGAATGACAATTTGCTTTGTTGTTAAGGACAGCGCAGGATCCTGGATATTCATCTGGTGAAGTATAGGCCTCTCCTTGACATTTTATCACTGGGTCTCATTTAATTCATCTAGCCTCTTTATTCTTGAAACTTCTCCAGATCTCCAAGAAACATAATCATAAAATGACACTGATATTTCTCTCTGTGCGAGAATGATGTATTATTTTTTTCCGGGTCATGAAAACACAGAGCTGTCATTTGTTGTGTCTGGGTGATGTTTCCTCGATTCAGAACAAATCAACTATTACCACTTGTTGAATATCAAGAATCCAGTAATGAAATTTAACTCTGCATAAGACTAGATATTTTTTAACTAGTATCATAATTCTAACATCTGAATTGTGTGGAACATAGGAATGATGAAAACCATATCTTATATATCTTATATATCTTCTGATGCTTTTTTTAAGAGTTATATTCTCCAATAAGTATTTAGTATCAACAGGAACTAACATTTTATCTGAAAAAAGAAAATATTTGTGTGTGTGTGTGTGTACACTTTACATTTAAACATAAAAAAAAATAGTCCTTGCAGAAAATTTGGAAAATTCAGAAATTTTTAAACAAAATAAGGATCCTATCTATGTCTGTTTTTGTTATTATTGTTATTTTTACCAACTTACATAAGTATTTTAAAAACTGGGATTTGTTTTTTTCTTGCACCTATCATACTATGGGAATTTTCTCTTTTATTAAATAATGCTCAAAATCATTATATTTATCTACCAAATTATGTGCCTTTAAAAATACAACACTAAAAATAGCTTTCAATAATTTTACAATTTTAAAAGTCAACTTATATGTTTCTAAAAACAATAATTTGGAAATAATATACAAATGAAAGTGAAATTATTTTGAATTGCCATTATGAGAAGCTAAGCATTCAGGCTGGGACGTAGCTTCACAGGAGAGTAGGCCCTGGTTCCATCCCCAGCACCAGAAAAAATAATAATAATAGCCACTTCAATAGTTTGTGATGTTTTTGCCATCTTTGCCTATATACATAATAATTTTAGTTCTTTTTTAAATGTATGTCTTCGCTATTATATTACAGTTAAATGTTTGATCTCTTGATCTATTCACTTTCGACTGAATCTCTGCTTAATTACATTATTCTAAAAACATCAAATATCTTTATTTAAAAGAACTTGACATTTTTCAAATATAGGAAACTGTGCTTGGCAAATTCACTGCTAATATTTTACCACAATAAGCTTTGGGTGGCTTTTCACGTGAAGGTCTTTTAAATCTTTACATAGCAAGTCATCATCTTACATTTTTAGATACCTTGAATTGTTTCTCAGCTTTTAAAAAAATTCCATTAACATTCTAATAAATATGTATTATATCTTCTACTAGTAATTTAAAAAGTAATGCTATAATGACATTAACATTTTTAATGCATTTAGGAATGTGAGAGTGGTGAGAATCTATTTTCCTCAAATAGTTAATTTACCAATAGGTTTTAAACTATACTGTGTATTAAATATTTTATTAAGTAGGTTTTTTTTAGGGCTTTATGCTCTTTGTAATATGCTTGAATACTTTTTTGTTTCATTATTGCACTGGTTTGGTACAGTAAATTTATAGTAAGCTCAGTGTGAGAGGAGGAAAGTCTCCTTATTTTTCTCTTCAGAATATCTAGCTTAATTTTTTTTTTTTTGGTCATACAGTTGAATCCATGTGTATATGTAGACAAGAAGACAGTTGGTTCCATTTCTTACAAAATTTTTTTCTTCAAGCCTCTTTAGTTTGATGGGGTTTTGATTTTTCTTTTCCACCAATAACAATTTTTCCCTTCAAATATTTGGGTTTGTTTGACCTTTTTTTTTCTTTGATTTGTCTTAATCCGCCCATCCTCACAAAAATTCATTAAGTATCCTATGGATTTTCATACAATGCTACTAAAATTCCTTCCATATCTCCTTTATTTCCTTCTTGAGTGAACACATCTAAGAGATAATTCTTAAAATAGCCTTTTCTTGACACTTCATAATAGCTGTTGTCATATTAAAAGCTTTGACAAGTTTTACAATGAAAACTTGATTTATTTGAACCCATCTTGCCCCAGGTTTAATCAACAACATAAATATTTTTATATTTTATTTTTGGAGGCAGGAGGAAGATTATTTGGTTTGATGGTTTGTGTTCTGTTGTAGGGTAAATGTAATAGCTATTACTCAACCAAGGAACTTACAGAAAGTATTCAAAATGGCCAGGAATTATTCCAATCAATTTTAATTTCCAGTGAGCCTTGTTTCTTCTAGGTGTAGAAAGAAAGATAATTGTACTTGAATTTTAAATGGTAGTCTTCAAAGCATTTCACTCACCATTTTATCTTATGGTAATTATTAGTAATTCTAATTGCATAGACAATGTTATACAATCATTCTGCATAACTTCACGATATTTTTGGAGTAAATTAAGCTGCTTGGTGATCAGTTTTTGTCTGTAAAATGGGACAGTATCTTGGAGAACATTATGAACAGCATAAATCATGTATCTGAAGCCCTTAACCCTGTTTCTACACAGGATTGCCATTTACAAAATGAGAGTTGGCATTATTCTCAATAATCATGTATATGAGAAATGATGGGACATGATCGCTGCTCTGATAAATCTTAGCAGTGGTGTAATAAGAGGTAACAATTTCATAATGCTTTGCAATTCACATATATTTATGTGTTCACCACTGAGAGGGTAGGCATGCAAATACATAAAGGAGAAGAACAGGGAAATATAGCCAGTGAGCTGAATGCAAGTCAAGCAAAGCTCCTGTGGACGTGGCGATTCTCTGTGGCTGCCTGTGCCCATGCAGAATGAGGTAGGCGCTCCTCCTTGCTCTCTGAGGACTTGATCCAGGTGGAGCTCTGAAGGATGTCACGCCCTGATGGAACTGAATCAAAATCATATCAAATTGAAATTCCTCAGCCCCAAGTGCTTGCTGAGTTAGGTTTCTTCTTTGTTACCCTTTTATGGAATGTGATTTTAAAAGCATCCCAAAGTTGTAAGTGCCTTTGGGTCATGCTGACATCTGATTCATCAATGGGTAAACATCCTGGAGTTGTTCCTGGAGCACCCTTTTATCCTCCTGGAAGCGAAGCCCCAGCTCAGCAAGAACAATGTGGAAATGTTGGTAAACCTCTTTATTACTTTAAGTCTAGACTCCTGTAATTCTCCATTTGCGGGTCTTCTGAACTGGGTTATTTATAGGATGTAACTTAAGAGTATGAGGCGGCCCTGATCCTTCCTGGCATTTTGTCACCTCAGCATATTTGGAACCATCAATTCAATCTTGTATTGGTTACCCATAAAATTTTACATTGATTGTGAAGTTGTTTTACTGAAGCAAATGGCGCCTCAGAGATGTGGTTTCATTCTGCAGTCTTATGGATTTTTCTTTTACCAAATCCAGTTGCTCTTAAAGACTTAAATTTGGATGTCTTTGATATGTACCATGAACTCGAAGTAGGAATATTTACAGTTAAGTTCCTTAGTTTTAGCTTTTATTGTAGTTTTAAAGATAACCCCACCTTTACTTCAATAAAAATACATATTCTTTAGAAACTAAAAAAAATAACTTTTTTCCATTATAATTCTGATACCCAATTTTATAAGGAAAATATATTTTGAAATATTTTTCTAGGCTTATTCTATAAAATGGTGAATGCAATGAGGTTCAGACTTATTTAGCAACCTGTTTTCAAACGATGTTATTGTAGTCTTTTTCTGAGCTTTAAGAACATTATTTCAATAGTTGCATAATATTTCATCTTATGAAATGTGTGATCTGTTTAATTCACTTAGCAATGATTCCCAAATAAATATGTAGCAAGTGCTTATTCTTTATACGGCCCTGCCTTATCCTCTGAAGATGCAGAAACAGATAAAGAGAGACACCACCCAAACCCTGGTGGAATTAATTCTCCACTATTGGTGATTGGAGCTACTTTTACTTTGGAGCTATTACTAAAAGAAATGACTTTAGCTCTTAATTAAGTGACTCAAGAATATTTGATAAAGGCCAAATATTTACAATAATGACTATTCCCTGAAATGTTAATTTTTTTTTTTTAATTTGATCAGACTATCTCTGTTCATTCATGCCAAGAATGCTAGGGTTCTACCTTTCTCTTGGGCCCTGTCAAATAAAACTTTATTTTGTCCTTTGCCAAATTACATTCAGTTGTGAGCCTCACCGAAGAGCACACGGCTCTAGTCAGAGCTCATTGCTCCAGTTGTCTACTTAATCTGGGAGGAGAAGTAGGGAATTGAGAGTTACATTAAAGCTGTCAATACTTATTCTCATCTTCTCTTTAAATTCTGGTAGACACTAGAAAGGCAATATGTCAATCAATGGAAGGGTAACTGATGTGATACAGCAATTTGTATACGGGGTAAAAGGGGGAGTTCATAATCCACTTGAATCAAACCGTGTAATATGATGTATTAAGAACTATGTAATGTTATGAACGACCAATAAAAAAAAAAAAAAAAAAAAATTCTGGTTGTGCCTTTGGATGATAATCTATGCATTCTATTCTGTATGCTCAGTTACTAGAAATACTCATGAAATTGGGAAGAGTGCTCTTGGTTAAGTCATTTATTCTAGGTGTTGGGGAGAGACCACCTTGTAGAGAGCTTTGCCTTTTATTTCATAAGCATTCCTGGAATGGGGGCTTTGAATGAGCAGTCCTTGCAGATGCCATTAAGTGACAACCATGTGGCTATCAGGGATGAACGAAGTGCCTGTCTCTCGGAAATGGGGCTTTTTTCATTCATATCTAGACTTGAGCTGCATCCTTTAAGTTAGATGTTCTCCGCTTGATGGAAAGGAACATTGTATAAAATTGAAAGCATTTAAAAATACACAGTATTTAAGAAGAACTTAAATTCCTTAAATCTGTTAGTGGGTTAGAAATCTGGCTTGATGCATTCATGGTTAAAATTAAACCATATTAAGATCATATCTTACAATACCAGGTGCCAGCTTTCTGGTTCTTTCTGTCTTGAGCCAGCCAGGATAGAAGTAGTATTTCACGCTGGTAGATAACATCAGACTCTAAACCTGAATGCAATTCATGAGACATAAACCTGAGAAATCACAAGATATTTTCCTCTTTAAAATACATAATTGATAAACATATAAAGCTTCATCTATATACTCCATATGGGAGTATAGTAATGGACTAGGTCACTAAGAACCTGGATGGTCAGAAAGCAAGTCTACCTTGCAGGTATTAGATACCAGATATGATCAGGATGGCTTGGATCCAGCTGTCCTTTTGTACACCTGTGTACTTTCTGTGTGTTTCATACAAATTAGAATGTTTTTGTTCATTACAAAGAGCATTCTTTAAAGTCTAGAATCAGAATTGGATGTTGTTGAATAGTTGTGATTTTTGTGGCATGCTTCAGAATTTATTTTAAGGTTAGTCATTCAGAGAGCAGAGAGAGAAAATAGTGCATTCCAGTCTTTTTCCATAGAAAGAACTCACCTGAATCAGTGACCATCATACATCTTCCCAGAAGACTGAGAATCCGATCAGTTCCCTGGTGCCTCGATATTTTTGATATCCCAAACCCCTGCAATTTTACTTACAGATTAGGAAAAGAAAGGTGGATTGTCCCTGGCAGGTTGAAATGCATTATGTTTGTTCTGACCCCAGCTCAAATGAAAATAGAATGGTTCCAAACCTTAGGATGGTCCTGAAGCTAAAATTACTCATTGGAAACTGCCAGGGCTGATCAGTGCAAAATTGAGAAGCTTTTTTCGAGTCCTTCATTTGGAGTAACATCAATTTCAAGGATTTAAGATAATCATCTCACCTTATTATCAGATCAGTCTTCTTTTACATGGACAGCTACTATCTCTCAAGATATCCTTTCACTTATTAAAAAAGCAAAAGAAAAGAAAAGCTGTCAGAATCCAAAGCGAAATTGTAAAACTGAATCCAATAGCTGTGAGAAATAAAACTACATTTTATCTTTGTTAGTCACTTAAAATCAGAGGAACTCTAAGGTGCTGAGCAATACGTAGCCCAGCGTTGGTTTCTGACATATAGGGAAACAGAGTCTCAGAGAAGGAAAATGATTTCCTCAGTAAACTAGGACTATGAAGAAGATGAGATGAACTGGCTTTTGTCCCATGATCAAGAGTTTTGACATGAAATGTAATGTCACCCAGATTAGCACCAAATAGACCCGTTCTGAGACAAAAGGTTAATTTTTAAACCATTACATTACATTCTCAAAAAAAAAAAAAAATTACTAGCCCTCAAGCGTTTGTGAAGTATTTCTTGCGTTGCTGTTCTCATTAAGGAGAATAAACAGAGAACCGTTTGGATTCTTTAGTTGTTTAGTATTCCTTTAGCAATTTCAGACTTATTTGTGTCTGAAGAGGGAAGCCTCTTAAATCGAAACATGACATATAAACTAGCGGCTGGTTTTGACATTGAACTTCAGATCTAGGGTTGGTAAGAGTGTTTGCACTTAATGTTTGTAATGTACAAATAGATCCTTGTTTAAATCCTCAGCAAGAACAGCCTGAGTAAAGCTTTCTCCACCATGTCTCCCTTCACTTTCCTTGTCCATAAAACAAAGGAAGAGGACTTCATTGCAGTCACTAAGCATGGCAATCATTGGCGAGTCGAAATGACTGTTTGGTTTAGATGTAATTTCAGTGTGTAAATGTCCACATCAACCTAAGGATATTGTTAATAGAGGCAAAGCCTCCCGCCCTGATTGAAAGTCCCCCCTTTTGATTTGAACTTTCTTCTCTTATTTCTTCTCTGCCCCATGACCCCCAGTTCTCTTTCACACCACTGTTGCAAGTTTTATGTCAGGTGATTCAGCTACTGGGGATGATGGAAGGAGAGTAGCCCTGCTTCAGACCTGAGTATGTGTCAGAGAGCTTCCTGTCACTATCAAAAGTCAGCCTTGACAACTCAGAAAAGTAAATATTGCTCCTTTTTACTAGATTAAGAAACAGATTCTCAAAGCCGGAACAGTTTCTATGGTGCCCCACAGCTAGTGGGCAGGAGGCTTGGTTGTGATTCTGGCAAATCTTTTTTCTTCCTGTTCTGCTGGGCTGCTGTCTCTGGAGAACTTCCTGTTCTAGAGAGAACTTCCTGTTCTGCAGAGGGCTCCTCACTGGGCCTCAGTTTCACAAATTTCTTTAGTCTATTTCTATTTATTTAGAGCTTGGGGGGTATCAGAGATTGAAGTCAGGGGCACTAGACCATTGAGCCACATTCCCAGCCCTATTTTGTATTTTATTTTACAGGCAGGTCTCACTGAGTTGCTTAGTGCCTCGCTTTGCTGAGGCTGGATTTGAACTTGTGACCCTCCTGCCTCAGCCTCCTGAGCTGCTGGGATTACAGGTGTGCGCCACTGCACCTTGCCCATTTCTTTGCATTTCATTGAACCACTCTATTGTTCCAGTAGTGAATTTTCTATGTTAGTTACCAAAAAAAAAAAAAAAAAAGAAAGAAAGAAAAATGATTCAGAGACATCCAGAAACCTCTCTTTTTTCCATCAGGATTTCTGCATTAGGTTGGGAGGAAGGGATCCAAGATTTGCTTCAGCAGTCAGATCATCTTCAGTAGACACAAGATGCGCTAGAATGCAGAATCCCACTTTTCTATCTCTAGTTTCTAAATGAGTTGTCCCTGGGCTTAGCCCCATGTTCTGCAGATCCCAACCTCTTGACAGTAGGAGGGTTTCTTCTGGATGAAGTATTGAGATTGGAGCAAGTGTTGCTGGGGCCTCAAGGGCACATTTCAAATGTTCCCGGGATACAGGGAATGGTTCACTTAAACAGAATGGACAAAATAGTTATTTTATACCTAATTTTATACGATTTTTTTTTTTACAGCACTTGCATTTCAACTGTGTTTGAGGTCAGGTGAGGAATTTTCAACATGTGGCATTGTATAGGTACTCTAAAAGTTAGAGATTTGGGAGTATTTCAGATTCTGAGTTTTTGGATTAGGGATGCTCAGCCTATGTTCCTTCACCACACTTGTGATGTTTCATAACCACACACATATAGAGTGTTCTTGCTGTATGCATTCCATTCTGTGTTATCCGCCTCTCATCCTTTCCTGCCTCACATACTCTGAGTAGACAGGAAACACTGACTCAAAGGATGAATGAACGAACCCATGAATAACGGGATACAGCAAGATTATACTCACATTCCATGAGCTTAGATGCATTAACCCCGCCCCTGGGAGTCGGAGCGATTGGTTCACGAGAGATCAGTGAAGCATGAAGGAGTGAAGGAAAACTGGCACATGGACATCATATGTGGGCCACTGTCTGTTAGCTTTCCATTTTTACTTTACATACCAGGAGAGCAGATTGATATTGCATTTTAATTGTGTATATTAGAGGAAGGCATATGGTTACAACATTTTCTTATTTACCTTCTGTAACATGAAATTTGTCATTTTATTCCCAAAATAAAGGATTGAAGGGAGAGCGCCTGCTTCTTACACAAGTTCGATTCTCCCGTGCGAAAGTCTCCTGAGATGTGTAGCGAGTTCGTGCCAAGATGATGTTGGCACCATTTTCTTATTGCCATGGTGATCCCCAGCTCTCCTGAAATCTCAAGGGGGGCTATGATATTTTAAAAGCAACTTGAATTTTGGTAATTAAAAAGGCTGGAAAGAATACTCTTTCTACATTTTGCTAGCGTGGGTAAATATGGATAGCAAATGGTATCTGGGGTGGGGATATCATTGCGCTTTATTAGGTGGATAACCTCATGTTAGAAATGCTTCCTGAAAGTTCTGTGCAGGATATTTATGGCCATTCAGGGAGCCCTCCTGTGGTTTTTAAAGTACATCTAATCCCAACCTTCCTAGAAACAGCTATTCTCTTCTGGAGTCGATACCACTTTAACTCAGAGCTGAAGGTAGGATCGTCAAAGGATTTTAATGTGGAAGGCAGTATGTAATATATGTAAATGTTGGTAGTTATCAAAGTAAAGCAAAAAAAAAAGTGATTCTCTTAAACTGGAAATTAAGTTGGACAAGCATAATTCACACTGCAGGTTAATCATGCCCTCCCCCAACACAAAAGTCCTTACATTATGAGGGTTCTTTTGAACTTCATTTGAGCAATTGTGCTCTCCAAGAAAAGCTGCAAAGATTAAAGGGTTTTGTTTCACTTGAGAAGACGGTTGGAATTTTTTTTAAGGCATTTTGTTGAGCTATCAAGTGAACAAACACTTGGAATAAATGAAGGTGGGAAAAAAACAGTAGAAGGAAAAAATTATATCAGAGGGAATCCCAGGCTAGGGGCAGTGGAAGGCCCTCTTGTATCTTCATGAGTAATTTCATGTGTAGTATTTATAGCAGAAAGTGAGTAACAGTGTAAGGGAATATTTTGGTGTGTGAGCACCTGTCATCTTACCAGGGCAACACATCTTCAAGGGCACAGAAAGAAAAAGGGTGGAACAATGCTTTTTAATTAGGAAGTTTACAAACAAATGTGGATTCCCAATTTGCAGATGGGCATTTTAATTGATTTTTGCCAAACCTCCTACAACCTAGTGTTTAGTAATTAAAAATAAAATAACTCTCAAGTTCACCTCCTTTCATGGAATTCAAATCTGATTGTGTTTGATCATTAGCACCAACCTGAAAGTTAAGACTTTTCTACAGATCAGTTTGACTCCATCAGGAAAATATTGGCAACACAAATAGTTTGATGACCTTCTTGACAAAACATAGAAACCTGATTTCTTGTTTTAAACCCCTCTGGGTAAAAGTAGTTATTATGTTGTTCATCATCTTATTTAATGACATTTTTAGATGCTATGACCCAAAATAGAATATAGCCAGATGGTTCTTATTCAAATTTTTTATTTGTTTATTTGATTGATTTTTGTGTTGTGCTTAGCACAGAGATTTGGTGTTGTTTTTTTTTTAATTGTTATTATTATTATTATTATTTTGGTACCAGGGATTGAACCCGGGGCACTTAACCAACAGAGCCACATCCCTAGCGCTTTTCATTTTTTTTTTTTTAATTTTGAGACAGAGTCTCACTAAGTTGCTTAGGGCCTCCCTAAGTTGCTGAGGCTGGCTTTGAACTTGTGATCCTCCTGCCTCATCCTCCTGAGTCTCTGGGATTACAGGTGTGCACCATTGTTTTTCAATGAGCAAAATGACTCTACCATAGCTGATATCTGACCTGCTGAGGATAAAAGCTCAGTGAAGTGATGGAGAATAGGAGAAGAGCAATAAGAGCCTTGTCATTTCGTTTTTGTTTTCTGTATACCTGGAACAGAGGGAAAGTCCTCCCTGGGTATTTGATTGCACAAATATTTTAATGTTGAGACCGTGTCGGTAACTTTTTCCTCGTATGTTCTAATGGTGTGCTTCTATATTCAGTGTTTGAATCTACACAATTAATGAGAGTCAGGATTTTTGCTTTGTTTAGATAATATGCTCCTGAAATTAAAGGAGATTGATTTGGGCAGCTGGTTAGAAACTTTTTTCTTAATAGAATAAATATGAAGTGTGATGTGTTTGCTCTTCTTTAACCTAAGGGAGAAGGTTTTTTTTTTCCTTGTTTTTGAAGAACTGTGCTCAAAATTATCTACACTGTTTAAAAGAATGTCAGCATCCCCCTACTGCGTCTTAGTTTTTCTTTTCCTGAAAATAGATCCACAAATGTCATAAATTAGTCTGCAGATTTTACCTTATTATGCTTCCTCCTTCAAAAAATATGCAGGCAAGTGATTATCCGTGGAGCTCAACCCAGGGCTGATGAGTCGGTCGTAATTATCAAGGAGACATAATGAGATGAAAACAGCTCTTTCTCCAGGGCCTCTGAGTTCTCAGTCACTATCATCACCCTGTCATGCTGGGTTAACTGTTTTCTGCCCAAGAAGATGTCAACACAATTAATTTCACAGTTTCCTCAACTGATCAAGTTAGGGTTAATTTGCTCATCTAGGCAAAAAGATCCACATATGTTATGGGTGGATCCGATTTCTGGGTTCTTTGTAGGCAGATGAAACAACAAGGAAAATAAAATTGACATTCCTCCCTTGGTAAGCTTTGGGAGAGACACTTGTTCTGACTGTTTGGTACTTGCCATTTGACATTCCTTCCATCCGTGAGTCTTTCAACAAACAGTTTTCATGCATGAGCTTGGTGTGAGACCTTTGCCAGGTTCTGAGGGTCCGGTAGGAACCAAGCCGAAGAGCCTTGCCTTCCTGAAGTTTCTGTTCCACTTTGGGAAAAAGACCACTGCTGAACAACTGTTCCAGTAGATGTCATTAATAGAAAACCACGAAACAACTAGATAATTCATATGGTACTGGTAACTCGTCTCTACCTGTTAGAATCAACGTTAGCTACTTAAGAGCGTCTAGTAGAGCTTCCACAAAAATGAAAATATCCTACATCCATATTTTCCAAGGTGGTAGGTAGTAGGTTCATCTAGCTCTGAGAACTTAAAATGTGATTAGTGTGATTGAATTTTTAATTTTCCATGATTTTAGTTAATTTACACTAAATTTGGACAGCCACACAAGGCTAGTGCCAACCATATTGGACAGGGGTGGTCTGAAATTCATCATACTTCTCCTATCTCCTTTGATGCTTGAAAAACATTTGCTTCTGTGCTGCAATTGCTACAGCATGAAAACGGGAAAAGGTGGATGCAAGTTTGCTTTATTTGCTCCATGAGCTACAAGGAGCACTGTCAGAGAGCCAGAGAATCATGCAGGAGTGACTGTTTTTGCATATTTGATAAGAAATGATGAAACAATGTCCTTGATTTTAGTGTGTGAGTAGATTACAAATTAATCTTTAATTTGTGTCTGGATTCCTGAACTTGGTTAGGATATTTTTTTTTAAGTTCAATTTCTTATTTGTTATTGTTACTCTATGAATCACTGGAATGATATATTAATTTAGTTGATTAATATGATTCATTACCATAAATCTTCTCCTTGAGCTTATGCTCCTGCTTAGTAAAAATTGCGAACACATTTTCCCCAGAGTTGTATTCAGTATCATTCCTCAGAAACCGATTTCTCATTTCCTGGTGTTTATGTATTGCTTCATGATAGGAATTGAGAGAGAGAGAGAGAGAGAGAGAGAGAGAGAGAGAAAAGAAACAGGGGTGGGGAAGGGTGGAGGGGAAAGTGAGGCAGGGGAGAAGGAAGGGGTGCCATTGGGGTCAATCAGCTGGGAGAAGGTGGCCTATGTTGCCAGGATACCTGGGAATGGTCTGGCCAGGAATACTGCTAAAATCATTGAAGTTACTGTCAGATTTCTTTCCTTTAGCATTTTAATGCCTAGATTCTTTCCCTTGCAATTTGACAGTATTGAAAATAATCGAGTGTTTTTAGACCCTCTGTTCCTCAGTCGCTTCTTGTTTGTTTCTCATTCTATTTCTCCTCAAAAGAGGAAAAATGAGCCAAACAATTTTCTGCTCCTTCTTTTTTCCAATTGATATCCAGGACCTTTTAACTCAGCGCCGCGTATGAAACCCACTGCCGGCCATCTGTAAGACAGAACGATGACGTGTGTGTGTCACCTCTCCACTAGGGGTTCACGCCTTCATATTGTCTCACCATCTGTATTTTTTTTTTATTGATGAGGGCAGAGCAAAGAAGAAATATTTCTCTATCAATTTCTGCTGAAGATTGAGTGTTCTGGGTCATGGTTTGGGTCAAGTAAGCTTAAGGGTGGGGGTGGGAGGGGAAGAGTCTGTTGTTGAGACTGTTTAGATGACTTGTTCAAGTCCTCCTCGTGAATGCATTTAAACTCACAGAAATGCTGCATTCTGCCCATTGATACGGACTGAATGCAAAGTAGACACTGAGTTCTCTAGTTTCTGCAGATACAGAGAAAAAGAGAGAGAGAGAGAGAGGGAGAGAGAGGAGGAAGGGTGAACAAGAGAGATAAGGAAACATCAATAACAGGAACCTATATTTTGTCAGGCAACAGGAATGGAAGTAGACAAAATAAATACATATACAAGGGACAAAAGAAAACATCATAGAGACAAAGGCTATGAATAAATAAATGCAGAGTGGAGTAATAGCCGCCAGTCACCAGACAGGCTCCCTTAAAGAGGAGAGTCACGGAAGTCCTGCCAAAGGCAGGGATGTTCAAACTGACCCCCAGGTGATAGTCTGTCCTGGATATGGCAACAGTAGAACTCTCCAGGGGGACATCAAGGACAAGGATCCTGAGATGGGTGTGACTCACTGTCGATTTTCAGATCTCTCAGAAGAACACAGAGAATCAGTTGGCTCCAGTGGTTGGATGGTATGGGAGGAGGTCATAGACTTGGGGGCAGGTGCTTAACCACCTGGACAGTCATTTGCCCTTGCTATGGGTTAGTCATCAGTTAATAAGCCACAGGGTTTCTTGGACTCCATTAGGTATGGGGAGGTGATAATAGTATTTCAGGCTTTATTGGTGAAACTGTGCAGAGCTGTTTGAGTTATTTAGTGTCATCCCTTTTGAAAGGAAGCCCACACGGTGGCTTTTGCATACCCCAGACCACTTCTGGGAGTTAAAAATAATGTCCAGATTAAGAGCAACTTGCAGGATGTGGAAGCATCTTCCTCGTGATCTCAGAACCAGTGAGATGAACAGGACCCAAGAAGCTGAACTTAACGCCTTTGTCTCTTCTTAGTCTGTGATAATGTGGGGGGACACAGGAAGTACCTGGGTCCCCAAGGCTTGCTGAGTACTTGCTAGTGAGCCACAGGAGAAACAGAGACATTCCAGTGTGAGGGTCAGGAAGACATTTCCTGATGCAATTTATTTGCCACCTCACCTCATGGAATTGATCTGGAGTGTGATCTAACACAAGTCTGTGTGTTGAGCTATGTTTCGGCGGTGGTGGGGGGAATACAAAATCCCACATTTTGTGAATAGCTACTTGCTATAGCAGGTAAGAGCACACATAGCTGAGACTTAAAATTAGTGAAAAATAAAAAAATTTTTGCCCTTGTTTCTAATTTTCTTAAAATGCCTAACTTGTAAAGAATTTTTTAAAAAAGTAGATGATACCAAAAGAAAAAAATATGAAACATAAGAGCCAGATATTTCAAACCTAGTTCCTACTCAAATAATGTCTGACACATAGTAGTTGCTCACAAAATACTTATCAAGAATGATGGAAGGTGAAGGTAGAGAACCAGTCCATACTTTGTAATTAAAGCTATAGCAGTAAACAAGCTTATGCCTTCACTTTTAGCCTTGAGATTCAAATTGAATAGTAAGTAATTGGTGAATTGTCATTTCATTGACAAAATAGGACAGCAGGACATTTTTCCTGTTTTCTCCTTCTATTATAAATCGATACTAAAGATCAATGTTGGTTTAGATGTCATCATGAGGCTTTGCTTTAAGTGATTTAGTAACTGTTAATCTTATGGGATACCTTCCTTGTGATCCCAGTAACTAGTAGGTCTCCTTGCTTATAAATCGCTTCTTATGCAGGATTAAGATTGCTATAAGACTTCTTATTTTAAAATCCCCAACTCTTTTCCTTGCCTGAGAAAGAATAAGTCCTCTAGAGTGCATTCCTGATACCTGTGGCCTTGGGATGGGACTGACACATCAGTGTGTTCATTCAGACTGTCATTGGTGGGCATGTGCAATGACCCAGGTCTCTGGCAGATGCTGGGGCTGCGAGCAAACCTAGGACCAATCTTCTCGTGGTTTGCACATTATTAGGGGGAGAGATGCACAGCTATTAAGTGATAAAACATGCTGAAGACACCATGAATGAAATCTGTCAGCGATGCAAAGGGAGAAGGAATGATTAATTCCACTTGGGCAGATTAAGAAAGATTTCATGGAGCTGAAATGTGAAAGATACTGTGGAAGCAAATAGGAAGGTGATATTCCAGGCAGAGGGAAGTGTTTTTATCAAAGACTTGGAGGCATGAGATAAGGTGTGTTCCTCGAACTGTAATTAATGACAAGGTCATCCCTTGTCAGTGCGATGAGAGATGATATCTCAGATATTGTCCAGGGCCGATCATGCATATGGTCTTGATATATACAGAGTACTTTCCACTTCATCCTGCAGGCCATGGGGAATCATTAAGGGACTTAGGTGGGAGAACATCAATATATTTGTATCTTTGAAGGACCATTTTATAAACTAGAGCGAGGAAATAGCAGTAGTCAATTTTTAAAATCTTTTTTTAACACTCATTCATCACTACATATTAAGAACGTACTATGAACCAGCTTTTGTTTACATGCTTGATATAGGGGTATGAACGAGGAATAAATATTCAGTGTTGAACACATTGTGACTCCCACAGGCACTGGATGAAATGAGTGTCATTATCCAAAAAGGGCCAGTGAATAACTATTCATCCCAAAGTGCTGTCTTTAAATATCGCCTTATGTCCCTGCTGAGAAGTGTTCCCCTGGAGTCACTGCCGCTGAGCATAATTAGGCCACTTGCATGAGAACTTGAGCAGTGTGTGTGGAGCAAGACTTTCTCTTTGTTGGGTAGAATAGTCGTCACTTGGTGATCACCTTTGCCATCCACTCCAGGGCAGCTCTACAAAGGGGACTCAGTTTGGAACTACAAGAGTGTATGCACTTGGTACAGCCACCTCCCTCTTCCTGTAACTGCATCAGTGAGGTACCAGGTGTACTGATTGACCATTTTTCCATACTGTCTCTCTGAGATTCTGAATGCTAGAGGGTTTCTACCACCTCCTAAAGCAATTGTCAACTGGGAATGTACATTAGGCTCGTGGGAGGAGCTTTTTGAAAGTATGCATACTTGGGTACCATCTTAGAGATTGGGCCCAGGGAAATTTATAGTGTTAAAAGGTCCTCTTGGACTTTTCCTGAATTTACCTACTTAGAAAATCACTCATTCTAATCTGAAATTCCTTACAGCACAACCAAGGCATATCTTTTTTTTTTTAATGGGTCACTTTCTTTATGCTGTTTATAATTTTTTTATTTGTTCTTTTTAGTTATTCATGACAGCAGAATATATTTTGACATATTATACATACATGGAGTATAACTTCCCTAATTGTACTCTAGACTAGATGTCTACTCCTCTGAGGCCTAATATGAATGATTTCTATTACTTCACTCTACCTATATCCTTCTGCCTGCCCTGGTCCTTGTACCAAGACATCTGTGTTTGTGGGGCTTTAATCCAGGAGAGGGTGGAGGAGGAAAACCCTACTCCAAGTGCATTAGCCAGCTCAGGCTGCTGTAACAAAATACCATAGACTGGGTGGTTTTCATAGATATTTGTTTTTCACAGTTCTGGAACCAGGGGGTTCAAGATCAGAATACCAGTAAGGTTGAATCTTGACAAAGACAGGGCATCTTTGTGGCTTATGGTGTCCCTTCTAATGACAAGGGTAAGGGAAAAGGAAGAGAGATGGGATAGGGAAAAGAAGGAGGTGATAAAGACGGGGGAAACGAGAGAGCTCTCTTGGTCTCTTTCTATAAGGGCACTAATTCCATCATGAGGACCCCACTCTGAGGACCTCATTTCCACCTAACCACATCTCAAAGTCCCCACCTCTTAATTATACCACATTGGGGGTTAGGCTTCAGTGGATAACGCCAAATGAGAGGTTCTCCACCCTGGCTGTGCATCAGAGTTAGTTAATTAGGAACCTTTAATAAAATACTAGTGCTCTGCTAGCCTTTGAAACTTAGATTTAATATGTTTACCAGACTCTTACCATCCAACTAGTGATGAAAAGTGAAAAGCTTCAGTTTACTAACCTGCAACATGGGAATAGTGTTACTACCTGTGCCAAAGTGACCTGAGACTGCAAATGTGAAAGGTGTTAATCATCTCTAAAATACTGTAAAAATACTGTTTTAGTCTCATTTTTGTTTGATGGGTAGCTTCAGATGAAATCAGTGATTTCAAGTTTACATATAAGACTGTTTATAATGAAGTTTTCTGGTGTCCCTGGATGGGAACTGCTCCTGCCCCGAATCTGTCAGGATGGTCACCCCACAGGATGTGGGGTGTCTAGGTGCCCCAGATTCCATACCTGTAGGACCAGTCAGATCACTAAGTGAGAGGCAAGGTGATCTCCCCTGAGAAAACTTCACTCAGTTCTCCGTTGAGTGCTCCGAGCCCCTTTTGATTGAGACATGGTAGAGAGAAATGTCTCTACTATTAGAAAAGTAATTGTACAAACATGGTGACAAATGGCAGCTGGCATTAGACTCTGAGGACTGGGAAAACTAGAGACAGAATGCCCAGCTGAAGGGGGCAGCTGTTTGCATGCAACCTGGCTTTGCCACATCTTCTCCTATTTCTCCCAGAGAATCCAAAATGCAAGTCTTTGTCCAAAATCTCCTGGATATTTACACATTAGTAACCAATTAAAGAGAAAAACTAAAACAGAACAATAAGTATCCTTCATAGACTAACATGGACAGGTCTAAACAAAACATGTTTGCAATCTGGATTTTGCCCATGTATTCAATCTGGCCCGCACACACTCAGCCGGTGATCATTCCTTTGGGTCTCGTTCTCTATCTCTTCCATCATCCTCCATCACTGCGTTTTTGTTGTTGTTGTTGTTGTTGTTGTTGTTTATAAAAACATTGTTTATCCATAAACCCAATGCATTGCTGTCCTGGCATCCAGTTGTTCTTATCTGGCATGAGTCCTTTTCCCTTTCACCAGATTTCCCCGCCTTTATTTCTAAGGGTCGTACTCATTTCTGGTATATTCTGCAATCTCAGTAAATATTGATTTACTCAGCCTCAGTCACCACACCGGGCACGTCTTCTGATGCTTAGGAGATATTTGATGCCCAGAAAGTTATGAATTGACACTAAATCATAGCACACAGTCCAGCGCTCAGATCTGACATTATCAACGTTTTATTGGAGACGCCTAATATGCAATAGCTGTCCTCAGCCGGGCACAAGGCCACGCAGTGTTTGGTTTGCATGGGGCCCTGGCGCTCACGTCTGCCATCCTGGGTTTTGGCACTCAGTGATGCCAAGTGGCTCACCAGAGGACTGTCTCTTGCAGAGGCTTGTCTCCAGGGGCGTGTCTCCCAAACCCTCAGAGGCTTATCTGTTAATAGAAGGAGAAACAAGTTGTGAAAGTAGGCCATGCACATCGCCAATAAACAGGAGCATTTCATTGGCAAGGGCCTTCCTCTCTTTGCCAAAGTGACCTTGGTTGGCGCAAAGATGACAGAGTGCTTCCCTGCCCGGGTCTGACAGCATTGCTATCACAGCACGTTTGACAAATCGTTCACATTAAATCGGGGGGCACTTTCGGCAGTGCCGACGTCCCCTCTCCATCACTCCTGATTACCACACAAACGTCAGCCATGGCACCAAGCACATTTGTCAGAGGAAGTAAAAAGCAGTTGTTAGTAAGAGTGCTACCTGTCATGCTAATGGACTAGAGCTTGTTGCTTTGTGTCTCGCAGGAGCCTACAGATTTCAAAAAAACAAAACATATTTTTTTTTTTTTTGGAAAGGTGTCCAGTCTTTCTTGAAAATCCTTTTGTTGCTCCGGTGGAGAGAGGTGTGTAGAGCTCATCAGATGGGACGCCAGAATGTCCTCTCTTGGAAGAAAAACACACTCTAACTGTGCTGGTGACTCTGCTGCTCAGTGGCTGCTGTCATTTCTTCTTGGTTAAACAGGCAGTAGCATGTTTTTCAGCGGAGGAAACCTGTACCCTCTAAACCTGGATTAAATTAGTGAGGCAATTCTTCATGATTCATTAGTAAATCTGCTACTCTTATCTTGAAATTTTAGGAAATGGTTTGAAGGAGGTGGAGGGCCAGTTTGCTTCTTTCTGTCATTGTGTCCTGTACCATACAGGGGCCATAATCTACACTACACCCCAAGTGTGACTCATATGTTTTTTACAGCCAGTCACTCATTGCTACCCCCATTTTAGAAATGACAACACTGAGAATCATAAAAATTATTGCCCAGGATGACACAGGTAAAGTCACATTTCTGGTCCATACCTCGATAATATTTGGATATCCAATAAAAAATATATACCTTGTTTAAACCTTTTTATCTTTGCCTAGGGATGCAAAAAAAAAAAAAACTTTATTTAGAAATCAGGGCAAAGGAAGGCAAAAGAAATGAAAGAATTCTGGGTTAGAAATGTACTTTTTAAGGTAGAGTCCACTACAGTGAACAGTGCTTCAAGAGTGTGCTCTTCTGGCTCTAGAAACAAAGGGGATTGTTGTGTGAGAATGTCAACTTGCTCTCTGTGCCATGGTCAATCCTTTGTGGCCTGGTGAAAGGCCCCTGTTGCTTGTTAAAGAGGTTAGAAAAGCACTATATCCTGGGTTCACACAAGCAAGGCAGAAGAGTTCACCTCTGGTCACCAAAATGTGTGGGGACTTTTCCCCCATGAGCAAGCAGTCCCTTCTCTAGCTGATGCCATCTGGGTCCTCTATAATTTAGTTCTGGCACTGTCTAACTGCAGAACTTGCTAGATCCATGAATTAGGTCTTCATGTAACACCATATCCTACATACTGCAGGTGCCTTTTGCAAGCCCCAGGCTATATGACCTGTGTCCCAAACCAATCAGGTATAAGTCAGGGCGATTAGGACCCTGTCCTTGGGTTTTATGAATCTCCTAAAGTGGCTAATAGATCTTGAGAAAACACTTATTTTTTACCCATTGATTGTACAGGATATTGTAAAGCATGTGCAGATGAACACCAGCTGGAAGAGCTACAGAGGGCAGGGTACAGGAGGGAAGGGGCCAGGAGCTTAGGCCCCCAGCCCCACCATGTGCTCCATAGTCCAGATGTTACTCAAATCTTTTCTGGGTTTTGATGGATATTTCCTTATGTAGACGTAATTGATTATATCATTGGCCATTCCTGATCAATAATCAACTCAACC
This sequence comes from Urocitellus parryii, assembly GCF_045843805.1. NCBI lineage: Eukaryota > Metazoa > Chordata > Mammalia > Rodentia > Sciuridae > Urocitellus > Urocitellus parryii. The sequence continues at coordinate 153,933,587 of NC_135531.1, forward strand.
TTCAGCTCCTCTGCCTTCCACAGAGGTTGGGGTTAGGGATAAGCCAGCCAAATCTTCAGTCCTGCCTTGGTCTTTCTGGGAAACAACCTCTATCCCAAAGCCATCCTGGTTTACTTCCAGTTATATCAATAGCATACGGGACACTCTTATCACTCTGGAGATTCCAAGGGTTTGGGTAGTTGTGTGCTAGGCAGCAGGTTAGACATAGAATGTGCATTTCTTACCATGTGGCAGTGACCCTGGCTTCGTGTGAATATGCTCTTCTCAGCAAATTCAGCTGGAGTGGTAGGCTTGAGCCAGGCTAAGTTGAATGAAGCATTTTAAATGTTCAATTCCTTCCTTGCTTTATCAAATAGGCTTGGAACGATGTTTCTGGATACTCATGCTGGCTCATTTCCATTGGATATGTCAGTTACTATCATAGTATCATCTTTTTTTTTTTTGGTTGGGGTGGGGGGCTTCAGAAAAAGCCTGATCTGTGATTGATTCTTGATTGCCACCCTCTCAGATCCCTAAACCAGCAATCTTCAATGGGTTAAACCCTCTCTGAATAAAAGCAGTCACTCCTAAATATGTTAATGCATCAAATTTATCACTGTGTACCCAGCCCTAGACTAATCCCCAAGAAAACCAAGGGAATCAGGGCTTAATATGGATTATGTTCCTTTAATATGGATTGTTGCAGAAGCAGAGTGTTCACCTGCTTTGGGCGTGCATGGCATAGGTATAGGACTAACCAAACACTGCCCTTCACAATGGTATTCCCACTAATACCCTGGGGGATTGGCATTCCTGGGTTCTTCTCATTTCCCCACTCTTGTTCTCAATGCTCTGTGACTCATCCTCTGACTCCTTCTCATCAGATCAGAGTAGCATTTAACATTATAAGTAACTCTATTTTTTTTTCTTGAGTAGGAGATTTCCTTTCATGCTACCAACTATGAAACAGATCAAGAAGGATTCACCATGGTTGAAACAGAACTATGGGATGCACACAGCTATTCAGTCTGATCATCTGGGTACCTCCCTAGAGCTTGGGTCTTGAGGGAAGAAGTGGGGAGCCCTGCCATAGAAGAAGTGTGCATCTCTCTCTGAGCACCTGTGCCCTGTGCTTTTCTGTGCCTTCAGGATCAATAATGTGTTAGGATGTTCATGCTGGGAGGAAAGCAGAGTTTGTCAATGAAGTCCAGGCACCCAGGTAGTTAAAGGAGATTTAACTATGGCACTGAAGGATAGCTTAGTCCACTTGGACTCTTATAACAGAATACCATAAACTGGGTGGCTTTTAAACAATGAAAATACATTTCTCAAATTTCAGGGGACAGGGAAGTCCAAGGTGTCTGGGGAGTGCCTGCTGCTACCTTTATAGACAGCATTTTTTTGTTATGCCTCCACATGGTAGAAAGGGCAGAGTGGTTTCCTGGGGTTTCTTTCACAAAGGCATTAATCTCTTTGAGGAAGCCTCCTTCCTCATGAACTTACCCACCTACTACCATCATATTAGAGATTAGCTTCAGCGTATGAACTTTGGGGAGTCCAAAACTTTCTAACATAGAAAATGATGACAATTTACATTTTGTATCATATTCCAAATGCTCTGAAGCAATTTCATACACATTTATTCTATGGGTCCATATTTCTACCTGCAAGAGCTTTTCCCAGTGCTTACTTGACTTTACATACACAAGACAAAGTTACAATATCATGTCCAAGGTAAAAATTTTGCAATTTATGATTGGTGTCTGGACCGGAACCCAAGTTCTCAGTGTCTGAGTCTGCCCCAATTTTTTTTTTTTGCATGCACACCCCCAGCTCCAGAGCTCATAGAAGCACAGTTGCTTCCTAAACAGAGATTATACTCACTGTCCTTTGCTCTCTCTCCTTCTACTTCCCCCTCCTTCGGCCTCCACAAGCACACCCTACCTGTGGCAGAATTTATATCAAGACACTCATTTCCATGGAAATGAACTTGCAAACTCCCCTCCTTCCCCTAAAAAAAGATAAGTAGAAGGTGGCATTTATTTAATTTTCATAAGATACATTGCCTTATTTTTTTTCCCCATTACATCTGTCCACGTTGCATGATTGTTTTAAAGGCAAGGGAAAGTGGCCCTGTGTTAATTTCCATGGCTACACACCCGATCATCCAACAGTGGCTTAGTGGCATGTGATGTATTCAATACATTTTAAACACTGCTGCATTTAAAAATAACTTTAAAAGGTTGTAAATGTCAAATTGAGATTTGAAATATGTCAGATAGCTGTCATTTTTACACCCTTCATTAATTTCAATAGGACTCAGTGAATTGTATTTGACAAACTGTTATCATACAATGACTACAAGCACGCTACATTTATGTAGCACATCTCTGACGTGCGGAATGTTTTGAGGGGAACTTTAATATGTGACTTCTCTTTGACCTCCTAGATGACATGAGACCATCAGATGACAAGTGTGGCAGCATTCAACTCTAAGGTTTTCCAAATGGTGGCATTTGGAAAATCTTCAAGAGGGAGGCTTATTCAGAGATGGAAGTGTCCATTGGAGAGTTTCCAGTACCAAAAATAGCAACATTTGTTCTAGGTGCATAATTGCAAATTTTGGACCACAGCTAAGGCAAAAAGGGTTATGAATAAAAATTTCCTGTTGGCAGATCCGAGCAGATGGAGACACGCGTGGAAAAGTCAGTCTGGTTATAAAAATAATATCATTATTAAAATTAATAGGAACCACCAACTATTAAGTCCTGTGTGAAGAACATGAAATAAAGAACATAATAAATTAAGCTTAAGCATAATAAATAAATCTTAAAACCCAGGTTCTTGGTAAATGCTGGCTCTACCATCTATTCTGTAACCCTAGGCAGATCACTTAACATTCAAGTGTCTTAATTTTCTAATTTATGAAACAGGATAATAATATTACTTAGCTCACAGATCTACTACACAGAGGAGAATCTGCGTTCAGTGAATGGTGGCTGTTTTGACTTAGCAGGGCTGTGTCAGATACTCTACATACAGCTATTTAGTTCTCTAACCACCCTGAGATACATAACCCTTTGTACAGTTGCTCATTTGCACAAGAGAAATGGAGGCTCCCAGGGAGGTTTGCTTTGTCTAGAATAATCCACCTAGTAAAGGACAGAGATGGTAACTTGAACTTGAGGTTCCCCAATGTCAAACATTTGTCATGGCAGTGCCATAGAGACAACCTATTTCCACTACTGCAGAAGATGAGCCACAGGAAGCTAAGCCCCAGGTCACAGAGAGCCAGAACTGTGCCCTGCCTGGCCAGGGCAGTGGAATTTGACAATATGTTCATCCTCCCTCTTGCTCCTTTTCCTCCTGTAAGAATGGTAAGTCAGGCTTTCCGTGCATACATGAGTGTTAGCCCCTCATTTTTAGCACAACTTTAAAAAAATATCAGTAAGTAAATAACCTGCCAAGTATTCTTTTAAAATGCAAGTGGGGATTACTAAAAATGACTAGTTTGAAAACCTTTGAACAACTCTATATAGAGGAAATTCTTAATTTTTTTCATTTGCCTTCTTTATCTTCACTTTAGCATAGAAGTACATTTGAAAATCCACCAATGAGTCAGAGTTTTTAAATGATAGGACTACATTGATCTTCGGCAAACAGTATTTGACTATAAAAAAATAGTATTTCTTCAGGAACACCAACATTCAAAAAATGAATGAATAGTTTTGGGGTAAATAGTAACTGCCTATAGGCACTTTTTACCCACAGTGGGTTACTTTGTTACTTTAGCCCTAATTCTTTTTTTCTACATTTTGTGTATGGGCATACCTTTACCCAAATAGAAATCTAAGGTCCCCCTTAAAGGCTCAAGGTCACACAATAAGGTGTTGGCAGTAGGAGGAGAATCCAGGTACCTGAGTTTCTGTGCCTTGGTTAATCTCAGTATATTCCTCTGCCATTTTCACTTGTAAAGGCAAAGGTAAATTCATGTGGTCTACAGATCAACACAAGAGAGGAAATATTTAACTTTTGTAATTGAAAAGTAGAAAAAACTCTCAGGTTGAATTCATGGGCAAAAAAAAAAATTGTAAGAAATAATCAGATTTTCCATCTGGGCTTTCCTAGTTGCAGGAGGAAGAGAGAAACACATCGAAATGAACAAGGACATGTGGTCCACCCTAAGGGATGTGGCTGGTGTGCTTAAACCAGGAGCAATGGGGGCTGCTGGGGACGTGGAGGTGGGTCACTTCAGGGCTCATGCCAGCCACATCCCACAGTGGTCATTTTATCCAAGTCCACCTAACCCACATTCCTCTTCCTCCTTTGATTCTCCCCCAAAACTCTCTTGAAGTGTAAGTGGGGGTGACGACCTAGCTGTGCCCGCCGTGGTCCTCATTGGCACTAGTTGGAAGCAGATGCTGCCTTTATCTCACTGTGGGGATTCAGCAGCTTTCCTATTTGCTATGTTTATGCAAATGAAGAATCTAAGGGTAGAATTGTAATGTATGAGAACTGCACGGAGCATCTGACAATACTCATAAACATTCTAAACAATTTTATCTTGTTTCAGAAGAAAACATACATTTTGTCAACTAATACAAATTTTTATTATAACAGTATTTCTGTTCTGGACCGCCCTGTTACTATGCATAGTGTGGGGTGGAGTGGATTTTTTTTTTCCCTAGATGTTTAGCAATATTTGTTCATCACCATGATTCTTCCTTAAGGATTAGTGGGCGGTAAGTGTTGTCCTTATCAAATCTCCCTGATTGGGAAATTATAGCTTTTGGAACCTAGGTGTTTTTGCGGTTGATTGGTAGTTTTTGTTTTGTTTTGCTTCTGACCAAGTAATTAGCAAGTTGCAGATCCTTGATCTTAAGATCGAGACTTCTTGATTCATTGTTTGTCTAGTTTTAGTACTTCATTGTATTTTTTGCTTCTGCAAGAATACACAGCAAATGATAGTATGTCACTGTGTTACAATCTCAAAATATAACACATATTCCTGTTGGTGTTCCACACAAAAGACTTGGGTGGGGCATTGCAAGGAGCCCAGTTTGTAATCCCAGAGGCTTGGAAGGCTGAGACACACGAGGATCTCAAGTTCAAAGCCAGCCTCAGCAAAAACAAGGTGCTAAGCAACTCAGTAAGACCCTGTTCTCTAAATATTTAATATACAAAATAGGGCTGGGAATGGGGCTTCGTGGCTGAGTGCCCCTGAGTTCAATTTCTGGTATTACCACCCCCAAAAAAGGAATGGCAACAAGACTCCCCCATTAATCCAAACCTTCAAACCTTTCACATTTCTCATATTATTTGGTGGGAACAGAAGCTAAAACAAGTTCACTTTTTCTCCATTCTCCCAGTTCTATTTTCAATAGAGGAAAAAAAAAAATCCTACCTTTTTTTCCCTAAGAAATGTTTGAGCAAAAGGCTATTAGATAGAATCTTAGCTTCCAGATTTAAGTGCTCATCGAAGGATAACTGGTGTAATCATCTGAGCTTGCAAAGAATACACAATCATAAAATCATTTAATTAAATTCCATCAATGCTGTTTGTTTTGGTGCCCATTTGGGTATTAATAACACCGTTGCTGTTTTGAATGCCAAAGGTTTACCACTTAATTATTATCTTTGCTTATTGGAGATGTTAGCCTCAATTTGTAGGGTTCCATAATCACACACTGGGTGTTGCTTCACCAGATACAACATGCTTTCCAGAAGTAAAAAGTCCTGCAGCCTGTGCCTGATCAGAAGATGAAGTGGTAGAAATCCAATGAAAACGTTTGTTAAATTGTAAAAATGTAACACAGGAAATCAGAACAGTTATTCAGACTGTGAGTAAATTTGATGGGGTGTGAACTGATCACTTTATTGCCCTCTGTTTATAACATCCTTGCCATTTTCTGAGATGGCAGCCCAATGCTTTTCATTGTCTTAATTAGATTAAGAATGGATTAGAGGAGCCAAATCTATTATTAAAAAGGCAATTCTGCTGTGTTCCTGAAAACCCCCTTTTGGTTTTTAATTTCTTAAATTCCACTGATGCAAAATAGCAAATGCCTTACTTGTAATTATGAGCATGTATGCGTTCATTTAAAGGGCTGCAAGGGTATTAAGGAAATCAGATCTTCAATTTTTGTGATATTATTTCCAAAGAGATAAGGGAAGGAACAAGGGGAGGGAGAGCTGCATTTCTTGATGCTATGATTAAAAAAAAATGAGAAAACAAACTGTGATTGTTCTCTTCTTCTTGTGTTTCACTCTGACATAAAAATGCATGCTTATATGAGCCGAGAATTTTCCCAGACACATTTGTGTTTTTAATTTATTTCCACTCCCTGAAACATTTGAGAATGTAGGTTTCCTGTGCTTCTGACTTAGCCTGAGCATTTGTTCCGTGGGAAACCTTCCATGATGATGATCTTGTTTGCATTTTTGCTTACCTACCTCTCTCCCTTGTGCCTGTACAAATGCGACTCTCAGTTTTAAGCTTTGTGATATAATCTGTTATAAACATTCCATGAAGATTGCTCTGAACTTCAGTTGGAGCAGGGCTGCCAGTGTTAGGCTCTAATGTTTTTTCAGTAGGTGCTCCCGTTTTAATTTACTATTTCTTCCCTGCGCAAACTGTGTCATGTTAAGATGCTAATTTTTTTTACATATTTTATCTGTATTTTAGAATTACTATGCAGTCATGGGATGAAAATTTCATGATACTGCACACACACCCATGCACACACCCACAAACGTGCATGTAAAAACTGGTGAAATTCAAATAAGGGCTGTGCTTTTCTTAATAGTATTTATACCAGTGTCAGTTTTCTGGCTTCGATATTGCACTGTAGTTCTGTAAAATAATCTTGGAGAAAGCTGAGTGAAGGCTACATGAGAACTTTGTACTATATTTGCAACTTCTACTGGGTCTTAAATTATTTTAAAAAAATGTTTTAAAGGTTTAAAAAGTTAGTATATAGTTTTAGTCCATTAATTACCAAACTGCTACCAGCAAATATTGATTACCTACTTGCTCTATATTAATTTTTGTTCTAGCAACTGACACTTGAGACACCCTTTTGAGATTCATGTTTCACCTCTTCTTCCTGTGGGTATGTTGCATGGGTCTCCTACCCATTCAGCTCTAACACCTTAGCATGGAGTCCATATCTGAATGGTCTGTTTTCTTGTTGTTGAATATTCAGGTGGAAGATAGTCGTGGAAGGATGCCTGCTGCATAGAGAACTCTCTGTAAACATTCTGAATGAAGAAATTAATTAATTTAGTTCATGTGTGTTTTTTGCACCTTAGCAAGACAGGACCTGGTGCCTGCCTGCCATCTGTTCTTTGCAGTATTTTGTGATGGACCCATATCCTGAGATTGCTTCTTAAATATCATTGCTTCAGTATGTTGCATGCTTTGGATTGAAGGTTGAAGTGACACTTTATTGAGGAGACCTGTGACAAAACTTCTCCCTAATTACCTGTCCCACAAATGGGAATCAATGCTGTCAGCAACATGTGATGGTGATAATCATGGTTATCATTTATTGAGCAATTAGCAGTCTGAGCCCTTTTCATGCATCCCTTGCTTTAATTTTCTTCCATTACTAGCTTAGAGTTTAATAAAATCACTTGTCCAGGGTCATCCATGGTGGCTTTTGAGTGGCAGAGCTGGTGCTTGAACCCTGGAAGCCTGACATTGGAGAACATTCTCCAAATCATCCCTTAGATGAACCCCTCTCTTCATACGTGTGTCCTCATCCTCCTAAACAGTGAGTGGCTATCAATGCTGGAGATGCATTTGAATCATCTGGAGACCTCTTCTTGGACCCATTCCCAGATTCACTCATTTATTTTGGCTAGGGTGAGCGTTTTTTTAAACTTGTGAAGGGATTCTAATATGCAGCTTGGGTCAGCATCACAGGCTGCCTGTGAATTGTGCAGCCACTTAACTCTACTTACAAGTTCAAGTCTGGGCATACATAGAGCAAAGCAGAGCAGTTGTCCAACTATCCAGCTTTGGGAAGAGGAGACCTGGAGTCCACCTACTTTCTTGGCCATCGATTTCCACACTTTTTGTTGAACAAACTGTGTTTTTATGTTCTCAGCTATAGGCTTTCCATCTCTGCCCCTCATCTGTCACTGGTGGTCATTTTAATAGTCTTTATCCTTTATGAAGGTGTCCTTTGCCTTCATTAAAAGAGGTTCTACACTAGGAGTCTAAGGGTTCGCCTGTATAGCAGTAGGCAGTTTAGGTCAGCTAGTGAAGCAGACAGGTCTCTGAGCACAGAGCATCCCCTTTTGAAACAGTAGTTGGGGTAGATGTCATGGTGTAAACTGGAGATAATGTGTTCTGTGTCTAGGGCCCTTGCTCCTCTAGTTCCATGTGGGAGCCTCACCAAAATGCTGGGGTCATCAAGGCTTTCAGGAGGCTCCAGAAATCTAACTTCATTTGTGTTTCTTTGTTTTTTTTTTTTAATTGTGAAATTAGTTGGCAGGTAGTTCCTTTTTTTTCCCCCTGACACTATTGCTTAATATGGTGTCACCAATGACAGGATAAAAGGAGTTTTGCATGGCTCAATGCAAGAAGCAGCTTTACACCATTGCCTTTTTGCCTTTTGGGGCTACATTAATGATCTCTCTTTACTAATTACCAAGTGTGCCAGGTTCTAGTCTTTTCAGAAACGGGCATTCTGACTAGAGACAAGGCATGGAATTCTGTGGAGCTTGTTCCCTTGTCTGTGATGCTGAGCCTATAGGGGAAATGACAGAACTATAGAAGGCCCTCAAGGAGTGGTCTCTGGAGTAGAACTGGAATAGAAGGATCCTCCTACTACTAGTGGCGAGCTCTGTGATTTCAAATAGGTTCTGTTCTTATTTAACATGAGCCCTGAGCTTGTGCTTCCTCATCTATAAAAATAGAGACATAAGGTACTGCAATGGTTTAGACTTTATGTGTCCCCCAAAAGCTCACGTTTGAGTTAATGCAAACAAGCTTCAAGGTGAAATGATTGGGTTAGGAAACCTTTAACTTAATTAGTGTGTTAATCCACTGATATGGGTTAATTGGGTGGTAACTATAGGCAGGTAGGATATGGCTGGAGAGGTCTCCAAGTACATGGCTTTGGGGGTAGATATTTTGTCTGTGGTGAAGGGGAGTGTCTGTCTGTCTGTCTGTCTGTCTCTCTCTCTCTCTCTCTCTCTCCCTCCCTCTCTCCCTCTCTCTCTCTCTCCCCTTCTTGCTGGCTATGTTCTGACCTGCTTTCCTCTGCCACACTCTTCCACCATGATGTTCTGCCTCACCTGGAGTCCTGGGGAATGCAGCTGGCTGTCTGTGGACTGAGACCTCTGAAACCATGAGCCCCAGAGTAAACTTTTCCTTTTTAAATTGTTCTGGAAGTGTCTTTTGCTCACAGCAGTGAAAAAGCTGCCTAACACAGATACTAGTACTCACGGTTGCCTTGAGGATTAAAATAAATTTTATATGTAAAATTCTTAGACCAACTGAAGCACTGGCACACTAATAGTAAAAGACGCACTTCATGAATGCGGTGTCTTTGATAGACTGGACTCAGACAAACCGCCCCCACGGTTTTGTTCCACTGCTCTTATTGGCCTTGAACTTAGGCAACCCTGCTCACTCTGTCTTTGCTGCTGTTTCCACTGGCCTTTCAGGATCTTTTCCTATCACTCTGACTTTTCAAAAACGAGTGGGACTGACAGCTTCGTGGTGATGGATAGAAATTCAAACTCCACCCCTCCCCTTGATGTGGTCCATCCTGATCTGGAGCTTGTGCCTGTAGACTCGGAGGAAATCTCTTTGGGAGAATTAGAAGCACAGTATGATTAATAATGAATATATGTATGTGTTTTAAGAGTAGGGTTGTGCTAAATGTGAAGAGTCAATAAATGCCTGTTAACCTTCTCTGAGGTCAGCCGTCGGCCGGGTGGCTGGTTATGCAGGGCAGCCTGAGCATCTGCGGCTAATTCCGAGCTGCCCTCGGATCTGACAATGGCGCAAGCAATTAGGGAAGTGTCTCTGTAATAATGGTAATCGGTGTACACCAGGAGGACAGGGCACAGCTGTGGGGAGTGTGGGAGAGAGGAATCAGAGCCATCCACTCCCAAGGAGCAAGCCTCCAGCTATGGCTTTTCAGTTCGCGTCTGCAGTAGCTTTCATTCCTAGTCCATCATAGTTGACTGCAAAACACTTTAAAAAATCAGTGGATGACTCTAGGGCCAAAGCCCACCCATGGGCTGTTTGTTTTTCAGCTTATGACTAGGTTGAGGGTGTGCATCTTCCTTTTTAATAATGTTGTTGTGGGTCTAAGTAAGCATCTAACTCAAATCATGTTTGGTCCAAATGTTGGTTGTGGGCGTCTATGTTTTTTTTTTTTTTTTTTTTTTTGGTCCAGAGCCGAACTCAACATGCGCTATGAAAAAATTGTGTCCTTTGAAAATGTGCTAGGAATTTAGCTTTGCCTCACTTGAAATGTGGATATTTGTAAATGAGAAAGCTATTAGAGTATACCGTTATAGTTCTCTTCTCCTCAATTTATTCTTTTTTGTTGGTGCATATTAATTATACACAGTGGTGAGTTTCATTGTGGCACATTGATACATGCATATAACATAATTTGGTCAGTTTTACTCCCCAGTTCCTCACCTGCCCTCCTTATCTTGCTCTCTTCCTCCCTCCCTGGCCCCCCAAAAGCCCTATTATTATATATATATATGTATATATATAATGTATATACATATGTACAATGTATATACATTATACATATAGCCTCCCTTCCTCTTTCCATTCTTAAGAGAAGCAATCTTGAGAGAAGAAATGTATTTTTTCATCTTTGATTTGGAAAGAAATGTAGAGGTCTGGTCTAACTTCACATGTTATTTTTGGTTTTCCCATCCTTCACTAACCCCTAAATAACAGAAAAGAACTCTCTGGTTTCTCCCATATGAGAGATAATGTCTCCATTCACATGCAGCTCTGAATAATTAAAGATGACAAAGGTGTAAGAATGTTTTGCATTGATGACTACTTTAGATTTTTACATCCCTTATACATCCAATTTCTTGCTGATCCTGATATCAACACTAAAAAGTAAGAAGAGCATCGGGGTGCAAAAGACTTTGGACATTCATTTATCCTTTCATCCAATCAACAAATATTTAATAAGTAATTATGTGTGCTAGATATTGGACTGGGAGTAGAGTCTACAACGTGAAGAAGAAAGACAAGGTCTCAATGGATTTTATTGGGAGGACCAGCAATCATTGCATAAATGAATGAATCAGATCATTTCAGATAATGGTATTTGCTGTGAGGAAAATAAAACAGGAGGATGTCTTTGGAGACTGTCTGCTGTTGTTGCTTCAGATTGGGTTGTCAGAGAAAGCTCTGCAGGAGTGGTGACATTTGAGCAGAAAAGGAAATGACTTAAAAGAAGCCATGGTGAGGTCTGGGGAAAGCACGTCACACTCCAAGACCTTAAGATGAGGAGATCAGTAGAATGGGGATAGTGGCAGGAGATACAGGGAAAAGTAAGCAGGGCCAGGTAGTGTGACCTTCTTTGCCATGCAAGGGTGTTAATGGAACCGCTGCTGTACTGCCTGGATGTGAGTTTTCCAGTCCCCCTTCTCTGGTTAGGTGTGGAAATGGAGTCAGGTCATGTAAGCACAGGAGATCTCATAGGTGAAGATTCGCCTCCTTTCTTTGAATATCCCTACAAGGGACCTAGGCAGGTATGTGAATAGCAAGTACGGTCTGATGATCTGTTTCCAAAGCATGGCCGTGGCTCACTTGCATCAAAGTCACCCAGGGTGCTTATTTAAAAATGAAGATCCCAAGGCCTTATGTCAGGCTGATGAATTCAGAATGTCTGGGATTGGAGCTGTTAATCTGCATTTTCAACAGAATTCCTTGAGTAATTCTTAGGCAAAGGAAATTTGAGAATTGGCCTCATTTTCACTTCTTTCAAGAAGTTCTGACTGTATTCTAAAAATATTAAAAGATAAATGTTCAGGCTAATCTACGTGTATATTCATGAGAGCTTCCACTGATAGCAGCGTGTATTTACTGGATCTTAATAAGATTATGGGAGTGTGTCCACTTGTAACATAATTACAATTTATGTGTATTAATTCAAGCAAAATGAGTGAAATTGGGAAATTAATTATAACCTTTTTTATTCCATTTACATGATTTTATTATCAAAAATAAATGAGCCTATGAGAAACCTCTGGAATACAAGCACTGAGAAATAAAAATCATACACAAAAAAACAGAAAAATCAGCAGTACCAACTGTCATGCTTTAAAAACCTTATTGCCTTCAAAAAATAATTTTTAAAAGAAAGAAGAGTTGGAGAAAACAAAGAGTTGAGATTCAGTAAATGTCTACCTGTGACCAATTTCCATCTGCTCCCCTGTTTAGCTTTGAGAGTGAGATCAGGAGGAAAGGGAGCTGCCTCAAGTCCTAGCACAGGGTCCCAGCGTGAGGCATGCTCCTGCTCTGAGCCCACTGTACACTTGAAAATCACTCAACACTGCACACAGCCATGGCTTCCACTAGTGTTTCCAAGGATAAAGCAGAGCAGCCAATGGAGAGAGAATGTTTTCAGGGAGAACTTGCTGTGTGTGTATTCCACTTGGATCAGCTGATCAGAGACCAGCTTTCTCCATCTCATCTTTATATCATCTATGCAGTGTTTTATAGCTTTACTTTATGGTACTTCCCTCTTTTCTGTCTTGTTGAAATTTAAGCATATGTTATCATCAATTTCTTATCACAGCTATCTATTTTTTGCTGTTGTTTTTAATACAAACTATATAATTGTATTTATGTTAGGGTAAACAACAGGCATTTTTAATTGTTTTTTAGATGTTGATGGACCTTTATTTTATTCACTTATTTTTATGCAGTTTGGGAATTGAACCCAGTGTCTCACACATGCGAGGCAAGTGCTCTACCACTGAGCCGCAACTTCAGTCCAAACAGGCATTTTTAAAAATAATTCTCTTCAAATCTTGTCCCCTGAGAACAAGATGGCTCTGTAAGTGTCTGCCTATGAAGGTAGAAGGGTGAGATTGACTTTGGGGTTGCTAACCACAAAGACAGTGCTTATTTGTTCCAGAACCCACTGCTTTGAATGTGGATCATTAAAACCAACAGAAAAGTTTCCTCCTCCTCCTATAAAAAGGAAGACGGCTCTGGTTTTGTGTTCTTATTCTGAGTTCTACAAATTATTCCTTTCTTTGTCCTGCTTTATTCAATTACATAATTTCTACAGGAAATTAACAGGGATGAGTGAATCCCTTTTTCCCATCTTGTCTGGTTACACTTTATCATTTCAAAGAACACGTGAGAGTGATTATTACTATTTTTAAATTTTTTTACTTTTTTTCAAATTTATCACCTCCAGTCAGTTTAGCCAGTACACTATTACATTTCTTAGCCTTATATTTACCAAAGCTGACATTATTACAGTCTGGCAGTCTGCAGGCTACGTGGTGTCCGACAGGATTTTATTTAGCCAGCATAGTGACTTTTTAAAAAAATTACTGAATTTGGATGCCTTTAGATAAACAAGCTCCCGGTATCCACACCTGCGTTTTGTGATGTGTGTTTGTGTGGATGAGCTTTGGTTTTACTAGTGTATATTGATGGTGATGGTGCTTGGCCATGTGTGCTTTGGTTGGGTATCTTAGTGATGTGTTTGTGTGTTAGAGATATGTGCGTGTGATTTGTTGGGTAGGGATGCTAGTGCAGAAGCTGTTTAATCTGTTTTGTTTTGGTTGATTTCCCCCACCACATTACAGTTCAACAGAATCTATCTCCTTTCAGTAATTATTGAAAAGTTAGGTAACTTTCACATTTTAGTGACCATTATGGGCCGTGTAACCTACATACCACTTCTTACCTCTCAAAGACAGAAGTCCTAAGATAACAAGTAACTCATCCAGTGGAAAAGAGTATTCTTGAGTCTCAGATATGTCGATTCAGGAGCCTCACTTAAGCAGGAGCTAATGGTGTTCATTTAACCTGGGACTTTGGCCCCAGAATATTTGCTGGGAATGACAAGATAAATCCCATATTCTGCTTGCTGAGCACTCAGTTGAGAGATTGATCTGCACTTGCATAACAGAGAAAAGAGAACCACCACGGAGATAGGTACTTCTTGCCTTCACACTCGCCCTGATTCATGGAGAAACTGCTCCCTCTTCTCTAAGCCCACCGCTTCTTTCAGTCTAATTCTGAGTTATTTGATCCTTTTCCATGCTCCAATAGTTGAGGCCTCATTTATCAAATCTCTCCCAGGAATCATGGCTGCTACCAGACCTGAGACCCTCACCTCTCCTTTTTAAGGTGGATGCTAGCTTAGACCTCAACTCTGTGCTCCTCTCAGCCCATGCAGTTCTGAATTTGCTTTGTGGGGTGTGTTTGCAAAGCGACGAATGAGATGGCTTCCTATTCTGCTTACTGCAGCTGCCCGTTATTACCAACAGGTTTGCTTCTACATGCTACGATATGACTTTGTAGAACAAACCCTGGTTGTGACCTATCTTTCTATTCAGATTTATTTTAGTCCATGATGACTTTAGCTGTTTTATTAGCACTTGCCACCTCAACAAAACCATCCAAAATGCTATTAAACACTACTCATTGAGGGTTTTTTTGGTGTGTTGTTGAAGATGATACATACAACAATGTGAGTTATGAAATATTTTCTGATATTTGTGTGATAATTTTTATGTGTCTGTGTACCTCAGATAAGGAACAAAGAAAGGTAAGGCAAAAACGGCTAAAAGATAAGGAAAGTCTTCTCAGGTATATCAGTTATCTACTGCTGTGTAACAAATTACCCTAAAGTTTCATGGTTTGGAACAATAGTAAACATTTCACAATGCTCACACTTTTTTTTTATGGATTGGGGATTTGGAGGTGGATTCACTGGGCAGTCCTGGCTCCACACCTTTCACAACGTGTTGGCCACAGCTGCAGTCGTGTGAAGGTTTTACTGGGTGTTGTGGCTTGAAATTGCCCCTTCCCTATAGTTTATGTGTTGGAAACTAAATCCTCAAAGCAACAATATTGAGAAGTGACACCTCTCAGAGGTGATGCGGCCACTGAAGGCTCTATGTTCCTGAGGGACTCATGATGTTATCAGAGGAGTGGGTTAATTATCACTAGAGCAGGTTGTTATAAAAGAGAAATCAGTCTCCTCTCACTCCCTCTCTCTCACACACTCTCTTGCCCTTCCGCCTTCCACCATGAATGATTCAACACAAAGGTCCTCACCAGGTGTGGGCCCCTGGATCTTGTAATACTCAACCTCCATGACTGTACAATTTTTTTTTCTTTATAAATTACCTAGTATTCGGTACTCTCTTACAGAAGCGTAAAACAGACTGAAGCACTGGAGCTGGAGGATCTTTTTCCTGGGTAGCTTGATTAAAATGGCTGGCAAGTTGGTGTTGGCTGGGTGCTTCCCTGTTGGGGTCTCTGCATGGATGCTGAGCATCCCAGTGACATGACAGCCTGCTCTCCACAGTAGGAGAAAAAGAGGAACTCTGCTGTAGCCCACCCTACATGACCTTCTGGTACTTCTGTCCCATTGTACTCCCCAGAAGTGAGGCCCTGAGTTTACTACACAGTAAAGGAGGAGAGTGTCTTCAGAAGGCAAAACTATGACATCATATTCTGCAATTTTTAACTTCTATTAAAAATATTCCTATATCTTTCACAAATTGAGGTCGATTGTCAGTTTTTTTTTTTTTAAACCATTCTTGGAATAAGATTAGAAGACCACTGTGGCAGGCAGAGCCCTTCAGATACATAAAAGCGTCTCTGGCTGGACAGGGTCATGTCATTTTTGTGCTCTTGTCTTCGTCACTGCCTCCCAGGCTGCTAGCTGTATTTAATAAACTACAGTCATTGATGGTGTTGTATAGAAAACAGTTCCAGGCTTCCCTACTCATTTCGTTAAGTGGCTGTTTTTTTAAATAGAAAATGGAAACATTACCAAGTCTGTTTGAACTTTGCATGTAACTCACCTGAAGCTTTGTTTTTTTTTTTTTTTAAATATAAAGATTTCTGGCCACTAGCCCAGATATACAAAATTACAAATTCTAGGGAATGGGGCCAAGGGAATTGTTACTCTTTTAAAGCCCCAGTGATCTTGATAGAGCCAGCTGCATCCCTGTGTAAGACCCAGGGCTATTCATAACCCAAGCTGTCCAAGTAAAATCCCTCAAAGAAGATGTCGTCAGCCCAAGGGGAAGGCATCTCGCTCTCACTCTCCTTTCAGGAGGGGCATCCCACTTTCACGTTCCAGGTTTCTGGGCACTTCCCTGACACCAGCCCCCTGATTGACAAGGACTGTCTGGTTGTGGAGCTACATCCCCGTCCCCGAAGGCAGCCAGACGAGGGGTGGCCACAGTGGTGAGGGTACTGGCCCAGAAACGCATCGTTCACGCTCTCCCGAAGACAATGACTCTCTCCCTGATTAGAGTTGTCCTTCTTTTACCCAAAGGCTTTCCATGCAACCGAGGGAGCATAACAATGACATGCGGGCTTGGAAAGGAAATGTCTTCATTGATTTTTATTTCATGAATTGGAGCCTCCATAAAAATGGCACAGACTTGTTTTACAGTGTCAATTTGTGGAATTGAGGGGAGGACTGTTAAAACCCATCCATTTTCCCAAAGTTTAAACCACCCTAATGAATTAATCCATAGATAATGGATTGAATTCAGTGCAATTACCCTGGTAAGTAAGGCTTGTTAAAAAGAGATAAGGCAACACACTAAAGAAAACAGCAATTTCAGCTATTAACTGGATTTCATCTGGGCTCTGATAATTCAGTCTCTAAGTTTCCTTTGAAAAGCGAGAATGTGGGGTCCCCCTATCAAATTAGCAACCAGAAGCTGCAGCTCACCTGTTGATATGACAATAAGGTAAAAAATGACAATTCTGACAGCCATTTCCCCCAAGAACCTCAGGATACCTAGGATGTGCATTTGGTATGTCCCAGTAAATCTTCACAAATGTAAAGATTCCCCAGGAAAGATGCTCATCCTTGTCCCAGCTGTACCTCTTATGACTTTAAATTTTCCTCCTTAGAGCTAGAGAGGGCCTCTTTATTGAGCTGATAAAAGGAAAGCTTCTATAGGTACTGTACAAAATAAGAATGATCACAAGGACACAGCATATTTGTCAAGATCCAAGCAGGTGGAGAGTAACGTATTAGAGATCATTCTTCACTTGTCACGTTTCTAGGCCCAGGCATTGGAAGAAGTTGAATAGCACCTGGCCTCAAGAGGTGGCACTCGCCCACCCGGGACCTGGTGTTCAGCAGTTGAACTGCATTTGTCTCATAGCTGTTATTCCTGTTGTTGGGCTCAAGTCTTTGGTCCTCTTTTTATGTTCTGTCTGTTTTCTCCAGAAACCTCCTAAGTGACTTCTCCATCTTCCACGTTCCCTGTTATGTAAATTATTTCCGAAAACACTTGTCATTTTCTCTCTGCCCTATTAAAAAAATCTTCAGTTGTTGTATTTACTTATTTGTGTGACCCAAAGCCCACAGCTTAACTTTCAAGGCCCATTCTGGTCCTGTTTATCCTGCATTTTTACCTTTGGACCCCATTATCCTGCCTCGTGTATCATATACCTTCTGTGTTTCTTCTTTGCTCACAATCTGTGACTTCTCCTGCTATGGTGGAATTCTCCTGAAATTGCACTGTGGGCTCAGTGGATGCCACTGGAATCTCTATAGATGACCCTCTGTGCCTGTGCCTTCCTGCAGCATGGGGAGCAGTAGGGCACAACAGAGCATTGGGCTTTAGGGGAAGGGCCTGGGCTCACATTCACCTGACAGCTTGGTCTTCTAGTCTGCATTGCTCTTTTTATATTACTTGTATTGTCTTCCAAATATACTTACAGTCACCCAAAAGAGGTTTGTGCCTTTGAATCAACAGTAGAATGTGAATTATAGCTTTGCATAAAGTAACAGCAATGGATATTTATCATACTTTGTTAAGCAAGTACCATAAGTCAAGTACCCTGCTGCACTAACCCCCAAACAGTCTATGAAATAAACCCTATAATCATTGTCATTTTTCAAATTAGAAAAGTTTGGCTTAGAGATCCAAGGTCTCAAAGCAAGTAAGTGGTAGAACAAGATGGTGAGCCAGGCAAAATAGTTGAGTGTTAAAATTTGGACTTGTAACTAGGTGTGATGGTACACACCTGTAATCCCTGTGACTCAGGAAGCTGAAGCAGGAAGATCACAAGTTCAAATCCAACCTCAGCAACTTAGCAAGTTCCTAAGCAACTTAGTGAAACCTTGTCTCAAAAAAATTTTTAAAAGGGTTGGAGATATGGCTCAGTGGTAAAGTTCCTTTGGGTTCAATTCTTAGTAACAGAGAAAAGAACTATACTACTATAAGGAAGAGAGACATACATACTTACACACACACACACACACACACACACACACGAGAGAGAGAGAGAGAGAGAGAGAGAGAGAGAGAGAGAGAGAGAGAGAGAGAGAGAGAAACACCTAGCTTAAATCCTGGATTGCCACAGTCTAGATGTGTGACCTTGGGTAAATTTCCTAATTTCTACAATGTGTTTCCTCACCTATAAAATAAAGTTATACTAGTATTTACCACCTAGGGTTCTTCTGAAGATTAAATGAGCTAATCCATGTTAAAGTACCCGACATATTCCAAAGGCTTTAAAAATGTTAACCATTTAATTTTATGCCTATAAAACGTGTGCTCTTAAAGCTTTAGCACAACGCCTTCGTGGTACATAACTTCCAATTGATTATGTTCATATCACAGTCTCTCTAGACCAAAATAGTCTAAATAAATCATAGAAAATCTAAGACTGAGCAAGTACATGAACGGGCTTCACACCAGAACGTAAACCAGGATGGTGTTTTTCAAATGCTGAGGCTTACTGATGGGGTGATAATACGACCCCACACTCACCTTCCTGTCCGGCAAACCCACACCTGGCTTCCGTGCTGTTGTGTACAGAGTCCACCTCCACCGTGGCAAGGCCCCAGATCTCTCTGGGTTTAGGGAAATTATTGCATTCCTTGTGCTTTATGATGCCACCCAGGGTGTGTTGGATTCACCCAGGAAGGCATTGTGAGTTGTGTATTGCTGTACGTCAGTCTATTTCAAGAAATTAGAAGAGAGAAGAGGAGGAGCAAGAGAAAGGAGCAATGCTATGGTAAATGCAAGTGGACTCCTTAGGGGTGGTTTTAAGGTCCAGGCAACATGTGGCCATTTCAGCAACCACTGTTCTCCAAGAAATCGACAATGGAGCCTCCACAAAGCCAAAGCTGACCAGGTATGCTAGGGATGCAGCATTTGAGAGTGTCACTGCTCAGAAGGGAAATTAACCCAGCATCAATACTTGGAGTTATATCTGTGAGTAGCTTTTTTTTTTTCTGCTGGGAAAGCCCAGAGTGGGAAATTGTCACCTGAGGCAAAATTATGAAGAAGATTGATTTATTTTTGGTTTACCTAAGAAAGTGCTCCCTAGCGTCCTCATGTAGCCAACAGGGTTTTGGATCACCGGCAGAGAGAACTGAGCTCTTGTAGTGCCTGTGGTTGTCATATATTCATTTCTTCATCCAGCAGTTATCTGTTGGGGATCCTCTGTGGCTATATGCTGCTGTTAGGGCTATCAGGGATTTCAAAGAGATGTGATACTTGCCCTCTTGTTGCTTGCACTGTAGTTGGGGAAGACAGGAAGCTGGGAAGTGAATTAACATAACAGCTTCAGGTAGCAACTTGGGCTATAAACAAAAGATGGAGAGGTGATGGAATCTAGATTGACAGAGGGGTATTTCATGGGTAGACAGGAAAGGACTCACTGAGAGAATGACATCTGAACTGAGACCTGAACAATGAGAAGATGCCAGCTGTGGAAAGATCCAGTATGTTCCAGAAAGTAAACAGTTCTGCCAAGGTGCTAAGACAGAACCTTGCAGGATATGTCCAGAGACAGAAGGAAGTTGGACATGGCTGAAGAGGAGGGAGGAAGGAGGAAGGGGTGCAGGCTGGTGCAGGCAGGGCCAGCTTGTATATAATCTGACAGGCTCTGTCATGGAGGTTTAGGGAATTCCTTATAGCTCCCCGCCAAAGGAGCAACTTTGGAGTCATAGAAATGAACTAATTTCACAGAGCAGTTAGCATATTCTGAACAGCTTACACCATTTATGAAACCCTCACAACTAACTTGTGAAGTAAACGTGGCCCATTTTACAGGTGAGACAAGTATAAGCAAGATGAAATGACAGGGGCTGGGGGCGTATAGCTCAGTTGGTAGAGTGCTTGCCTCACACGCACAAGATCCTAGGCTCAATCCCCAGCACCATTAAAAAAAAAAAAAAAAAAGATGAAATAACTACCCAAGGCTATTAGAATCTGGACTTCAGTCTTCCTGTCTCCCAAGCTCAGGTATTTCTACGATGCTTCTTTGTCCTATGTAATTGCTGAATTGGGACTCAGGAGTAAGGGATCCAACTGGATTACAATTAGCATAAGTATTCACATTTTTTTGAAAAACACCTATCTTGAGAAGAAAGAAAATTGCAGATGAGAAGATTTTATTATTGTTGTTGTTGCTGCTGTTGTTGTTATGTCAAAGCAATGTAGCTTCCAGCCACACCTTTATTTCTTCTCCATCATTCTGACAGATGCATTAGGCATCATGGTGTTCTGGTGAATTTACCTTCTGAATCTCTCTCCATCTTCCCTACCCTGTGTTCACAGCTGCCACCCCATTCAGTCACACCCTCAGCTCTCTCCTGGAACCTTGTGAGAACACAAGCTCTTCTCCTTGCACCCACTCAATCCTGCCAGTCACTTCTGCATCTTGCAACTAGCTCCATCATTTTGAAGTAGCAGTTGGACCATTGTACTTGTATTGTACCTTCTGAGCTCCCTCGGGGGGCTTCCCCTGGTCTTTAGAATAGAGATCACATTGCTTCATATTATTTGGAAGATCTGGCCTCCCACTATTCATCAGACCCACTAGAGTCTGTCAGCTCCTGCTGGGGACCATCTTCTTTTCCTACCGTCACCATTCTCATTTGAGACTCCTCTCACCTTTTCTAAGGAGACTCTTAGACTCTAAGGAGACTCTGCCTGTGTATATCCTGTTACCCATCGCCTATTAATGTCTATTCCTCCTTCAAAATTTGCTTTAAACTCCACTTGATGGGAAAAGTCCTCCCTGATCTCATCCACCCACCCCCAGGCTGGAGTAGGACACCTGTCACAAACTGTCATAGTTTTCCTTTCATAACCAGATTGTGGATTATAATTAGGTACCTGGCTGATTAGTTATCTGTCCCTCTCTCTTGATTGTCAACAATCTGAGGTTGCAATTTGACTGTTGTCACTCACCATTGTTCCCACTGCACCCATTATGGTGCCAGGCAGATAGAACACACTCAACAAATCCTTGTTGATCCTGGCCGTGTGTTCACTGTCTAGAGGACTGGACAATAAATTGGCTAATTCTGCCACTTCCGTGCTGCAGCGATAGAGGGTTTAGACAGCACCTGCAGTCTCCCAGTCCCTAAGGAGGGCCCACTATGGAGGTCTCCAGAGGCTCCCTGCTGAGGAAGGCCTGAAATCTAGAGTGTCTGCCCAGTGAGCATTACTGGTCCCATTGATCTTCATGGCGTCTGTGAGATAAAGTCTCTAGCATCCAAATATGCCAACAAACTCCGCACAAAAGAAAAGTTCTTGGAGAAAATTGTCCCCACATTTTTAGAGAATAAATTGGCCTATTACGAAATATGTGAATACATATACATGTAAAAGAAAATGCCAGAATGACACCGGAGTAGAGAATCAATACATGTACTTAGCCCTACAGAGGGAATTGGCTCTTTAATGAATATTTGTGAGGCAGCCTCTGGAGCCATATGTAAATCTACCCAGTTGAGAGAAATAAATCAATGATGAATTCTGAAGTGATTCGGCTTTTTACCACTCAGTTCCAAAGTGGTCCCTTTATGTCATTGGAACTTCGGGCCACACCAGTGTAGGTGACTGTCATGCATATATAAAGGACACAGCACAGTATCTAGCACAAAATAAGCTCCATCCAGTTATTTTTTCCAACATATTTTTTTAAAAAAACACTCCATGAGCTGGGCATGGTGGCGCACACCCATACCCAGCTGCATTGGAGGCTGAGGCAGAAGGATTGTGAGTTCAAAGCCAGCCTCAGCAACTTAGCGAGGCCCTAAGCAACTCAGAGTGACACTGTCTCTAAATAAAATACTAAAAAGTGGTTTAAGTGCCGCTGGGTTCTGTCCTTAGTACCAAAAAAAAAAAATATATATATATATATATATATATATATATATATATATCCATCCCCGAAAGGAAATGTCCTATTCTTAGTCACATGACAAAAAAAAAAAAAACACAGGTGCATGTGACATGACAAATGTATTACTCTGAAGTGACATTTCTCTCATTTTTCTGTATCACTTTCTGAAATAAAGTTGTCAGAATTTGTATGTTTCAAATAGAGGAAGAGATTGAGGACACTTGCAAGATTTTTAGTTTATAAAGAACATTCATAAAAGAGCAAATCTAGAAGGGAATAAATCTTAATTCTCAGTATTATGATTTTAAGGCATTGGTGACACATCTATATGGCAATACCTAGAATGCTCAGGCTAGAAGTTAGAGATAAATATTTGGGGCACAGCAATATAGAGTAAATATAGCCATTGAGATGGCGATGATACAGAGCTTGGTGGGTTCTCTAAGCAACTTGGTGGTTTATGAATTTATTAGCCATGGCTCCTCTCTGCAGAGAGTTTACCCTCCTTTCACAATAGGAAGACAGACATCAACACAAGTTCAAACAGTTTCAAGAAGGAAAAATGATTAAGGCACAGAGAGTTGGTATATACTTCCAGGAAAAAAAAAAAAAAAAAAAAAAAAACAAGCAACAAAACTTGAGACTTGAATTAGCTCTTGAAAAATGAGGAGGATTTGGGAAGACATGCAGGGATCATTGGAGCAAATCAGTTAAAATATTCTTGAAAACATGGCAAAAGCTGCATTCAATCCAAGCAAATTTACTTCATAACATCAAGTAGAGTTTCACGTGCAGCTTCTCGCTGTGTTCTTTTGAGGGAAATTTCTAAAGCAGAATTCGATTGGTGGTGCCAGGCGACCTGAATGGTTTACTTTGGCTCCAAGAGATATAGACCTTTCAGATTCGTTATGCTCTTTCTTCCGGAACTCTCTCTCTCCCACTTTTTCTTTGATTTTTTTCTCTTTATTTTTCCTTCATTTGTACATAAATATTAATCACCTTAAATTGTCTGGGTATTATACCCTCCTGTAGGTACAATTCCACAAAAGAGAGTTTTGAGAAATCAGTGGAAAACTACATCTGAAAATACATTTTTAAAAACCGTAGGAGATCATGGGGCACTCCCTTCCTGGAGGGCAGTATTTTTTATTACCAACAGCAATTTTGCCTTGGTTCATTGATTCGATCCCAAGAGAGGAATTTCCTTCTGTTATCAGGAATGGTTGGGCATTTCCTGATCAACTGATGTGTTTCTGTGTTATGAATACCATGGGCGCAGTAACTGCTTGTGCTCCCTCCTAAAGGTGGTGGCAGGAAAACTTGGACTTGGAAGCAAATGTCTCAGGTATACTGAATGCTAAAATACCAGGTTGGGACATGGGATTCCAGGGTCCAGCAAATGAAGCCAGTGCTCTAACAAGCTTTTGTTCCTGTTTATCTTTGGTTTTATTTTTATTTTTATTTAATTTTATTGATTTTAGTTTTTTAAATACACAACAGTGGAATACATTACAATTCTTATTACAAGTATAGAGTACAGTTTTTCATATCTTTGTATACAGAGTATGTTCATGCCAATTCATGCCTTTATACATGTACTTTGGGGGTTTTTTTGCATTACAATTCTTATTACACATATATACTACAATTTTTTATATTTCTGTTTATATATAAAGTATGTTGACACCCAATTCAAGTCTTCATACATGTACTTTGGATAATGATGTCTATCACATTCCCCCTCAACCCTTGCTAATCCCCTGCCCCCTCCCTTTCCCTCCTATCCCTCTGCCCTATCTAGAATTCATCTAATCCTCCCATGCTCCCCCTCCCTACCCCACTATGAGTCAGCCTCCTTATATCAGAGAAAACATTCAGCATTTGTTTTTTTGGGACTGGCTAACTTCACTTAGCATTATCTTTCCAACACCATCCATTTACCTGCAAATGCCATAATTTTATTCTCTTTTAATGCTGAGTAAAATTCCATTTTGTATATATGCCACATTTTTTTTTTTATCCATTCGACCACTGACAGGCATCTAGGTTGGGTGTTCCTGTTTTTAAGACATTTAACAGTTTGCAATGAATATCAACCTGTGCATGCAGTTCAATGTGGCTCTGGGAAGCACAACCAAATTATTGAAACAAGCAAGAAATTTTGCTGATATTTGGCATAGACTTTGCAAATTAAATGTTAAAGTTCCACGAAATTAGAGAAAATGTCTAGAAAGTTATGAATTCTCTTTTGGGAGTCTTAGTTTCTTCTAAAAAAATTGGGTTAATTATGAAGATAAGTAATTCTTATAATACCAAGCACATAGAAGAGACTCCATAAATGTCTGAGGAATTTACCTGACTTTCTTTGAAGGGAGACAGAAAAGTTGAATGACTCGATCAAGGTCACCTA
Organism: Urocitellus parryii; assembly: GCF_045843805.1. NCBI lineage: Eukaryota > Metazoa > Chordata > Mammalia > Rodentia > Sciuridae > Urocitellus > Urocitellus parryii. Next base: position 153,958,357 of record NC_135531.1, read on the forward strand.
ACAACTTAGATGCTGAAATCACCACTGGTGCCAGGACTCACATCATTTGATTCATAATTTGAAGTTCTCTCTGGCAGTACCAGCTTTGTAAGGAAAATTGATGGCTCTGTAAATAAAGTTCCTTCACCAGGTACTTAAGTTTAAGCAATCCCACCTGAATCCCTTAAGTTCCCCAACTTACTCAGCCAGGGAGGAACTGTTAAACAAACCTTCAGTAGATTAAAAGCTTCCCCAAAGCATTCTTTTGTCCTCAAAAAAACGTCTTTTGGCTGTAATCATCGGGAAGAACATTAAAAAAAGAGAGTTTTATGAACATAACTGAAATATTTGGGCATTGATTTCCATCAGTGGGTCTGTGGTTGAGTTTTTGGCAGATCGGTGTGTTACAGAATATCAACTTGCTGAAGACCGGCTGGGAAACCCTACACCTTTTGATATTGACATTACGTAGAGCAGCATTCCTCAAACGTGGTGCAGGAAGGAGCTGTTGAACTTTCTGCTCACTTATTTTATCAAATCCTTATAAAATGTGGTGTACCTGTAAAAGCGTGTGCTGCGATACTTGCATACATAATACATCAGTACATCATCTCTAAGTAAGCTTACGTGTTTTGTGGTTTTGTCTCTTTTTTTTAAACCCAGGATGAACACATCTCAGTATAAATTTCAGGCCGCCATATAGTTCTGAAAACTAAATTTCCTGCTTTCTCTTTCTGCTTTCCTATAATTTGGATCTTGACTGTCTCCCAAAGGCCTATGTGTTGAAGTCTTGGCCCCCAGCCTGGAGCTATTGGGAGATGGTAAAAAGTTTGAGAGATGGGGCCCACTGAAAAAAAAGTTAGGCCATTATGGACATGGCCTTGAAGTGGATATTGGGATTTTAACCCCCGTCCTGTTTTGCTCTGCCTCCTAGCTACCCTGATAGACAGTTTCCTCCATCATACACTGCCACCATAATATGTGGGATGGCCCCAAGGGCAATAGGTCAGCTGAGCATGGACTGAAATCTCTGAAGCTGTGAACCACAAGAAACCTTTCCTACTTATAAGTTGTTTTTCTTGGGTATTATGACACAGTGATGGAAACCTGACTAAAATATACCAAAGGCCAGAGAGAGAAAGAAACCACCAAGTTACTTTCATTTCCTTTTCCTCCTCCCTTCTCTTCCTTCTTTCTTCTTTCCTCCCCCACCCCACCCCCTCTTTTCCTTCCCTTTTTCTTTCCTTTCTTTTTGTTCTGAGAAAGTTCTCTGAGATCATCTCTATTCTCAAAAGTCCAAACTCAAAGAAGCAGCATTTATGAAGTTAAGCTAATCACCATTAATAATACTAAGTACAAATTTTAGGCATTTCTAAACTCAGTAACTATATCAGCACTTCACTTCAAAATCATCTTTGAAGTACCATTCTAATTGTCTAAGATTACTATTATTGTCATTATGATTTGTGGCAACCACACACTTAGTTTTATATCCTTGGCAAGAGATACAAAGACCAGTAGAGAGAGAGGAAGGGGAACAGGGGAGGGAGGAGGGGAAGGGAAGAGGAAGCACTGGGGACTGAAGTGGATTATATTTCATGCAAGTATGATTACATTAAAATGAATCCCACTATCATGTATAACTATAATGCACTAATAAAAACACTTAAAAAGAAGAATATGAGAAAGTTTTCCTTTAATTTTTTTTTAAATTCATTGACCAGTTATTTCAATGTTTCAGTCTACTTAAGAAAGTCTACTTAATTATTTTTTTAAATGTTTAATTCACCTTCTCACAAGAGGATTTCCACATACTTAAAGCTTTTTTGTCTTTAAAGAAATAAATAAATCTTTTAGCTGATTATAGAAAATTCTAAGTATACCATAATTAGATTTAAGAGGATTCTTTTGGAGATGCAATTTAAAAATTCTAAATGCATGATACACACTTCTGTGAAAAGCATAATAATCACCTATACAATTAGCTAAATGATTCTCTTGAGTTCAAGAATATAAATTGGTGAGTGGCTAGCTGCATTAATCAGATAATTTCCATGTTTTACTTCAGGATGTAGACTTTTAAAAATATTGCTTTGTGAGTTTTATTTTAAATAATAACTCATTGAAATGGAAAGGGGAAAGTTGTTTTAATCCATGCTTCAGTGGCTTAATATTTGCCTGAGTTTTGAAGGATTTAGCACTGTTCCTCAGGGAACCATGGATGAGTGCTAGAGGCCCATCCAGAGACTTCTTGGATTAGTATGTTCATTCATTCATTCATTTACTTCACGTTTATTGAATGCTTATCCTGTACCACTTTCACATATGTGAATTGTGCACCAATGCTAAGAGATCCTTTTGCAGACTAACAGAGCCTCAACCTAAAATAACATTGCCATTTAACATCGCAAAAGAACAATAAAAATATCACACAATATTAATCACAACCTGTGGTTTCTTTTGTAACAATTTCATGGCATATGATAATAAAATAATCACTTCATGAACTGTGTTTGAGGCAGTACGGTAGGCATTTTATATTCTTTGTAATGCTTTCAACTACCTTGCAACATTGACATTGTGACCCAGTAGAAGAGCTAAGAGGCTGAACTCAGAAGCTACCTTGTCTGGGTCCAAAATCTGGCTCAATTCTGTTCATATCTGAGTAACCCAGAAATTATTTGATCTCTCATTGCCTCTGTCACTTGTGTGTAAAATTTGGAACTAAGAGCACTTATGTCATAGGACTGTTGTAAAGATTAAATGAATTGATAATATGCAAAGTATTTAGAACCCTACTTGACACACACTTAGAACAATGTAAATGTTTGCCATCACTATGATTGTTTTGTTGCTATTAGCATTTTAATTGACAGGAAATAATACACCAGTATTAAAAATAAAATTTATTTGCATATTGATTTTGCCTGAGATGGAGTGAGGCAAGCCTTTTCCTGGAATGAGATGTTGATGTGGTCCTTGAAAGTTGAGTGGAATTTTAATTCAGGTAAGGCAGGGGATTCCTGGGAGGAGAAAGAAATGGATATAGGATAGCTAATAGTCCAAAGAAAGTTTAAGAAAAAGTGGGAAATTGGTAATCTGCAATATAGGTTGCATGGAAACCTATCATTCAATCAAGAATGAAAAAGGCTAGACTATCCAGTACTGATTTCATCCATATACTGAGTAGGTATATGAGTGTGTGTATGTGTATTTGTGTGTGCACGTGCACATGCACACACGTCTGCAAATTGGCGTGCATGTCCACTGGAAAATTCATTGACTGTTGTAACAGTTTGATTCTCAAGTTATTCTCATCTTTATTAGCTTGTCCTTTTATTAGATAATCTTAAGATTTATTGAAAGATGATCTAAAAAGGAGGCTTAGAAACAAAGGACATCACTTAGGTACAAATAATGGCTTCATTTATGTCAACAGCCCCCTGAGTCAGGACAGCAGCCATCAGTTCCAAAGACCAAAAATTAGACTGAGATCAAAATTACCAGCCCAAGCACAGTATTAATTTTCTGATTGATGGTGAGTAAGAAAAAACCATGGGGCATAGCTTGAGCTGTATTTCGGGCACCCTGTACATTTCTTCTAATTTATAAAGTATAATAAATGAATCACCAAGAAGGATTAGTTATCAGCTCTGAGACAGAGTGTGAAGGATGAAGTGCTCCTGTCTTCTCCTGATGTCAGTTGATCTATTAAATTAACAAGCATATAGATAGATTATTTAAAGATCAATTTAGCCAAGAACTGCTTTCGAATGAATACATCAGGCATCGAGCCTGTTTTCTGAGATCGTTTTGTAATTGGAATACATATTACTCGCAACTTCTCATCACAGGGCTCAAGCAGTTTCAATCAGGAGCTTTTGCACTTTCTGCAAAGTGTGTGAAAATCAAAAATGAGCAGATCCACTTCATTATGTATAATGAGGAGATCCGTAGTTACTCTGTAAGTAATAGCCGAAAAGAATTGCTACAGAAATGCTCCTTGCTTGCATTACTGACATAGGGCTAGCACTGCTGTCTTGGAAAATCTTTTCAGCATGAAAGTTTTGGAATTAAGTTCCTAATAAACTTAGAAAGTCCAACAGCTGTGAGTAATTATGATACAAGCATATCAATCCATGTGCAAACAGATTTATTCAGTAAGCTCCAATCCTCTTGCTAACCCTTCACTGCAATAATTAAGCACACTCTAATGAGTTTGTTAGCAATTTCCATATGATTTTTCCCCTTAATTATTATTTGAGTTGTCCATGTTTATGATACTTAGTAATATCCTTAAAGTATCAATGGCAAAGACACAATTTTGGCTGTTGTATTAATTTCTATTTTCTCATTTATATGCTAAATAAACTAGGGGGATACATTGATTTAAAGGTCAACATTTAAAAATCATTTTTTTGGCAGGGGCTATTCATGATCATTTTTTTTACATTTATTCACTGTCCTTGGAACTAACGAGGCACCTTAGCCTGAATTACAATGAGGTATTCCTTGCTCAGAGACCTGCACGTTCTCATGGCCTTCAACACCCTGATGGAACAGGCTCTCCCTGCCATTTCAACTTTATCTATTAGTAAGTCCTTTCTCAGTTGGTTTCACAACAGTGACCTCCTTCCTGTTTCTCAAAAAGGCCAAGAAGTTTCACACCACAGTCTTTGCACTTTGCTCCTCAATCTTCTCTCCCCAGCACTTTGCTAGTTAAGGGCTCACTTCTGTCAGCCGGGGGTCCACTCGCGTACCACATCCTCAGGAACAGCCTTGACTTTTAAGCACAGCAGCACTTGATCCAGGCATTCTCTATCATCTCACCCAATTTAATTTATGTTCATAAAAATCTCATCACTTTTAAATGAGCTAGTTGGCTTATTCACTCTCCTCTCTCACACCTACACTCACTCAAAGCTTCGAGATGTGTAAGGATGTCATGTGACGTATCTCATTCAAAATCTCTATCTTCAGGGCCTAAAACAGTGCAGTGCACCTGGTACAATCTTCATGACTGCTTTTTCAGGGAACAACAGGTGAATGAGCAAACTCAGCTATCTGGTCTGCCTCTCATTTTCTACATGAGTAACCTGAAGTCAGTGGGTATCCATGCTCTGTCACCAGAAGGACACAGCCTGTTAGAGCAGATCTAGGTAGTTAAGCCCCAAGCATCCTAACAGCTGGACCAAGGCCCTGCCAATGCATGGCCCCACCTTCCTTCTCATTCGTCTGCCCTGCCTATTTAGGTGGTATGGATATTGGTAAAATTTAAAGATTGTGGATCAAAATTTGCCATTTCATTCCTTTTGAGCTATACAGACAAGTCACTAACCTCCGTGCACTTTGGTTGTCTCATGTAGTATGTATGATACAGATAATAGTGATATACTAGCCATGTGCAATGAGGCAAGTAGTTTCAAGAACCAGTTAACCAAAAAAAATGTAAATTTGATTGATAAACTGAAACAGTATATATTTCAAAGTATACCAAAACCTAAATGCCACTCAGTAAGAGAGTATAATGTAGAATTAAATTATCAGTAAGTCTACTTTCTAAAAACTGTTCAGGGACTAAAATTCTATAGAAATTATGAAGAAAGCAAGAGAAACAGTAACATTAAATATTATATATACATGCACTATGTATGTGTTTGTGTGTATATATATATGTATATACACATATGTGTGCATATATATACATATATACACATATAAAACATATATACATATGTATAACACATGTGTGTATATATATATATATATGTGTTTGTGTGTGTGTGTGTGTGTGTGTATGTTTTATATATATGAAGCTGGGTTTCTTTTAAGCTAGTTGCACTCAAAGAATGGTCTCCAAATCAGCATATTATCATCATCTGAATATTTGTCAGAATCCCTGGCTGACCTGTGACCTACTGAAGTGGAAACCCAGGGAGCGAGCCAACCAATCTATGTTTTATGACGCCCTCCAGGGAATCATGATGTACACTCAAGTCTGAGAACCTCTGCCTTAAGTGATTCAGTGAGGTAAACAAGATGATTGCTGTCATAATTTTGAGGCCGTGCTGTGTTAGTGCCTATGTTTATAGAAGTTCATTGAAAAGCCTAAATGTCAATATAGCATCAAAATTTAAGAAGTCAAAATTTCATCAGTGTGTTGCCCACTTGTTTCCATGATGAAAGGCTCAGAGAACTCCATAAGCCATGAAGGCTGGCAGTCCAAAGGAGATGAGACCAGTCATTTGTCACCTCTGTGTTGTGGCTAATGGGGTCAGTTGGATTCCAAGGACTCCCCTCCCAATTAGGTGCTTCCTTGAGGTGCAGAATTTCTCAAGATGGTTCAGAAAGAAGTAGCACAATGAAGCAAATTCAGTTTTCTCTCTTTCTTTCCTTCTTTTTGTCAGTGCTGGGGATTGAACTTATACCCCCAACCTCAAATTTGTTTTTTTAAAGATGGTTACTGTTTTTTTTTCCTCCAAGAGTGATTGGTGTTTCATCTCTCAATTCTTTCAGAATTGGCAAGGGAGCAGAACATACTGCTATAATTAGGTCTACTAAATCTTACTAAGATAGCAAAAGTTACCAAGCATCAAAATCAGTTTTAGTAGGGAAATGCACAGGCATGAGAGTCAAACCTGTCTCCTTCACTTGTAGCTCTGTGTACCTGGGCTATCAGTTGATGTCCTTTGGATTTCAGCTTCCTCCATTGGAAAGGGAATGGTAGCTCCTGCTCAGAGTTGTTGCTAGGGGACACAAAATCATGAGTTTAAAGGACCTACGGGGATACCCTCCAGCCTGGAATCCACACTCCCCTGGTCTTGCCCTTTTTTCCTTCCTCAGGTAAAAAGTATCAAAGAGGTCTTTTCCAAACTCCATTCCTTTTTTTTCCCATTTTACCATACATCCATATTTCCCAAATTTTAGCTATTGAGGAAATGAGGAGAAGACTAAATGGAAGACGAGGAATATGATCTCAAAACAAAGCAATCTAAGAATGAGCAGAGAAGAGATCTCTTTTTTGCTGATACAGCTGTGTGCAGTTAACAGGAAGATGTAGGTAGCTCTCTCCAAGATGAATTAGACACACAAGTAGCTACCTGTTCACTTCCACTCATGCTCATAGTACATAGATGTGTAATATGTGTGTTTACACACATGCACACTAAACTGAATTTGGCATGCACTTTTACCTATATTAGCCATGTTGTCTATGATAGAAATCACTGTTTTTACTATTCCCATGAAGCACAGCACATGTATTATAGCTCAGCTTTCATGCAGAAGATTTAAGCCCCCAAGAAAAGTATAATAGAACTGGAAGAGGATTGGGCCTATGGCATTGTTCCATGGAGAAAAGGCAGGGTGTGACAAAACCCACTGAGCTCAAAGAAGGGATCAGGGACTAATCTCCCTGACATCATTGGAGTTTGCACACTAAGTTTATGAGTGTCAAGCCCACAGCATGTGGGGTATGGATTCAGGAGGTAGGAAAGGAGGAACGAGGGCTTCTATAGGGCTAAGTGCAGGAAATTGCCTCTGTAGGCACTAGGATCACGGGCTTGGCACATGACTCTGTAATGCCACGATGCTCCAGGGAGAGGGTAAGCCCTGTGGGTTCCCATGAGCCACTGCAAAGTGGGATGTGACTTCTAATGACTCCACAGCAGAAAGCTGCTCTTTCAAACAACCTGCCCTGCAATTATTTTAAAATCATCTATGTATTAATTATGGCTTTCAGGATTTCTTTTCCTGAGCTTTATTGAGGTCTATTTTATATATCATAATATTGGCCCACTTAAGGGTTCAATTCAATGATTTTTAGTAACTTTACTAATCTAGCATAACCATAAATCAGTTTTAGACTATTTTTGCCTCTCAGTAAGATTCTTCACACCAATTTATAGGTGAACCTCATTACCACACCCATCCCTAGGCAATTCCTAATTTATTTTCTGTCTCTATAATTTGCCTTTTGTAGACATTTTCTACCAGGGCAATAATACTGCACACAGTGTCTCCTGTCTGGCTTCTTTCCCTTATCGCGATGGATTTTGTGGTTCAAACACAATGTAGCCTTTATTCCTTTTCACTGCGGACTAATATTCCAACGGCTTCTGTTAAATATTTTTTTTTAAATGCTGTGTTCATTTATTTTAAAAACTGAAGGGAAACACGTTTCAAGTGAAGAGTAAGAGAGGTTCAGAATAGAGTTTTGTTCTCTGTGTGTCGCATTATAACTTGACTGATTATACTTTCTTTCTCATTTGTTCATCTTGCAAAGAAAACATTGTGTCAAGTGTTGGCTTTCCTATTTCATCTTTTAAGAAACAATTTCACAGTAGACTATTCAAATCCAGAATGGTAAAAATATAAAAGCAATACTGTGGTTTAAAAAAAAAATAGTGCTAGGCATTCATTTGGAGAGTGCTGAGATACAAATATGTGTTAAGTAATGTAATAGAGGTAAAAATTATCATGGCATTAAGATGAGTCATAGGAATCTGAAAATAAGTAGAAGATTCATTACTTTTAATATTTGAAAGTAAATTAATTCAGTATCTCATAGTTTTGTTGATTTCATTTTCTTTCATATTCTAATATAGTGTCAGAGAGACTGCTGCAATATTTACATATTGTCTTCGTGGCATACAATAAAGTTACACCCTCAAATCATCCACCTGGATCCATTTAATTTTATAATGGGTTTCTTTGGAAGTTGAGTTGTGGAATGTCATAAACGTTCAGGGAAAGTATGCCACTGTGGACTCAGAAATTATCTAAAAATGCTTCCAGTACACATGCTACATAAAAATGGGTCATATAAAGTTTATTAACCAAACAAATTTAAGCAGCTTGGGAAAGGGTGTTTCACATGAAATTCCTGGAGCAGCCTAAATGCACTTTGCAACCTGAGGTTTCAGCTCCTGTTTTTCTGCCCAAATATTTGGCTTTTCTGCTTTTTTTTTTTTTCTAGTTTCTCTTCTAAATCAGGCAAATGCTATCTCCCTTGTTCTTTTGGAGTAGTTGAAGTGTAGAGTAAATTTTCAGACTCGAGCAACTCAGGAGGGTAAAAGGGTTAGCAGCTGGATCTGTGTGATGAAACAATAGTAAGGGAAATATTATGTTATCTGTAAATAGTAGGTGTCATTACCTGTCAGAAACTGGGCTGCAGGCATTGTGTGGCTCCCATAAGTGCCTTGCAACAGAGCTTCTGTCATTGTTCCCACTTAGCAGATGAAAAAACTGAGGGTCAAAGAGGTCCCAAATCACTCCCCATGTAAGTGTCAGAGCCAGGATGTAACTCCAGCTCTGTCTAATCATATTCTTAACCATTATGCTAAACTGTCTCTCAAAATGGCAGGCAAGAGACAGATGAGCCCTCCACCCCGCCCTGCCTCCCACCCTCTTGCCTGGTACTCAACTACATTAACAAATCAGGTGACCTCCAAGGTCTCAGGCTATTAATCCAAAGGATGAGAGGTTCAGTGGTGAGGTCCCTTTCTTGAGCACTCAAATTCTCATTTCCCTCATCTCTTACAACTGCCTCCTGGCATGGGTGAAAGAGGAACTAGTATAAATCACTTTCTTGGGATGGAAAGAGTTGCTATCAATGAGAGAAAGCCACATTCAGACCAGGAGGAAGGGTGGGGCCTGAGACCAGGAGCTAATGGCAGGAGGACTGTGGAGTAGCCACAGGGAGTCCTGGCAGGAGCCTTGGACATCAAGCTGAAAACCCCTCCATCTCTGGGGTTGCTTTGATGAGCTTCACAAACAACACTTGTGTCCATTTCCTTTTGCCAGGGATGTATAATTTAGAAAACAGACATTTTTTTTCTATCTCTTCTTTCTTAGTAAACATGGAGGATTAAAAAAAATTATGGACAGCAGGGCTTTTTAAAGAATGCTTTAACCGGCCCTTTAACAGACAGCCAGTAAATACATTTCACAGTATGTTATCTATGTTCGTTTGGAGAAATAAAGGTCAAATAGTTAAATTTTGATATCTTTATCATTTCACAAAGGTTATTCCTGAAGAAGCTATATGTAAAAAAGAAAACAATATATATATATATATATATATATATATATATATATATATATATATTACAACAAGAGTCCTTTTCTGTATTCATTCCAAGTAACCGGTTTCTCCTCATAGGTATTCTTTTCTGCAAAAGGTTTCTGTTATTATACTTGGTATTATTTTCTGATGGTGTCAGTATAGTGGGTCATTATCAAAAAGCCGGCTTATTTCTGGAAGATGTTGTTAAGTTCTGTGGAAGTGTGGTTATTTCCATTAGACTACCAAAAGAAAGAAGAAATGTAAAACTACAAGAGATAGTTCTGAAGAAACCAAGATGAACCTTAGAAATATGAGATAATTGGTGCTTAAACTTTGAGTAGAGGCCAGGTTCCCCTTAGGGAACTGATGGACAAAATGTATGCTTCTGGTACACAAATGCTTGAGAAGGACACACTCAAGGTCTATTCGAGCTAAGCAGGATGGTGACAGTGACCTAGAAGCAAGGAGAAAATGCCCACATTTCCCTCATGCTGTAATGAGAAAAAATATATATATATTATATTATACTATACTATATTATATTATATTACATTACACTGAAAAGTTGAAATATGGTTGACTTTCTACTGGTGTTAGGCATGCAGTTGGAAATGAAAAAACTATGCCAAGCCAGATGGCTCATAAAAAGGTTGCTGCTATAATTCACTCAAGTCAGTCATTTCTTCCATCATTTTTCAAAGGTTTGGACCAAAATCCACAGAATGATAAAGGTTTCTTTTTTAGCAGCTGCAAGAAGACATGCCATAACCAATAACCAAGAAGTCCTTTAACACCTGGAAAGGATTTGAAGATGTAGGACAAATTCTCTACTTTATTTATTCCATGTAAGCAGTTTTGAATCCCCTGTGTTCCAGGGAGTGGGGATGTGATGATATCAAAGATGTGATTTGGAGAAACAACTTGGGTAATGCTGTGTTAGGTGGTTAGAATAAGGAGCCCCATCCTAAGGCAGCTTAGTAATCCACAGGAGGTCAGAGACTGGAATGCATAGCCCTGGGAACCACCAGACAGATGGGAAGCTGGTGGAGTTGGTAGATCTAGGATGGGTTGGAGATGCAAGAAGACCTCTGATGACCGTTGAGAAAGATGGCTCCACGCACAGAAGGGTACCCCAGAAAAAGGAGGACCAGGCAAAGGGGAGGTGGTGAGTGCCCTCAGCATGTGCTGAATTATTTCAGGAGGGCAGATATTCTCAGGAACAGGGAAAGAAGCAATGAACAGCTGCCCTGCACATGCCCCATGGCAACCTCACCTGCAGGAGGAGCTTGTAGGTTCGGTTTTATGTTTTGAGCTCAGATGTTGGCAGGATCCTTCTCAGCTTAGAAACTTGGGCCCTGCCCTGATTTTCCTTCTCATGATTGCCCCATATTCCAATACTGGATTTGTTGTGACTGTAAGTCACCCTATAGTTCTGTTTCCAAGAGTGCCTGGGGGCACAGAGTCTGTAATAGCTTGGCCTGCAGATTTTCTGTCTGAAAGACAACCTTCAGGATGTGCTAAGGTGCATCTCTAGGTGCACACACCTTTATGGAAAAGCAGGGAAGGCGAGCCCAGGTAGCAATGAAAGCATGGCAGCCAGCCTAACCCAATGCATTCTTGTTAAAATGCCCTTGTAAGGACGTTCCGGAAAGTGGCTCATTCTCTACAGGACTGTCCAGGTCTGCCAGGCTTCTGCCCAGCATGAATACTCTGGAGTAAATTTGTTATTTGAAGCCAATGTGCAATGTTGATATCTTTTATATTACACATGCACGTACATATACACAAAAATAATTTTGGAAAAAAAATACCATCATTAGGAATTCTACGTGTTGACATGCAAAAGAAGAAATTATCATTTTCTTATTGTATATGATATGTCAAGCACTGCCAAGTTTATCTTTATCATGAGGACCCTATTTTGGAATCCGTCCCTGTGAGTAGGGACCACAGGATAGATGATTAGAAACCTAGGTCATCTGAAAAAAAAAAAATCTGGGCCATATGGTCACGTACCTGTAGCTTCCTTGTACTTTGCTAACAGCCTGGAAACTCTGGTGAGTGATTTGGAAGTCCGTTTGATGCTGGTCTCTGGTGAGAAGCAATGTGACTCTTCACTTGCTGCAGCCGGATGGATGTCTGTCTGGGAAAGAGGGCGGAGGGTGGACGAGGTGCTGGGGGACCCCTCACCGCAGGCTTTGATCTTCCCTGGCTCCTCCTGGGATGCCTCACCTTTTGATGTTGGGAATCAGTTAATTACTAGTTGGGGTTGGTGTGAGGGAAACAGTTTGAAGCTCAGTTCTCAAACAGTTTGAAGGCCTGTACTTTGATCTGAGGAACTTCAGGGCAACTTTCTAGAACATCTCAGTCAAAGGAGAAGGGCTCAGGCAGTGTCACCCGCTTCCATTCCCCTCTTCGCATGGTCTTGTTCTGCTAGGGTACCATCTGGATTTAGCGGACCGGTTCTCTCTTCAGAGCCCTGTGGTTTCATTGGTAGCAAAAGTTTTAGGATCTGATTGCCAGAACATCTTTCAGAACACAAAGTACATGCAACTTGATAATTCCCTCCTTAGATCTTAACATGAAGCTCCCATCCCTCTTAACAACTCCTGCTTAACATTATCAACATTATCGTGAATACCTCTTGCAACCCAGCCTTGACTTGTGAGACAGAAGATGAAACTAATGGGTTAGGAGTCAAATTTCCTGCCCTTTCCTTTGCTGATGGAAGTTAACATCCCCCAAGTTGACCTGAATGGCTGAAAAATGCTCAGGGGTTTGATGGGCAGGTGGTGCTGGAGAAATAGGCTCTCTTTTCTCTTCCAAACAAGGCAACACAACCTGGCACCTTGCCTAGTAATGCAATTCTCCTAATGAACACATTTCCCTAGTCTGAGGCCCTCTGCATTGTGACCATGCCACAGGGCTGACAAAGAGATAATTTTCAGTGCTCCGTAAAAAACACAGGAGGAAACCTTCTGAGAATGTGTTTTGTTCTTATGTCATGGCCCATTATAGTATTTTCATTTTAATTGCATGTGAAACCTATTTAAAGAGGTAGTATAATGTAACTGTTCCCTTGGAAAACATGGATGGGAGCGATATGGATGTGTTTTAGAGGAGAGGAGCCTATTAGTTACTCAGGCTGTCACTGGGTACCTTAAGGGTGCTAACAGTGTATTAAGCATCTAAGCAAAAGTAATATATTTGATCCTCTTGTATATGAATCCCTGTTCTTCTATAAGTAGTAGATTCCTATCAGTGTATCTCAGGCAACAGAGTACTGTTCAGTATTCCAGAGATAAAATATGCATTCTTATGCATGTACATTTTCTAGTTTTTCAAATGGGATTTGAACCATATAGATAAAACATGCACACACACAAAGACTCTGGAAATTACTTACCAAAAAGAATCATTGATAAAATTGGGGGTCTTTTTTGTAATTTAGTTTTGTTTTCTCTTTTTCCACCCCTTTATTGGGGGAGTAGCCCATCCCTCAAATGGTTTGAGGTCTTCCTGACCTTCTTTAAGTAAAAATGTAAGTTCCCAAGTCCAGAAAAATGAAGCCACGGGGCTTTTTCCCACAAAATAAATAGTGTCCTTTAGTCTAGATATCCATACCCTGCTAGAAGGAGCAGGCGTCCTCATGGAAAGAATTTCCACGTGGCTGTGATTCCCCTGCTGTGGTCCCTTCCTCATTTAGCAGGCTTCGTTCTATATGCATAATTGGGAATTAATTTTCTAATTAGGTTCTTCACATTTATGAAGTTGTTTGATGGGGTGTCTGTTCTTATAACATGGCCTAAAGGCTAAAGTAGAGGTAATAATTCTTTTTCTGGCTTTGCCCCTAATTCAGCTAAGGTTCCTAGGAAATATATTTAACTTTTATGAGATCCTGGTAATAGATCTTTAAGGCTGATCTACCTTTGAAAGGTTGTTAGGAGAGTGCTCACTAAGGCTTTAAGACTCATTACAGTAGAGTTGATTTTATTTGCAATAGTTACTCAAGCGAAATGAAGCCATTCCTTTTGCAACACGAGGGTATTTAGGAAAGTAAGAGCAGCCACAACCGCAGAAAGTAAAACTAGATGTTGCATGGAGGAAAAATAACATTGAATCAATACGTGAGAGGTGACCCTGAAGGTTAGAAATCTCACCTGTTTACTACAAATATATAAGTAGACTGAATCCAGCATGGGCTGTGTGAGTCTGTCATTAGGATTCTCTGTGATGTGCCATGATAGTTCCACAGGTAGAGAAATGGAGTCTTTGATTCAAACTTTCTGATTCCTAGAGGTACAACAGTATATAAACAAAGCTATCTAAATTGTTTTTCTGTTTTTTTTTTTATTTCAGTACAAAATGCTAGAGATAAAGCTAACAATTAGAAGTAAATACTCAATCTTGGTGCCATTATTTTAAATGTAGCTTGTTGTATTATTATTCCATGGGCACAAACAGTATGTTTGTGAGGACAGTGGACATTGAAATGTTGCATTAAAAGGACACCTTCATTTTATAAAGAATCAAAGCCACCTTCTATAGCCCTACTAGAATCATGGCTGAAAAGAAAAAATGGCCAGTTCCTCCACACCTTCAGATAAGAACCACTTCTCACCAATTTTTATTGTGACTCAGGATCCTCATCGAGTTTGCCATTCACACAGGTGTCAGAACCAGGCAAAATCTGTAACAGTGCAGCATAAGGGCTAATAGATAACGACCAATCGTAGATACTCAACCTCAGGAAAGAGCATTCATCTGATCCAGGTCTGCTGCACTCTTATCATTTCTGGCGCCTTGTGGGTTCCTGTAGCCAGCAACGGTGATCTCTACACCGTCCCCATCCACAGCCAATATACATCACTCTTATAATCTTGTTAGATATCAGCATGATCAGAGGCCATATTGTAGAATGGGGAAAAAATATCTCTGCCCCAGGCACTCAGGAGACATGGTCTCTATCAACTGTAGGTGCCCATGTGACCTCAGATAAACCGTCTAAGCTCTTTAGTCCAATGTAGTTCTTTCTGTTCTGAACACACTTCACTGCCATGCCTTTATCTACCCCAGTGCATTTCCCAAAGCAGTCCTGGTCAGTCTAAATTTTCTTGAAAAATCAGCCTGGACCCACCAAGAGGGAGGAGGGCACAATGGTGAAGGGCACAGGTGCAGATGTTACATCTGGACCTCGTTATACTCCCACTTTTCCACAGCTACCTAATTATCTCTGTCTCAGTTTCTTCAGTTGTAGAATGGACTAAAATCCTGTTTACTAATCCCTTTGCTGTCTCCTCCCCATCCTCCTGCCCTCAGTTCTAAATGGTAAGGTTTCAATTTGCCTTAGACTAAAAGGAGAACCCTGCTAAAGGACTAGGCTGATTGTACAGACTCAGATTAGGATCTGCCTTCAGGACTACTACCCATAGACCCACTCGGTGGCTAGCAAGAAAATGTAAATTACATCCATCCTTTGTTTAAAAACTGTCAATGTTTTTTCACTGTTCTGTATCTAGAGTGAAATCTAAACCCTTGATCATGTTGACCTGTAATTTTTTACTTTGGACCTCTTCCTTCCTTTCTCTTTCTCCTTGTCGGTTTTCTCCTCTCTTCAGCCTCCTTTGTCTTCTTCTTCTACTTTGAGGACCAAAAACATTCAGCCCCAAATGTGTGTTTGGATCTTTCTTGCATTTTTAACAGCGGGTGGAGCTGTTAGAATTCAGTTCTCTTTGAATTCCTCATCAGCGTGTCCAAGTTGGAATCATCACATCTGTCCCCAAACCAACAGCAGCCGAGGAGGAGGCATCTGCCCTGAGTTCAGGGCACTGCTGTTTTTCCCAGGTGGCCGCATGCACCACCACATGCCCGTCGACCCCTCCCCATCTCTCTCTGCCCTTATCTGCGCATGATCTTTTCTACTTGCTCTTTCGTTTTCTGTGTCCCTCCTCCTCCCTGTCCTCCGTCACCCCTCACATCAGATCCTCTAGATCTGAAATATTGAAGCAGTCTCCCCTTGGGCCATCCAGCTTCTTCCTCATGCTCTCCCTTTCACTCCAGGTTACGTAATTTTCCAGAGTACATCTCTGATCATTTGATGTCTGTGCCCCCAGACATTTATTAGCTCTCTAATAAAGTCTAATCTCTTTATCTTGATTTTCAAAGTCACATACGATTCCACCCAGGCTCCTTCCCCAGGCCAGCTTCTTGCTTTCCACACGTTCCCGTTCTCTCATCCCTCCATGCTGTCAGCAAATATTAGGAGCCAATAAAAAGCAAGCTCCTGAGGATATGGCATTGAGCACTACCAATAGGCAAGAGAGCAAACACAGATGTATTAAGTGATATAAGAAGGAAAAAAAAAAAGGAGAACATGTTGAAAAGTAGAGTAGCCACTGAGGAACTCCTTATATTTAAATAACATTTGAATATGTCTTCCACTGAATCTCTGTTAGATAACTTCATAATTCTGAACACGAGTTTTTTTTTTTTTTTTTTTTTAACTAATGTTCCACTCTCCTCCAGATATCCTGGTTTCTCCTAAAAGGTAGCCGATCCACATTTAAAGACATGTTTATTCAACCTTTACTTTTGCTGCCTCCTTTATTTTTCCGGGATCCACCTCTTTCATCTCTTAACCAAGGTGGTTTAAGCGTGAAGATAGACCTTGTTCCAGGAGTGAATCATGTGACTGAGGTCTAAGCCAATCGGCACACTGCTTTTCTCTGATCCCCGAGATTGTTTCTGGGGTTACAGATGACTTAAGTTGGGCAAATAGCTCATCTGAGAGCTTTCAAAGAAAGCACTAAAGGGGAATATTTATTTATCCATTTTAAACTTGAAGCTCAGAGGATGGAAGGTCTAGACTTACCATTGCCTTCTTGTCTGTTGGAGAATGAAGTCAACCTAGAAGGAGAACAAGAAAAAGAAACTAATTCTTGAGCTACTCCTGGCCCCCATCAAGACATATCACACTTTTGAAATTTTTAGTTACATAGGTCAATAATTTGCCTTTTTGCCTAATTCAATATGAGTTATATTTTCTAAGAGAGAAAATAAATATAGCCAACTAATTTCAAATATCTCTGCAAGTGGAGTATCCCTTATGTGGGATGCTTGGTACTAAAAGTGTTTCAGATTTTTTTATTTTTTCAGATTTGGAGTATTCATGTGCATAAATATTAGAATACAAGATATTTATCATAAGAGATATCTTGGCTATGGGACCCAATTCTATACATGAAATTCCTTTATATTTCAGGTATATCTTATATACTTTCCCTGCAGATGATTTAATATGATGTTCTTAGTGCACCTGTGTTCTGATAGTGACCCATCACATGAAGTTGGGTGTGGAATTTTCCACTTGTGATGTCATGTTGGTGCCACTCAAAACGTGTAGAATTTTGGAGTATTTTCAGATTCTGGATTTTGGGATTAGGGATATCCAACCTGTACTTTCATTAAACATTTCTTTGTACTTCTATGTCACTGCAATTTCTTTCACCATCCATTTTGTATCTTGGATATGGGATACAACCTTGTTTTAGACACTGTGAGTGGTGCTTGTTCCCTACCAGTTTTGAGTGTTCCTCTTTAAAGCTCCTGATTGGCCCAGCAACATGGGCCAAGACCACAGTAAGGCACTGGAGGTGCACACATCCCCCAGGTAGGGCAGCAGGGGCCCACTGTGCACTGGCAGACTAGGGATCTGGTGCCTCCTTACATTTTACTTCCCATGCATCTCACTCACTTCCTGCACCTTATCTTAGTTTGGACCCTAGAAACAGCATAAGTACTTAATCAATTTTGGGCAAATTCAAGAGAATTTCATATTACTTCTAAAGCAGAAATTATTCAGACTTATGTTTTCTTCAGCATTATAATCTGACCTACCTCATCCACCTTTTTTTTTTTTACATTAACCTTCATTTTGAAATTATCATCCATATGCAATGATCACGGGGAGGATTTGCTCATGACGTGATTCTAAAAAGCTCTGAATCGCATTAATCAGCAATGGGAGAAAGTAATAAACCTTCTAAGCAATATGTCCAGAAAGCACATGGAATAGGAGGTGGTAGATTCAGTTTTTACTCATTTCCTTATATTTTCATAGTTCAGTGTCTGTTGTGGAGCCGGAATTATACAACTCATTATCTAGGTCAAGCTAGTGAGCCATCTTGTCAGCACAGATGTGCTACTTTTGCACGAGAATTCTCAGTGGTGAAGTTGTTTCCAAGGTGGCACCTATTATTAATAAAAGTGTTAAATAAATAAATTATAGAAACAATTGAAGCAATGATGCCTATAAGATAAGCACAATAAGCTATAAACATCCTAACTTCATTTTATCAGGAATTTTGCTTGTCACTTGAAATTATGGACAAACACTGGCCACTTTGCATCAGTGTTGGTGTGTTGGTTGTAAGCAAAGGAAATCAACTCTGAAGAAACAAAATGTTCTAAAATGGAATATCAGAATCAAACAAATGAACAGATTTTTTTTTTTTAAATAGCATTAGAGCAAGCTAAAAGCAAGACTGCTCCAAAGAACTGGGTCACAGAAATTTATGTATTGTGTCTTCAAGGCACAAATAGGACGAATCTACACCAGTAATTTTTCCTTACATGATTCCACTCAATTTCATCTTTAAATTGTCTACTCAAGATTGATTCTCAGGACTGTAGGTTTATCTCCTGGTTGCGATCACATGCCCATCCCTCGACAAAGAGAAAGCGAGGCACCTTGATTAAAAGCCCAACCGACGACGTACACAAACAACAGATGTCCATGACTTTGGTGCAGTTGGAATATGAAAGCCTTCACTGTGGTACTTTACACATATTCTGGGCCAATTGCCAGTTCATGTGGAACATGAACAAAGTCACTTCCTCGTGATGCTGTGCTGTAGCAGTCATACCACATTTGCTCAAATTCTGAAAGGACGAAGCTTCCAACTCTCCGTCGATGTATAAGTGAATTTGGAGGGGACAAAATGATTTGGTCTTGCTGTATTTTGATTCAACTATTTGACTAATCAAAGCACTTGGTGCCATCTTTCAGCAAATTGAACTCTTCTGACCCTGGGTTGTGTTGGAACAGCTTTGCCAGAACATGTACAGAGAAGGAAGACAGGTTTAAAACCCCAGTCCTTCCAGGCTCAGTGGCACATGCCCGTCACATCCCAGCGGCTTGGGAGGCTGAGGCAGGAGGATTGCAAATTCAAAGCCGGCCTCAGCAAAAGCAAGATGCTAAGCAACTCAAGTGCGACCCTGTCTCTAAATAAAACACAAAATAGGGCTGGGGATGTAGCTCAGTGGTCAAGTGCCCCTGAGTTCAATCCCTGGTACCCCTTTCCCCTAAAAAAACAAAAACAAAATCCTGCCCTAAATTTGGCCCTTTCCCCCAATAGGATCTGTGAAATACTTACTTACCTAAAGTTGTGCAAATGCCATGATGGAGATAAGCCACTCCTAGGATTGCTTTATTATGAACTTGAGCATGACCCAGTCACCCATATGGACCTCCAGTGAGCTGCACCGGGGAGAAGATTCTTCACCCTGGGTTTGTTAAAGCTACATAGCCTAGAATTAATATGTGTTGCCAGTTTTTTCTAGGTTTCTTTGATTGCACCCCTGGTCTTACTCTTGAAGCATGGAAAGTTTAATGCCCTATCCATCCTCCCCAGTGAGAGGATAGCAAAAACAAAGGAAAAAGGGCAAGAGACTTGGTCCTCCATCCTAAAATCCAGCTGCCCCAGCTGCCCTTGGCCTCTACAGCTGTTCCTAAGACAGCCACATGCACTGCCTTCTTACAGACCCACCTAAAAAGAGTTCAGCCCAACTTTACATGTCTGTGACCTGAGCAGTAGCCTGTGCTCAGGAGGATACTCCACTTGTTTAACATACTTCTGCTTTCTTTTGAAGTTGTTAGTAACTTTTAGAAAAAGGACTGTTTTTGTTTTACTTTGAGCTTTTCTTGTTCTGTCCCGAGAGACTGAAACAAAGGAGGCCACCATAGCTTGGTAGCACCGAAACCCAGGCCACGCCTCATTGCAACTTTGAATTTCTTTAAACAAACCCCATCTCTTGACACTCTGACCAGATGTAAAAATCCTAGAATTTATGCAATCAACCTTCAGTGCTTTTTCTTCTTGGGAAGGACAGGAAAGTTGAGGGATGGGCAAAAATGTTGGAGAGACACCAGGAGGTTTGCACAACTAGAAGCAGGGGCTCACCCCACAGTTCCAGCAGCTAGACTAAGATATGTTGATGTATCTAAAATACTATTTTTTTTCCTGAAACACAAAAGAGACTTCAAAGTGATTTTTCTCCAAGGATAAGTCTTTGGAAGAATTGGGTATTTTATCATTTGGAAAAGAATCCTTGTTTTCAGTTCCTTCAGCCATTTGTTACACGAAGCAGGCTGTGTTCTTTGCAAGGGTAGGGAGTAAATGCGGCATTGTGCAAGTCACCGAAGGTTGTGTTGGCATATGGGGAGTACAGAATGCTGAAATCTCATGGAAGAGTAGTTCCTTGAAAGCCAGATGTTGGGACAGGTTATTCATCTCCTCAAAATTCTTCAATGCATTCTCATTGTAGAACACCGAATAAAAATAAAATAGAAGTTCCTGAATAGGCCTTCTCATGTTCAGATCTTGGTATAAATGCCACTTGCTAAGAGGCTCCGCTTTCCATTACCAAATCAGCACTCTCTCATTCTCTTTTAGGGGATCTGTTGTTTCACATGATAGCACGTTTCATGATGGTTCATTATGATTTTGTGTTTTATCATTTGTTGCTTCTCTGTTTTTATTAAAACTTAAACTGAAGGGAAAGAGATTTCTCTCACTCTGCGGTGTAAGCCAAGCACTTAGCCTGGCTCCTGAGCATATAACAAATGTTCCATAACTATACACTGCTAAGCTTGGAAGGTTTGATCCCCAAGGTTCAAGTGTTGGTGCTTGGTCCTCAGTTTGACAGTAGAGGTGGAGAACTTCAAAATTTGCCCGGCCCAGTGGGTGATCTGCAGGTCATTGAGGGTGTGCCCTCAGAAGGTATTGTAGGATCCCACCTCCTACCCCAGCTTCCTATTTGAAGATAAATCTCTCACTCTTACATGTAACCCCACCTTTGCCATCTGCCATGAGGTGATACAGCTGCGGGAACACCAGAGCCTGAATCATGCTCTTTGGACTTTCAAACTTCAAAACTGGGAACTACTCCTTTGCTTTATAAAGTCAATCCCTAATCTAGGAGAACATAGGACCTTGTGCATCTCTTTCATTTAAAGTTATCCTGACTCATGCATTTTGTTATAGTAACGCAAAACAGATTAATATATACATTGAATTTAAAAAAAAAAAAAGCATTAGAGTACATGTCCTGTTTTCAAAATGGCATCCTGTGGAAAGAGTCTGAGGTGTGAACAGTTGCATCATGTCTGAGGAACCAGAAGAAAGCCAGTGTTCCTGGGACATAGTACACATGAGCATGGGAAGAGATGAAAAAATGAAGTCTATGAGGGATGTAGGCACCATGACAAGTAAAAGCCTACTAGGCCTCAGTAAGAAATTAAGAGTGATGGGAAGCCACAGAGAATTTTTACTTGTGTAAGGATGTAAATTGAAGATGACATATTTTAATAACACCATAATATTTGGTGTTATTCAGTGCCTCTTAACAAGTGGCATCCATACCAAGATCTGAACATATTAACTTTGGTCTGAAGAATGAAACAACACAATAATGTTGTGGGCAAAGTTGGGCAAACTTTTCTAAAAAATCCCAGATAGTAAATATTTTAGTCTTTGTAGACCATAATGTCTCTGTCACAGCTACTAAAGTCTCTCATAGGGTGGAAGTTTCCATAGACAATATGCAAAAATACATTGCTGTGTACTAAGCAATCTGTCTTCAGAAAAACAGGAAGCACGATTTGGCCCATAGGCCTTCATTAGTCAATCCCTAATCTAGGAGAACATAGGATTTTGTGCATGTCTTTCATGTAGGATACAGATCCAAGACACCTGCACCATCCTCCACGAATGTTAAGGCTAAATCTCTGGGCTTGTAGTCTGAGTTTTGTTTAGCTATTTGTTCTACCGAAAAATAGAACATTCCAAAAAATGGGACAATAATATGGCTTAGAATTATTTAAAAATGATGGAAAATCTAAATCCTCGGATTAAGAAAACACAATAAATTCTAAATGTGTATATTTATATAAATTATATAGATACTACAAGGCACACTGACATATTAAAAATTCTGAGATATCCTGCAAGAAAAACTTGTAGCTTTGTTTCTCAAATTTCTTTAATTCAGTCTCCACCCCTCCTCCTCCTCCTACTCCTTCGTAACTACCATTTGTCATTGAGACTTGTATTTCTGGTAATATATGTTTATATATAATATATATATAATATATAATGGCTGGGAAATCTAAGATCAAGGTGATGACACTTTTATATCTGATGAAGATCTTCTTGCTTCAGTCTGGTAGGAGGTGAAAGGACAAAAAGGACCAATGACAAAGACAGAGACCTTAATCCCATTCTTTGGTCTCCACCCTCAGGACTGGATCTCCTCCTAAAGGGTCCATCTCTTAACAGTATCACAAAAGAAAGTAGGTTTCAACATGAGTTTTTGGAGACACAATATAGCAATATAAAAGTTGAGAACCACTGGTTATAAACCCAGTTCATCCCCCTGGGATTCTTTTTTTTTTTTTTTAATGGTGCTATGGATTGAACCCAGGGACTTGTGCATGTAGGGCAAGCACTCTACCAACCAAGCTAAATCTCCATCCCTGCTTGGACCCTTTTTAAGGTACTAAAAAATGCAATTGATTGACCTAGCATGGCCCTTAGGGTGGTTTCCTAGGATAGAAGGATTTGTATTTGGGA
The DNA here is from genome assembly GCF_045843805.1 of Urocitellus parryii. Taxonomy (NCBI): domain Eukaryota; kingdom Metazoa; phylum Chordata; class Mammalia; order Rodentia; family Sciuridae; genus Urocitellus; species Urocitellus parryii. The sequence goes on from NC_135531.1 coordinate 153,981,313, forward strand.
TGTTCTCCATTAATTTCAAAGCAAGGGGCCGTGTGGAAGAACTGGACCACAAATTGGAATGGATTAGCCTATGAGGAGTAGCATATTGCTAGTAGCAAGGGGAGAAAGCTCTGCCTAGATAAAGCTGAGCACATCAACCCTCCCTTTGAGTTCCCTGGTTTTAATTATTGATGCTAAAAATACATTCTCCTTAATTGTTTTGTGAAAATAAGTTAAATAAAGAATAAAGCTGTTCCATACATGCACAGGCAAACATTACACTCTTTTCACATAAACACTGGGATGATTCCTCAGAGTGTTCCTATTCAGATTGGGTTGCAAAATAACACCCACAGAATGTATTTCCAACCACAAAATACTGTGACAGTAAGCAGACAGCACAAGAGAGCCTGTTATGCTTTATAGATTGCAATGATTATATTGTGGGAGCAGTTGATGCATTTGTTGCTGTTCATTCTATTTCACATTTGCATTTAAATTCTTGTGGAACAAAGATAAGATAAAGAGGAAAACAAATGATGCTTATTTGGTGTTGTATTGAACTCCTATCATAAGTATTGCTTTAAAGAAGGGCAAAGCTTCACACGGAAGCATTCCACATGGTCTCTGCAAAGAATCTCTCTCTCTCTCTCTCTCTCTCTCTCTCTCTCTCTCTCTCACACACACACACACACACACACACACACACACACACACATACACACACACACACAATCCTCAACTAGAAATATGAAGGGAAACATATCCCTGGAGCTTTAATAAAATCATAAATCAATAAGGAATAACCCAAAATGTGGTTGAATACAAGGAGAAAATGAAATACTCAATACTCCCTTTTACACATTTATCCACATTTTATTGACACATAAGAAATGGAGGACTGCATTTGGGTTTTGAAATGCTATCCTTTTTTATTTTAGGCATTCTTTTAAAGCATTACTTGATACTATTCCTCTTTCAAATAATCTGTGCATTCACAGCATGAACCTTTGATGAATTTATGCAGATCATTTCTACATCAGGGTAATTCTTTCTGCTCCTCTAAGCTCTCGATTTTGCTGGGATGCAAGCAAGAATCCTTTTGTAGAGTTCAATTGTACATCCTAGTAGGTGCATGCTGGATTCCTCTCCCTATGCAGGAAACCATCTGCCCTCACCAATGTGATGTGTTTGCCAGAACAAATTTCAGAAGATTTTCAAAGTGTCACCTCTTCCTCCCATGTAACTAAGTTGCATATCAATGATCAGAACTTATTCAAACCATTATGGTACACATCCTCCTTTCTATAAATGTACCTGAAATAGGATCAAAATCAATTTGGTGATAACAAATTATAGGATGCTTCTGAACTCATGAACAAATTTGTGACTCTATGACCCTTGACAGTGGCCTTGACACAGGAAAGGGCATCAGTCAGTCCTTTCTCTGGAGATGGGCAGTGGGAGTCTGTGAGTATTTCTCAAAGTGAGTTCCTTAGAACACTTTTAGTAAGAGGTGTTATGTAGAAATTAAATTTGGTTGTCAGATTAGGAAAATTATATGATAAATCCTCTGATTCATTGATCTTCCTTCTTAGATAATACAAGGCACACTGACATATGAAAAATTCTGAGAATCCTGCAAGAAAAATTTGTAGCATTGTTTCTCAATTTTTTTTATTTAGTCTCTACCTCTTCCTCCTCCTCCTCCTCCTCCTCCTCCTCCTCCTCCTCCTCCTCCTCCTCCTCCTTTAAAACTACCATTTGGCATTGAAACTTGTATTTCTGGTAATATATGTTAATCTAAGTAATAACTAGTAACTAGCAGTAAGCTAGTAAGTAAACATTCTCAAATATTCTCCTACATTTATTATAAATTGTATATCCTCTGATAGTTCGTGTATGTATATTTATAATATATGTAATATAGATCTCCTATTTATTGATTCATCAATTACTCAGCAAGTATTTGAGGACCATCTTTGTACCAGGAACCATTGTGTGCTTGGGACACCTCTGTTCAAGGTGTATTTTTTATTTTATTTTCAAAATGCATTAAAACTTAGTTGGAAATATGAATAACAAATTATATTTAGAAATTGGAGTATTGTAGTACATTGAATATAGGCTCTTTTAGAATCTTAAGTCAAGCGTTCAGAAGAAATGCAAAATAATAGATATTTTTCCTTAGATGTCATTAGGGCACCTTGAACTGAGCATGTACCTTATTTATTGTTGTGACTCTCCCTGGAATACTAACAATGATGCATTTAAATAGCTTATAGTTATGAGTTTTAGAATCCTAAGCAAATAAATTCGAAAACATTAATTCTAGCCTCTATGCCTTAGCTGAATTTCTATTATCTAAACCAGTCCCTTCAAATGTTTTGAAAATCAGATCATAAACAACATTTTATAAGCTTCCTATCTTAGAGTGTGAATTTAGAATTGCACTAACCTGGCCCATTTTTCCAATTGTGAGGTGAGTTGGGTTAGAAAACCTATTTTTAGGAGAGGGAATAAGCATTTAGAAAGTTCATAACCGCTTCAAGCCCTACATTTGAATAACAGCCCTTGGAAAAAAAAGTAATTCTGATTCTCATTACTGCATACCTGGTGCCACTTGAGTGATGTCACTGGAGCTGAAAGGCACTGCCAAGTTAATTTTGTCAAGTGGTTTTCACAAACCATACATCTTATTAATTATTTCCTTCATTTGCTGGTGGAGAAACACAGTTCAAAATGGCACGAATCAGTAGGAACAACAATAATAACGAACAAGTAAACATAAACAAAATGGCCTTGGAGATATTGTCTTCCTTCACCTCAGAGAGCAAGGGCAGCATTTGCTTCAGGCTTGACTAAATTCAGTAATGCAGACCATCTCAGTGGGACCTTGTGTGTGTCTCTGGTTTGGCAGGGATCACAGACAGGTCCTCCACTGGCTGGTTCTCAGCAGCTGCAGCCTTCATGATCCTTATAATTAGAAGTTCCAATAGAAAGCGTGGCTTCTTTCTTAACTATTCTTAGGATTCTCTCTCCTTGGGCTGTTCTGACTCCCGTGCAACGTTATACCCAGCCATTGCAGTCAGTGAAACAGACTGGCCTGATTGGCCAGGCTTGGAGAATGTTTCCATCCCTGGAGTGGATCAGACAGAACCAAAGAACAAAGGCCAGGGAAGTGTGGTTTTCTTGATGGGAAACTAAGGTGTAGCCACCAAAGGAAGGCAGAACGGATGCTGGACAGGCAAAATCGATGGGTGCCCACTGTGCTTATTTTAGTAAGTGAGCCATTCCATTCAACCATGAGCTGTAAAGTGAACAAGAAGAGGGTTTTCTCCCTGGATGGTGCAGAGGGAGTTGAGGGAAGAGGCTTAGAGAGCTGCTTTTATGGCCACACCTCTTGGCTCTGGAAGGAAGTTGACCATCTGTCCTTGAGTAGGATAACCTTGATTCATGCCTCTTGTCCAGAGTAATTAAGAGCACCACTGTTAGTCTCAGAAGTATGTAGGTTTGTTTTTGTTTTTGTTTCGGATACCAGGGATTGGACTCAGGGGCACTCCACCACTGAACCACATCCCCAGCCCTATTTTGTATTTTAGAGTCAGAGTCTCACTGAGTTGCTCAGTGCCTCATTTTTGCCAAGGCTGGCTTTGAACTTGTGATCCTCCTGCCTCAGCTTCCTGAGCTGCTGGGATTACAGGCATGCACCACCATGCCTGGCTAGAGTATGCAGATTGGCTTGAAAGACTTGATGGTCCTTAGATCTTAAGGAACCTGTGGGATCAAATTGAATGTCCACCCAACACAGCTTTAAAACTCTGGATCTAGTGTGAGGGATTTGGTTTGATAGCCATCTCAGTGTTCCCCCTGAAAAATCTGAACACCTTGGAACGCTAAATGCTTAGTTATTATCTCCCTCCCACACACACCAATTGTACTGGTTTCCCACAAAAAAAAATTAAACTTCATTATTACTTTTCACAAGTAATCTTTATTTAGAGATAGCCACATCAAACAATTCTTGGGTCCTCATTGCCACTTGACTCTGAGGTCTTTTCCTTGTGATGATTTTCTTTTTCTTCCCTTACTATCCCTGCAATCAAAGAGAGGTCCCTGGAACAAGATCATCTGGGTACTTACTAAAAATGCAGAATATGGGGCCCACTGAATTGGGTTCTAAAGTTCAATAAGTTCCCCCAGATGACTTCATTTACATTAATGTTAGGAGTGACTTTTCTCCCTGTGTTGTCCATTAGAACCTCCAAGATGGCTTAAAACACACACACACACACACACACACACACACACACAACCCCTATGTGCATAGATATGTATCCCTAAATAGATATACTGGGGACCAAATACATACAGATATTGATCAGTACATAGATAGGTACATAGATAAAAGACTGGCTAGATAGAATCTCTGGGCATGGGCCACTATTTCTTTAGTTAGGGCTCCTTGGTGATATACTCTCATTTTTGTCTTACTCTGAAAAAGATATTTATTATTTATCATTGAATAATGGTGTAGCTAATTATACATACAATTATAAGTTGACATCTTTCCCCCCACCCAGATTGAAAGGATTTCACTCTTTTCAGGCTTAAATTGCTGTTGCTGGGGAATCTGTTGAAAGTAAAATCTTTTTCCTTTTAGGCAGTCTGAGTTTAAAACTCTGATTGGTGTTAAGCTCTTCTCATTGTCTGTGGGATGCAGCTTTCCTCATTGGGATTAGATGATATATTTGTTTATTTATTGTCATATTTAGAAGTTATTGTGTTTTCTTAATCCAAGGATTTTCAGGTTTTTTATCCTTTTTGAATAACTCTGAGCCATATTATTGTCCCATATTCTGTAATTTTTTTTCTGGAATGTTAGTTAAACTCATGCAAGATACATTCATTTATGTTCTTCTGTTTCTCTTCTCTCTTGTTTAAACTCTTTGTCTCTCTCCAGCATTATGGATAACTTATTTATATCCTCCACTTCTAGTCTGAGGCTGAATATATATACATTGAGCTTTTTATTTCACTGATTTTATTTTTCCCCCTTGAATTTTTATTTAGAAATATGTCATTTCTGGAAGTTCTTTTTATAATCTGACTAGTCTTTCTTTGAAGAATATCTTGCTCCATACTCATTTTTTTCACTTATTTTTTTAACAAAAATATTTAAATATAGTTACGTAACCATCTGAATCTTGTGATTCCACCATCTAATGTTTTTTTCTGTCATTTTCTGAGACTGGATCATGCCCACCTGTTCCCTCCTGGGCTCCGTAGTTGTGGAGTGTGAGCTGGTGCTAGCTGGGCTTTACCTTCGGTCTGTCTGTGAGGCCAACATTGAGGGTGTATTCTTCCATCCTATTACATAAATTTGCATTGGTTTATGCCAAGTTCTATAAAGCACATCCAATGCAGGACCACTTTGATTTCTTGTCTCAAGATCTCCTGGAATATGCTGGTAATGTAAATTCTGAACCCCCTTTGCCTGAGGGCACGCCTATGGTTATGAATATTTCAAAAGAGAATTTTTTTTCCCCTTCTACAATTCAGCATTAGATAAACAAATTCTCTTGTCTATCTCTTTGCTGACTACAGATGTTTTGCAGTGCAGCCTTTCCCTAAGGGAAGTGCCCTGGCTTTGAGTCATTCACTTTGTTAATGAGGAAAGTCGGGCTCCTAGTTTGACTTGCTCTGGGTCACCCCACACCTCAGAGGCAGAAATGAAAGAGGAGCCTGATCTTCTCATAGTCCAGTTTTTTTTTTCCTCTCTCCAACAAAACAAGCTACAAAAATAACATTGCCTTCTTCTAATAAGAATGGCTTCACCTTTGCCGCCACTTGGACAAGTAACAGCAAGATGCAGTTATTCCTCATGGTTAAGTTCGATGAATTATAGAAATAGGTTACTTAGATATATTTTAAGAATCATAAGAACATAAAAAAGTCATATGGGATAAGACTTATAGTGCACACTATTCAGTATTTTGTCTTTTATAGTAGCACCAAGGGACACGGGTATGACATGATGATCGTTGCCCTTCGTAATATTGTCCTCAGAGGGGGCATCCCTGACTGGGAGAGATCTGTCATCCAAGAATTTCTCCAAGCTTTCTTGAATCCTCATTATATTTTTGGTTTGTACAACCTTAAGGCGCTGCTTTATATGGAATTGATCTTATACTCGTCAGGACATGGGCTAAATAACCCTGAAGTCTTTTTAAAATACGATTTTAAGTATCATAAATCTTGTTGTGTAAGTAGACTCTGCCAGTGAAGGGAGCACAGTGGAGGGAGGTAGAGATTGGACTCTCAAGTCAGACAGCCTGTGTTCAAATGGAGGATTTATCCCCGTGTCCTCGCTCTTGACCTTGAGCAAATTCTTCTGCTATTCTGAACCTCTTTTTCCTCTCCTGGAGAAGAACCGTGAGCTTAGAGTTATCCTAGGATTTCCATAAAAATGAAAGACATCATATGTGTAACATAACTTGGACAAGGCTTGGCCTATAGTAACCAGTCGAATGGAACTATTCCTAGTATTGCCATGGCAATATTGGTACCATTGTTGGTAGATGAATAGCTAGCTCGTGGTTACAAAACCTCCCCCACCAGAAAAAAAAATGCATTTGACCCTATTTCATGCCTTTCAAAATATCTGGAAAGTGAGGGGGAGAATAGAATATAAAAGGGGAAAAATTAATGCTTATGAGTATTTAAATTTTTGTGAGGACTGGGGTATACCAAATAAACCAGCAATCTCTCAGAAAACAACCATTGAAATATCTTCGGATGGGCTGTTGTAGTGCCCTGCATTCTGAATAAGAGAGATATAAACTCACCAAGTGAATAAGGTCACTTGTGGTTCCACTCTGGATTTTTACCCTTCTATAAATTGACTGTGATATCTGGTCATTGGGTTCCCTCAATTATCTTATTTTTGCCAAAAAAACAAAATAGAAATAATGTCGCATGCAATCGCTCTCATGTTAATAAAACAAAATGCTTTTTCCTGGAAAGTGGCCTCGATCTCCTTTCTTAAATGTCTCAGTCTGCCCCGACATTTACTTTGCACAAATAACAACACTCAATTTTCATTGACATTATCTTCTAAATACAATCAGATCAAAAAATCGCTAACATCATCCTCATTCCTCTCCTGCAAGCAGATAATATAGGACGGGGTCGAGCTGATAACTTCCACCTCAATAACCTCTTCTTCTACCACTTGAAATGCCCAGTGTGGCTTTCCGCTGGACCAGTCAGGAGTATTCATGTAAAACAGGTGCTTTCCATCAGCAAAGATGAGGACCTGGCATTTGCCTTTAATTGGATGTTCCTCCTGCTGAGTGCAGGGACTCCGTGAATGGGCAGATCCTTGAGGGTAACTTGCACCTCCTAGAACCTTTGCCTGCAGGGACCTTCCCAGGTGCACATTTATCATTTTTCCAGGGGCTTGTGCTTAAATCTGTAGGTTGCAAGGAACTAAAGTGAAACTGCTAAGAAATGGAAATGAGCATTTAGGATGTTCCGACTCAGTTCACCTAAGTGTTGACTCTGTTTTGTGACACTTTGAACCCCAGACAAATCTATTTGGATCTGTGAGGAAAACACAAACAAAACAGGACTTGTCCTTCAAAAGCTTGCATATGAGTGACCTTAGGTTACTCAAACTCTCTAAGACTCAGTTGCCTCATCTGTAAAATGAAAATAAATATTAATATTAAACTTAATATTAAAATTTTAAGTCAGATGTAATAAATTGAAATATCACTTACTAATATTAAATTTTAATAATTTAGAATTATTTCACCGTTGTGTGAGATAGTTCACATATAGGACTGAGGGTGCCTGCCATGCATAAATAGACATTATATAGACCATGAGCTTTTCATAGTGTTTATCCTACTGTAAACTTACATTAGGTTTCTTTTTACTAAATTTTTTGAGATCTCTATTTCTCTATAGCTAGAAGGTGAAGTGGACAATCGAAGATTTTATTTGAAATTCAATCAAAACCCTTCTTATTTTTGATGTGCCCAGATATTTGAGGAGGGAAATCATTTGGATAATATCTTAGTTGGTGGGGGGTGTGAATAAATTCTGTATGTTGGATTTTCTACTTCAATTTGTTTGAGACTGAAGGGGTTTCTGAGTGTGGCACTTTTTAGCACTAAACCGGGACATCCCAGGCAAACAGCAGGATGCTACAGCTACCAGGGAATACCATAAGGCACATGAACATGAAGAACTTTCGAGAATGCATTGTCATTTTGTAAACTCAAACATTTCAATGGGGAAGATGTGGTTGGGGAGGGCTAAGTGCTTATAGCTACCCCCAGTTGCATAGATAATCCAGTATTGAACTACTATTGGCTTAAAAACCAGATAGCTAGGTCTGGAGGTGGGTGGCTTCTGGTTGTTCCACAGCTCAGCAGTGCCTTGGTGCCTGCCATATTAGCCCTGAAGTCACAGCAGTCACCTTCATCCTCAAGCCTGTTCGTCTCCCATGACTGTGTGCAAACCAGGAAAGACACATGGCAAAGGCCTTGCCTTGAACATCTCTCTTCTTTCTCCAGGGAGTAAATCTTTTTCAGGATCACCCGGTCTGTTTTCCCTCATGTTTCATTACACAGTCGTCAGTCAAGCCCACTCGTTAGTCAAGCAAGTGGGTGGCATCAATAGATAATTACACAAACCTAAGTCATCCTGTGGGCGAGCGAGTGCCCCCCTTCTCTGAGCACCTGTTAGCGTGAACAAAAACGGGATTTGGTTGGGAGAGGAAGGAGGGAAGTTGGAGAACCAACTAGTGGCTATTGAATAGGGAAACAGCAGCTTCTGCCTGGGCAGGGGAGAGGAGAACGTCCCTCTTTCATATTCCCCCTTGTTCTTTAGCCATTTGTCCCACTGGTGTGAGGGCACCTTGCTCATGGCCTCCCAGTTGCCGGAGTCAACAGCAGTGTGATCTATGTACCCACTTCTGTCAAAGGGGCTAGATTAGTAGGCTCAGGGAAATCAGATGAAACTTCTCTCTGCCTCAGTTTCTCCGAGAACTAGAGATACAGCCAGCAGCCTTCTAAACTAGGAGTCTAGCCAAAGCAAACAGTAAAGAGCTCTCCATTTTGAAGTTGATTTCTTGCCTGCAAATCAAATAAGGTATTGATCTTTCATCTCAGGAGAGGGCCTTTCATTGGCCTTTGATGCCATGATTCTCATAACGAAGTCCCCAACATAGAAAATATGATTGGGTTTTCTCACCTTTGAAAATCTTTCTCAGCACCCGGAGTCACTCCCCTCTGTGTGAGCTCTGCCCTCCTTCCTGGGGCTGCTATGTTTATTTAAGGATGAAGCAAACCCTCCTCCTTCGATTGTCCACTTCACCTTCTAGATATATAGAAATAGAGATCTCAAAAAATTTAGTAAAAAGAAACCTAATGTAAGAAACCCAGCTCTTTTATGAAGGATCCAAAACCCCTGCTTAGCAAGACTCACTTTGTGATGCTGTTTGTTGTCTCTTCTATGCCCCCTGTCTCCTAGGAGGACTTCATTAGCTAATGCTTATGGTGTTCGATACTTTTTAGCAATATTTCTCCAGTGTTAAAGGCTGTTACTCCTTGGGTCACTCTTCATCTGCATTAAAACTGCTTCTAGCATCCTCCATGCCCTGGGAAGCAGGTGTCCATCCCTGGAGTATTATTTCCTGGCTCCTTAGAAACAAAAAATTTCCATTCTAGAGGGATGTTTAATTCTCCTTCAAGCTTTTGATGACTCTTAAAATCTTTCCGAGAGCCCTTAAGTGAGAAGGATGTGGGGAACAGTGGCTTTGGTAGTAAAGTCCTAAAAGTATGAAGTGATTGGTCAGGAGTGGCGAGAAGAATTAACTGTCGGCAGTGCTGTGTTTTAACGGAACTTATGTTTAGCAGAAGCACAGGCCACTGCCTCCCTTTGGAAGGTCCCAGGTAAATTTTTTAAATGAAAATAGCAGGAGTATTTCCAGGGAGCCCAGCATGATTTGGGTGGCACAGTGGTTCTCAGTGTTTTTTCGAATACCATAGTGTGTTGCCTTATAGATTTCTCTAGCAGTTTGTGATTTGTTTGTGTTTAGATGCCCAGTGGATCATTCATTCAAATGTGGCAAAGAGAGTTCTCTGCTTTAGAATTATATGGCTTAGAGATTGAGTGGGAAGTCCTTAATAAGAAGAAAACATTAGAAAAATTTTATTTAATTGTTTGAATGAGTATAGTTTTCAGTCAAAAGAAATATGTGAATAGCTCTTGCCCAAAAAAAGCAACATAGAGGAGGGAAACTCGTCAGATTGATGTTCTCTTTCCTGAAGACAGGTAAGGTGGAGGAAGCATAAAGAAAAGAAAAGTCACAAATTTGTATTCAGTGGCTCAAAGAATTGATTTCAACAGAGCTTTGAACATCCTACTCACAAATACTGTATGGTGTGATTTGATTTTATTTTTTTCTGATATGCCACCCTCCGCTGCTCCATCTCGTTCCTTTAAATCGCAGCCTCACATCTCACCTGCCGAGCTTTTGCTCCTCCAACTCCAAATCGGAGGAGAGTGGGCTTCATGCTGGTTGTACTTTGTTGGGAATAGAAAGCAGGGTGGCAGCTGGGGGAGGGAGCGCCTGTAATTAAGCATAATGGTTTGAAGGATCACTTTGAAAAGAGGAGCGTTCTTAGACAAGCCCGTGGTTGTAGGTCATGGGCTGCTCTCTCCTCACTCATAATTGCAAAATCCATCGCTGTCCCCTTTGAGTTTCTTTCTTTTTTTTTTTTTTTGGTAAAATAAAACACTATTAAAACTGAATAAAAGCTTAATAAGTAGATTAGTTAGAACAATAGTCCTCATGAGAATGTTTTGATTCTGAGTGTAGCTGCTAAAGATAACCCTAAATGCAATCAGGTTGAGCTCCCTGCCTGTGTGAAAGGAAGGTAATGCCCTCGGAGATTTTGCCAACAGATGACATTATTTTTTAAGTGTCTCTTTCTACATTTAAATTAGTCTTTCCTCTGGGCACCAGCAACAAAACCTTTGTTAAGAATCACCAGAGAAACAGAGCCCTGAATAAATGCTCAGTGGAAAATTATTATTATTATCATTTTTTTTTTTTGAGAATTTGGCTTTAGATGTTTCACATCAAAAAGATGGATGGCCGTGCCTCCAAGAGGGAGCGCTTTGTGATCCTTCCCCGTCCTCTTTGTAATTGTAAGGATCAAAACTCCCAAGGTGGCCGGAGATAAGGACAAAGAGAGCAATGCAATTTTACTAAACATACACTCGCCGTAAAGGGCACTGCGATCCAATGTCGAGGAAGGTGTGTCCACGTCTGTCCTCTTTGTGTCATTGTGTTAATCTCGTTCCTTTCGTCAGGTAGTCATGTCCATATTCTCTCTTCCTCTTCCTCCTTCCCCTCCAATTTTCTCTGCGTTTTATCAGACCTGTATACTCAGGAAAAAATGCATCAGAGACTTGACCACTCGAGTGGCGACAGATGTTAAGACCTGAGCACGTCCCTCAGACATGACAGTCAGCACTGATGTCCTGCAATACCGTCTGTGACGTGCACATTCATATGGGAAATTGACCTCCATTTTCCATCTTCGCCACATTCTGTCTCTTCCTTGGAGGATCTCTTCTTCAAGGTTTTCTTGGTCAGTCACTTCAAGGTTCCACACTGTTCTCAACAGCCCCCCCCCCCGCCCACCCACCTCCGGCATCTCTACCACATTCCAGAGAAGTCCCTTGGGTGTTCCCTTTTCTCATCCTTCTTGTCACTTTCCCTTGTCCACCCACCCCCACACTCCTATGTTGCCTCCAAGTCATTCACTCAGATATTTAGTCCTGGGGGAACAGACACTAGGGACCCTGATGCTGCATTAGCATATAAGGTCATAAAGTCTCCTGCCACCAAATTAATAAAAAATAATCATTCATTGTCTATACCTATCCAAATATGACAATAATGTGGGATTTATTTCCTATTTTTGAATCAAGCCCTTGCCCTTATGGGTGTAGGGTACTATTAAGTGATATATATATATCACTTAATAGTCTAATATATATAGATTAGATACTATATATATTAGACACGATATATATATATATATATATATATCGTGTCTAATATATATAGTATCTAATCTATATATTATATATATATATATATATATATATATATATATATATATATATATACACACACACATTTACCTTTATTTTAAAAGTTCAGGGCAAATTGATTACAGCCTAATTCAGCATAGATTCATTGTACTTGATGTAGACTGAGATCCAAGGCCATGATGATATAGCCTCAAATAATTGAGGGCTGAACGGATCATGTACCGCACAGACAAGCTCTCCATTACATCCTTTCTTTTAGTCAGGCTCTTGGTAGAAGCTTGGAATCCAACCCTCACAGAGGATGCTTTCTGAAGGAGTGGCTTCACCATATACTCCATTAGTTATGGCCTCGAAGTCCGTGGGGCCTGGAAAAGTCAGCCAGGTGCAAACATGTTTAATTCCTAAATGAACGTTTACCTTCACAGGTGAGGGTGCAGGTGTGTTCATAGGCACGAGTTTCTCCAGAAAGGGACTTTAGATATACCATCAACCTGAGGGTAAAAGAATAAGAATAATGGCATGACAAATTATTCAGACAAAAATTCTTTGCAAAAGGAAAGTTACTGAAAAGTTAAGGCAAATATTATTTCTATCTTCTCTGGCAGGCAAAGCAAAATAGGAGATGTGATGATTTTTTTTTACTCCTAACCTGGTGAAAGGAACCAGGCCAGATTGCCAAAACATAGACCCACACATGTGCACATTTCTGATGCACACACAGAATTAATTCTAAGAGATGTGATGCAGTGTCATTGAGAAATTCTACAAAGAGAACCAAAAATGATGTCTGTTTGGTCTTACAGTAGTATTACCAACATAGAGATGTCACTTATTATAGGGCCACTTCTATACATATTCCTGTTGAAGTTGACTCCTTATAGGAATTTAAATTATATTTTCTTATTTAGAAACTTTTGTATTTTAGGTGATAGGAAATATCTACATTTTTATCTTGAGGGTATTGTTTCAATTTTTGCAATGCATGTATACTGTTTTAATAATCAGAAATAATAGGTCATTCTAATCTTGAAATAAAGGGTGATTTCCATTAGCACTTTTATTTGACAGAACAAATGTGCTCACTGCTAATTAAAAAGAATACTGCTCTTCATGGCTGCCCATTGAGGAAGCCTTCTGAAACTTCATTTCCAATATTCAAGCATTTTTTTTCCTTCAACTAAGATGCATTGACCACCCACCATGTACAGTGTGTCAAGTACTTGAGATGGCTGGCAAGAACGTGATGGGCAGGCAGGTTTTAGGGTCTGGCATACAGGAGGCTTGAGGGAACATTACAAAATAATATCCAGCCACTGAAAAGAAAAATCTAAATAGTAGCTCAAATACTGACTCTAAGGTTGGTGGTCTCAGAAAAGGGATAAAGTTGAAAGACCCCAATTGAATCTGCAGCTTCTATTAAAATTGAGCCCTAGAGACACCTTCCAGCACATACCTTATTTTTTGGAGTGTAGAACAATTCATATTATATACACCCTTCTACTGACCTGTCTCTTTGAACCCTGCAGGCACTTGACAACTAATGAATAAAATAATGTTGTGTGCTCTTGGGGCTACTGCACACCCTTTTGTGTCGATAAAAGCTCTCATTTTTCCGACATGTGGGAGAGGAAACAACCTGGAGAGAGGCTGTGGAGAATAACTGAGCTAGCATGGGCCAAACCCCAGGGGCACTAATGACATTGTATCCACAGAGCAAAGTTAGAGTGCTCTATAATGATGTCATTAGAGTCCTTAAAAAGCTAACTTATTGCTGACTAGAATTTCTCTATTACACTCTCTTTAAAAGAGGAATAAACTCCAGGGTGTGTAGCTGTGTGTGGGTATTGACATTGAATATCTGTGCCTCTCATCACTGTGCTGAAACCAGCTGACCTTCTCTTGTACAGCTTAGTCAACTCAGCTGCCCTTTCGAGGGAGACAAATGAATTTCCAGGATTATGCAGGTCAGGTCACCTGGGGTCAAAAACTGATTATTTAGTCATGCCATCACCTTGATTCTACCTGGGCATCTCAGAACATTTATTCTTGAGGTCTTCACCTTTGATTTGGTGCCCCAAAATGTTTATCCCTGTGTGAGTACATATGCAAGTCAAATAGACACCCACAATTCATGCCTGTAACACATTCAAATCCATTGGCAGGAAGGGAGATGTGCAAAACTGACCATTCAAAACATTTATTTGAAGGTCACAACTGAGAGAGGGGAAAATAATAATTAGTTTTTGCAAGAGGTTGAGAATTGGAGACCAAATTGAGCTTGTAACTTGGGGTTTAGCTTATAACTTGACCTTGGGAATGTTGTATCATCTCTTTATATCTGTTTCCTCTCCCGTAAAGGGAGGGCAATAACAGAAGCCCCTTTTTGGCATGGTCAAGTGAGATAAAAGTACAAAACATCTACTGATACTCAGGAAATGGTGCTCACAGTGATGAACACAGGTGCCGGCGTAGCGGTATCTGAACTTGTATCAGAGGAGCATCAGTTTACAGAAATGCAATCTTTTAAACTCAGAATTTAGATGGTGTTTATGCACTGGCTGGTCACACTGTCAGCAGTGAAGCTTTTATAAATGTCTTCCTATCAAAATGCCACAATCTTTATGTTGTTGGGCTCTGTGTACGATCTAGCCCCAGACAGCTCTGAATTTGCATCCTACATTTGCATTCTGTAATTCACTATCTCCCAAAACAAATGCACAAAAGTAAATCTTCAACTTAGAACACCCATTCTGTCAAACTGCTGGGCCGTCCAATGAATGGTGGAGAGAAAAGAAACACATCACCCCAGCAATACGTAAGCTCTCGGAAAATATCAAGTAAGCCCAATGCCAACATGATATAATGAGATTTTTTAAAAAAGAAAAAAAGAAAAAAAAACAATGTTAGAGACTAACAAGATTGGCATGGTTTATTAATGGCCCGTGCCTCTTTTGAATTGGAAAGATAAGGTATCTTGTTTCCTGCTGTTTGGTGTAATACACCAAGACTTTTTGCATACTTGCTGATATTTAAATAAACCTGAGGATGTAGCATTTGACAGTAAAGTGCCATGTGAGTCTCGTAAGAAGAAAGAAAGGAATCTATGTTCATACAATAGCAATCCTATTGTTGCATGAGCCATCCTTCGTCTCTCTAAAATTATGTACACCCACAGTGCATTTTTGTTCCTCATGAGTGATCTGCACCCTAGAGGGCCAGGTCTGAGTGTTCGACTGCTTGCTGTGTTCAAGTGTCCCCAGGACTGCCCTTCTGCAATCAAGGCATCCCTGGGGTCATTTGAAGACAGCTCATGTTTACAGAATCTTAGGCCATTTTGTTGACCACATGGTTTAATGACATTTTATGAGAGGCAATCTAGCACTCAGAAGGTAGGGTGGGCAAGGGTGGGGGTAGGTTGCATGTACAATCCTGTCTTGTTATTTGGAACTTGGTGATTATTTTTTATCTTCAAAAACTGCATATCTGCATCTATATAATGTAAAAATAGTAGTACTTCATTCAATGGGAATAAATGAGATTGGGCACACATTCAGTGTTCAAGAAACAATGGCAGTTATGATAAGTCAAAAAGTCACATTTTCAAATAGTACAAGGAAAATATCATTTTATCCAAATAATAACTCACAGAAAACTGTCTTTCCCTTTACCTTCCCCATCATCCCAGTGACTATACCCTCTGTAGGTCACCTGGGTAATAAAGAAATATCAGAGACCAGTCTGATTTCCAAAACCTTACAAGAATTTACTGACCTTATCATTCTTGACAACAACCTGGAATAGGCAAGGTGAAGTCTCAAGTCCATTCACGGAGCCAGATTTTTAAAATAGAGTGTGTGAGCCTGCATGCCTGTGACACTTCATTCTGTGTTTACACAGCATAAGCATTCAACACTTGGTGAGCCTTTCCAGAATATGAATCTTGTAGATTATCACCATTTGAAAGGCAGGCCTGTTCTATTAATCTTTGATTAGTTAAATATTTTCCCACTTCTGCTAGCTTCAACTCTTGCAGATTATTCCTTTTTAATACATTTTTCCTTTGAAATTAAACATTTTTCTACCGCTTTCTAGCCCCTTTCTTTACTTTTTCTTCACCCAGTACTAAAAAATTATCCTATAAATCAGCCTTCAAAAAGAAAAGTACTGGTTACGATACCTGGCTTATTTAGGAATATGCAGTGTAAATGAGGGGGAAAACATCAATGTACCTAGTCTTTAGACTTATTTCTAATGTCTGGTACTCATGCATAGCGTGACAGATCAGTAAGGGAGCTTGAGAGGGTGTACAAAGCAATATGGTAAGTATGAAACTCTCGTGTACATCTGTGTCTGCCCAGGAGCCCAGTAGAGGATTAGCTGTCAAATAGGGCTTTTTAGAAAAAAAGGGCAAGTGATTCTGTTTCATAAGCTAAAAAGAGAGCTTTAGGGGTGACAGTTTTAATGAAAAGTGATTGCTACCTGCGCTTTATTCTGTATCCACAGCCCGTAAGTAAGATGCTTCTTTTAATAATCTATCCTTTGCTGGAACAGTGCTTCATAGAATTAAACATATATTTCGTACTCTGAAAAGCACTTGGAAAAAGTTGAGATTTTTGCTAGGCTTTTTTTGTGTGTATGGATCTAATGCTTTTTTGTCATCAAGAAAAAGTCAGACTCATTAAACTAGGTGAGAACAGAACACCTGAAAATGACCTCCCAGAATCAGCTGATGTCTGCAGGTAATTCTCTCAACTAAATGTATGCATGTTGTACAATAAGGGCACTAGGTGGTCAGTGGCCTTTCCCTCTGTGCTTCATTCAGACTCATCCGCCTGCCTTTCAACATGTAGAGGACAAAAGAATGTCACCAAAGCTTCTCTCTAGTCAAATAACTCTAAACCCTTATTTAACAATATTGCAGTGTTTCCAGATACCCCGAGAGAATAATGTAACCTGGAACAATTCCCTAAATGTAGTTTATTTCACTACTCCTACTGATGAGCCAAAGATTACCAAACAATCCTATAAAACAAATACTTGCCTTTCCTTTGACTATGTTATTAATGGTATCACTCATTACACCACACATAAAGATTTTCTTTATAAAGAGCTGTGAGAAAACATGATTCAGTCCCCAAATGGATGATTGAAAGAGCAGCTTTTTTTCTCGATTCTCCAGGTATTACTACTTGTTTCTGAGAGTATTTTTTTCCTGTTTCTTTTGTCAGTGTGCAAATCAAGGCTAAACTTTTACTCCCCTCACCCAGAAGCTGTGGATATTTAGGACATGTATCTGTCATGCTAACTTCATGCATGTTTTCTAAACCTTTTTCACCACCCTGGAATGATCATTATTCCTTATTTTTTTTCTTTTCAATATAAATCTCTATAGGAAACTCAAAGTTTTTTTGTTTGTTTGTTTGTTTTTTTGTTTTTTTTTGCAGAGGGGAGGGAGACCATATGTTTCAAAATACAATTAATATAATATAATATAATATAATATAATATAATAAATGATATTAGAGATTGTAAGTTCAAATAGACTATAATTGAAATTATTCATCTCTCTTCCCCAAACTTAGTAGATTTAAGCTACTGCATTGTATAGAAGAACTGGAAATAATTTAGCTGTTTATAAAAATGAGTCAAATAGAAGTATTGAGTCAATAAAGCATGGCTGCTAAAATCATGATATAGAAAAAGAATTTTTAAATGTGGAATAGTATTTGTGGCATATCACAAAATTTAAAATGGCAGGCCACAAAGTAGTCTACCGAGTACTGTTCTTATTATGTACAAAATAGGTTTTTACATACAATATTAGAAATATCAGCAATAAAATTATGACTCTTCAGACAATGGTATAATAGATGATTTTCTATTTCATTTTTGTCATTTTTGTTTCGTGTTTTCTAGAATCTATATAATCCACATGAGTACTCTTTCTAACCAGTGATCGGTAAATATTTTTAAAGAGATAAATGACTTATTTGTTATCGTGTTATCCTCCTGCCTCTCAAAATAAACCATATACCATGATTCCTGTATGTTCAATGAGGGGCCTATTTTACTTTGACCACACTGGTACAGCGCCTGGAGACTGGTAAAAATAGCTGATCATCAGATTCTACACACAAATTTTCTTTGTTTTCTTCTGTGTTCTCATAGCACGCAGTGTTTCTGTTTTGATGGGTAATACCTTGAAGTCCAGTAACTTGTTTATTAATCTTTGGTTCCAGCTCCAGTCTTTCAATAGCATGCAATTCATTTGAGGGCAAAGATAAATCACATGTTTAGGCATTCCAGAAATGCTTGTGGAGTGAGGGAAAGAATGGAGAACACCTTTGCTGCCAATCAGGCCAGAATAGCTGCAGACAAGATGCCCTCTCTCATAGCCAATTTTCTTGGCTGACTTTGTATAATTGCTTCAAATCTGTATTTCCCTTACCTATCTAGTTCTAGCCTAAATGTTGAATATTGTATTTTCCCTCAAAGAATGTCAATAAAGATTTTATTTTTTTCAATTACTCTTGCAGAGAATGTTTCCCTTTAGGAAAACTAAAATTTAATAACTTTTCTTCGGCAAAGTCGACGATCTCTTTATTCTCGCCATGATGACTGAAGTCAATCAGCAGTCGGTTGGAAGCCAAGCTGAACATAAAGTGATTAAAAGGAAACCAAAACACAAATGTACCCTCTTGAAAACCTAATCACATTATGGAGCTCTAAGCATGAGTTACGAGGTAGCTGTGGCCGGCTGGGTTTTGATGAAGTACCTATAATTTCATATCAGCAGCTACAGGACTTTCTGACTTCTCTCTAACTTTAAAATGCGATTTACCCTGTTACCATCTATTTATACAGTCCTTAAGATCTCTACCCAGGAAAAAGTCGTATTAAAATTATGTTAAACTGGATCACTGTAAGATTTTCATTTTTTCACCTCTGTATGGTGAAATTCAAGTGATAAAAATAAAATGGGTAATTCATTAGATTTCAAAGCTATGGCTGTTAAAAGCATTTTCTCGTGAATTCTTATGTTGTCAGCACTACTATAGATGTACCTCTTTTGAAAATATGTGCATTATTTTTATTCAGTTTAAATTAGGAGTAATTAGACTTGTTTAAAGGAAAGGGGGTATGCGGTCATGATTAATTTCAGTGCATTATATTAATAATTCAACTCTAAGCCCTTTTTTCCTATTGGTGCTCTATGCTAATTTTTATTTTAGAGAAGGTAATTTAATAAGAAAGCCTAAGAAACTAATTTCTTAGGCTGTTTTCCAGTACTGTGTTATTAGAAATTGATACATTATAAGTTTATAGATTTTTATTCTGGCTCATTATTCTGCAGAAAGTGTTTGATGATATTGAGGAAAAATTGAAAGTGAAGATTCCATCACTCCCTGTAGAAAAGGAAAACTGGGTAACTTTTTCAGGGTCCCTGGGGCTGGACTGGGAGCATTTTCTACAATGAATAACATTAACAGCCTGTGCCTCATCATGGTGACCACTGTTTTCATTGACCAAGATGGACCTTTATTTTTAAGGAACTGCACATTTTATGAATACAGGGTTAAGTGTCACTAGTCTGTCTCTCTGTTGCCTTTGCTCTCCCTGGCATGGGCTTTGAAGAGCGTATCCTCCAAGCTAGGGTGGACCTGCCTTCTCGGGGCTCCCACATGCTCAGCAGCTGGACATTTCATTGCTTCATCCTCCTAACTGATGTTGAGTTGAGCCAGTTTTATGCCGGCTATAGTACTAGTCACTAGAGATAGGGACCAAAACAAAACAACTCCAAAAAAGACCCTTGTCTTTATGATGCCTATCCTCTTACAGAGAAAACAAGCACACATTGGGGATTTCAGGAAAAAAAAAAAAAAATATATATATATATATATATATATATATATATATTGCTCTAACTTTAAGGATAGAGAAATAGGTAGGAGTTAGAAAGTTTAGTAGCCCAAGGTGCAGAAAACAGAAGGCAGGCAGGGCCTGGTAAGAAGACACAGGTGCTGTAACTGGATGAGATGGGAGGCCAGACTAGGACCAGGGCAGGGATGCAGAGGACAGAAGCCCCCTTGGGAGTATAAGTGTTATGAAGACCCCGTGGGTGCCTGAAACCATGTTTGGTACCAAACATTATGTACTCTGTTTTGCTGTGTCTACCTATGATGAAAGCTTAAATTATTAATTAGGCACAGTAAGAGATTAACAATGATACCTATAATAAACTCCAACTATTAAAGGAATATACAAAGAATAATACTTATTTCTGAGTCTGGCATTGTGATGCTGGGACATTGATTTGATAACCAAGGCAGCCGCTGAGTGCCAGCAGGTAGGCAGCGGATACAGCACAGGTACCCTGGGCAGGCGGTCAGATTTCACGATACTACTCGAAGTGGTGTACAATATTTCTGGAATTTTCTATGTAATATTTTCAGACCCTGTTTGACCATAGGTAGCTGAAGCCTTGGAAAGGGGGCACTTGACAGAAGCCAACTTGGAAGGTAGAAACTGCAGCATGTTAAGGAAGGCCGGCCTTCCATACACCTCGGTTGTTCTGAGTTGCCGTGTTTATTTTGCTATATCCTGTTTAGTTGTGAGGGGTTCTGTGCAGGCATTTTTATAGATCCAGAACCTCTTTCACTGTGTAAGACATTGTAGGGGCTTGTTACATATTAACAAATAACCTTGTTGGATTACTTATTGTCAACTGTCTTTCAATGATGTTTTTACTAATATAATCCTGTCTTTAGAAAGTAGTTTCACTGAAATTATAAGACAAAGTTTTGATGTGAGTCGCCAGTTATACAATGGTTTCTCAAATTTATCATTCTTATATTTTAAAACAATAATGAAGTCAAACTGCAAAAACAGGAACTACTACTCTATAATTATGTATATTTATAAATCATTTGACAACTCCCCTGAACCATAGTCCAAGGCACATGTCCTGGAGTATTATTTCACTTGTGTAGAAACTTTTCTGGCCTCTGTACACACATGTGTATGCATGCACACAGTCTTCTCCTTTTCTCCTTTTTTAACAGGTGATTATGCATGATATACAGTTACATAATTTGCTTTTATCTCATAACATATTACAAACATTTTGCCATTTAAAACATGGGCCCTGGCTCATTGAATAGCTACATTTGATCTAGAGAGAGAAGTATGACCATTTTAACATTCACCAATTCATGAGCATTAAATTATATTTATTTTATCCAGAGTCATAAACAATGCAGAAATAGATATCTCTGGAGATACATTTAACTTCTATAGTACAGATACGTCCTAGTAAGCTTTATGAAACAACAAATCTAGGAAAGATATATTCATATTTAAAGTATATGCATGCATATGTAGATATCCATATTCTAACTATTCATGTAGTCTTATATAATATTTATAATTATGGATATATATGTCTGTGTGCACATATCTATATAACATAGGCAAATATGCATCTATATGGCTAAATTGTCCTCCAAAAGTGCCAATTTATTCTTCCATCAGTACTTTTGGAGTCATCAATTTTCCATATCCTCATCAAAACTGGTCAAAATGAAGAGAAACATTTTCATCCTATTTTAATTGTCATATGTCTGGGTGGTTCTATAGACTCTAACTTCCAAATACCTTACTCCTTCTTTAGCTCTGTCCATTCTGTGCTCCAGCCCTTCTCTGAAGGGAGTATGTATTGAGAGAGAAGGCACATACACACAGAACGCTTTCATGCAGAATCCTGCTTTGTAGATGCAATAGTCTCTTGCATTGCTCAGGGGTTCGTAATTATCTTCAGCTTTGAAAAAATGGTTCTTGTTGGATGCAGGCAAACTCTTCTGAGAGAGATGCTCCCCTTTCTTCATAATGCTGGTATTCCTTATGCATAGTGATTCTTTGTCAACCATTCCTATTTACATACACAGATCTTGATTGATCAATGCAAAAAGCTCACACAAATGTCATCTGTCAATCTGTCAGTATCTGTGCAGTTCTCTTTCACTGGGAGCCCTCTCTCTGGAGTGGGATTCTGGCTCCATACTTGGTGGCTGAGAGATGTGCATAGCTGTCAGGCATGCTGGGGATTGTGCATCCAACAGTCAGACTTATGATACTAGACACTTGGTAAAATGTAATCATAACTTATATCACAGAGAATATTTTTGTTCATGTTTTACCATGTTGATTTATTCATAGGGATACAGAGAATAAGAAGGAAAAAAAATCATGATATCTTCTTTCCCCCAGTGAAAATTTTCTAATTACCTATATTGTGATGTTTTAAAAAAATATACAATGATGTGCCTAATAATGAAGATAAGTTCAGAGAAGGGTGCATTGGGCAGTTTTGTCTTTGTGTGAACATCCCAGCATGCACTTACATGCTTACACTAGAGGATCTAGGCCAATCACTCCATGTGGCTTCTTGATGCCACCGAGAGCTGTGATAAACACTAGGGATATGAGGCATAGTTTTACAATAAACTTTTGTTTGAATAGGTAGGAAGCATACGCTCCAAAATAAGAAATACAATATAGTCAATACATACAGCAACAACATGACGGTTTATTATCATAAAGTATCATGTACTGTGTGTGATTGTATGTGCTGTACTTTTACATGATTGGCAGCTATACCAACATCATTAACACAAACATGAGGTTGGCTCTGAACTATGATGTTATGGTGGCTACATTAAGTGTCTGAAATTTTTCATCTTCAATATAATCTTGTGGGACTACCCTCATCTGTAGAGTCCATTATTGCCCAGAACATCCCTACGCAATGCCGGACAGTACATCGAATTAAAATACATGGGCGACTGTTACCATAGTCTCCTCTTAGTGAATAACAAGAGAAACAATTACACTTATTTCTTTTGTATCAGTTATCATAATCTGTATTGATTGTGTAGTTAGTTTGGCTTATTGAGTATTCATTGTCTCCTCTGGTAGATTTCTGACAGGCAAGTGTGTGTCTCCCATATTCACTGTGCATAAGAAGTACAAAAGTCAAGGAAAGACATGTGGTTTGGCATCCGTGTTTGCACTGTTTGTCCCAGTTGCTCAAAAGAAAGATGGCTCCTGTGACGTCATCCTACTTCATGGTTGCGCAAATATCCCTAAACTCTTAGAAGAAGAATACACTGTTTATATGAAATAGAATTATGTCCAATATGCTTATCATTAAAAACTAGAGTATGCTGGTATTGTGGTTATTATAATATAAATATCTGATTGCATGTAATAGAATCCCAAAAGCTGCTGATAATTGGGTTTATGTGAGAGAATAAACATAGGCAGCATTAGAAATAACATTGTCACTTTCTCCATGCCCCAAATAGCATGGTTTCCTGAGATAGGGAAAACCATATTTGTCAGACATGAAATTTATGCTCCCATGAAAGGGGCACCTGATGTTATAATGAAACTCACAAAAGCATGTAAAGAGGATTTCGAGAAAACAAAATGTTCCAAAGTGTAGAAATAATTGATGGAATCATAATAATGCTAATTTTAATAACAATCCATCTATGAATGGCCTGCTAGCCTCACTCTTTAACACATTGTAGTCTTATTTATGATCATTCTAATGTAATTGGAAGTATTTTTCAATTAAAAATGCATGTAATACTTGCCTAAAAGAAATGCCTCTTAGGTGGCTGGCTGGTAATCGTGCTTGCCTGTGGCTCCCCAAGCTTTCGAAAAGGACAAATAGCGTACTCCATATGGATGTGGCAGTGGGACAAACCAGAGGGTCTCCTCCCACAGCTGGCAAGGGGACCACCAGTGCCAGCTCCTCTTCTCCAGTCATAATTCAGTCAAAGGATCCTGACTAGCACTCAGATTTATTTTGATGAGGAAAAACATAAAGTGCACACCCAGGCATCTCTGATGAGGTCTTTAACACCCGCTGGATGCTTCTGCAGGAGACAGATGGTCTCAGCCTTGGCCACCTGTCCCAGTTGGTTGATGTTCATTCCAAATGACGCTGCCTGGCTCTGGGTTCTCATGTGGGTGAGCACAGGGGTAGCCTTTGTCTCGTATTGCGAAGGAGCAGAAGGCTTTTGTGTTCTGGAAACTCAGTTTATTCCATATGCCTTAGCACGATTGTGTATCTACCTCAACAAGACCGAGGGCACACACTGACGGTTTATCCATGGGGTAAATGAGTAAGCATGCCGAGAGAATGAGTCATGCAACAAATGAGGAGGCCTCGTTCCCTCAGACAGAGCTTGGGTAATGCGTAAGGGAAGATTCCTCAAGACCAAACTCTTCTCCATTGTTCTGCATTTGCTAGATGGGAACAAAGGAAGCATGTAGCTGTGGTGTTTTATGGTAAGAATCAAGTCTATCGTATTTAAAAACATTAAATAATTATCTTTTCATACAAGAAGTTCTTTTCCAACTCAGAGTAGTAGTAATTGTTATAAATTTTCTAAGAATAGCTCCCCCTACACACCCCTTTGGAACTAGGAATTGAACCCAGGGACACTCAACCACTGAGCCACATCCTGGCACTTTTTATTTTCCATTTTTAGACAGGGTCTCTCTAAGTTGCTTAGGGCCCTTGTTAAGTTGCCGAGGCTGGCTTTCAACTCATGATCCTCCTTCCTCAGCCTCCTGGACAGCTGAGTTTGCAGGTGTGCACCACTGCACCCAGCTGAGAATAGCCATCTTTCCTGAGCACCTACTATAGTGCACCACCTCCACATTGGTTCATGTTTGTTAATCCTCAGAAGTTCTGTTCACATCTATCTCAGTTCAGGTCACTATATTGTAGATGAGACAAACCGTAACAGATAGAGTCAAAGCTGTTAGCCCTGGGATAAATGGCCTGTTGGAAAGAGCAAATTGGAGCCCAAATTTAAGGTCTTATGGAATCTAGAACACCAGCCCTCAATTGCTACTGAAAGTTGTCTTGGTGGCTCCCATGTAGGAGATCAGCCTTCCTTCTCCTTCCTATCAAATGGGTCAGCTCCAGAAATCAATGTGAGAAGAGAATTGTGGATTGTATGTACCATTGATTATATATGATAATTTTAAAAAGTGACTCAAATGCATAGTTGAAGGGAGAAAATAAAAGCATCTGTGAAAATCACAAGTTAGCTTTTTTCTTTCATTTCCACATTGCCCATATCTGCTATCTGCCAAACTATTTTACCAAAGTAAAACTCTGACTTCCTGATTTTATACCCCAAACATATGAAACTCTGGGTTCCTGCATGCCATCTTGAATCAAATGACGTGCCTGGCTTTGGGTTCTCATACACCAATAGTCTGGGTTCTCCTATTTTTCACTCCACCCTCCCTCTTCATCCTCTTTTCCTAATTAATTGTGCTCCTTCTGAGGGAATCACTGAGGCGATCTTTCAAATGCCATTGGGAAGAAATATATTTTCACTGTCTCAGTAGTTGGTACTGCTAGCTCATTGCTGTCCCAGTAATTCATTTTTAGGGAATTTTCATCCTACCTCACTCTTCTGATCTTCTACCTTATACCAGAGCTTGTAAAATATCGTGAAAGCAGAATCGCCTTTTAAGGTCAAGAACTTCATAGTGGTTTATTCTAAACATCATCAAGAGAGAGGTGTAGTCTAGACAGATCATGGTAGGTGTCTTAGTATACTTGTGCTGCTATAACAAAATGTCCCATACTCAGTCATTAATGATCTTGAGTAGAAATTGATTTCTTAGAGTCCTGGAGGCTGGGGCATCCAAGTTCAAAGTGCTGACTTGCTTTATGTCAGCTAAGGGGTAGCTCTTTCTGCTACTGTACCCTCCAGAGGGGACAAACACTGTGTCCACACATGACAAAGGAGCAGAAGGGCAAAAAGAGCTCTAGTGCCTACTTAAAACTTTATGAGGGGTAAGTTCCTTTGCATGAGGGTGGACCCCCCATGGACTAATCATGTCCCACAGCTACATTTTTTCATATATCTCCTAGGGAGAAAAGATCCAACATAGGACTTTTAGAGTGACACATACATTTAGACCAAAGCAATAGGTATAACATAGCTACAATATTGCACGATATAAATAATATAATAATACACCAATAGTCTGTGGTGGCAGGTAATTGAAAAGATAAGCCATGTCTTTGTTGCTAACTGTGGAACACATTTGTCTTTCCAAAAAAATTGTTACAGAGTATAGAGGGGATGGGACAGGAGGGCCAGGTCCAGCATGTACACATGGTTTTTCTATAGTGTCGCAGTGGCTACTGGCTTGTACAGCAGATGCTGATGTGCATGGATCTAGATGACCCAAGTTCACATCAAGCACAGCCCCTGTTAGTGGTGATTCCTTGAGCAAATCACTTACCAATTTTCAGCTTCGATTTCCTCATCTGTAAAATGGGAATCTTAAAGGTGTAGTTTTCATAAGACTGATGTAATAACTAAATAAGATAATTCATTAAAGCATCAGGATAGTGCCTGACACATTGCAAAACTTGGGAATTTATCGATCACTTACTAGCATTTGCCAAGATCTATTGCACAACCTGCAGCAAAGGACATTTTTGAAAAGATGCACAGAATCCCTATGTTTGAGGAAGGTAGGACACTTCCTTGTAAATGCTTAAGCAATGCATTAAGATTCATCCTTAATGGCCAGGAGTATCCTTCTATGGAGAGGCTATGATTTTTCCTATCCCTGATGTTTTAGATTAGAGACAGAGAAGTTTGCTCTCTCCGGTGGATGAGGATGCATGTCTTTATGACTGAAGTGTTTGAAGAAACGGTAGCACATTTGCTAAGATTCATTCCCTCCCAGGCAACTATCTATCTGTCAGCCCAAAGGTTGCTGTGTGTTTGCTTGGAGGACCCATTTTCTCCAGGCAGTGTCTGCCCAGCAGTCCCTTTGATTCAGCAAGGGCTTTAAAAATGGAAACATGTTTACAAAGTAAAAAGGCAGGTAGGTCTCAGCATAAGTGGGGCCTGATGAGTTTCTATGGTAACCTCACTCAATATCACAAGGGTCAGTCTTGTAGAATGAGATGATGTTCAGAGAAACATTCTGGAATTTTCTTCATGGTCAACCTAACTATTTGTGTGTTTTTTGTTTTTTTTTAAAGACAAGTATAGCATTTTAGCTTTGCTGAAATGCTTGGAGGCAGCAGAGAAGCTGATAACTTAGATATTAAGGAGCATAGCACCTCAAAAAACAAAGGGCTTCTTTCTGTTCAAGAGTCCTAGTCTTCATTGCCAATTACATGTTGAAATCCAGGGGAGAGAGAAATCAGCACAACCTAGGCTGGTCCCAGCCTCATCACAAGACCCCTACCTGCTGAAAAATCTATTGTCAAAAACCTTAGAGTACGCTGCCAAGTAGGTGTCATTTTAAGAAGGCTGGATGGAACATGGGGGGAAAGTGATATTACTCCTTCTACTTGATCACTTGGTGTTTTGCTCTTGGTCTCTGATAACCTCAGAAAATTGACTTGGACTATGCTAACAGATGCCAAGAAACCATTCATTTGATTTCTTAAAGTCTATGATTTCAAACGTGACCCATGTCACATTTGACTTATCTTCTTATTTAGAGCATATGTGTATATATATAATCCACATATTTATTCTGTATGGTTGTCAGTATATTTTGTAGAATTATGCATATGCAAATAGGCATAGGGGCCACAATTTTTTGAAGAGAAAGAGGCACTGGAAAAAAAAACTGTATATTTCCCCCCATGTATTTATCAGGGAATAATTATTTCTCGGTGTTCACAGTAGTTTTGCTTCATTCCACCCCATCATGACTGATAAGCAATTTTGTCCACTGACTATCTAAGCACTGAGACTGAGGGTTCACAGATGTGTTAGGTATTTTTTTTTATTCAAACTTCTATATGATCAAGGTACTTTGAGCTTAAAACTTTGAAAAAATAATTAAACCACCTTATCCAGACAATTGCATATTATTTATAGTAGCAAAATTGTATAATATAAAAAGCAGATGAGATTTTTTTTCTTCTTCTTCTTCTTTCCCTCTCTTTGCTTTCCCTTCTTCTTTTTCAACAGTACAATTTTTTTTTGTACGTGTGAAGCAACATTAGAATAAACAAAAAAGCCAAGGGGGAGTGAAAAACTTAAAAATTACCTGCGATCTTTTCATTTAGCAAGACTCACTCAGAGTTTTGTGAGGGGAAAAAAAATGCTTCCAGGACTTTGTATACAATAATATATATAAAAAAAAACTTAGAGCAATAATAATATTGATATAATACTTTGTTCCAGACACTTTGAAAGGAAATATGCATTTAATCCTCCCTGAACCCTGGGATTATCATCCCTGATTTGTGGAGAAACAAAGGCAGAGATGGGTCACATGATTTTATTAAGGTTATAAAGGTAGTTAAAGTGTTTTCGGTCTGGTTCAAGATGGCTTCTTCCTACCATTCTGTTGCATTGACTGTTATTGTGAGAGTATTGGAACAGAGGTGGTGTCATAATTCATTGTTTCCTTGTTTTTTTGTTTTGTTTTGTTTTGTTTTGTGCTTGTTGTATGGTGAACCTTTCCCCGTACCATCATTTTTCATGACTGTCTATGTGATTCCAACTAAAAGGTCATGCGGTGATGTATTCAGATGATCCCCTGTTGTTGGGCATGCAGACAGTACCACATTGTGGCGGCTCTCGGTTGAGGGATTTCTGTCTTTGTCATGGAAACACTAGAGCTCCAACTAACTCATGTACCAACTTTGTTTGAAAAACAAAACAGATTGCATGTTGCAAGACAGAGCTGCTGGCAAAATACTCCATCGTGTCAGATTTATACAAACCCATCTCTTGTGTACTGCACCATGTCCTAGAAAACTGAAAACCATGAAAACAAGTGCTCATATTTTAAGGAACTCAATGACAGCTGATAAAATATTGCATTTTCTGTAGCAGTTTTTACATAAAGCTTCCACCTTAAAGAAATGGATTTGATGGGACTAGGTGGTAATTTTTTAACACAAGCAGTGACAAAATAAACACCATCTGTTAGTATTGACTTATTCTACAGCATTCTCATGCTGGGTGATTTTATTTCACTTTTTTCAGAAATGGTTAATGACACATCTGGTAGTCAGTGAAGGTACACTCTGGGTGATTAAATGTGGTCATAAGTTTACACAAAATGCTGACAGATCATTTTTTTCCCCTTCCATTATAACCAATGGGGCACATCCAAGTCCTGGCTGGTGACTCATTTTAAACCTTGTGGAGAATTATCAGTTTGGCAGAAGGTGAACTTGTGGAACAATGCTGTGTTATTTGAGGTCCTCTGTGAAACAGATACCATGACAGAATGAATGGGTTAGGTGTTTTTTTGGGGGAACACATCCCATGAAGGCTGAATTGGAGGAGAAGGAGGCGAGGAGAAGCATCAACCAGCAGCACGAACTGTACAGACACAGGAGAAGGGACCGTGGGAAGGAGACAAGTCTCAAAGAACATCGGTTGGGACAGTGGGACCCCTGGAGCCAAGTGCCCATCAGAGCTTTTCTGCACCCCACAGAAATGGGCTGAATGAGTTCCCCACGTGCTCAGGGATTGGCTTAGAGAAGCTCACGGGAGAACCTGACCTCAGCACAGACACACCCATGGGCCCCAAGGGGACAGCAGGCGTGACCTTCTCTCAACTCTGTTCCCATAGCAAGAGACCTGAATTGTCACATCCCCATAAATATGTACATAGTAAAGGAGGAGATGATCTCTGCATTTATTCATATCCCAGTGTCTTCAAAGAAAAAAAAAAAAACGTGCTATAGAACATTTGGGTCCATAAAGGACCACACACGAGGGTGGTCCCATTAGATCGCAAGGGGCTTGAAACATCCCCATTTCTTAGTGGTGTGTCACACTGTCCCAGCACAGCATACTACCCACATGTCTGTGGGGGCCTTGGTGTAAACAAGCCTGCTATCTTGCAAACACGCAACACATACAGCCAAGCATGGCTTATGAGACCTCATGAGGATAAAAGTGACTGTGTTTCTGCTTTGTATTTCCCACACTGTGATGTTTTTCCTTGGTAGATGGGAGTGCATTCCTTCTACATGTAAAGCAGTGAGCTATGTGGGCAGCAGCCTCATACACCTGCTCTTTATGCATCTCTTGATCACATATGGAGGTCACTCGGAGTGGGTGTCCTATCTCTCCTAAGCTTGTGCCCTATGATGGTCACACAATGACAGAGTCACCCAGTGACGTATGTCAGAAGCCCCATTCATCATGAAGCCATGCTCAACTGGTATGATTTAACAGCTTCTCTTCCCACGGTGTTTTCTTGGTGTCCAGTAGCAGCGGCCACACACAGTAGAGGACCGGCAGAGTTGGGGTGGTAAGGCCTGTTATTATGAGTCTCTATTAGCAAAGGAAAGGAGAAGAGAGCTTAGCACTGTTCTTTCCTCTTCGTCTCCTCTTACAACACTCCCAGGGCCCTACTGCTGCTGATCTGTTCCTTAGATTTGCCAGGAGGCTAGCCTTCACCTCCTATTTGAATAGGAAAATCATGTAGGAATTGAAGCAGTAATATTTAGAAAGGAACATGTTTTTCAGTCATTCAAAATGTATTTTGAAGGATAGAAGGAAAATAAAATGAACTCTCTTACAGGATCACTGCCCACCTGCCAGGCCATCACACTGTTACTTTCCTTAATCCTTACAACCTTTGGAGGTAAATAGGGATATGGCTTTATTTGTGTTAGTGGATTTGTTTCTTTGAATTTTTTACAGAAGTGGAAAATGAGGTTCAGGGAGATGTGAGAACATGTCATTGGTCCATAGCTAGAAAGGATATTTAACAGGCTTCTCCGTTTCTCCTGTTTAAATACGGAATAAAGTATCAAGGATGAGTTTCCCAGATTTGCCAGCTACTTGCTATTTGACAAGAAATTGTATTATTTGCTCAATGATGTTTCCTGATGTCCTGAAGAAATTGCTGAAAAGACAGTTGCCACAATTTTTGCTACTAAAGAGTTGTATGCCTTTGATTTGGTCATTTCAGTTCTCTAGCCTCAGGTGTTTTTCTGCTTTGTTTTGTTTTTGTTTGTTTGTTTGTTTGTTTTTTAATATCTACAAAGAAGGGGTTGGATTCGATCGTGTTCACCAAACTTCAGCCATTTTCCATTTCCTAGCACCACGACTTCTTGGCACATCTATAATGCCACCTAGAGTTTATTTGCATAATATCTTATTTAAAGCAGTTCCCCCTTTTAAAATTAAACACATCTAAAATGAAAACACTGTGTAAATGTTTAGAAGGGAGTAATAATATAAAATACACAGTTAAACTTCATAGACAATAGATGACTCCGTATCGGTAGGTCCCAAAGCTGAGAATTCGTCAAATTCTGATTAAAAAATATTTGAAAAAAAAAAATGTGTCTGCATAAGGAACATATGCAGACTTTTCCCCTTGATATTATTACAGTGCAGTATAAGAACTATTTGTCAAGAACTTACATTGTGTTTGGTATGATATGTCATCTAGAGATGGTTTAAATATATGGGAGGGTGTGCGTAGGTTATATGCAAATACCATGTCACTCTATATAAGAAGCATCCAAGGATTTAGGCATTGTCAAGTAATCCTGGAACGAATACCCTGAAGATACTGAGGGACAGGACATACACACACACACACACACACACACACACACACACACACATACACACACACATACACACACACACACAATCAAGAGGGAGAGAAAGGAATACAAGGCATTAAAGACAGACTAGCAACAGACTTTCTGCTTAATGTAACCAAAACTTAATGGCAAATTTGAAACAATTCTCTAGTGAGAATATTTTGTAGACCCAGTATTGTTGGACACTTTGTCACCTAATGCCATTTTGCCGTGCACAGTGTCCTACACTCAGGCACGTGGTGGAGAAAAAATGTTTTGTGATCTCTGTTCTATCTCATGGACTTGGGATTTCCATTCTCCCCCACCTCTATTGCCTTGGGAACTGTTTTTCCTCAACCATCCAAATTCTAGGCTTTTAAGGACCATCGCTCCTCTGACAGTAGAAATACCGACTGCTTCTTTGCTTACAGGTAGAGACAATGAGGCTGAGAATAGAATTGCTTTCTATTCTTCTCAGAGGATTCCAGGAAAGGAGATAGAGCCAGAGAGGTGTGATACAGCTGCAGGAAAACCACATGGTATCTTCACCAGTGGGCATTTGACTCACTTAAGATCAGATTAAATTGAATAGTGACCAAATGAAGGTAAAGCTAAATATGAGGGTTATATTCCACTTCTCTAATCCTGTTTACCAGCCTCCCTACCCACCTCTGTCCCCCAGAGGGGGACATATAAAAAATAAATTTAAAAAAGCCTTTTACTACATTTTGCTTTAAGGTATTTTAGAAAGAGCAATCAAAAGAACTCAACTCAAACTCCAGCTCTTCTCAAACTCAGGGAAGACATGTTGTGGCTCGTGGTGGTCGAGAGAGCTGAGAATGTTCCAGGGGTATCTTTGGCAATTGATGGGAAGGGAAGCCTCATAAGTGGGAGGAAGACAGGCTACAGAGAGACTGAGGGCACCCTAGCCCTTGTGCCAACCATCTGCCCTGAAGACAGACCTCATCCTTGCTGTGGGCATGCGATGCCGTGAACATTTTTGCTGGATGACTATGGGCCTGAAGTCTGAAACTGAGTGCATGGTTAGTTTCAGCTATATTCTTCAGCACCATGTAGGAGTAACGGGTACCTCTCCTTGACCTCTGCCTTGCTACAAACCATCTGTCTCCCTGAATCATTGCTTGGTAGCCCTCACTGCCCTCCGGCTCTCTTTGCCACCCTGGTATGTCACTACCTGAAGTCATTTAGGCATATGTCTACTTGCTTACTGGTGGTCTCTGCTCATTAGGTTGTAAACTCCATATGATGGACCGTATGTGTCCTGCTCACAGCTTGTTCTCAGGGTCTAGAACAGTGCTCGGTAAATTGTTGTGGGTAAAAAATATCACAAGTCAAATGAATTGGCACAAAGCAATTGCCCCCGTTCACTCTGACTTAGTAAATTAGTTCCT
The DNA here is from genome assembly GCF_045843805.1 of Urocitellus parryii. Classification (NCBI taxonomy): domain Eukaryota; kingdom Metazoa; phylum Chordata; class Mammalia; order Rodentia; family Sciuridae; genus Urocitellus; species Urocitellus parryii. Next base: position 154,014,487 of record NC_135531.1, read on the forward strand.
AATTCTGGCTGTGCACCACTATTACCTGGGGTTTTGTTGGCAACACAGTTTCTGGATCATCACCCCTGGATAGTCTGATTCAGTTTGTCTTGGGTGAAGCTTAGGAATCTGTATTTTTAATTAACATCTCAGGTGATTTGGATACAGCCAGCACCTGAACTGATATTTACAAAGTGCTCCCTTGGGGGATATTACTGAAGACAGAACTTCATTGTCAGCATCTCCAAAACCCCATTCCCTATGTTGCAGGCCATTAATTAAATGTACATCTCTGGTTTAAAATATATTTATGTAGCTCCAAGGCTTATCCAAGCTTGTGTATGTGCCTCTGGCAGAAACGACTGTAGTTATTCATAACCTGGTGCAGTAAGGTAGGGTAGCCAGCTCTCTGTCAGGTGGTTCTTCCCCAAGAAAAAGGATGGATCGATTAGATTAACAAATAAAGTGGCAAGCTGCTGAGAGGTTGCCCAATGGCCTCTGGGCTTTCTCCTCAAATGGCATCAGTGCACTGTGGAATCGTGGCAGATGGACACTAGTATTGCTTGTGTGCTCGGGCTGGGAAAGAGGCCATCGCGAGTTCCTCTGTCGGTCCCCCAAAGGGCTGCCTGGTTGGCTTGTGCGGTTCAAGTTGGCAGTATGGAGCAGAAATTGAGAGCCCCGGCTCTGGAGTCAGACAGTCCTGGGTCTGGATCACAGAATGGCCACTGATTAAAGTGTGGCAGGGCATTTCACACAGCCTCGCGAGCCTCCATGTTTCATCTGTAATTAGGGATGATATTATCAAGCAACTGGGCTTCAGATGAGGTATCAGTACAGTGTGGCTGGCATCTTATGTACATGGTGCTTGGAAAATGCAAGTACATGACTGGAGGCAGGACTGACAGACCATTTCCCTGCCTAAAAATCACCCTACCAAGTCCCCAGGATTTAAGAAATCTCATCCCCTTTGGTCAAGAGAGGAACCAAGCAAAGATTTGTTTGACATGGAGAAATTGAGAATAATGGAACTTAAAGATTTAAAAAAAAAATCTCTTCTCCAAATTTCATTTGACATTTGCTATGTGAATAGGATTTAAATGAATGATTTATATATAGAGAGAGAGTTATGTGAGTTTCCTGAAAATTGGACTGAGTTTCCAGAAAAAAGTTGGGCTTGATTCAGACTACTCAAAATTAATTTCCTAAGGAGTGGTTTCAATAGATAAGTGAAGAGTTGTTACGGGAGGAGTCTGAGACTGTCATATGCCAATGATTGGTGTTCCTTCCTCTCATGGTCACCTACCTTTTAAGATATTTCTAGGCAAAAGAAAAAAAAAAGTTTAATGCAAAGATTAGCATGTATGGGAAAGAGTGAAGAGACCCAGGTGGATCATTGGGGAAAAAAATATAGCTCAGATAATTCCATACCCGGAAATAAAAGCAGCATGCAGATAGACCTCACTGCCAAGGTTGACTTATAACTTGAAAGACATGTTTTTGAAGTGAGCTATGTCACCACCTATGAAGGCGAGTCACTAACGGGAGTATTCCTTACTGTGTATGAGCAATCCCCAAAACTTCCTTAAGGAGGGGGCTCTATGAATCCAGCAAAACCAATCCTGTTAGCAAGTAAAAATAATTTAAATCACAAAGCTAAAGAGATCAATTGATTGGATGTACCATTTTTGTTCCAATCCCATTAATTTAAGGTTTTTAGAAGAAAGTAATTCAGTATCTCTAGTGGAGAATTCAGTATTCGGAGATGTACAAAAATCATCAGTCTCCAAAACTGACTTCTCTCTAGATGTCCCCTGTGTTCTCCATCTCCTTGGCACAGGTCCAACCCAGTTTCCAGCCCAGGGAGTATCCCATGGCTGTCAGCTACGGCTTCGGCTACAACCTGGGATCACCTGGGAATCTTTACAAACTAAACAGTTGAATTGGCCTCAGGCATGGCGTGGGATTCAGACTTTTAAAAGCTCCAAATTATCCAGTCCCCTTTCTGTCCCCTCCCTTCTCAGACTCTGAAAATCCCTATTCTATTCTCAGGCTGATTTTGTTTTAGCTTCCACGTGTGAGAGAGAAGAAGCAATATTTATCTTTTTGTGTCTTATTTATTTCACTTCACAGGATATCTTCCAGCTCAATTCATTTTGCAGCAGATGACAGGTATCATTCTTTTTTGGACCCCATAAATAAGTGCAAATAATAGATATCATCAAGAATTTTAAACATATTGTTGAAGAACTGGAAATGCTAGCTACCCTGATTTGATCATTACACATTGTGTACACGTTTGAAATGATCACACCACACCCCATAAAGATGTACAATTAAAACAATAGTAAGAAAAGTGCTCCCCAGGTGATTCTCATGCACAGCCAGAATCCCGAACCACCACTCAAGGTAGAAGAGCATCCCTTTCCCCAGAACTGGAGGTGATTCAGCTGTATTTTCTGTGCCTGCCTTTGACAAATTAGTTGCAAATTATGCTCCTGACTGCTTTTACATAACAATTAACACAGTCTTGTTTTCATGGGAGATGCCTTCATGATGAGCCTATTCACTCTGTCATTGCTTTGCTTTGCTTCCTTACTATGTTGTCTTTTAAATGAGCTTAGTGGATGAAGTCTTGTTGGTGCAGACCGAGCCTGAGCCTGCTAATCATTTCTTTCCTTTCTCAGACTTTTGAGAATTGGGTCCCAGCTCTTAATCTCTGGGTGTGCATGAATAGTTCTCATTAGTTGTGGTAAGTGCATTAAGTGAAACTAACTATAGACGCTCACCGAAACTGGACCGTGTAATCACATTGTTCATCAGAAGGGATTATAATGTTGACATGCAGGGGAAAAAAATGATCACCACAAGTACGTAAATAGCCTATTCTTTTACACTTGACTTGGCACAAACAGAAACAGCCACCAAACTTACTTCTGTTGATATTCCAGTTGTGTAGTAGATTTTATTGTACAGTATTCATCTAACTTTGCTTCTGATATTGTCCGTTTCCAAGGGCAATATTTGGATACCCCTAAATGTTTATTGCTTTTTAAAGATCCCCAACTCCCATCTTTAGCTTTGTTCATTCACAGAGCAGAATTTTCCAAAGTATGAAGGTTACATATATCCTAGATGGTACACAAGATGATTTTACATACAGCACCTGAGGTGACATTAGATAACTTTGGAATACATGAACTTTTTCTCTAAAAGGACAAATTAAATATTTAGAAATTTGCAGGCTATGAGGTTTTGGTTGCTACTACTCAACTTGGCCAGGTTAGCACCAAAGCAGATGGAGAAAACCGCTAAGTTATGGGGGTGGTTTAACCCCCTCCCCCTTTTTTATAGACACTGAAATTTGAATTTCATGGAATTTTTACATGTTGTGAAATTTTCTTCTCAGGATCTTATTTTAGCCATTTAAAGATGCAAAAACTTTATTTAACCTCATGTTCTTACAAAAACAGCCATTGGGCCATTTGGTGCTCAATTTCAAGGCCTCTCTGAAACTTGAGAATTTTACTCTTTAGCCAAGTGGGTGGCTTCAGTCTCATCTCTGTATCAAACAAGAATATTTAGCTAAAATTTAATTACATTGTGTTGAATGTCTTAGATTTTATTTTAAGAATTACCTTCTATTCGATGCTAAATGGATTTTCCATTTAGAGCAGTGGTTTAAACAAAGCATGGACTGATTTACAGAAAAAATAATTGAAGTAGAACAGAGATACATGGGTGTGCCAAAAACCTTGGAATGAATATTGGAGAATTGATAGTAGGGAAATTGCTGTCTGGATCTGGTTATCTGAGTGCTTCTTGGGAGGAATACCTGTGGTCTTGAAATATAATAGCTCACAATATCAAAACTCATGTATTACTTAAAACAGGAAAGGTCAGAACTTGAGATGACTTGGAGTACACAGAACAATGGTGGTCTCTTCACCTCTCTCCATTGTTGGCAGGTCTCATTAGCTGCCTACCACACCTTTCATCCTAACACCTAACACAGGATCAGGAGCTGGCTGTTGCATCATTATCCAAAATGGTGATTCTCCCTTATATGTGTGTGAAAGTATTTAGTAAATGCCAAATCAAGAAAAATAGAAACACAGATAGTGAAATCGTTTTACCATCTTTCCTAAGAGAAGACTCTATCTTTATAAGATAAATGAGCAATACTCTTGATGACAGATGTTTCTAATAGTGCAAAGGCCTTGCTTGTAGTGGTCAACACTTATCTAAGGTTTTGCTTTCCAATGTTTCAATTTCTCATAGTCAGTTATGGTCCAAAAATATTAATAGGAAAAATCCAGAAATAAACAAAGCATGATTTTTAAATCAGATGTGATTCTGAGTAACATGATGAAATCTTACTATCCAGCTCCATCTTGCCTGGGATTTGAATCTTCCTTTTGTCCAGTATATACACTCTGTATAGGCTACCCACCTATTAATCTCTTAGTAAGTGTCCCAAATATCAGATTTACTGTCAAATATAGCAGTATTATAGTGATTGTGTTCAGATAACCCTTATTGTATTTATTAAAGGCCCCAAAGTACAAGCATGATAATGTAGTAATTGAGATATGACAAAGAGAAGCCATAAAGTGCTTCCTTTAAGTGAGAGAAAGTATATAATTATTTTATTATTAGGTATCATTAATCTGTTACTATATCTTGTTTATAAATTAAACTTCATTCTAGATGTGCATAATAAATCATAATATAGGTAGTACTGCTTGTGATTTCAAGCATCCACTCATGGCCTTGGAACACATCTCCCCGGGTCAGGGGAGACCAGTGCACTCTACACCATGTTATCTCGTGGAGACTATTGGAGAAGCCTCCTCAGTGGTCTTGAAACCTCTCTGGGCCCTTCTCTTACTTCTCACTTCCTCTATTTCGATTCTCAACTAGCATACATAAAATCATAATAAAAACTAAATCAGCTATGACTCCCTGCTTAAAAATCTTAGGACGCCCATCATTGTTCTGGGAAAAACAACTGTCAAAATGCTCTAGAGTGGACCGTCAATAGACCTTGCCATTCGGAGGCCTCAGCTCCTGCTGCTGCATCCATCCAGTGCCCTGACCTCCCTTCAGGTTCTCACACTCGCCTGGTGCATTCTCTCTTGAGGGCCTGAAGCGGGTCTGCAATTCCCTCCACCTCAAGGACTGTCAGTTGACCCTGTTGACATTTAGGACACATAACCTTTGCTGATGGCAGGCCAATCTGTGCATCAGAGGACATTTAGCAGCACCCCTAGTTTCTTCTCTTAACTGCCAATAGCATCACTACCCCCAGTTGGCATAGCTGAAAATACCCCAGACATTGCTAAATGCTCCTTGCAGGGCAGAACCACCCTCTGCTCTGCCTGGAACACTGTCCCCTTATTGAACCTTATCATCTGTTAGAGCTCAGTGTTAATTCCACTTCCACGGAGAAGCCCTCTTTTAGAAGTGTTTCCTCTGATTTGGACCTTCCTTGAACACTGCCCCTCTCCAAGTGTCCATCTCCAGTTACACTCACGTAGGCATGATGTGCTCACTAGCTTAATGTCTCTTCACTAAAATGAAGCTCCTTTTAGCCATGATAATGTGTACTCTGCTTTAAGTTTTAAGTTTTACAGAACTTACCACAGTTCCTGCCACATTGTCGTAATTAATATACATTTTTTCAATGAAAAAAATCTACTTTAAGTTGCTTTTTTATAACCATTTGCACCTTGTTCTATATTGTTGTTTCTGGCTGCTGTGCCTTTGTAGCCTGACACAGAGAGGTAAATCTTCAAATGCTCACAATGTCATAGCCCAACAAATTATCCCACTCAGTGATTACATTTCTGTTATGTTCAGAGTTCAACTTTATTGCCTTTATTGTTGACAAGAAATTAAACCCATCTCTAAATGCCCCAGAGAGAAGTTTCTCATTCTCCCGTTTCTTGTTGTGTGAGCTGATCTTATGACCACATCTGATTTACAGAGGAGGCTGCCTCTGTGCAGGAACAGAAGCCACGTGAAAGGTTGTCTTCTAAAGATGCCCCTCCCGGTACTTCCCGGTTCTCATGGCTTTGGAATTGCCCCTCAGGTCCAGGCATTGAGCTTCTCCTGTGTGATCAGGGTTCTGGATTACCTTCTCTTATTTCTCAGGTTCACTCTCACGGCTCCCATTTCCCACGTGCCCCGCCCATTGCATGCCCCGCCTGTCACATGACCCGCCCATCACATGTCCCACCCATCGCATGTCCTACCCACCACGGGCTGTGCTTTGCTCTTCTGGGTGATTGGATGTTCCACCCCAGTCTGTGGTGTCCATCTCTCCATCCCTAGCTTTGGCTTCATGTTTCCTGTGCTAGAATGTTCTTCATGACCTGCTAGAAATAATCCCTTAATTCCCAAGGTAGGTGGCTTGTCTCTCCTGATCCCTGCACATTCCCTGATCCTCTTCTGTGGCTGTGTCCTCAACCTGCTGCATTGTGGTTGCCTGTCTACCTGGCTTTCCCATTGCTTGGCAATACATAGTAGGAAGAACAAAGAAATGCTTCCAGGAATTTCCCCACCTCCCGCCTCACTCCCGTACTGGGGATCAAACCCAGGTATACTCTACCACCAAACAACATCCCCAGCAGCCCCCCCTCCTTCTCCTTCTTCAATTCTGAGACAAGTTCTCCTAAGTTACCCAAGCTGGCCTCAAACTTGCAATCCTTCTGCCTCAGCCTCCTAGCTGGGATTACAGGCATGCACTATCACACCCAACTTCTCTGAGAGCATTTTTAAAGAAATGAATAAAGTATTTTTCAAAGTTTTTTTAAACTAAAAATTATTTCTATGTGAAGCTAGTTACAAAAGTCCAGAAAAGGTGGAACATAAGACAACCACATTTTTTTGTTGTTGTGATTAGTGGGAAAAAACACCCATGATAATAACATAGGATATCCTAAGTACTTAGGAAAATGTTTCAAAGCAGAGATGGAAAATATGTCAAGTCCTTAAAAATCAAGCCTTGGAGGGAGGGATCATAGAGGCTCAACAATGGAATACTGTGTTAAATAGAATTCTGAGATCTCCTCTAAGCTCAATTTAAAGAATACAGCAGTCCTCCCTTATCTATAGATTCGCTTTCTGAGATTTGTTTATCCATAGTCAACCTCAGTATGAAAACATTGAATGGAAAAAAATCTAACAATAAACAGTTTTCAAGCTTTGAATTATACACCATTCTGAGTGACATGATGAAATCTGCTATCCTGGTGCATTCCACCTGGGACATGAATAACCCCTTACCCAAGGTATCCACACTGTATATGCTACCTGCCCATTAGTCACTTAGCAGATATCTCTGTTATAAGATCTGCTACTCTGATTTCACAGTGCTTGCTACTATCTATCAGTAGTAATCAGTACTGTAGTACTACCAATACTATTTACCATTTTAGACCCCCAATGAGGGAGCTGTGACTTATTCCCAACAGAGTCCAGAGGAAACATTGTAATTTGATTCATCTTCAAAGTGTGCTCTGAATATTAAATGGGGAGGGTCACAGGTTTAACCCCTGAAACAAAGGAGCAAATTAAAAAATAAAAGGAAAATCCAAGCAAACATTCTGCTTATTTTACCTTATTTTTACATCAGAGAATTGCACACTTGAAGAGACTTCTCACACAAGCCTGCATCTCACCGCCTTACTTTACGAATGCTGCAGTGAGGGTGTGCAGAATAAGTATGCTGAGCAGGTCTGCATCCTAGCAAAGATGGAACTAGAACAATGCCCTACTGATTATCTTTCTAAGAATTCTGAACCCTGCTGAGTTCATGGGGCAACATTCCTGCACATGCCTTGCAACTTAAGTAGCGCTGCCATCTAACATCCCTTTGCCAGTGACTGAGAGAAGGCTAGCAGCTAGCAAGGGTGTAGTAATGATTGGTTAATGTCAACTGATCCAGGTTTTGCTGAACATTCTCCTGTTTAGTATCTCCTCCACTGACCCCACCGTGCCATATGGTATACATTATTATTATCTCAAATACACAAAAGAGAAAACCGGAGGCTGAAAGATTAACTATCTTGGGAAAATCAACACAGCTAGAAATGGAGAGAAGTGACATTTGACTCAATCAGGACAGCTCTGAACACACTTCTAGAAATACAGTCATATATTGAATTAGGAAATTTTTTTACATAGCACCTGTTAGGACACCTTGAGTTTTTTCAGACTCCTTTACAGACATGGTATATCATGGAAACAATGAAAATTTTAAAGACACTTAGTTTTTCTAACAAGCTAGCTAATGAGCACTTTACTCAGAAAATTTGCAGAATCCCATTTCTCCCTTGATGGGAAAATCAGATGAAACACAGAATACAGTACTTTAAAAAAAATTGAAATGTGAAAATAGACGCCATATAGGATATACAGTAAGATAAAAATAATAAAGAGCTGGAATTCTTGGGGGATGTACTACATGCTAGGCGTTAAGCCAAGTATTTCAGAAACACAATCAACTGAATCCCCAACACCACTTGGATAGGGACTCTGTGTTCAGGTTGTGCACTGCTCAATTTCATAGGGCATTGTTCATATGATTTATAACAAATGTGATGGTTGTGGGGGCAGGAAAGTGCAGTAGCCCTAAGTACAAGGTTGGTACTAGTAGTCCATTTGTTGATATTAAGATTCGGTGGTCAGTCAAACCCAATGTTCCTAGCTTAGGAAGCATTGATCTAGGAAATGACCCAGAAGGTACTGGCAGAGGGCTTGCTCCTCACTGGTTTCTGGATACCAATGCCCTGTGTGTTAGCTTTGCATCACTGTGACCACTATACCTGACAAGAACAACTTAGAAGAGGAAAAGTTTATTTGGAGCTCACAGTTTCAGAGGTTCAGTTGACGTCAGGCCGACTCCATTGTTTTAGGTCTCAGGTGAGGACAGCATCATGGCCAAAGGAGCCAGCCACATGGGAGTGGGAGGGGGAGGACCTGCTCTGCTCAAGGCAGGATCAAGAAGCAGAGAGAGAAGCAGGTAAAGGACACAGGGAAGATGCGTCTTTCCAGGGCAGCCCCCAATAGCCCACCTCCTCCAGCCATGTCCCACCTGCCTACCACCCAGTCAGTCCATTCAAACTAGGATGGACTATGAGGTCACAGCTCTCCTAATCCAATCATCTCACCTCTGAATATTCCTGCATTGACACAGGAGCTTCTGGGGGACACCTCATATCCAAACCACAAACCCTGAAAGCATCCTCTCTTGGGGCAAAGACATAGACTGATTAAGTTGCACAGCCAAGCTTTGCCTGCTTTATATTAAATGAGTCTTCATAGGAATCTCAAAGCCAACCATTAATGATTTGGTTCTGTTAGTAGTTGATTGTGGATATCACAATTCAGTCCATCTTGAGGGCATATGTTTTAAAAGCAAAATAAACGGATTCCTTTTGAATGTGCATTGATCTATATTAAGTACCATTATCCTTCCTCCTGGTCTCGCATGCACTGCAAAATAAAATCACTGTTCAGAAAGAATTCCTGGTTCAGCCCCAGTACACACAGTTGTCTCTACCTTAAAACAACAACAACAGCAACAACAACAAAATTAGCAATTTTGGGGAAAACTTATGTAAATTACTTTTGATTTCAAAGGAACAGCAGGAATTACTCAGGTAAAAATATTTATGTTAATATGATGCAACATTTTATCAGTGTGACCAGGAGTGCTTTCTAAACAGCTGCTAGACGAATGTACACAAGAAACGTGGCAGGTCTGTGTGAAGGCAAGTTTTGTTTTCTAGTTATTGTGTTTGTTTTCTCCTGATCATTACATCCTCCACCCCCCACCCTCACAAGGCCTGTGCCTCTTGCACGAATTGCAAAGCCATGGTTAAAGGAGGCACCATATTTTACTGGGCTAAAGCTGTACGAGGTCACCAAGGCACTGAACTGGTTTCAAAGAGGACCACAAAAGGTTGGCATTCCTGCCATTGTTTGAATATTCGTTACAAATTACTCTGCATGACATTAGCATTGGGTGTAATCACTCATTCTTATCCTGTGTACCTTCTAATGCTTGATGAGAGAAAGAAAAACCACACAGGGTCCTGATGTGCGATGCCATTGGCTCCTCACTAAGGCACATGAGTCCTCGGGCAAGTAATGTGGGCTCAGGATCTATACCCTGCTTTGGGAGATAGGAATGATAACAGGATCTCATAGAGTATCCTAAAGGTTCGCTAAATGATACACACATGCAGTGTTGGGCACAGTTCTTGATTCTTAGTGGGACTCTAAATTCCAGCTATCGGTGTCATGTTGCATTCTTCTCTGTGCCTGGGAGGACCCTGCCCACGTGGCTGCATAAGCACGACATCCTTGTAATGATAGTTGATAATTTTTCAGGTGACCTGTTTTTACCATTGTTGATGTGTGTGCTATTAAAAAAAAAAAGAAAAAAAAACTTGAACAGTGCTAAAAGCAAATATGTTTCTTTGAATGTCACTTCCCATCAGCCCCTTCTTGAGAAAGTTTACTTTGGCAAATAGGAGGATATCCTGCTTTAATGACCCCATTAGTCTTATTCCATTTGAGGAATTTTCACACCATTTCGAAGATCATGACAGTGACAGAAAATTTAGGTATGTTTTCTGACTTTGTAGACTTCTGGGAAAAGAGAATGAAGAAAGGGATAGTTTTTCCTACAGTGTGAATCCTTTAAATAATACTTATTTTCTTTTGATTTTAATTTTTTCAAAAGTCTTTGCACACACAGGATGTAGTGACACACACCTGTGATCCCAGAGGCTCTGGAGATTGTGGCAGGAGGCTCACAAGTTAGAGGCCAGCCTCAGCAACTTAGCAAGGCCCTAAGCAACTTAGCGAGACCCTGTCTCAAAAAATAAAAAAAAAAAGAGGGGCTGGGGATGCGGCTTAGTAAAAGCACCCAGGGTTAATTCCCCAGTACCAAAAACATGGCTTCACCTGCTTCCTGTCTTCATTGTCTCTTCCTCATTGTCTCTTCCTCTTCGTTTTTGATTTCTTTCTTTCATGAAAGCAGATGTACAAAAATACACAGAGTTTTTAGCCTTGCCATCTCAAGGCCGTTCCATACACCACAATTGCCTGGGCTATCGTTTGTCTTTAAACTTCCGATCTAAAGCTATGTGAGCTGTACGCTCAATGACCCAACAGTAACCGGTATGTGGCATTTAAAAGAGCACCTGATATCCTGACTTAAGCAACAAGGGCACTGAATGCCACCCCTACTTGTTCAACAGAGTCATCACAGGATGACTTTATATCTTTCAGAAAAAAGACAGTTTTGCTGTTTTGGTCTTATTTTCAGAAATGAACCGTAAAACCCAATAAGTAATATATGGCATTAGTACTAGTCCTCAGGAAGTCGCCAGTGTAACGCATGTGTTATTATGGGATGTTATTTGGGGATGTTATTATGTGTCATTATGTCAAAAAGCTTAGGTCTTCCAGGGTGGCCCAGCCAAGTTTTCTCCCAGGTTAATGTGAGAAAATGAGAAGAGGCAAAGATTTGTTCCTGCCCATCAGAAGTTTGTGTCTGGTTTTTGTCATGACGCTCATTTGTTTCCTCTTCCTGGACTCCTCTCCAAGTCTAAAGAGGAGAGGGAAGGAAGAGAGAGGAAGAAGGAAGGAATGAACCAAGTAAGGGTGTTATGGTTTAGACTTGAGGTGTCCCCCAGAAGCTCATGTGTGACAGGATGCGAGAAGGTTTAGAGGAGAAGTGATTGGGTCAGGAGAACCTTCACCCACTCAGTGCATCGCTCACCTGACAGGGATTAACTGAGTGGTGACTGCAGGCAGGTAGAGTGTGGCTGGAGGAGGTGAGTCATTGGGTCATACCTTTGGGGTATATATTCTGTCAGTGGTGAGGGGAATCTCTCTCTGCTTCCTGGTGTGATGTTGGAGCACCTTCTCTCCACCACGCTCTTCCACCATGATGTCCTACCTCACCTCCAACCCAGAGGAATGGAACAAGCCATCTACGGACTGAGACCTCTGAAACCATGAGTCCCCCGGTAAACTTCTCCTCCTTTCAAATTGTCTTGTCACAGCAGCAAAAATACCTGACTGAAACGCAGAGTGAGGGAAAGAACTCCTCTGTGGTACAAAATGAGTTTCAGGCCCTTCTGACCCCTGCCCCTTGGGAGCACTGTGTGGTTGAAACTGGCCGCACGGACAAGCCTGTCCTGGACTATCTCCCAGGACACTCCCAGTCCCTCAGTTGAGCATCTCCTGGTGCTAGGTGCCAGCTGGAGGGAAGGTGCACCTACCTTCTCCACTGGCTGCCCCTGCCACCTGGCTCCCTGTCTAGACAGGAGAGTTTTATTTGTCACTACAGACAATCTCTCTGGATGGATTCTCAGACTACACTTTTATTTGAAGTCAAACAATTTTATTTTTCAGAGAGCTAAAGCCCAAGCATGGCATACCTGACTGGAGCTGTCCCTACCGATTCATTTAATACAAAGCCCATTGTACAAGATTAGTACTTTGGGTGGAGCCTTTCCATGTGGGTGAACGGTCAATGCATCTGCTAAGATAACGCTGCCCCCTTGCCCATCACCACAATCAGGGACAATAAACATCCGGACTGATGAGTTAGATGCCAATGCCATGGAGTACAGAGCAGCAGAGATAAGAAGGAAGAGGGCAGCGCAGGCCAGAAAAATCAAGGACAAAGAAGGCTTTGAATAAGAATTGCATGGAGGGACCTTGAATGGTAGTGACCTTGAAGGGGTTAACTGGTTTTGCTTCTTACCTCTGTATTGTCCAAGTTGAAAGAAGCAGCTCTTTTGATTTGAGTACTTTACATGTTTGTGAATTATCTCCAGGTTATGATTCTTGATGTTGAAAGAAATGGGATGTCTTCTGGGCTTTTCTCTAGGCTGCCAGACAGTGTGGCACCTTGGGTGCAGGAAGACAGCGTGTGTTAGGACAAGTGGAATGTGAGGAAGGGAGAGGGAGACGGGGAGCATTGATTATTTTGAGTTGGTTCTGTGGCTTGTGCTATTGACAGCGGAGTTTGAATGGTTTGAAGTTGGAAAAAAGTCACTATCAAGAAACCAGGTGTTGCTTTGAGTTTGCAGAAACACCTGAGGAAGGCAAACCCCTTGCTGTGCTCTGACTACCCCTGGCTTTTTTGTGCATTGGAATGAGAAGAGTGATAGAAGAATCAAACTTTTTTTTTTCCTCAGTAGCAAATATTGAAAGGAAAATCTTAACCCCATACTAACCCTCTTAGCAAATGTGGTTGGCATGTTCCTCTCCTACAGGAGTGGAACTCTGTGGAGCCCAAACTAGGAGTTTATTTAATATGAATATAAAATTAGCTAGTGGATGAGTAGATACTTTAATGAAACAGAATAATTATTAAGACCTTGACTTCTTGTGCCTGTAATTCTCAAAAAATCTAGAATAATGGGTGTCAATCTGTGTGTGCCCATTTTATTTCCTTGGATATGATGGATAGGACTTAGTGTATGTTATTTACTTATGGTTACCTTCGGTTCTATTATTGGCATCCTCCATATCAGTTGTCAACCTCTGCAATTCATTTCCGAATACGCTAAAAAGATATGAAAAGAAATTTTTTTTTTTGTGATTTGCTGGCTATAGAGGGGAAGAGATGTATGATATATGGATGACCCTAACCCTTGAATAATCCATTCTCATCACAGGAGATCTCCAAATGCTTTCTCTGTTCTACACTTAGTAACAACTTAGACTCAAAATGCAGGCAGGTATTTTTAAAAATGCACCAAGTTTTATAACTGAAACTTTGTACCTTGGACCAGTATTTTTCCCATTTCTCCGTCTCTCTAGATTCTGCTCTCTGTTTCTGAGTTGGGTTACCTCAGATATAGAAAACAGGTAGCATCATGAACTATGTATCATGTATTTCTGGCATAGTGTCCTCTAGGGTCATCCCTGTTGTCACACATGTCAAAATTTTTTCTTTTTAATGGCTGAATAATATTTCATTGTTTGTATCTCATTTTATGTATCATCCCTCTGTGATAGACACTTGGGTTGCCTCCATGTCTTGGTTATTAACAATAGTGCTTCGATGAACATATCTGTTTAAAATCCTGATTTTGATTTTTTTATATATATTCTCAGAGGTGCAATTACTAAATCATATGGTCATTCTAATTTTAATTTTTTGAGGAAACTGTATACTCTTTTTTATAATGGCTATGCCAATTTACATGCCCTCCTGACGTGTGTGAAATTTTCCTTTATATCCTCCCGAAAACTTTTATATTTATCTAGTGTGTGTGTGTTGATAGCAGCCAGTCTACCAGGCATGAGGTGATGTTTCATTGTGGTTTTTCACTTACATTCCCTTGATGGTTGGATATACTGAATGCCTTTCCATATTTGTATTTTGGACTTGTGTATCTTTTTTGGAGTGATGTCTATTCAGTGTCTTTGCTCATCTTGTAATTGGGTCATTAAGGATTTTGTTGTTGTTGTCTGCTGTTGAGTCTCAGGTGCTCCTTGTATATTTTAGATATTAACCTTTCATCATTCAGTGTGATTTATAAATATTGTCTCCCATTCATAGCTTGCCTTTTCATTTTGTTGATTGTTGTCTTTGCTGCACAGTAGCTTTTCAGTTGATATAATCTGGCTCATCTGTTTTTGCCTGGATTGCCTGTACATTTGGCACCATGTCCAAGAAATCACGGCCAATGCATTTGTGGTGTTGACTGTAGCCATGGCTTCATGGGTGTATATGCATCTCTGATCACATCAGGCTGGATCCCTTAAATATGTTCAACTTTTCGTACTTCACTCATGCCTCCATAAAGTGTTTTTTAAACATACCAATAACAACAGCGTGAATGTTAGCACACAATCGCCTCTGGAAATCCCTCAACCCAATACGGATCTCTGCCTCAGGTCCTGGGCAGTCAGATTGCTGTGTTCCATGCGGCTCTGCTTTCAGTGTCTGGAACAGGCTGAAGACACACATGTACTTCAGAGAGCTTGGGTCTCTTTAGTGGACTCCCAACTAGCACCGCATTAACAGGGTGTTTACGTGGCTGTGGCTAATTGGCTACTCTCCACCGTCGGAGGAAACAGTGTTCAGAGGCAGGTCACATATCTGAATATAAGCTACCCTAAACCAGAATGAAAAGAAAAGGGTTGGTGTTCAAGAGCTTTCAGCCCAATGCTTTGTTCGGTGTTTTCCAAAGATGTCCTTGCTCCCTTGACCTATTTCAAGCTATCGATGCTGGAATATAGACTGGAGTTGCATAGACAAATAGATCTTTCCTCGAATTTTAGTTCCTATTGATTGGGAGTGGGCTGCTTAAAATGCTGATTTGAGAAGAATATGATGTCATGATGTCTGGGCTTATTAAAAAGTGTGGAAGAACTGAAGAGTCTTCCTGCCATGGGAACATGGTGGAGAAAGAGAGGCAGACAACCTCATGTGCATATGATATATGTATACACCACGTCATCAAAACAATACGTGTACTTTTAACCTTGAGTCGTGCCAGGTGAAATAGCACAATAAAGACGGCAGATACTGTCTCTCTACTCATTTACCAAATCATCCCCCCTTTTTTCCTGGGCAGACGTTGCAGCTGATCACAGTTTCAGCCTCTCATACCCATGGGGGTGCCACATCCCCAGTTCTAGTGCCTGGTATTGCATTGTAGAAATGGCTTCATCGCTCCCTAACATGGACATCAAATCTTTCCATAGGAGATTCTCCATGCACTAGTGGCAGGAATGGAAAAGCCTTGGGTCGAGGACTTGAGAGAGACCACAGCTCAAGAAGGAACTGTGTCCCCAGATGTACTGATCAGAGACCTCCTCCCAGCCCAGTCCCCTCTTGCCACTAACATGCATCATCCTACAGGGGACAAGAAATACTCTTACTGTACACTGCCACAGCATGAGGGGTTGGCCTTCATGGACTTAAACAATACATGTCAAAGTTTTGAATAAAACGTAAAGCACAGTAGAAGTATAGATTGTAAATGCAAGAAGGTGAAACCACAGTTTTCCTTTTTATACTAATGCTGTATTTTTTTAAGCTGTACATGGACACATTATCTTTATTATATTTATTTCTTTTTTATGTGGTGCTTAGGATTGAACCCAGTGCCTCACACCTGCAAGGCAAGAACTCGACCACTGAGCCACAACCCCAGCCCCTAATCCTGTATTTTTAAAGCTACCAAGAAATCTCTTTCATTGAATGGATGAGTTTCGTCCTTCCCTCCCCTGTTCATAAATCAGGCTTGCACCTCAACCCAGTAGAGTCCTCCCAGTAATGACATGTCAGCCCCTGAGTTCAACTGCAGCCCCCAAACTGTACCCGAGTTCTGGGGGGTTTCTCCAGGGTGAGCAGGAGGAGTCTGTTTCTCCTCCCCTCCCCACTCACTCTCCTGTACCCTCTACTGGGCTGGTTCCTAGTTTGTAGTCCTGTCTCTCCCGACTTGAGTTCACTTGTGGTCTTCTCTTATCCCCAGGTTATTTGATTTTCTACTCTAATTTTCTCCCCAGCACTTTCCTATTTAGTTTTTATAGAATTTATTTTTCCTTTCCTAAGTGTAATTTTTTTGTATCTATCTTATTTGAATTTCATTTCGTGTAATCCCTTCAGTGCATCCAGTCCATTTTGGATGCTAAACGTGTTGTCTCTTCCTTGACAGCTGGGTATGTATTGTAGAGTATAAATATATACTTAACTCCAATGTCCACAACACTTAGAACAGTGAAACTCGGGGAGACGCCAGGAGAAGAGATGGGAGCTGTCCACAAGGCTAATCTAATTGGTGCTTGTTCTTGCAACAGGACGGCTAGAGCCGATGGAAAACTGACATTTAGGACTTGCTCTTTGTCTCTCTGCCTTGGGATAGTTTCCTCTGCACATCTTCCTCCGTCTCTTCTTTTGGCAGAGCCCCTTTTCTTGATCCTAGTCCACATGGAGGATCATGGCCATTGACCCCAAGCTTCAAATCCCCTCTATGTAAAGGTGTCAGCTCTGACTTTTAAGAGTAGCTCAGTGTGAAAGAAGCAAGAGAAAGAGACAGAGACAGACAGACAGACAGAGACTTACTCCTTAGGTGCAACTTGGACAAGGGTCTGTATCTCAGCTGATAAATTCTCCAAAAGAGCAGAGTTATAAAGTAAAAATGAGAATGTTGAGGTCCCAAACTTGCAGCTAAGTTAAGGGAAATAATTCAAAATCTGTCGTATCTCCAAAAACCTTGGCTAATAGTGAAAGTAAATTTTTAAAAAAATAAGGGTAAATAAAAAAAGGTAAGTGAGAA
Source organism: Urocitellus parryii (assembly GCF_045843805.1). Lineage (NCBI taxonomy): Eukaryota > Metazoa > Chordata > Mammalia > Rodentia > Sciuridae > Urocitellus > Urocitellus parryii. The sequence continues at coordinate 154,031,793 of NC_135531.1, forward strand.
AAACTAATTGTAATTTAACTTATTTTGAATCTAAAATTCACCAGTGGTGATCATTCTATGTGAAGAGCTATCTCATTATCATATTCTGCATGGATGTGCCTGTGTACCCACACTTGCCTGCACAATCACGTTCACACATATGTGTTCTGTGAACACACACTATTTGCCATGTACTACACCAGGTACTGAAATAGAGCTTTTCCTCAATCTAATGGAAAGGAGGGATACATACATGGGGAAATTACACTCTTGTGTCTTGTGGCTCAGTAGAGTTCTTGCCTTGCAGGCTGCCCTTTAGTAAACTAGGAAAGGAGAATGATAGAAAGTCTTCCCAGAATATCAAATGTCTGGACTGTCTATGAAAGGCAGAATAGTAAGTAGCCAAGTGAAGAACAGATAAGCTGGCCATTCAAGGCAGGATAATGTGGGTGAGAGTGTGACCATGAGAAATCCATAGTGTCTTCTGGGAAGACTCACCTCAGAGATGCTATGACATAAATTTAGAAATAAGGAAAGCAGTAGAGGAGGAGAAAACAGCATATTGTGAAGAGCTTTATCAGCCAGGTGAATAAGTCCAGATATTAACCTACGGGCACAGGGAAGCCATCTAGAGCTTTCCAGCAAAGCTGTGCCACCATATTTCTTATGTAGCTCGTTCTAATAAAGATATGGAGAATGGATTGAAGATGAAGACACACTGGGAGACAGGAGGGCAGTAGTTACTGCAGTACATTGGTGAAAAGATGATGGAGATCTAAACTAAAATGGAAGTAAAAACAATACAGGTACCAATTATTCACGAACTCAACAAGTAGATATGAGCGTTTTCTTATGTTCCATCTTATCCCGTCTCTGGAGAAGGTCTATGATGTCAGGTACTGATATTGTACATGAGGGAACCGGGGCTCATAGAGGTGACTTACTTGGCCAAAGGTCTCCGAGTTAATAAGTGGCAACAGCCATATTCAGATCTAAGCCTGGCAACAAATATTTTAGTAGTTAACCACCAGCCCAGTGGTCACAGGTTGGAAATATTTAGGAGGTAAACTTAGCCAGACTGGGTGATCAGCAGATTCAGGGACTAAGGGAGGAGAAAGTGCCCATGTATAGAGCCCAGGAGTCTGGGATGGTGATGCAGGAGGACAGGTCTTCCATATTTCAAAAAGGGGATCTTTGACATTCTTCCCAGCTGAAGGACATCATCTGGAAACCTAGCCATTTGGCAACATCACTCCTTGTCTAGCATGGTGGCCCTTCCACAATGGGCAGCCCTTCCACAGTGGGCAGCCCATCCAACCCTCTACGTTCTTTGGCCTGGTATCCAAACTGCTATTTCCAGATGTTTGCTTTCCAGTTCCTTCACTCTCTTTATCCCCTGACCTTTTCCCATGCCCACACTGCCAGTCACATTCCTTGCATCAAACCAACTCTTTACTCTGTGCCAACTCTCAGGCAGCCATTCAAAGCTATCTGTAAAAATAAGAGAGGCCCTTGAGGTTTTGCTCAACCTTGCCTTTTCCTTCTTCTCTGATCAGTCTTTTCCTCTTGTGGCACCCTGTCTCCAGTCTCTTAGACCCTGCCCAGCCACACTCTGCAGGGTAACTCAGGTTATGTAAGCTGAGGGCTCTCAACTTAGCCACCATATCTCTGTATTCCTCCCCATCTTTACTCATTTCCCTCTTCATTCATTATTTTAAAAAGCAATGTTTCTTTTTTTTTTGCCACAAACTAAGACTGGTTCTATCCGTTGTATGCAGATTATTTTTCAATACATAGTTTAAGATTTGTTCATGATATAAATTCACCTAAAGTTATTATTTTATCTTATCATAGCCATAAACTATGCGCTATCTTTGTTAACAGAGTGTATATTGTTCTAAAATAAACTATGAGAAGAGCTAAACTTTCCTCATCTTTTGGGACAGGACAAGGTAGGTTAAGTTTCTACTGACAATATCTTAATTAGCCCTCAAATGATGTCCTGCTTCCATTTCTAAGCCTTAGCCAGTGCATTATCAGTTTAAAAAAAAATAAGTTCAACAAATAAAGAAAAGTGAAAATCATTAATATCTCAGAAATCTAAGTATTTTGCTGTACTGCAAAGAAGTCATAAAACCTCATCAATTGTGAGATTTTTTTATTAATGAGAGGAAATTTTGGGAAAATATACAAATGTACATTTAATATACAAATGTACATTACATAAATGTGAATGAAAATGTGAAAAAAAATCAAGCTGGATCTTATCATTAAAACAATCTAATTTTTTTCCTACTAGAATTATGCTTCTCTTTATCTAGTTTGTAGCTGTGTAGCTCTGTCCCTTTGGAAAGTTCCCATTCATGCTACAGCCTCTTCTGGTGAAAGTTCTTTATTTTTCTGTGTATAGGGAAAATGTTTCTGAGACCCCCGGAATCCATTTCTCGGAGTTCACAAAGTGGCTTTGTGGCTTTATTCAGAAATAGAAGATGAGCTTCTGTGGAGGTAGAAACACCAGAAGGAAACAGAAGCCCACCACTAGGGAGGCTCTTCTGAACACAGAATAAAGCATAAATCTAGACACGCACACATTAGAAGACATTTTTCAGTGTTCTACCCCAGTAGGAGTTTAGTGAGGAAAGCAATTTCTGTGCTCTAAAATGACAGAGTATTCTTTTCAGCAAACACCCATATGTGTTAGCATGAGCATATTTCCCTTATTAAATGCTGAGATTATTCTAGATCTGGATTGTAGTTCTTTTTGCAGGAGGCATCTGATTCTATGCATGAAGCCTAAGCGACTGCCCAAAAGTATTTACCTGCCAGTTAGGTGCACAGTGTGTGCTTTTGCATGCATGTATATCTGTGTATATGTATATACACACGCATGTGAGTTTCAGTGGCCTTTTAGGAAGAATGTAACAGTGTTTGTATTTTTCAGCAACTGTACCAGCTCCCAGCCTATGATTATTAGTGTGTGCTAAATTCCCTGAGCCCCTGCCATGGTTACGACCCCCTATGGAGATTCTATTTTTCCCCTCTTTAAAATACAACACTGGTGCAGAGTGCCAAATCCACATCCTAAAAGTCAGGAAACTGCTTTTGTCACTCCTGTCCTGTGGTATTCCCCGGGGCTTTGGTGCCAAAGCTGGCTGAGAGCCCTCTAGTTTCGGCTTCCTATGTAGTTTGGCTTGTACTATCTTCCTGTGAATCATTTTACTAGTTTGGGATGGGTACATACTGATCTTGTATGGCAACACAAGAGTGCACACATACACTCCACACGCCCACACATATGCACGTGCAAATACACATGCACATGTGCCCACACGCACAGACCTACATGACTATGCATGCACACCCACTTATGTGTGTACACATGGCTGTATGCACACACATGTTCATGCATGAGTGCACACACAGATGCATGTTTGCACACCTGCCTGCACAGACATGCCTATGGGTATACCTACATACACAGACCTGACGCCTCTTTTCTCTTACTTTTTTACCTAAACGTTTTCATTTGCTCCATGTTCCTTTTTTCTATTTCTCCCTCAATGTCCCCAATAGTGGGGCTCCTGGTAGTTGTATAGTTCATCACTGTTAGGAAAATGATCTCTCTACTGACAAGGCCTGGATTTATCTTTCTACAAGATCAACGAACAGTCCTGTGCACAAGATATGGAAGTTTTCATAAGCTGCCTGAGTCGAGGAAATATCAAATCACTGAGGCTTAACCCTAAAGCAGGGAGGGTCACCTTGGCCTTGCCTTCTGACTCGGGCTGTCTGTGCTGTAATAAGTGAGGGACATGGATTGACGCTACGCAAAGCCGCCATCTCCCTGACCAGGGGTGTGATCCCATGCAGGGATTTCCTTGTGTTTTCTAACACTTTTTTTTCTCTCTTCCCTCCTTGGGAAGCAGTGGAGGCATCTTGGTTTTCAAGTTCCAGCATTTCACTAGTGCTGCAGATTTCTTTGTATTCGACTGAGGAAGGAGATTTGTAAGGTTGCCTCCTCTGCCAGGGCAAGAAGTAGCATGCATGGGGGAGTGCCTCCTTAGCCCACGATGGTCCCAGCTCTGCTCCATTCTTCTGCTCTGTTGAGAACGTTGAGGAAGGACATTATTGGGTCTGTTCTCGGGTCTGCAGACAGGCTAGAGGTGAGAGCAGGAGGAAGATCAGTCTGTCACCGTTGAATGACTGAGTTCACTGAATCCTGCCTCCTTCTTTTGGGGGCACTTGGACTTCCCAGGCCTTGTGCCCAGGATTCTCTGACCTGTCACAGGAAAGGCAAGCAAGCCACTGTCATGGAGACCCCTGGATAGTAGAGAGGCCCAGCCCTGCACTACACAGTAGGCACATAAATGAAGGAAGTTCCCTAACATGACTGTTTTTGTTTTGGTTTCTTTGTTTGTTTTGATGCTGGAGATTGAACCCACAACCTTGCATATGAGGCAGGGTCTCACTGAGTTGCTTAGGGCCTCACTAAGTTGCTGAGGCTAGTTGCATGATCCTCCTGCCTCAGCCTCCCAAGCCACTGGGATTACAGACTTGCGCCACCACACCCAGCTTTGGTGTATTTTTGAAGTCCCATAAAACTACCACCTAGGCTTGTGGAAGCGCATGCTATGATAAGTGCACAGTGATGAAATCCCCCAATGAAATCCCCTGCACTTCTTAGAATGTGTCTTCATCCTTAAGTACTGTAGGACTATCATAGAAACTGGCTTTCCCTAACAAACTCAGACAAAAGGTAAAAAGAGGATTTTTTAAGAAGACTTCCACCAGCTTAAATCCTATGAACCTCTTAGGGTATTTTCTTTTGCATGCCATGGCAACCTAGACTTTGTCCCCCAAATACATGCCCCTGGGGCTGTCTCTACAGCCCCACATTGTAGTATTTGTCCAATGATTGATGGGGTCCAGAAACACATCACAGGTAGGGAAACAGTTTCCATATATTAGCTCAAGAAGGCCTGACTACTGAGTCGTGTGGTTCAAACTTTCTAGTCCTGTTCTTCAGGTTGTCCAAAAAGAAAGGTCTGTTGCACATGGAACTGAGGGTTACATGTTTTGTGCTCATTTCCGTGTTCAGCTCCCATGATGCTAAGAGGAGCAGGACACATCCCCTGACCTCAAACATGTCCTACTCTCAGAAAGAAGAGATGGGAAAACTAATACCTTCACATATCTGGTGTACAGAGTAGATGAACAAATGACTGGGAAGGCCAGAGGACGGTGCCCCGGGGAACATGGCTTGGCACCATGGGCCAAAGGAGACAAACTGTAGACATTGTCACAGAAGAAGGAGCAGGTAGTACCAAGGATTTTGCTGGATGACAGGTCTAAGCGGAGAAGAAAATATGTTAGAACATAGTGATTATCTATTTCTTTGGGGATTTTTCTAGAAGTCTGCAGCTGGTCATAGTGCTTGTAGGGGCCCAGATGGAAGAGGAGCTGGAGAGGCCATGACAACCCATTTCATCAGCCAGTGAAAGGCATCAAGCAATGGAATGGAATTGAAATATCGGTTTCAGTTGTTTTGACCCACAGGACGTCTTGACTTCATAGTTATGAACACAGATTTTCAACAGAATTTTACCGAGGTGGATGGATTTTTATTGAGAAAGTATTTCCTAGGGACAATAAGATTAAACCAATTTAATTTCTCCATCGGTTTCACATACCTATCCATGTAGAATCCATGTATCCAGAGTAAATGAAGTGGTTGGGTTTTCTTTGGAGTCCAAACAACAGAGGAAAAAATTCAAAAGAGGGAAAAATATATGTAATAATCAGTCGTGGGTGTAAAACATCCATCTTTGGGTTTTTATTTATGTATAACACATATGCAGTTAAGTATAAAATGCATTCCTGCCACATTCTCCTATTTGTTTGTGACACTTGAGTGTCCACCACAACTCGGGGATTGAGTTATTTTAGAATGCTTCTGTTATTGGGTATTTATATGTGTATGTATGTGTGTGTATTTATTTATTTTGATACGAGGAATTGAACCCAGGGGCCTTTAACCACTGAGCCACATCCCCAGTCCTCTTTATTTTACATTTTGAGACAGAACCTCACTAAATTCCTTAGGGTCTCTTAGTGTTAAACTGCTGAGGCTGGTCTCCAACTTACAATCTTCCTGCCTCAGCCTCCTAAATCACTGGGATTGCAGGCATGCACCGCCATGCCCACTAGGGAATATTTTTAAAGCTTGGATTCCCTCTATTTTTTTAAAGCAACTGAACATGTTTCAGATGGGACTCTTCCAAAGAGGGAAAATGAAAGTCCAGCAATTAGACACACTGCTTGTTGCCAAAACTGGGAGAGGTAGGTGCTTGGAGGAAAGATACAGTCAGTCCTTCCAGCCTTTGCACAAACCATCCACAGCTGACAGTGTGCACCAGGGGCCTGAGGCCCTGCCAGGCTGCACAGGATCGTGGCCCCGGTCACCATATCTCCTTAGGAGTACAGGCAAGTGACAGGCCCTTTGTAAGTGGAGACAGTGGCTGCTGCCACAAAGGCTTGACTACAAGTCATTTGGGGGCTGGTGACTGGAACACCATATCTGGAAGACCCCAAGGTGTCTCTTCAGCATGCACGCCTCTCCAGCAATCTGCTTCTCTGTCGACTCCTGCTTTCATCTCCTCCAGTGCCACCCGGTCCTCCTTGTCCTGTCATGTCTGTGAGAGGCACATCCCTCCTGTGCCTTTCATCTGAGAGTTGATACCAAGATTCAGGTTTTCATCAGCAACGGGTTAATGTCAGTTGGAATTAGCAGCAGTTTCACTCACCGGCTTTTATCGTTAATATTTACATAACTTCCAGATTGTGGCCTTTGGGGAGGGAGACCCATGGAATGCGGAATGAGCCCAGGACGGGAAGCCTGGAAAATGGCTTCTTTCTTTTTAAAAATCCATTGTATTTTATTTATGTTTTTAATAAATAAAATGAGTTGGACGGCTGCCAGTGAAACTGCTGAAAATAAAATACAGGGCTTTCCTTTATGCAAGTCTCAGGATTCCAAGTGGATGCTAAGCTGTAGGACTTGGAAACTGCGTCACTTCTGCTTGCTGATGCAAGCCACGACTCTGTCCGTGATACAGAAATCTAGAGAGAGAAAAAAAATTAAGTGTAATTCCTTTTTGTTTCCTTTAGTTTCAAGTGAGTATAATGTATAGAAAGTCATATTTACTTGGCTTTTGTCCTTCTTCTAGCAAGTAACCTGTTTCTTTACCTTGAACTTCAAGTCCTATTCTGAGTGCATCATTCTCTACTATAAGCTGACACCCCTCCCCACTTTAAATTCTCAAAGTGCGATGACTTAGAAATAGATGGAACATATTCTCAGCTATCCCGAAATAACCCAAGTTGTGTTTGAATGATTTTATCAGCACATACTTCATACTCTGAATTCTTTGCCTCCTTGAATGCTTCCTAATTTTTCTAGAATGCTGTAGTTTTTACACAATCCATGTATTTTGAGGTTTTATTAGTGTTTAAAATATAAAGATTTTCCTCTGCTTTTTGAGGAAGCAGTATTTTTCTCTTTCTGGTCAATAGACTTGCAGCAAAGAAAATAAGCATGACCTTCAGAATGAACTCTTGGTTACAATCAAAGCTTCATGATTGACAGGTTGTGTGCTCTTGGTTCACCTCTCAGAGTCTCAGTTTCTCAATCTGCAAATGGGGATTAAAATAATTAAGGACTCTAGCTTCTGCGGGACAGAAATTATATCTACATACTTATAGGTACTATTCCAAAAGGAATGTTTAGACAAAGCATAATTATATCTAAACAACATAATGTACTTCAAGTTGGAATTAGAAGTTAGTTGTTCTATATTTGTCAAATACCCTGACTTGTCTGGGATTTTAACACTGCTAATTTCCAAAGATGTTTTTATTTTTAAAAAGTGATTTTTAAAGATCTATGCTCTTCTGAACAACATCTAGCATTCATATATGAATCAGATGTTAGAGGTATGATCCTGGTTATTCCCTGAATCGGAGGTGCACACTGACTTCCTCTGTCCTAACTTGGCCACCCCCACCCCTTGCTGGGTCAGGTTCAGAGACATGATCATCCACTCTGCTGTGGCATACATTTCTTTGTTTCCTGGTAATCCACTGATTCCCCACTTTGTTGTTGCAAAACCAGCCCCACCAAGGATCCCACATGAACCTATGTGGAGTGGAAGAATCATTGTTGGACTTAGTAGTGAATAAATTGTGTCCTGAGCCTCTCATGGAAGGGTTGGTGATGGACAAGTCACAGCTTCTCTGTGGCTCAGTCTGTGTCTCTAAAATAAGTATGTCATCTCAGTCTTCTCTGCCTGGCCAGAGACCATGCATGTGAGATCAGTACAAAGGATTTGCTGGGTGAGTGACTAGTAGGACAGCAGAGCACAGAACCCACTTAACCCCTGGAAGTAAAAGGGCCATTTGCCATGTGGTTCAAAGATAAGTTGCATGACACTTAATATCTGAATTATCTAATCCATTTTATGGTGGGCAGACATAGTACAGATTATGTTTCATACAAATTATTAATTATTAATGATAAGTCAACTTCTGAGCACAATTAAGACTGGGTTAAGATCTAGTTTAGATCAATAGTTTGATTTTCCTCTTCTTTCCTTAAAGTTATACCAGTTTTGTCACCTGTGCCTGTCACTTAGCCTTTCTGAGACTCAGTTTCTCTATCTGTGCCATGATGACACTCAGACCTGTTTTTCAGCTTTCTTGGTGTATGAATTAAATACAGAATGCATGAAGCATAGGGCACTCTGTTGAGACACACATGTCCGAAAGAAGTTCCAAGTAGTGTAACTAAACCTGAAGTATAACTCCAGCAACATGTGCATAATGCTTCTTTAGATGATAAGCATTGTTCTGCTGTTATACAGAAATTAAAGAAAGGTGGAAAGAATTTAAATCCCAACTCTCCCCCCCCCCAAAAAAAATGTGAGGACAGATTAGTAATGCAGTTAAAACAGAAGAGAAGGAAGATGTTGGCCGAGTGGAGATCTCATGGCTAGTAAAACAGGCATCGCCTTTCAAGGTCCATCCTGGAGAGGAAACACTGTTTGAAATGGATTGGCCTACATGCTTGGGAAGGCCCCACTGGACCAAGTTCTTTCCTTGGGTCAGTACCCCTGGTGCCGATGACATACTACAAAGGACAAGATGGGGAAAGTAGCTCTGTGGGGACAAGAATTGAGAGTCTAAGACAATACAAGAATGTGAGAAGAAGTCCTGAAGGCTAGAGTTTGGAGGATCCTGGAGACCAGAGGGATACCTTGAACAGCTGGAACTGGGTGTCCACAGGGAAAGGCTGTGCTTCTGAGAAGGTGAAAGGTGAAATGAATGTTTGATGAGCTGAGAATGAATTCAGAATGACAGACGGTAAATAGTCTAAGCGGTGGCTCATGTCTCAGCTAGCGGCAAAGAAGATGTGAAATCAAAATACCCAGAATTTTTTTGCAATAAATGACACACAAAAAAAAGAGTCTTCCCAGGGCTGGGCAGATTATCTAGAAGAGTGGCTCTCAACCAATGGCAGTTTTGCCCTGTGTCCGGAAGCATTTCCTCTTGTGTATAAGTGGGAGGGTATGGCTGGCATCTGCTGAGGAGAACACAGGGTCCCTGCTCACCATCCTGAAATGCATAGGGTAGGCTCCTCCCTCAACCTCTCCCATCCCAGCCAAAAGCAAAGCATTGCTGCCCCAAGATGTCAGAAGCACCCAGGTCGAGAAAACCTCACTGATGTGCTGCAGGTGACAGCATACAGTCAGCCTCTGTCCAGGGCAACACAGCTGTGGATTCCACACCTATGTATTTCATCAACTGAGGTTGAAAATACTTTCTTTTCAATATTGTATCCATACTGAACAGGGACAGACTTTTTGTCTTGCCTTACTTATTAAACTACACAATAACTATGAATATTGCATTGACATTTTATTGAGCATCACAAGTCATTTAGAAATGATTTTAAGTGTCTGGAAGTACATGCATAGATGTATGCAAATGGAATGCCATTTTATGTAAGGGACTTGAGTCATGGAGTTTGGAATCCACGAGGGGAACGCATCCACCACAGATACTGAAAGACAGTGTTTTCTATGAGGGAAAAATCTTGAGGAAGGGAGATTCTAAGTCCCAATAAATTCAGGAAGCTCTGTGTCCAGCTAACTTAAATAAGCATCTATATTATAGAACGTTTATGAGTATTTAATTAAAAAGGAAAGCATTTCCAAACCCATTTCTTTTTAAGAAATAGCTTCATATGTTACAAATGTTTCATAAAACATAGAGTGGGACCCACAGATCTGCTATTTTATGTGAATTGTTTGGGGTGGGATATCTGGGGTGTGAAATAATATTTTGGGTGTGAAAATATTAGACTTAGTTAAACTTAAATTGTTAAAAACAAGCAAAATCAATGAAACATAAAGCCAAACCATCTGTATTTCTTAACACATGATAGCACAAAAAGTGTCATACTAACAGAGAACTCATTATTTGGGCATTTGGGGCAGTGATGAAACTAAGGAATGTTCTAGTTCCTGGGTCCTTCATACCGTCTCTACAGTAAGAGTGAGTGAAGTCGAATGTCTCATCCATATTCCAGGATGCAAATGCAGCCTTTTCCCTCTACGGTGCTCGGCACGTTTGTTGAACTGAATTTATTGTTGATACTTAAGTGATTCTCCCCACCCCCATTTATAAGTGAGCAGTTACAGCAGATGCTCACATCTGGTTGCTGTGTTTGTAAAAGGATTCTGTTCACTGGCATTTTTCTTCCCTCTGAAATATTGTATTTATTTATTTCAGTAGAAGATGTATTCAAGAGAGAGGGGAAATAATGTGTACTCCCTGGCTCCATAGGAGGCCATAATTTAAGTAGAGGTGTTGGGCTGACCGTGGAGCTTTTGGGTGAAAGTAGAAGCCCAGAGGAAGGAAGGCAATGATTTATTATTGTTTCAGGTTATACTGCAGCTTCAAGTTCCCTTAGTTACCTGAATGTACCATGTATTGCTCAGATGAGGATCTGCAGTGAGCTCTATGCAATATGCATTGGGTGCATATTCTGCTGGAATGAAAGCTGCGGTAATCTATTGCAACTGGCAATTTATTAGGAAACAGGCATGCACAGTTAGCATAATAAATCCCTTCCTTCTAGTTTCCCAATTACTTAATTTTCTAAGAGGAAAACATAGCCCATCTCTCTTTTGATCCTACTTACTACAATATTAAGGGACTTAACAGCCCTAGGAACTTTTGTCTTTTAATCATTCATTAACTTCATGTTATACCTAATTCCTATTTCCTTATAGAGAGAAGGCAGTTAATACAACCAGCTGTATTAGGTAGCAGGTTTTTAAAAATATACTACACCACTAGAGAAGTTTTTGAGGGGTTTGATTTTGTATCAAAAGCCACTGAAAACCTTGGATGTTGATTTTACTCTTGCTGTCGTCACAGACATACACACACAGTGGCTTGAAACAATACACAGTCATTACCCGGCAGTTCTGTGGGAGAGAAGTCTGGAATTTCCCTGGGCTAAAATCAGGGTATCTTCATGATGTTGAATCTTTCTGGGGTCTCCGGGGGAGATTGTTTCCTCAGTTTCTCCAGCTTCCAGTGGCTGCCTGAAGTCTTGGGATCATAGTCCCTTCCTCATCTTCAAAGCCAGCAGGTGGCATCACTTGGATTGCCATCTTTCCCTCTGAACACAGGCATGGAGGTTTCTCCACCTAGAAGGGTCCATGGGCTAGTTTGAGCACATCTGAAGAATCCAGGTGTGTTCCTCATCTGCAGGTCTTTAACTGAAATCACATCACAACGCCCCCGTTGCCATGTAAAGTGATACAGATACAGATTCCAGGGACCTGGACATCTTTGGGAGTTTATTATTCTGCCTACCATGACTTTTTCCCCTCCATTTCCAATAGGACCCAAGAAAAACTGCAAGTGAATCCCCCAAATCAGAAAAAAACATATTCATCGTGTTTTTCTTTTTAAAACCATCTGCTGTTACTTTTTCAGTTTTAAGACTGAAATAATCTAGCCAGGCATGGTGGCACACACCCGTAATCCCTGTGGCCTGGGAGTCTGAGGCGAGAGGATCATAAATTCAAATCAAGCCTCAGCAACTTATGCCCTAAGCAACTTAGTGAGACTCTGTCTCAAAATAAAAAAAAAATAAATAAAAGATAAAAAGGTCTGGGGATATGACTCAGGGATTGAACACTCCTGGGTTCAATCCCTGGCACCAAAAAAATAAGTAAATAATTAATCTAAAAAAAATGACACTAGACATGAAATCCTCAGGACAATGTTTCTCTCTACTTCATGCTTTAGAGGTAAAACTCTCAAAGATGCTGGGGAGGCTCTGTCTCTGTACCAGGACCAGTATGGAGTGGCAGAAGTTGGCGGAACATCTGTCTTGAGTTCCAGCTGCTGATTTTCACGCAGCCTGCAGGCCTCCATGGGAGAAGCTCAACTGTGCGGCTTCTGGCTTCCCTCAGACACTGACTCCTCCAAGCAGACAATTACTGGTGGCAGCGAGCATGTGGCCACAGCTCACCGCATGATTAGCTGTTAATATTTGGTGAAAGGAATCACTTGAACCCCATCCATTTAACCATCAGAAATAAACTGCAGTGTGAGTCTCTGGAATGAGGAGGCTCTGATGTCAAGGGTGATATGTGGTCAGAATGAGGTGCTGCTCATTTACACACACACACACACACACACACACACACACACACACACAGAGAGAGTGAGAGAGAGAGAGAGAGAGGAGTTTTTTTTTTTCCTTTCTTTCTTTTAGCAAAGAATTTTAGGACCCTTGTGAATTAAAAAGGAGTAGAAGAGGTGTGTCAAGAAGAGTTGCGAATGCTCAACACATTTCCATGAAAGTCTTACATATGATTCTCCTTAGGCCATGGATCTCCCCCTAAATTTCAGAAAACATCTTTTCCAACACAGAGCACAATGGAGAAGTAAGGCAGGACATTGGTAGGTAGTGCGCAGAGGCTGCTGGTAACAACAGCCCCCCTTGGAGCTGTAATGATGGTGCTAGATGTCTTTGTCCCTGAAGGACTTGAACACTGTAATCAATGCATCTGTCATTAAATACACACGAGGTTGTGTGTTCAGTAATTGTAACTCTATTGGCATGCTATTTAAAAATTAAGGCGTTCTTTTTAGTCACTGCTCACAAACTACACTGTTGTATCCCACCGCTGGCTAAGACCCACTCAGCAATGAAAAGCATTATCAGGCAGTCCTTTGCCCAGAGCGTACTAGCTTGTTTTGTTGAAATATCCTTGCATCCTTGGCTTTCCCTAGATCCAGAATATAATCCAGATGCCATGCCTGATTTGGCAAGAGTCTCCCTTCCCTGCCGCTCCCGCCCTTGCTCTCTCTTCTGTGGTCATGCAGGCCTTCTTTCTGTTTCCAGAAGCAGACCGACACCCCAGGCTCTAGGTCTTTGCTCCTCAGACTCTTTCTCTAATTCCTCCTTCCTTCACAAGGGCGTTCTCAGCATCGCCAATAGAGGGCGCCAGGTGCAGCCTGCCACAACTCCACCACCCTCCAGTGGCTTGCCCTCTCCCTAGGGCTAGAGGTCAGTCTTTACAGAGACCTTGAACCCCTGCTCCCCCACCGTGAGGGCTGGGTTACGTCTCTGACCTTCTCTCTGCACATCTCCCTTGGGTGCACCCCTGGACCTCTTTTGTGTCCCTCAAATATGTTGGACATTCTCCCACCTCCAAACCCCCACCTTTGCCGTTCTTGGTCCATGCAAATTCCCTCATTCGCTTCCTCCATTCCTGCTGCACTTTCTGGTTTGAGAACAAGCACTCAGTAGGTGTCCAATAAATATTGGCTGAATGGACGAAGGAGCAAAACGGAGCACTGCTTGTCCCTGGAACCCTCTTGACAGGCCTGCGCTAGGCATTCGCTGCACTCTGTCGCTCCCTGCTCTGTTATTTCCTGCAGGCCTCTCTCAGATATGGCTTCTCTTAGGTGCTGTGGAAAGCTAAACACTCAGCGTCCCTCCGCTCCCTCTTCCAGGCTCATTTCGCCTTCCTAGCGCTCAGCGCTTTCTGGGGTATTGCGCTGTGTCTCCCCCGTGAGAATGTAAACCCCTTCAGGCTATAGATTTTGTCTGTTCACCAGATTGCTTTGCTTTCAGGTCCCAGAGCAAACACTTAGTAGGTGCTCAGAGAGGAGCTGTTGAAGGAAAGAATAAACAAAAGCAAGACTCCCCGTGCATGAAACCTTTCACAGTCCTCTCCTCGCCCTGTAACTCTGCGCCCTCGGAGCCAAGAGTCTGAGGCGCAAAGACCTATTTCATTCAGAGCACTCATCCTATATATCTGATGCTTTTCTGTCTCTCTTGCTAAAAGTTAGCTCCTAGGAGCAAGGACCATGACTAACTGCCTCATTGCTGTGTCCCCAGCACTTAGTGTAATATGCCACATAGCCGGGGCTCAGTAAATATTTGATGAATGAGTAGGTCCTAAGGAAAACAAGTCTTCATTTACCAAAATTGCACATACACCTCACTAGGCAGGAATGTGGAGATAATGTAGCAGGTGGTGTCCAGGCAGGCTGAAAGCTCGGTCCACATGCACAGAGCATAAATCTTGAATTCCACAGCTCCCCTGACTCAGTGGCCAATATGCCTTGGCTACAGTAACTTCCTGAATACTCTGCAATGTACCTGGGGCAACTGGTAGACCAGGGACTGCTGCCTCTGCTTTTGTCCATTCTGGCTTTATGCATCTTGTTGCATCTTATAGCAGTACAATACCAGGAAATAGGAGTGCAAACCACAGACTTTAATGTAGCACCCCTATTAGGCTTCAGTGTGACTCATCTACCTCTCCAGGAGCACACTTGGGAAAAGAGGTAAATGTCTTGGGAAAGAGGTTTTGAGGGCAAAACACTAGTTTTTCCATTTACTTGCTCTGTGTCTGTGGGCACGTTTCTTAACCTCTCTGAATCTCCTCATTCATTGCAGCAGTTTTCTGATTTTGTCTATTTGACTGAAGACTCAACTTTCAGGACCTAGAACAAACACTCAGGAGGTACTCAGTAAATATCTGTTGAATGAATGACTGAACAAAAGCAAGCACCACTGTTTACAAATCCCTAACAACCCTGTTCACAGTACTCTCTCTGTGTTCTGCAGCTTATTACCATTTATTCATTTAGTGAATATTTTAATGAACACCTGTTATGGCCCAGGCACCATGGAGGTGCTCCGAAAGAGCTCTGTACAGACCAATAAGTTGCCTAGCTTTCAGTTTATGTGGGGAAGGGTGTCCAGATAGAAAATCAGTTAGGAGATAAGTGATCCAGTAAGATATTTTCAATGAACAATGAATTGTTATCAAAGCAGAAAAGGCAGGGTTATAGAATAAAGAGGATGGGGTAGATTCAGAAGAAGGAAAATATCATGAAGGTAGAACTGTCAGGGAATACTTCAGTTCTTTATGCTGAGATCCAAATGCTGCAAAGGACCAAACATGCAGAGATCCCAGAGACTAATGTTCCATACAAGGATAACACAGAGCTTGGGCCCCCTGAGACGGATAGTAGGCTGATCGTCCAGGAAACAGAAGGAGACCCTTGTGCTGACACAGTAGTAAGAGCAGTACTTGGTGAACCCAGAGACTGAGCCAAGGCTGATCATGGCAAGTTGGCTGTGCGAGAAGATTCTTATGGGCGTTTTCTAACCACTGATCCTGGCCCCTCATAATTGTCCATTAAATTAAAATTTCTCTTTCAAACTTCAGTTTTCCAATTAGACTCTATTAATATTCTCCAGCAAAATAAAGGGTAGGAGCAAATTTATATTCCCATGGTTTTGTTATGTTCATGCTAATTTACATTTATCACCAATCACGGTTTTAATTAAAGGCACAGAAAATTGATTCAATAAATTTTCATCCAAACTGTGGTCAAGTGTTTTCCACCGGATTATTGCAAACAAATTCCTATGATATGCTATAAAATGAAGCACCCAGTTTTAAATGAGATATTTTGGTTGGGGTTATCACTAAGGAAAACATCTTTTAAGAAAAGTCAGACACACACACACACACACAAAGAAAGTCTGCAAATTTCTTGGAAACCTTTAAGTAATATGCCTGTTTTTATCAGTCTGTCATATGTATTCTTAGACTACATGCTAGATGGTCCTAATTATGTGCTTTGTGTCATGCTAAATGCTTGCTCAGTTAGTCACCAAATTCTGTGGATTTTGCAAGCTAAACACCTCTGACATACATCCTAGCAGACTGTCAGTCTGCCCTACACACTGGTGTTCCTGCAACAGCGCCCCCTTCCAGCCCTCTTAAATGTGTGCCAGACCCTTGATCCCTACTTGAATACCTTTCCTGGATCCCTAGTGCAGTAGTCCAGGGGGGCTCTTCACTTTTACCCCTTGTTTACTTTTCTACATTCATGTCTTCCCATTTCCCACAGATCAAGCATCTCCTACTCCTCAGGAAGCCTTGCTACTTTTGCCAAACGTCCCCTCCCTACTTTTGTCTCTTTTGCCAAACGTCCCCTCCCTCCATCTCACTTCTTCCCCTTCCCCTCTGCAGACTGATATCCCTCATGTGTGAAGCCCAGCCTAAGTCACCTTGTAAGCACTGCACTCCATGACCACCCATCACCATGTCAATCACCTCCCCTTTCACATGCTCAGCCACCTTCTGGAATCCTCCCATATGCTAGCGCGTACCAGGTATTGAATATGTGTCAATTTCCTAGTGAAAATAGTGCCTTACTTCAGCTGCTAACGAAATGTCAGAAGTACGACACCTCACTGTCATTACTGCCCATCTAGCCACCCAACTAGATTGCTGGTTTCTGGTGGTAGCCTCAGGACTATGAGGTTCCTCTTAAGCCCCCCACGCGGGGCCTACCAGGGGGCACAGAAGAAGCACTAGGAAAGTGTATCTTGAATTTAAAAGGAGACTTCAAGTGAAATGCCTCTGAAAATGTAGATAAGACTCTTTTCCACTCACAGCCTTGTTTCATGATCCCTTATCAAAAAATCCAGTTTGATCATACCAGTAGGGATGAATGAAAGCAAAGAGGCTTCCTTTCTTCCCTTCTCTTTCTTCTTCAGAAAACTCTGGAACTGATGCCCAGCTGTGCCTTTTGCTCCCTGAGCTTGGTAATGACTGTGGGTGTTTGTGACAGTTCCAGACTCCCCTTGCTTTCAGTGTTTCCTGGAGAATTGATTGCTTTGAATTTCTATTGTTGGTAATTAATTGAAAGAATAAGTCTTCATGATAGGTTAATAAATATGTTTTATTGAAGAAATCCCAGCGGTGCAAATGCAAAAGTTGTGCATTTTAAATTTTTAAATGGTTACCAACGCGAATCCCCCAACTCTACCCAAAGTATAGCTTGCCAAATCAGTGATGAATCCATTCATTTCTTCAACTTGGGTTTTACATATCTTGTTTGGGCTCCAAGAGGCATCTTCTGAATCCCACCTAAATCACACACTACTTTATACATCTGCAGTTTCTCAGCTCGTGCAGAGAAGTGGAGAAGCTCATAACTCATAATAGAGCTCCTTCACATCCACAATGATCTAGTTTTCAGCCCCCCCTGGCCAAGGTTTAAATTTAGATCTATCTAAGATCATGTGCCCATACTTGGTACTAAGAACGCTGCTGGGTGCTTTATGTGGATTTCCTCCGTAAATCTTCACAACTCTGGGAGAGAGGTACTAGAGCACTGTGATCCAGATGACAACAGAGGTCCAGAAAGATTTAGATGTTTATTTAAGGCCACAGAGCTGACAGGAATTCAAACCTAAGTCATTCCAACTCCAAGACAGATCTTTTCTGTGTAGTGTGCTACCAAAGAGATCAGCTCTCCCTTTCTCTTGGCTTTTGGATATGGATGTTACAGTTTTTGTTTTTTTATGGCCACCTTTCTCACTGGAAACCTGCTGCCAGATCCTGACCATGTCACTTAACTCTTCTGGGTTTGACTCAGAGGCTCTCAGAACCAGAGAATGTGGCAGGTACCAGCTTTAAGCCTGGATTGCTTGAAAACAAGGATGATTAGGGCTAGATGCTATGGTGGAGGCCTTTTACACATGAAGTTCCTATTCTTGAAATTCTTTTCTTCCACCCTACTTCTGTCCCATTTTGGCAACGAATGTCTTAGGGTAGTCAAGAAAGACGAAATCAAGCTGCCTCCTTTCCCTCCCTGGTTTTTGCCAAGGCTTTTCAGACCTGCCTGTACATAAACCTGGCATGTTTCTCTGATTTTGAATGGAGGGGCTGAGGGATGGGTCCTTCCTTCTGAGTGTTGTCTGCAGCCTCAGGAGGCTGGACATCTGTTGCTGGCCTTCATCGCCATCCCCAATAAACACAAGCTTCACATCAGCTCCTAGAGACAATGTAGGTGAGAACCACAAGGTCTCTTGGAAATGCCCTGTCTCTGGCACTGAAGAAGAGATCCAATAAAAACACCAGGCCAGCACTGCCTGGTGTTTATCAGGAGATGCCTGTTAAGTCCAATGCCTGGACATGCTCATCAAAAAGCAAATGCTTGGGTTTGGGGTGTGTGCCTCAGTAGTAGAGCACTTGGCATATGTGAGGCCCTGGGTTCAATCCCCAGAAAAAATGCTTGCTATTGCAACTAACTTCTAAATATGGCGGCATGTTTCCAGTGATAATCCAGTTATAACCCAGAAGGGAGATGCTTCTTTCCCTTTCCCTTGTGCTCCAACTGACCATGCTGACTAGAACTCCACATTCGTCCAATGGCTCCATCACAAGGGAAGCCTTGAAAACCTGAACACCCAGGTCCCATTTCCCATCTAATGGCAGAATTCCTCAAAGCCATCCTCCTGTCTCCATTCTTCCCCTGCATAGGTTCTTTATCCAGATGTTAAGCCTAAAAGAGAATTAAATGCCAACCTCCAAACCCTTCACTCTCTAATTCCACTTATTTCTAAAATATAAATTGAGCTATTATGAAGAAGTTTCTCTCAGGGAGCTAAAGTTTAGTTTTTGCATGTGAATAGGCCACTCTCTCCTTCCTGTGTTAGTAACTGCATTTTAAAGCTCTTGTGTTCTATTAAAATAACAATATCAAATTATGTAAATGTGTTAATTGCTTTATTGAAATTAATACCCTTATTTAGCAAGTTAAACCTTGCAAAATGGCCATTTTTATTAAAAATTATGAAAGTGTGCAGGCTGTTGCAAGGCTAATGTAATTGGGTGAACTCAGCAACGGGGAAGTGTCAATTAATGGGAGATTGTTAAATAATATTGTTTAAACAATCAATTTTCCTCTTGTAGTTTGGAAAATGGTTCCGACCAAGTAGATGACTATCTGAGGCCTGAGGGAAGATTTATGAGCATTTCCTTCTGCCTTGTTTTTGAACATGTTGGATTTTCTTTTCTGGTTTGTCAAAAGTAGGTTTTGTTTGGTAATAAAAATTTAAATCTCGCATTATGTAGGAAATTATGCTCAGGATAGTTCTCCTTTGTGAAGGTCATTTTCTAGCTGGCAGTCAATGAGCACAGGACTCCTCCCCTACCAGGCGGTGGGCACTTACTGAAATATTTGGAGATCCTTTAATTTCTTTCTTTTTGAGATAGTTCCCTTTTGTCTTAGGGATTCTGAGATTAAAAAAATATTTCTCTCTCTGCTCTGAGTAGTACAAATCATTTCCTCCACTTGGGAAGGTGTCGAATATTTTTGTTGTGGTTGTTATGGGTGTTAATTTTTTAGCTTCCCTGCCATTAGAAATATCATTGATCAGGAAGCCGCTTTGGAATCCATGTCCTACTATGGCTTCCACCACAATGGCTGGTCTCTCCTTGCAGTGTGAATGTTCTCATTGGAGCACACTACAGAAACCTATTTATGAAAATACCTTGTGGTTTCCAAATAGTTGTAGGGAAGGGAATTTTTGGTCACTTATGCAATTTACAGAATTGAGGTCAACTGTGAATGTTGGGAGGGCTCTGACTGAAACTGTGAAGACAGAGGCAGTAGCAACGCACCAGCTCTCCGGGCTCATTTCCTTCTGCATGTTGTTTGTGAGTCACTGAGTTTGTAAACCAGAAGGGAGTCCCCACATTTCAGAGTTTCTGTGTAAACACCTGTTTGGGAGTCATCCTTGTAGGTGGTGGATCCTGTGTGATTTCCAGAGCTTTTTGTGATGACTAGATGACAAAGCACTCCTTCATTAGGTGAAATGACACAGATTTCCACCCCTCCATCCCACTCCCCCATCATCCTGGAACGAGTCCATCAAAGGGTCTAAGCTATTTCAGTTTTCTTTGTTCACATCAGAGATGCTTCTAGTTTGTTCCACAGAATTCTCATGACTCACATTAAAAGTATTTTATTATGGATTTATTAATCCATTTTTGTGTGTGTGAACCAAAGATGAATTTTTATAGCTGGAACTGAAAAGGAGTGATATAAATTCTGATGTCTTAACAGACTCAAACTTATCTTTTCCCCAGGGGAATGGACCAAACTGATGGTTTCTCCTTGCTTCCACCACATTTATGCAACGTGAACTGCAGAATAGTAAACATGCCATTATTCCCAGATCCCTAACAGTTTCACCATCATGTCCCTCCTGGTGAAATTGTCTACTCTGTTAAAAGAGTTTACACTCTGCTGAAATATGACCTGGGTAGCCACCTAGCCTCACTTTGACTTCTGTGTGGATACAAGGATTCTTTTACTAGAGGCAGGTACTGGTTTCCATGAACATGGGCCACATGCCACCCATTATTTTATCTTTGGAAGATGCAAATAATCTTTTACTTTTGATGATAAAACACCAGACGAAAACCTCATACCAGGGGACTAAAATAGGATTTTACCCTCTACACAGGTTTTTTTTTCTTTTTCTTTTTCTTCTTCCTCTATTTTAAGGGGCAAGAGTTCAGTTTTGAGTTGTAGTCTTGAGTGAGGTGGAAGATGTTTGCCTCTGCTGCAGAGGGAGTTTTGTGCATGCCATGGAGCTGAAATTTGTGACATCTGCTCAGTGAGACTTTCTAGTGCTCTGAGAACACCTCTATCAAGTGAATAATCATCTATCCAGTTTTTCTGATTCTTTGGTCTTTACTCTGAATTTTCTAATGGTTGAGCCAGGTCAGAATCAGGTAGATTCCAGGGCTTCAAGGAGGAAGTGATCCTGTTGGTACTTTCATACTCTTCATAACAGAATCCCTTGTTTGACTGAGCCTACTTTCTCAGTTATAATATACTGCTTTGTCTCTGCCTTTCTAGAATGCATTCAGCATAATTGAATCCTTTTCATGGACTCTGGGCTGTTGCTAAAGCATGTGTCTCAGAGCTTTCTTGAGATATTTAAAACTATCTGCTTGCCTCCTAAATGGTCCCAGTCTACTACACTTGATGAGTTTTTATATCTTTTTAATAGCATTTCTTTGTCATTTTTTTTTGTTCCCATGCTGTTACCTTGTCACAACGCCTGGCAAATAGTAGGTGCTCATTGAATATTTGCTAAGTGCAGAAATGATTGTCACTTTTCTCTAATGTTATAGCATTTCTAGTGACAGAATTTTCTGTTTTTCCAGTTGCCTTCTTCTAATCTGTTCAGGCGTTGGAAACCCAGATAGCATATACAATAATACTGTGGGCAAATCAAGATTAAACAACATATGAATGAGATCTTTATTCCCCTCGGGAGTAAAGAGCCAGCACTTCTTTTTGTAACACTGATTTTATGATGTCTATTTTGATGACCAAGAAGTTGCTTTTAAAACTTGCCTCATGCTTTAAAACTGAGTTCTGAGTCCACACAATGGTGAGAAAGTTGAATTCCAAATAGGTGAGGTATTTTTGTATTCAGTTTTCCTTCAGATGGTCATTACCAACACCTAGGAGCAGTGCCAGAAGCAGGCTCTATAAAAATCACTAGGCCATTACTGTGTTTGTGCTCATTTTAATTAGATTTCTTTTAGATTTTTTTTAAGCTGTCCAGGGAGAAATGTGTCCCTTGCGAATGTAATGTCCATTATGTAAAACTTAAGTGCATCCGAGGGTTTGGAAAGTGTAAAATTTACACTTAGGGCCTTGTTTAGTCAATGTCATAAGATTTAAGATCAATTATAGGCAAGAAAAAAAAAGAACTAGATACATTATTTTTTTCAAGAAAACCTGAAAGATAAGAACATTTTTTTTTTTCCTGTCTATCAGATGATTGACGGTTTGCTGTTTTGAATTTCGCTTGAGCTTTTGGAGGTGCTGGTCAGAGCCACTTCTGCCACTTCCTTATTGTATCCTGGCTGGAAGTATTGGGAGGACAAGAAAATTTCTCATTAGTGACATGTAGTGACACTTCACTTTATTGTGCATGGACGACTTTCTGGCAGAGATAGATGACATGGTTCGAGTTTCCAAGAAAATGTTATTCCATCACTGAATGGAGAAGCTCTGAACCAATCTTTCCGATTTACAAACAGGCTGTAGATGTGCCAAAAATGACAACGGATACTGAAATGTGGAGCCTTGAAATTGAAGATGTTTCCTTGTTCCTTTTTGGATGTGTAAGGTTGCAGGTAACTGAATATATTAACAACGCCGTGTTTTCACTTTTCATTAAGTAGGGACCGACACGTGCAGAATGTGGTCGATACAGAAAGCTCTCCGTTAGTGGGAATTTTGGGACACTGAATTTTTATTCCGTGTCCATCAGGAAATATTTATCTGGATTGGAAAGGGCAAAATAGCTCCTTTCATGCTCTCTAACCTCAGCCTGTCCTCAATTTGATTGCTCAGATGGTGTAGAGCAGAAGACCTACTCCCAGGAGGTAGTGGATGTTTGTGGGTTACCCACTGCCCCTGACCTTCTAACATCTGTATCTCCTCACTTCCTTATCCAAAATACCCTGATTGTGCTTAAGGGTCCAGGAGAGTGACCCAAGATTTAGGCTGAGGTGAATGATTGATTCTATCCTTCAAACCACAAGGTCATGTGGCCTAAGTTGGGCCCAGTGGAAAGTCACTCAGGACTATTAATTGGAACTGTCAGAAAAGGCCAGAGTGTGATTCAGTGTGGCATAGAGCTATGAGGACTGCGGCAGGAAGCCTCAGGGGCTAGGAGAGAAGCCAACTAAAGTTAAAGTGGACCCTCCGAAAAGGGCAGTGTTTAAAGACCCTCAAAGAAAAGTAGAATTCTGAACCTTTGAAGTCTACCATCCCCCAAACTTGTCCTATTTTGAGACCGCCTACATAATAATATAATAATATTATAATAAGTAATAATATAATAGATAATAAGATAATAAGTCTCCTTTATTAGGCAAGCCCATTGAGTTGACTTTTCATTGCTTGAAATCAGAAGATACCAACTAGAAAAGCCATTTAGTCAGCCATTTTTTTTTTTAACCTCCTGGTTCTACTAGAACACTGTAAGCCACACCTCGGCACCATTAAATGTACTTCCTTCTCATAGGCTGTCTAGTTGGAGCTGTGATGGTAAATGGTTAACCACAGCCACTGAGAGCGTGAGTTGGGGCTAATTTATGGCTCTCACCATGGCCAAGGGCCAGCTCCCAATGTGACACTGAACATGGCATTAGGAAGACACCAACAGTTGGTGCCATGAGCCCACAGGAGTCAAGACCAGCATACTACCTCCTCTATTCCAAAGAGGCTGTTTCACATACAAGACAACTACCATCCAGAGGGGCAAGGGAGGAAGCCTCCCCAAGGTCACATGACTGGAGTAAGGCTCGAGTCAGAAAGCCCAGCCCCTAACTTCTGAAACCCTGTTTTTAATAAGCTGGTGATCTAATTTCCACATTTCCATAAGTGGCTTCTGATACAAGCACATTTATTTCTCTTAAACAGAAGGGCCTGTGGTTCTCTGCTTACGACCAGAAAACTATCCAAATTTTCACAGTCTTTCTGGCTCTGCTGCCCAGCTGATCAACAGGAAACCCCGGGTACCTTAACAGATGCACCCCTATGTGTTACTGTGCCTCTGCCAGTCACTGTATACATATGAGCTTTTCAGACACTACAGGGAGCACCTTTCTCTCCATGTTATATATCAGGGAACAAAGGGAGAGAGAGAGAGAGAGAGAGAGAGAGAGAGAGAGATGCCCGAGGCTCCATCTCATAATGGGAAGGGGTGGAGTGAGGGTGTGTGACCCCAGGTGTTTTGACTTTAAGCAGCCTTGGCCTCTCTCACTCTTGGTGGTGCACTGTGCAGGAGAGGACTTATTTCTGCCATGAGCTATGGGCTTTGGGGATTTTCTGTAATCTAGGAAGCACTTGAGGGAGACAAATTATCACACCAAATAAAATGCATATGAAAGTAAATGTGGAACAGGTAGGTAATAATATCCATGGCCCTTCAGGTTTCTGATCCTGGCTCTTCTTATTTTTCTTGTTAAGGTAACAATCCCTCATCCCATCATTGAGATTTAGTAGAACTAACGTGGAGACTCATATGAGAGGTCCCATGTCTTGTTCCAAGGTTCCTTTAAAAAGAAAAAAAAAAGTATGAGAAATTTTCATCCACTTCCAGAAGTCATTTTGAGGAATCAGTAGTTACCATTTTAAAAGCAAGCAAAGGATTGTGTGGGGAAGTAAATGGAATGAATAACTCAGTGGCTTGAAGCCTGCTCTGTTTCGTCCTCCTTAGAGCAGACACTGATCATACATGACTCCAATAGTTTGTCATTGTGTTCTGTTATTAGCATTACTTAGAGTGACTCGGCAGCTTTCAATCCTGTGGTGGGAAATATTTAAGTAAGCAGGCCACCATACTCTCTTCTGTACCTATAAGAATATTAGGGCAGCTAACCCTGAACTTGACCTACTGGCCCTTTAGTAGGGCAGAGAAGAAGTTCCTGTACAGTAGGGGTGACAGCAAAAAGCCATTCTGTTCGTTTCCCATGCCTCCCTCCCTCCTTTCCTCCTCCACTCTTTCTCCATGTGGTGCACACCCAATTTTTACCCTTCAGAACTGGTGAGAAACTGACTCACTCCTTCAGTGAAAGTGGCATTGGGCTGTCTTGACTGTCTTGATGAAAATTGAAAGTGCCAGTCAAACAGGGTCTCCAAATATCCAAGTTTGGATGTTGGAGTGGTGTAGACAAATAGACAAATTAGCCAGGTGCATCTGTTGTGTATCTGGCTCTTTTGGGAGTCCTAGAAAAACAAATATATATATATATATATATATATATATATATATATATATATATATATATATATAGAGAGAGAGAGAGAGAGAGAGAGAGAGAGAGAGAGAGAGAGAGAGAAACATAATGATAAGCAACAGTTGCTTTGAAGTCCAAATACAGTTATACTTTGTGGCCCGGTTTGGTATAGCATTTGTAATAATAAATCTTTCCACTCATTCCCATGTTAAGTTCTCCAAATTCCAAATGAACACATCTACAAGGTAATTTCCATACTTCCAAAAGCAAGTAGCAGTGCTCTGCTTGATACACAGTAACTAAAACACCAAGGTTCTTTGGCCAGAAAATCAGAAACTTAGCTCTGTGTGAATATGGGGGATTAATCACTTGATACTAAGTACATGCAATTTTGCATGTGAAATCTTTCATGACCAGAAATAGTTCATGTCTTTAAAAGAAGGGATAGATTGGAAGTAAGAGCTATTGACCCAGAAAGGTTTGACAGCCGTTCTTATCAATTCAGCAGTGATTCACTGAGTACAGTCAGTGATTTTGTAGGGACCCCAAATGCAACTGACGAATCAGTTTACAAAATCCTGTATCACTCACTTCTTTGTGATAAGATATTTAAAGTGTCAGTTAAAAAATGCCATCTGGTCTGAGAAAATGATCTAAAGCCATTAGGAAATCTTAAAAACTCTGCTTTAAACATGTGTTGGGATAACAGTCAGAACCTGGGACTGCTGTGTAAGCAGGTCTCGGGTCAGAACCCAGAGGTGCTAAAGATGGGCATTAGGAGAAGAAGCAATCCCTGGAATGCACACGGCCAGGTGGGGGCCCCCCATTTGGGACCCGAGGAGTCCTATTGCAGTCTGAAAACTTGAAGGCTGAAAGCAGTGTGGAAAAGAGCACCCTGACAAGAGGCTGAAGCTGCCTGCTGCACAGTTCTGATGGAGAAGGCTTCCTTCCGCAGCTCCAGCAAGCCAGGCTCGTTAAGCCTCCCTTACACCTGTCTGCAGATGAGCACCAGTCTCCCTGCTGAATGGGAGAGAAAATGAAGCAGAGTTTATGAGATTTGCCCAAGGCCATAGAAGCCGTCCATGTCACACCTGGGATTGGGATTCAGATCTTTCTGCCTTCCAGAAAGACAACTCCTGTCTCTCTCGATCATGTCCTATTTTTAAGTTCATTAGTTAACCTCTGGGTACTTAGCCAGTTTCAAGAGCCAGGACGTCAAAGCGTTTTAAATGGACGAGCCTAAAGTGATCATTGTCTCCATGCCCGGCTCATCCTCTGAGCCCCTGCAAAGGTTCTGTGGCTGGTACAGAGGCGGGCTGCTCATCAACAAGTTTCCCTGGGAGGTGGGAAGCATCTTCCCTCTGATCAGAACATGCCTGTCACAGAGTGCCCGCGGCTACTGAGCAGAGCCTACTCGAAAAGAGCTGCTGCCCCAGCCGGGGAGTCCAAAATCTGTCTTCTGGCAGAGGCTTAACTGTTTGGCTGCTGCTTCGGAAGGTCCATGCTGGTACTTCCCAGGAAGAGAGAGCCCAGCTGGGAAGCTGCCAGTTGCAGGCAATCTTCTCCTTCATTTCAACTCAACAAGGATTTAATGTGCTCCTGCTGAGGGTCCAGTCCTGTGGGGTCTGCAGCCCTCTGGGGGTCTACAGTCATGCTGGGGAGTCCAGACACAGGAGCAGGCGGCAGCCAGATGATACATCAAGGCCCTGCATAATTAAGAGCTCCCTAGCCAGGGCTACAGGAACTCAGGGAGTGTTCATCCAGGGTGTGTTGTAGCACTGTCCCTGCAAGCGTACTGCTAGCAAGCTTCGGAAAGACCCAAAGACTGCCCCCTGGTCTGTCAGGCTGCTTTGAGTCCCCTTAGGAAACAAGCAAAAAGAATCACACAAAATGGGGCCTCCACTAAAGGGAGAGACAGATGTTTTAAGAACAGACAGGGATGCCTCTGAGGCAGTAGGATTCTTTTCCAGAAAGCACCAAGCTGATCCATCTTTCTGAGGTCAAAGAGAAGCCACCTTTGGCCCCATTGGCTATTGCTGCTCATCAATGCTTCTCTTCTACTCACCCAGCTCCACTCTGCCCCCTTTTCCTGGCTCTGTTACACACAGTATTTTGTTCTTGGTTATGTCATTCATGGAACACCCACAGGGCTATTGTCCCTGCGGCCAGTCCCTGGGTGATGGTGGATTTGCAGCTCATGAGACAGGTTGCTGCCTGTGACTGCTTTGTATGTGACGATGCGGTTGCACAGTGGACGTTTCTGGTGGTGTGAGATTCTGATTACTTATGTGAGTAGGAAGCGGCACCAGAGCCATCAAGGGCCATGGGCAGGGCTGGGGTCCACACTGCTAGACATGGTTTCCCTGTTCTTCCTACCCCTCTCCTCCCGGAAGAGTGACTTCTCGAGCCGGGGGATTTGCTTTGAGAAGACTTCTTGTAAATCTAATTAAGTGATTATTAGGAAAATAATTTGCTGGATATCTTTGCCTCTTGCTGGATATCTTCCTACAAAGGCTTCAAATGGCTTCGCCATCACAGCCACAATGTCTGGAATAGATTTGGCAGGAAGTAAGGACTCAATGAATAGTTATTAAAGGCATCCTGCCGGTTTGCTCATGATGTCATCACACAATTCCACAAACTGCATGTCTTACACAACCGAGATTTATTTTCTCACGGTTCTGGAAGCTAGAAGTCCAAGATCAAGGTGTTGGCAGGGCTGGTAGCTCCGTGGCTCGCAGGTGGCCATCTTCTTGCTGTGTCTACAGTCTTTCCTGTGCAGTCCAGTGTGTCTCTCCAGGTCCAAACTTCCTCTTCTTATAAGGACACCAGTCAGATTGGATGAGACACAGCTGAAAGGCCCCATTTTAACTCGATCACTTCCTTGAGTGCCCTGTTTCCAAATAAAATCTATAGTACTACAAAATAGAGTTTCAGCCTATGAATTTGAGGGTTCAAGGTCTCGGGTACACGTCAGTCCTTAAGAGGGACGAACGCTAGAAACAGTCAAGTATATCACAGAAAATGGTTTCAAGGTACAGTAGAGAAATTTGGAAACACCATCCATAAGTATCATATTAGAGCGAGTTAAGATTACCCTTTGTGATAATATTATTCTCCCCTCCCATGAACAGGGAAGGCCAAGGTGGCTTTGCAGCTGGCCAGCCAGAAATGGTGGTGGAGCTATAGCTAGCCACAGATCAGCCCTGTCATTTGGGGCAGGTCTATCCATTTCTGGCCTCAGTTCTTCAATCTGTAAAATGAAAGGGTCAGCATCCTTGACTCACCCTATGATTCTGTGAGGAGCAGACCTGAATGGAAGTATTCCTTAGGGCTTTTCTGTTTGACTAAGAGCAATAACCTTCAGCAATTCTCTGTCCTCCAAGGTTCATGGAGAGAAAGCAGGGACCCAGAGTTTATCTTTTTCTTTTTCTTTGTGGGATCCAAGCTACACAGAAGTCAGAGTCCTGTAGAAGCAAAAGCGCCTGCCCTAGGATGCAGGAAGTGGCTCTGTGGGTAAGAGGAAAGCCAGCAGTGCTCCCCATTCCCGACTTCCTGGCTGAGGGCACCTCTTCACTGCCTTTCTTCCATCTCCTTTTATCCTGGCGCTGGCTGACTTTAGAGGATTGCTGTGGTTTGGATGTGGTTTGCATTTGTCCCCTCAGAGTCACGATGATGTGAGAGGTGGTGGCACCTTCAAGAGGTGGGGCCTAGTGGGAGGTCCTTACGTCCTTGGGCAGGGCCATGTCCTCTGAAGGGATGCTGATCTCCTGGGGTGAGTTCTTAGGGGACTAGCAAAGCCTAAGCTTGACCCCCTGGAGTCTCTCTGGCTTCCTGTTAGGCCATGGGGTCACACTCACACCATGACACCACACTAGGCCCTCACTAGAAGCCAGATCAATGGGACCATCCAATCTTGGACTTTCAGCCTCTAAAACTGTGAGCTAAATACACCTTTTTTTTTTTTCTTAAAAAGTTAGATGCCTCGGATGTTTTGTTATAATAACAAAAAAAAAAAAAAATGGACATTTCCTGGAACACAGCATTCCAGGAAGCAGTGGAAACCAGGTTCCCAGACCTGCCGGTTCCCCCACCATCCTGCCCCGAAGCTCAGAATACATGGGTGTAAAGCCTCACAAAGCCCCACCTTCCACCCCGCTTCCTGAACCTTTCCTATCCTTTCCTGTTTCCAGGGCTGACCTGAACATGACCTTGAGCAGTGAAATGGCACTGTGGCATTTTCTCTGTCCCCCCTAGCCCTAGCATCCTCCTCCAGCAGTGTGTACTGACTAATTACTTGTGGCCCTGTCCTCCCCTGTTATCTCCTGGAAGTAGTTTGTTTCTCTGTGTAAGAACTTGCTACAGATGCTACCAAAATAAAATCCTTAGGATAATTAGCAGATGCAGGTCTCTGAAATGTTTCCTCAGTGAGTCGCGCTGGTCTAGGAGCCTGCCAGCCGGCTCACAGCGCTCCAGAAGCAGGCTTGTCGCCGTCTTTGTTTGGATTTGCATATGTTCTTCCCATTTTCATTTACCGCCCCTTTGCCCAAGAAATCACCTCTCTGAATCAACAATGACTTTCCAAATCTATGTCTTCGCCTTTCCAGCTACTGCTTTCTCTCCATTTACCCAGTCACATCAGGTTATGGAAACACAAATGCGGAGTCTTGCCCAAGTAATTGTGAACTCAGAAATCTAGGGCCATTTGCATTTCAGCGTGAGACAGCAGCTTTTGAAATACACCGAATGGAACTGGGGAAACTTTGCACATCCACGACTGATAGAATGCTTCTCCTGTCTGCTCTTGGATTGTGCAGTCAATTGACATTGTGTTGACTCTACTTCCCTTCAATCTCCCTTTCTATATAACTTCAATTCTCCTTCTGCTAGCATTTCCCATTGCTATTCCCAGTGGCTTTATACCTCAGCTCAGCCAATCATTGAGAAACAATGCCATGCTTCTGCCTTAGTCCTTTCCCATTCCATCTCCTACTTGATCCCTATCTTACCTGTGCAAACACCTTTGGGAGACTGCCAAGATAAGAACAACCCTTTAGCCTTAGTTACCAGGTGTAACAACCCATGCAAGGGACCTGATATAGTTCAACCAGAAGTTGGCTTTCTGCTTTATTCTGCAAGATTGAGGATCAGGACAATCTTGATTTTTTTTTTTCTTACTGAGAAAATGTATCCCTAACCTGTCTGTCATTTCCTGCTTGGTGATCCCCTATGTCCCTATGTCCCTGTTTGACTTCACCAGCCCCCTGCCCTGTCCCCTGTTGGGCTCCAGCCACATCCATCTTCCTGCAGCCCTGCAAACATGGGCCCTGACCTCTCTCCCAGAGTCTTGGTGCTTGCTATTTTCTCCTCCTTGCCCTCCCTGTTCCTGTGGCTGAATTGCGTCCTTGTCATCAGTCAGAAGAGCTCAGTGTGAGCTCAAATTTTAGAAGCCTTCCCTGAAATTGAAATGCCAGCACCACCTTTACCCAGGCACCCAGAGAGGGACACACAGCCACAGTGCCATTTCACTGTTCCAAAAGGAAACAGTGGAGAAACTGTATGGTTAAACCTGAGTCTTTTGAATTCTTCCCGTTGCAGGTGATCTCTGAGAAGTGGCAGCTTTGCCACCAAGGAGCTTGAGCTTCTTGCAAAGGCTAGAGCTCTCACCTTTACTCAAATGACTCTCAGATTTACATGCCCAGGGACGATGCCATCTGCTCACAGCATCTCCCCTCGCTTCCAGATGCTGCTGCTATTACCTCAGATTGAAGGGATTGAAATATCGTCCTTACTCCTGGCTCAGCAAGTCGGTCCACCCATCTTCTCTATGAAGCCGAAAAAAAAAAAAAAAAAAAAAAACACGCCATCTTTAGTATCTTACCCTTAGATGTCAAAAAGCAGTTCCATCGCTGTCTATAAAATTAAGCATGCAAGCATACATTTTTATTACTGAGAAAATGTATCCCTAATCTGTCATTTCCTGCTCAGTGATCCCCTGTGTCCATATTTGACCTCACCAGCCCCCACACCCTGTTCCCTGTTGGGTTGCAGCCACACCTATCTTCCTGCAGCCCTGCAGACATGGGCCCTAACTCTTGTCCCAGAGACTTGGCACTTGCTGTTTTCTCTTGCTTGCCCTCTCTATTCCTGTGGCTGAATTGCGTTCTTGTCATCCATCAGAAGAGCTCAGTGTGAGCTCCAATGTTAGAAGTCTTCCCCATTCCTTTTCTCAGTAGCTGCCATTATTTCTGTAAACTGTGCTAAGCTTGCGAACATGTAGGACCCTGGCAGTTGTGGGGTTCAGGACCACCTTTTCTGCCTTAGCTGGAAGAACAATGAGGAGTGAACCCCAGGCTGAGTGGTCAGCCCCTCCCAGAGTCCCAGTCCTCATCGTATCTACCTGCTTTTCTTCAAAGACTATCTCCTAACTGTATCTTGCAGTTAAACTAAGTATCCTAAGAAGCAGTTAATTATTCTACAGTAGTTCCCCCTGACCTTGAGTGAAATGTTCAAAGACCCCAATGGAGGCCCCAAACCAAGAAGAGTACAAACCCTATTTAGACTGGTTTTTTTTTTTTTACAAATATAGATACCTGTTAAAGTTTAATTTATAAAGTATGCATTGTATAAGATGAAAACAATAATAAAATATTAAGATCATTTCATGATATACTTTGTTCATAGCAATTGTGTTGTGGTCTGTCTCTGTTTCCCTATCCTCTCCCACTCAGAATGCTCACCCCTCTTGTGACCATATGAGGTGACCTGAGTAGTGAGGGCAGGGAGGCAAAAAAATGTAGGCATCTTGACATTAGCACAGTGAGTACCAGCATGTGACGTCGCACCATGAGGGTCAATGTGATCTTGGAGATGGCTGTCATAAGGCTGCTGAGCAGGTGGTGCACACCGGTGTGGATACTCTGAAAGAAGGGATGACCCATAGTCCAGGCAGGAAGGAGCAGTGTGCCTTGAGATTTCACCACACCGCTCAGAACAGCATGCCATTTAAAGCTGATGAATTATTTGTTTCTGGAATTATTCTTTAATAATTTCAGGTCCTAGTTGATCCAGGCATCTCTTTGGAAAGCAAAACTGTAGATAAAGGGGCTACTGTCCTTCCTGGTCGGGAACCTAAACTACCTCCCTTTGGACTCCAAGTTTTCTTGGGTTGAGTTTTTGAAGCTCTTTATAATCTCACTTCCACTCACTTCCATGTGTCTCCAATAATTCCCTCTTTTCCAGGCAACCCAGTTGCTTCACTCTCCCCTTGACCTTCTATTTTATTTGTACCTATCATAGAACTTAGATTTGGATGAAATCTTACAAATGATTTAGCCCATAGTATCAAAAAGCAAAACTGGAATTCACCAGCTTAAAGTCACAAAGTAATTCTAAAAATGTTTTTTTTTGTTTGTTTATTTGTTTGTTTTTGCCTTTCAAGGTTTTTTTGCCCTGTACACCATCACTCTTGCTTGCTATGTCAATGTACACAGTTCACAGGTCCACCCATCTAGCATGTTAGCAGCTACTGTCATAGCTCAATTAAAGCTCTCAGTCAAGTGAAATTAAGGGAAGGGTTCTGTTGAGTGAAGAAGAAAAGAGGAACCCAATAAGAGGGAAGGAGTCTACGGGCTAAGGGGAGTCACGGTTGCTGATTTGACTTGGTTCGTCTGCATTGGCCATCAAGGTCAGGAGAATTTGAGATCCCCATTCTAAGCTGCCATATCTTGAGCAGTTCAGATCCTTGAGATCATCTTCACACAGAAGGAAAGAAACTAAACACACACACACACACACACACACACCTGGTGACTTTTTGTCTTTCACACAAGACCTACCTAGGAGTGTACTTCCCGGGCGAGAGCTGAGGCAAGAGTTTAAAAGTCCAATAATTGCCGACTGATGGTGCCTCCGTGGTAGTTCCAATATGCCAGTTAATGCATAATGTTTCCCTGCATGAAACCTGATCAAAAAGCTTTGAAGTTGTTCAGCCCCTACTGTTTGCAGAGGTAAAACATGGGGATTGGGGGCCTGTGGGAGGAGGGCCACGTGGCCACTCTGAATGACCAGCAGAAACTCACTGTTAGACGGAAAAGAGGCCTCGTCCTCAACATGCACCGCTTTGCAAAGAGACTGGTAATTCTTAAATGATGTTGAAGGCAACTATGTGAACTGACAAAAGGGGCTAGCAGAAAACAAATAAGTGAAAGCAAGCGGCCTTTTCTTTTTCTTCCCTGTGTTTGAATACCTTCCCATTAAAAGAACACAATATCCAACGGCAAACATGGATCAGCCTCATTAGGAAGAAAGAAAACTATCTGAAATGAACCTCAAAGAGAAAGAAAAAAGCTGTCATTTTCTTTAAGGACACTATTATGTTCTTATTGACAAGACAAAAGAGCAATAAAGTGAAATTAGAGCAACTCTAAGCTTGAATGTTTGGTCAGAGGGAAATAGACTTGCTATGATAAAGAAGAAGAAAAAAGAAAACGTAGACCTTTTAATCCACCTCTACTGAAGTGGTGAGGACTGACCTTACCCTTCATTGAGAGTGTTCTTGAGTCAGTTCCAGGGGCCAAATTCTTACCTCATTGATACAATCCAGGAATTTTAAAACTAGAAGTCTGCTTGAATAATCCTTATGTAGGACTCTCTTCTAGTTGGAGGGACTGATGTCTATGGCAGCTAAATGACTTGCCCATGCTCACACAGCTTTTGAATTTCAAGGTTAAATTCTATAAATCAGCAAGAACTGAACCTTATTTTCTCCAGAGGTAGAATCTGTTTATCCAGGCTTATTAGGAAATCAGCATGCTAAAAACAAATTCATGGTGATTATTCTGAAATCCATCCAGAAGCATGCTTTCTGATTACACCTGCTAAGCTCTCATGAATTTAGAGTCCCAAGTTCCTCTTCCCTGTGTGGACTAGGCATCAAGCAGTCAGAGAAAAAGTATCAGGGGATCTCCATCCTTCCTTGCTGCTATTCCTCGGCGACAGCCAACACCTTCTCCCTATACACTGTCCTTGTTGGAACAGGAAGGATGCCTCTCTGGACCCCGTTGTGAAATGAATGAAGCAGGAAGACCCTCCCAGCCATGCGTGAGTTATGGGACTCTGCAGTGAGAGGAGCCAGACACCTTGGAAGTGACAGGCTCTCCCTTGTAATATATAGTAGCCGTTCAGAAAAGGGAAAATGCAATAATTTTTTAAGTACTTTGGGCCATTTTCCTCCCTGGTTTTCCTCCTAGAGGAGTCTGGACACGTTTTTATTTGGAAAGGTGCTCTGTGACATTTTATATCTTTCCTTCCACCTATTAATAGCTCTGGCTGCCCCAGGTGCTCATTTTCAAGACGCCCTCAGAGAAGGGGGACTTCTGGCAGCCGCTCTGCAGCTGACAGCTTCAGGGAGATAGCAGGTTTTAATTGATGTATTGTGGGCACTATGCTTTCTCTCTCTCTCTCTCTCTCTCTCTCTCTCTCTCTCTCTCTCTCTCTCTCTCTAAAGAAGTATGATGGGTTTAGTATCCTCTGAGGAACTATAGATTTTAATATGTCAATTATTCCCCTTTTATTGGAACTTGTGTGTTTGTGGCTGATGGATGGTCTCCCAGGTCCCCTTTTGTCTCTGTGTGACACTGAGCACCAGTGTCAACATCTCCTGTCTCTCTTTGAATAAACTTTCGAGAGAAGAAACCACCAGCAAGCCCCCTGTATGAATTCTCATCAGAAGAGCTAGTCACACGAATTCTGCTCAAACTTGCTGTCAGTTGTTAGTTAATCATTCTGGCAAGAGGAAAATGAAGAGGGAGGCTGTTGGACCAAAGTTTCTCTTTTACCATTGTTCAGGTAGCAGCAGCTCTTTGGCCCTGAGGGAGGAGAGTTCCCTGGGCATTGGTTGTACAAGCTGTCCTCTCTAAAGCTGATGTCAAGTCAACCCCATGGAGGCAGCAGAGTACTTCCCAAGAGCCTCAGTACATGCTGGTTCTGCCCTCCCTGCACCCAGAAAAGCCAGTGCCCACCTGCCCCCCTCCATGGATGGCTCTGTCTCAGACCTTCACCTGTTTCCCCCAATGTCAAGAACAGGGGGATTTTTTTTTTTACTTCCAGAGTTTTCTGTCAGCATTCTAATAGACCTTTCAAAAAGCGGCTTTGTACGTTATAATTCAAATACCATAAAACCCAGGCATTTAAGTGCACAATTATGTGATTTTTTAGCAAATTTATGGAGTTGTGCCTTTATCACCATCCTCTACATTTTTATTAATGTATTTTAATTGACACATAAAATTGTACATATTTATCAGGTGCACTGTGGAATTTCAATACACATATACAATGTGTAACGATCAGATCAGGGTAATTGGCAGATCTCTCACCTAGGGCACCATCGTTTCTTTGTGGTGGGAGCAATCAAAATCCTCTCTACTAGGTACTTTTAGGTACATAATTAATTGCTGTCAACCATAGTTTTTGTACTATGCTTTAGAACATTAGAAGTCATTCCTCCTCTTCATTTTCACCCCTGTTCCTATTATGGGAAAAAGTATGGAGATACTTCAAAAACTGGAACTAGAGCTACTGTAGAGTCCAGCAGTCCCAGTCCCCCCCCCAAATAAAACCAAATACATCCAGTATTTCAGAGACACATGCACCGCCATGTTTGCTGCAGCACTGTTCATAACAGCCAAGATATGGAACAAACCTTGGTGCCCACTGGTGTGTAGATTCCCAGTCCTTTTTACTGCTCACTAGTACCCTGTTGCTGCAGGTATGCCACATTTTCTTCATCCATTCAGTAGCTGAAGGACATTTGGATTGTTTCCCATTTGGGGTTCTTATACAGTTGTGATTATTCACATGAATTTCTTTGCATGGACATGTTTTCCAATAAACCTCTTAACTGCCACTTATAAGATGTTCTGGTACCCCCAAACTATGCTAATAACTTTCAGTGCATTCACAACAACTGGTGAGGTAGGAATTTTAATGAGAAATCTAAGACTTACCAAGAAGTAACCCACTTAAAGAAATGTTTCTGGGGCCAGAATTCAAAACTTTGCTTCTTGGACTGGGAAATCCAGCTGTGTCCCTGACAGCAATGCAGGCATTTCCAGGAAGCCTCCAGGGAAGACTGACTACCTACCCTGCAGCCATATCTAAAGTCCCCAGTATGGCCACTTTAAATGGATTGGAGGTTTGCGAATGTGCCTCCAAATTTCATATTGAGATCTTCTCTTTTAAATTACAGCAGCGCCCATTCCAACTCAATTTTAATATTGACACACAGATCAGTACAAATGTAACAATTGTCTTCTTTTGTGCTTGGCACCCAATGGACACTGAGAACACAAAGAATGAATGATGAACAGCCATGGCCCTTAAGGGCAGTATGATAGGAACACTGGACTCACACACCTGATCTAAAGTACATGGAACCAACTATGCATGTCAGAAGAGCTTTGGAGGTTTAAAAGCCCTTGCTGGTACCCAGACTAGCCTTTTTGGGGGGAAAGGGGGTGCCAGGGATTGAATTCAGGGGCCTAGACCACTGAGCCACATCCCCTGCCCTATTTTGTATTTTATTTGGAGACAGGGTCTCACTGAGTTGCTTAGCACCTTGCTTTGGCTGAGACTGGCTTTGAACTCATGATCCTCCTGCCTCAGCCTCCAAACCTTTGGGATTACAGGCATGCACCACTGCACCCAGCTCCAGACTACTCTTCACTCCCTGGTACTTAACTCCCTGTCCTCTTCTCCAGTGTAGCACATCAACAGATCTGAGTTGCTAATAGATCTGGACTTCACACAATTAGTGAGCTACTCAGAAGACATCTATGGAAACACAGAAATATTAACATTATTTAAGGCAGTTGATTTTTTTCATATTTCTCATGTGATAATTTTATCATCAGGAATTTCTCCATTGATAAAAAGTCTTTGAGGTTTATCTATATTTTTTCTTCCATAGATCTTGTTAATATCTATTAAATACCCCACTCTAGGTTCAGTGCCAAGTGTTAACAGTGAGCTATAGAGAGTTCTTGGCCCTCCTGAAACTGACACTTTTGTACAGAAGGTAGATCTCAAACAAAGAGAGAACTCATTGAAATTATGAGAATTGCTACGGAGAAACAAAGGATGTCAGATGAAAATTTACATTTACAAGTCTTCTAGGGGCAGACGGTGATGACTGATGCTCAGCCTTGTTCAAAAACAAAACCACAAAAAAAATGGCACATCCAAACAAAAATAAAAACAAAGGAATACAATCAGCATTTCAGAGACAAGTGCACTGCCATGTTTATGGCCACACTGTTCACTACAGCCAAGATATGGAAGAAACCTAGGTGTCCATGAGTGAAGGAAGAATTCACGGGGGGCGGGGGGGTGATATATCCTGGTGACTGGAGAGATGGAGAGAAATAGACACATTTGTCAATGGAAAGCCCTTCCTCTGGTGTCTTTTGAAAATATTGTGCAAATCTTCCATAAGATGGGCAATTTTCCTATCAGGGCTGGGGTAACCTAATATATCAGTTCTCCGTTTTCCCTGCCCAAGTTAGTGATAACACATCTTCCATTAACCTATGCTGAAAGAGCCCTTTCTATTCTACGAATCTATTTATGTTCCCCTATAACTTCCTTAAAGATACGCCTCTGGACTGCAATACCTCATGCTTATAGTGAACTGAAATGTAACTACTTTCCCCAGATTTCAGGAACATTGATTGAGCCTTTTCTGAGTCACTTGATCATAGGGATATAGGAATGTCATCCCTTTGAAGGGAAAAAAAAAGAAAAAGTATTCTCCCTTTCATTTGAAGGAACTAAGTATTGAATTGGCATTTTTGTTACTTGTTGTGGTTTGGGTCTTCAATATCAACATTATCCTGACTTTTTCCCCCCTAATCATTTCATGAATTAGAAATAACAGGTAATCTTAGTTTTAAAATTTCTTTGACTACATTGGTGTATCTTTCTGCTCGTATCTCTCCTGTTTTATTCCTGTAAGTGACACACTGGATGTTATTTTAGCTCCTTCTCTTGGTAT
Organism: Urocitellus parryii; assembly: GCF_045843805.1. Classification (NCBI taxonomy): domain Eukaryota; kingdom Metazoa; phylum Chordata; class Mammalia; order Rodentia; family Sciuridae; genus Urocitellus; species Urocitellus parryii. The sequence continues at coordinate 154,070,067 of NC_135531.1, forward strand.
TCTGTCAATACCTTCCAAGCTCCTTATGTAGCTTCTTGGGCTAATCCTTGTTACTTTGCAGTTGTCAGAAACCTTTAGTTATGTGATCTTTCTCCTTGAGAAATTTCCACAGTAAAAGTCTACAGTTTTACCTCTCATAATCTCCACATTGCATCAAATTTGTTTTTTTGAAGATGTGCTAGTCCCCTATCCCCAAATTCCTACCGCAGAATTAGGTGCCCATTTTCCTTAATTGCCTGGCATCAGGAGCAGAAATTTTTCCATAAGTCAGTATCAGTTTTTTTTTTCTTTAATTCTCTTTACTAGTAAGAAAAACATAATGTTTCCCTTATCCCGAGATGATTAAACTATTTTATAGTGTGGATTAAAAAACTTTTCTAATTCCCTTATATTTCTCTAACACATTCAAGGTCTTGATGTACAAAATATGCTCTGTAAAAGCTGCTGGTTTTTTTCCAATAAATACAAACAATATTTTTCATGTATATATCTGTATTTTTAAAAAAGAAATCAAATATAATAATACTGGCTTCATCACATATCTGTTGGAGTAATTGAACACCACTTTTATCATAATGGTGAAAAATTGAGGCAAAAGTGAAAAATAATTATGTTATAATAAAGTCTTACAAGGCTAGATAAGGCATGGTTCTTTCCTTTAAAAGACTTATACTTTAGTAGGTTCAAAAAAAGACAATATAAAAATATCTATAATAAGGTGAACATAAGAGAATAAAAGTTGAAGGGAAAGAGAGAGCTATTTGTGATAAGTTGAATATTTGGGGAGATTCCAAATATGTCCACCAAATGTGTCCTGCACCTGGGAGGCCAGCATGGGGGTCATGAGAGGCACAGTGACGTAGGTATTTGACAATGCATTGGCACTTAAAATCTATATGTTGGAGCGAGTATCTTTGCTTTTGACTCCAAATCTCTTAAATCATGTGTCTTGCAAAGGTAAGAAGACCCCATTCTATTAAGAGGAGAGAGGTGGAGGGGGGGCCATGGGATCTGGACCTGGCTTGATTTCTAGCTATATTTCTCATACTGGAAAAAATAATAACAATTTCCCCGTGCTTTGACCAGGTGTGTTAGACTCAGTCATGAAGAGAAGGCAGAAGAGATGGATTGCAGGATTGGTTCAACATGTAAGGCATATTAGAGACCTCCCTGGGGGCTTTAATGAAGGAAAGAATGAGACAAACAGCCCATAGGATGGAGTGATAGGCGGGTTGTGAAGCCCATGGCATAGGCACACAGGTGTCAAGGAACAGGTGTCAAGGAACAGGTGTGTTAGACTCAGTCATGAAGAGAAGGCAGAAGAGATGGATTGCAGGATTGGTTCAACATGTAAGGCATATTAGAGACCTCCCTGGGGGCTTTAATGAAGGAAAGAATGAGACAAACAGCCCATAGGATGGAGTGATAGGCGGGTTGTGAAGCCCATGGCATAGGCACACAGGTGTCAAGGAACAGGTGTCAAGGAACAGGTGTTCAAAACCCGCCGTGTCTCCACGGCCCTTCCCTGCCCCTACTCCAGGTGGTATAGCCTTATGCTCTGGGTGTTCCAGTCGCCACCCCTCTAAGTGTTTATGGAGGGGGTCTCAGAAGTTCCTTGGCACCCCAGGTTAGAGTCCTCACCTTTCTCCTTGACACTCAACATACTGAGTGATTCTTCAAAGGCAATGCACTGCCATCCTGCAGGTCCTCCTTTGGGACCCAGTGTCTTCTAAGGTTGTGAGCGGGGTTAAAGTGGGGTACACTCCAGGTGGGGGTGCACTCACAGAGACCCCATGTTTCCTGCCCAGGTGACTGTTGTACCATAAAGGCAGTTAATCAGGGCTGGCCGCTGGGACTTCCAAAGCACACAGCAGCAATTCACCTACACTTTGATCCTCTTGCTAGTCTTCTGGGAGCCCTTTTGAATATTAAACTCATTAACCAAAGAAACCAGTGTGCCATTAAAGTACACATTCCAGTCTGAGGCTTTTTTTTTTAATAGTAAGAGTGATGTGGTTGGCTGATTCAGCATTAGGATAGCTTTCCTTCCCACCTCCATAAATGTGTCTGGACAGATATTATTTTATTTGCAGGAGGGAGACAGAATACTCCTTTGGTGGCATGGTTGTTTAGAAATTTTCTGAAAACTTAGAATTTGACATTCTACTTGTGTGTTATATCATATCCCACCACTGGATCAGGAAATGTGCTTTGGAAAGATCTTGAAGAAAATGTATATGATAAGACCAGAGAGTGTGATATCTGGAGGACCTGGCTCAAATACCCTAATGGGAAAGGCTTCCCAAAGAAATGAACTGATTAATAGAAGGGAGCTCAGGAGGGGCACGAGGTAGGGGAGGAGGTACTCTAGGAGAGGTGAAAAGGAGAGAAGGAGAGACCCCAGGAGGGGCAGGGAGTGGGACAGGAATACTTGTGGACTGGAAGAAGAAGCAAGTCCCAAACAGTGAGAGGTCAGGGTTTCTGGAGCAGAGAGAGGAGAGAAATAGATGGTAAGACATGGGCAGGGTCCACAACTTACAGGACTTCACAGGCTACCATACAGGGACTCATGTCCCAGGAATCCCTCCTCGGAAAAGCACAAAGCTAATGAAGGATTTTTAAGAAGGGGTAGAATGACCAGATATGTTTGTATAAAAAAAAAAAAAAAAAAAGGATTGTTCTGCCATGCGGATAAAGAGCCACAATGAGGGGGAGAGGTGATGGGAGGTTGTCCCCCTGCAAGTGGGCAGGGATGGCTCAGAATAGCAGGATAAGTCATCCTCATCCCCCAGAAGATCACCATGGAGTGAGGGAGAGGAGGAACAGATGCAGCATTGCCGATGTGTGACATCTGACGGTGCCATGAGAATTAAGCAACTCCAGTGAGAGGAGCGAGGGTCACGTTAGCAGTGAAGAGCAGGGACACCTCCTCTGGTACGCTGAACAGGACCCCATGAGCTAAGCTGCCTAGGCTCCTGCGTTGTTTTTAGCCCATTGATATTTTAATTTTATATTCAACTGCTTCCAGAAGGAGAAATTACTTTAAAATTAGCTTTCTTACTCGTTTTTTAGGCTACACAAACATATCTTATATGAATGAGCCCATTCCCTGCTCCTCAGTCATCATGAGGGGGTGAGAGAGGAAGATTTGCTGTGTAGACCACACACACAGCTAGAGAAGAACGGGTACGATGCCGCATCCTGAGAAATCGGGAGTTAATTGCTTTCTGAAAGACTTACGCAGAGTTCTCCTTTGGGGAGCCCTTGGAGCTCATTTTATTTAAATTAAATTCATGTTTTTAGGTGAAACACGAAAACATTAAAATTATGGATATTAGGGTACTATGTGATGTTTCGAGACATATGCACCTTACACAGTGTTTAAATCAGGTTAAACATAGCTATCTCCTCAAACGTTTGTCATTTCTTTCTGGTAAAAATATTCACGATCTTCTAGCTTTTTGAAATACACAGTCCCTGATCATTAACAATGCAGCTACTTCTTGGAATGCCAGTGTAAGCCTTGGACTCACCTTTCCTCACTGACCACACCCACACCCCTGCATCTCAGGGGCGCAGCCAGTCAGGGACACTGATGTGCTCTGATGGAAAATCTCCCAAGCCATATTGGCATATCTCTTTTGTAAAGAAATAGATTGCCCTCTAATAACGTTATAAGCCAGAAAAATGTTCACGTGGTCATGTCAGGAGGCATCAGGAACGTTTTGCCCAGGGTTTTGTACTGGCTGGATTCTCTGCTCCACCTGTAAATGAGCTTGGACAAGTCACTGAAGGTGAGGTAGTTGTTTTGGCAAAATAAGGTGGTTACACAATGGAATATTACTCAACAATAAAAGAGAATAAAATCATGGCATTTGCAGGTAAATGGATGGAGTTAGCGAATATCATGCTAAGTGAAGTAAGCCAATCCCCAAAACCAAAGGCTGAATGCTTTCTCTGATAAGTGGATGCTAATCCATAATAAGGGGGAGAGGGGGTTGGGATGAGTGGAGGAACTTTGCATTGGGGCAAAGGGGAGGTGGGAGGGAGCCTAGGGGTGAGAAACATGGTGGAATGAGATGGACATCATTACCCTAGGTACATGTATGTTTGTACAAACTGCATGACCCTTCTTCGGGTACAACAAGAAAAGTCAAAAATTGTGCTCCATTAATGTACAATGAATTAAAGAGCATTCTGCTGTCATGTATAACTGATTAGAATAAATAAATAAATAAATAAGGTGGTTAGGATGACTAACCACTCAGGTGTTTTGCCAACTTGGTTCTAGATACAGATTTCAGCCAAGAGGGCAGTAATTTGGATTTTCAGCAGGATCACCTTTAGTATTACAAGTATTTAATTTTATGGGTCTTTACCCAGAGCTCATGACTGTGTCCCCTATACTCATGTCAGAAGAAACAGAAGAGAGAACTCATTTATTTCTCTAAGCATCCAAGAAACACATTTTGGGCCAAGGGGAAAGGTCACTCTTCAAAGATGAATTTTGACTGTGTCCAGGGGTTTCTGTGAATGAAAAATGGCATATCTGGACAAACAAAATAGTCTCCTATAGTTTCCATTCTTAGACACACCCAGAAATTTGTTCTATTAGAGGCTGTGCAGTTTAAGGATGCTCACTTCTTTGAATTCATCCAAAGAAGCATGATAGAAATGACGAAAAATTGCCATCCAAGAAAAAAGTTGCTAAATGCTGGTAGGGTTTGATCTTGAGATGACTTCAGGATACATTACAACTGTCGCCCACGATGTGAAGAACTGACCAAAGAGGAAAAATGAGAGGTGCTCTGGCTCGGAGTTTCCTAATATAATAGGGGTAAATTGATAGAAATTTCAGGGAATTTAATTTGGGCTCCATGTAGAGAAGAAATTTTTGACAACAGTACTTGGACAAGAATAGAATAGAACTTAGGTTTCCCTCATGTGAGAAGCAATCAGAAAGAGGCTGGATATTAAGGTTTTTTTTTTTTATTATTCAAGTGGTCTTACATTAGCCTAATCCTTACAACAACCCTTTGAAGGTGGCTTCTGTGATCATTCTATGGGGTAGATAGAGAAACTGAGGCATGGGAGGGTTAAGTCAATTGCCTAACAGCACAAAATTATCACGTGACCAAGCCAGGATTTGAACCCATGGAGTTCAATTACAGAGTCCACAGGCTTAACCATGCTGATAAATTGCCTCAAGGTGGATGTCACTGAGAGATGCTGGATTCCTAGGTGGTGTCACCAATGAAGAGCTCACCAATGGTGCTACAGTCTGTGCAGTCTGATAAAGCAGCTTCTGTAGTGGTTCATAATATACGAGGAGGCACCTTCCTGTAGGTGCCCCTTGAGTCCCTGGCATTGAGTTGGTGCCCAGAAGCCTTTCTGCTGCTCCATGCATGCTCATCCTTTTGCCTCCCACACCCCATCAGGAGTTGAGGTTCATTATTTCTTGATAATATGTCCTTTGTTTGCCTTACTGATATCACCCACCTTCGGAGCCACAATGGGGCTCCCCTTTTTCAAAACATCATGAAGGTATCCAAACTCACCATGAGAAAGACGGAGGACTTGCCAATGAAACCATTTCAAGGGACAACAGACTCTCCTTCCAGGCAAGCTAGAGAGCTGTTTATCCTCTTCCCCATCAGAGACTGTACCTCATGCAGCTGCTTGAGAATGATCTATGCTGAAGTAGCCCCTTGCACATCAGAAAGCACAAGGAGAAATGGGAAGTGCTTCCTGGTACAGGAAGAGGAGTCTCTAACTTGATAAGATCTATCTCAAGGTAGCTGACCAGGAAGGAGAACTGACCCCCTTTCATAGACAGGTGCTTTAAAACCATTTGACAACAGATAGTTAAAACATAAGCATGCCATGCTGTCAATCACATCTTGTCCTTCTGGATTTTAATGCTTGTTTTACTTGGGGGAAGATGATATTTGAACATTTTATGGTATCCATCAACAGAAATGTGCACATGGTTTCAAATAAGGGCTTTCAGCCTTCTGAAACCAATTACTTCTGCCTAAGTGGAAATGCCAAAGCAGAGATGTGTCAGCAACTAAAAAGAATATTTAAAAAAAAAAAATTAAACATCCACAATGACACCGTGAAACAAGAGTAACTCTGCACACACGCACACACGTTTTTAAAGAGGTATTTCAGAAAGTCTGTGTCAAACAATGTTAGCCCAGAGAGATGCAGAAATGTCAGACACATTACATGGGCAGGACTTGCGGCTGGCATTTGGCTGCCAGCAGGGGAGGGGGAGGCGTCCTCCTGCAACTAATTCCTCAGGAATCTCATGCTGAGCCTGTCTATGGGGAAGAGAGCAGAAAGGGAGGAGGGGACAGGGCACATCTTGCCTATTATGGTTTTCCTTCTCAGCTGGAGAAGGTCTCAGCTGTGTTGCGGACTGGGGCTGCTGGTGATTTTTTTGTAGTTGGTGGGGGACACAAAAGAAGAGTCGCCTTCCCAGCTCATGACAGGGCTGCGCCACCCTCTCCTGATGGTTGAGTGACTGGCACAATTGAACGCAAGCCAGACTGCCTCTTATGGAGACTCAGTGTGTCACCTTAACCTCTGAGTTGTCTCCATGGGAAGGTTGTGATGGAGTCCCTGGGTGAGGATGACAGTGTGTGTGTGCGTGCATACCGATGGGGCTCACAAAGGACCTTTCTTCATAGACAGAGTAGTTGGAATATTTACTTGCACCCTTCAGTGGGTGTCCAGGGGAAGATCAGGGTCTTGGCAGTGGGACTGTTTGATTTTGCAACAAGTTCTCTTACCATAGTTGTGAATTCCTCTCACCGAGTGTCATTTCTAATTCCTAGCAGGCTGTCGATCTGAATTTTGTCTGCTTCCTTCAAGAGGACTGCCAGGTATATTAGCAGAAAAATATTCTGTGAAAATAGATATAAAATGAGGTTTATTAACTATAAACATCTGTTAAGTCAAGCATCCTGTGTCTATTACCAAAGTACTTGATTTCAAGTTACCCTGTCCACATCTGTCACATATTTTTGTCATTCCCCCAGAGACCTATTTGTGGTGGTACTGTGCACTAATGGAAATGTGTAATTGGCTTTACCCTTTATTGTAGCTCCGAGTTAAGATATTTTAAAAAAATAGGCAAAAGGGAGAGCAAGGAAATGATCCATTCTCTTAACTAGATTTTTCTCCCAAACATGGATTATTCTTGCTCTTTGTATCTGATGTTTAATATGCTGAGCCAGATATTTAAGACACTCCTGGTGTCCTCTGCTGCAGGTGGCTGGGTGTGCTGACAAATCTTCAGGTATGCCATTTGCCTTCAAATGACACACTGCTGTCATGTCAATTTAAGTGGACTAATAATAACTGCATTTTAGGGCAGTTTACACGGTATTTTTACTTATGTTACCTATTTGATCTCATTGGATTGTTATATCAGTCCTCTGGGGTATATACATTCTTGTTATTAGCTCCATTTTTTAAATAGGATTCTAAAGTCATGGCACTCATCCTGTCTACAAAGTAGACAAGTGGTATTTCAACCCATTCCATATGTAGAGTAGATCCCTTATCTGCAGAGGATATGTATGTTCAAAGACCCCCAGTGGATGCCTGAAATTGTAGATAGTGCCAAACATCATGTATGTCATGTTTTATTCCCTTGCATACATACCTATGATACAATTTAACTTATAAATCAGGCACAGTAAGAAATTAACAATAAGAACTAAAGGTAGAATATAAAGAAGTTCTAACAATGTGCCGTAGTACGTTGTCAGCATCGCTATTCTTGCATTGTAGAGCCATTATTAAGTAAAATAAGGGCTACTTGAACAAAAGCACTGTGATATTATGGCAGCCAGTCTGAGAACCAATATGGCAACTGAGTGCCAAGCAGGTTGCATATGCAGTGGAGACACGGAACGAAGGATGATTCACATTGTAGGCAAGATAGAGTAGGACATGGCAAGATTTTGTCCTTCTACTTAGAAGACTCACAATTTAAAAATTATGACCTGCTTATTTCTGGAATTTTCTATTTAATACCTTCAGACCATGGTTACATACCGGTAATTAAAATCATAAAATGTGAAACTCTGGATGAGGGGGAACTATTATGTATTTTTCCCCACCATTTACTTTCTTTTTTATCTATTTCTTTTTTGCTTTTCTTGCCACACTAGAGGTAGTTAATGACATAAAAGAAGTTTGGATTTATGTGTTCTTCCCCTCTTCCACCAAGGTATGCATGTACATATACTTTGCTCCCTAGCTTTAGGATCCCTGAGGTGCTATGGATTTCTTGTCGTTTAAGGATATAATCATAAATAAACCCAATAAGGGGTTAGCATTACCCCTCACAAGTCTCAAAAAATCGAAGGGATGATTCTATAATGGTATGATTTAAATAGAAAGGAAATGAGAAGTCAGGAGAAATCCCACACACCTTCCAACAATCCCAAAAGTTCCAATAGTCCTTTACATCACCAAACTTCAGTTATCTCAGCCTTAGGCAAATATGTTCCCAAAAGTTACTGAGGACAGATGTCCTCATGGAGAGCCTATGTCTTCTGTCTGTTCAGACAAGTTTAGTGTTCTCTCAAGAGTCCACCAGCAAGAAACCTTGAGAATTTGGGACAGCTCACCAAAGCACATGGAACACATCATAAAGCCCACTAGATAAGCCCCAGAAGACTTCCCTCCTCCCGTTCCACTCCAGCTGCTCCCAACCACAACCAAGGCCACATTACGAAACAGCAGCATTCAGTGACCAGCAGCAAGTGGACATTATGTCTTTGGGAAAATGCATTGTGAGGCTTGAATTGTCCAAACATGCTGGGCTGCATGTGCTTTCTCCCATGTCCTTGCTTTTGCATGAAAAAGAGAGCAAAGGATTTTGCATTACATTAATTTCTTTGGGGGGCCATTTTCACATTCTTAAGAGTTTTTTCTTGGACTGTCTGATAGTGTCCTGGTCACTTTATGGAAGGGACAAATGCCCTCTCACCTTGGCCACACTCTGCTCTCCTGTGGTCGACGGCACACGGTGTAGGACGGATGCCAAGGACCACCAGAGCTTGCATTGCGGGGCTCTCTTTCATATTTTATTTTTTGAAGTTATTCTGGAGACCTCTTGGGAAATAGATGGAGGGTGGAATCATAAAACTTTAAAATGTCAGAGCTGGAAGGCAGTGTAAATTGCATGTGGTCTAATTGTCTCATTATAATGATGAAGAAATTGAGTCCCAGGGAGGTTGGGATTTGCCCCAGTTTACCATGATAGCAACTATGCTGCAGAGTTTCTGTTTGTCCTTCACATTCCCCTTAAACCTTCAAGACACGGCTGCTTTACCCTGAAAGCTGGCTGCACAGGCTGCATCCCTGGGTCCCTTTGTCTTCAATTGCTATCAATTGGCTTTACTCATTGGAAAGAGATTAGCTGTCAGGAAGAAATGAGGGCAGGGAATGAAGGGAGTCGGGGGTACCCCTTATCAGTTTGCTCTTTGTTGATGGTATCAGGGCTAGCTGTTTCCCTGTGCTTTAAGCACAGACATTCTCAGGTAGCCCTCTTCATATGAATTTTCTCATCACTCCCCTTGCCCACTAGCAACCACTTCTCACTTTTGTTAACCCTGAAATATTGCATTCCCCCTTCTACTGACCCTCAGCCTTGACCACAACCCTTCAAAGTGTTCCCTCTTCATATCATCCAGTTTGGGTGCCATCCAATCTCATGGTAGAACCTTGATTGACAAATAACAGAGAAAAAGCCTGAGTGTTCTCTGCTTCCTGTTACCCCCTTACTCTTCTACCATATTGCATTCACCCTGGAGAGATTAATATTTGATATAAATACACAATTATTTTATAAATGCAAAATATTTACCAAAGAAAATACAAGAGCACACAGCAGTTAAAAGCATAACCTCAAAGACTTGGGTGCAAATCCTAGTTCCTGTTACTTAACTGGGAAGTTGCTTGACCTCTGTCTCCTCCTTCATAACAATGAAGCCGTTGTGAAGATGAAATGATATCAGTTCACTCAAAGAATATGTGAGGATTCAATATTAAGTGTTCACAAGTGTCTTCCACATGCTAAGTGTTCAATAAACGTTAGCTTTTATTAGCATTTGCCATTTGTTAAAACCCACATTCTGTACATGGAAATATTTAGGAGGACTGTGATTCTGTAGGTGGAGAAATTTGCAGATTTTCCTGAGCCTTGCACATGGTCATAAAATTTTATAAGGATAGAGGCATTATTTCTCAGGAACCCTGAATGGTTCTGGAGAAGTAGGGAGATGTGGGTGAGTGGGGGTGTGAGTCACAGGGATGTGAGGACAGATGAGACAGGAATGTAGACATCCCCATGATGGACAAGCCTAGATGTGCCTGGAAGATCTGATCTGCCTGGGAGAAACGTGAATCAGCTCCCTTCCAGCAGGGTGGGTGTCCAGTTCCCGGCTCCCTGACCTGGGAGGAGGCCGTGGAATCTGCTGCCCCACAAGTCTATTGTTGAGAGATAAAGCCATGAGCTGATGTTCCTAAGGTAATGGTGTGAAGGCTATTTACAATGTGCTGACAGGTTTCCACTAGAGACAGGATTTTATTGTGAAATGAAGTGTTGAGTTCTCAAAAAGAAAAAAAAAAAAACACAGATTGATGATTTCTTCTTTCTTTTGCATATTTGATGAATATTCAGAAAGGTGTAATTGACTTTACTTGACCATGGTGTGATCCGAGCTTCCTCAAGCCATGCTGTCCCTGGAGAGCAGCTATCTGTGGGTACATATAGGGAGGAGGGAGCCCTGAACAGCCATATTCAGGTAGAACACGTTGCCCAGTCCTGCAGCAAGTAAATCTCTCACGGTGCATGTTATCCTCCGTGTCTTTCCCCTTCTCTCCCCAAGGGTGCAGTAAATCGTGGTGAGGTCCAGAGTCTTCTCTCCTCACATTAAATAGGAGACTGCAACACACCTCTGAAAGAAAGAGAAATTAAGTCATCCCATCTTTTGTTGTTCAGGACAGTGACAACTCTCCGTTATTACTTTATGTCAGACAAGGAAAGAATTTAATACGCTGTTGCAGGACCTGGGAAGAGACGAGGAAATGCACCTTGCTCTATAGATAGTCTCCGTGGCTAGACTTTGGCCCTAACACCCAACTGCCAGCAGCCAAGGCTTCTCCCACTCGCTCCTTTCCTTTCTCCTTGTTTTCTCTTTTGCATTTATTAGCATTTTGATTATTGGCCCGGAAGGTAATTAACCCTAGAGCTGATGGGCGGCTTGAGTTAGGTAGCCATCACACAGTTCCTGGGATATAAATGAGTGTCTGCCATATCTAGAGAGGGCGTTTTAATCCAGAAGCTGGCTTCCTGTTGCTCTGCCCACCCTGAAATGTTCACACACTCCCCAACAAGTGACCCACTGAAGCCTCTGTGGCCCAAGTGTCCAGCACTGCCAATGACCAAGATCATGAGTGAATGCATTCGCCTTTCCACGCTCGCTGCCTGACCCCTTTCCGCATCTGAGTGGTTTTAAATGCACTTCATTATAACTATGCTGTTAAAAGATCACCCTCTCTCCCATCCACCCCCTCTTTCTCAATCACCCTCACCCTGTTTTTTTTCTTTGCTTTTACTTTTGTGTTTTCATAACACTTACAAGATTCTAACTCTACTTGTTATGTAATTATTTATTATGTTCCTGTTGGTTTGCCTCCACCCACCGACACATAAACTCTACCAGGGTGAAAACGCGCTCTGTGTTGTTTGTGACAAATCCCGTGAAGTCAGAATAGTGCCTGGTCCACGGTAAACTCTCTGCCAACTTTTCAGGATGGATGAATAAATAAGTGTCCCAAAGAGGCCACTTCAGAAATTCCAGCAATAAGCCCAATGCTGTGTTTCTCAACTTTGAGAAATACTGACATCTAGTAAGCATATTCTTCCAAAAAAAAAAAAAAATCATACTCCATGAAAGTACTAGTTTCATTGAAAACATGTTTTTTTTAAAAAGTCAATGTTTTAATTTTATATTATTAACAAGTTGAAAACCAAAAATTAAAACCAGCCAGTAGAACTAACCCAGCATTACATAGGGAAGAGTCTGGCTCTATCCCAGGGTCCTCCAAGGGAACCGGGGCATCTCACTTCATGCTTCAAGCAGCTGTCAAGCTCTCCTGACCTTGCCACTCCCTTCCCCTCCCATTGACACATCCAGCAATTATTATATCTCTGCTAGGCCAGAGACAGGAATGTAGAGATGGTGCCAGAAGGGACACCTCCAACAATGATACCAACTGGAAAAGTTTCATCAACTGAATCATCTGTGTGCTTCCACTGATGAGCCACATGGGTCTTAGGAACAAGCTCCTGTCTTGGAAAGAATTAGGCAGAGTCAGAAGGAGCACCTGACGTGGGCCAGCCTGAGGAACATGTTGTTCCTTATTTTCAGATGGCTTTTTGGAGGGGAATCAAAGGGACTAATTGTAGTGTCTCACACATCCACACACACGTGCACACACATGTGGACACCGTGCAGAAGCCTTCTACAAGTAAACCAAGAACATGGCTCTTTCGGAGCCATTAAGATCCTTTTTGCCTAGCTTCAGTCGCCTTATCTCACTCCCAAGTGTGGGAGAAGAGTTAGCTATGTCTAATCATCTGTTTTTCATCTGTGTAAGTATCAGAGCTTCTTTATCAGGCAGAAGAAATTGCATTAAAGATCAAAAAGAGCACACACTATTAGTGACAGCCAAACATTTTCCCAGACAGCAGCAGCTTCCTTCCTTTTCTTCATCTTCGCCCACGGACTTCGCCTATCTGGGACCCCGAGTGACCTAAGTGGGTGCTCCAATGTGCTGCGTTCTGGCTGTCAATGGGCCATGGGGAGGTTAGGGATGAAAAGCCAATTTTTAGATATTCTCCTGATATTGATCTCTGCTCATCAGAAAGGCTCTTGCTGTGCTGGATCCCCTTGTGCTTAGGCAAAGGTTTTTACCCATTTCCTGCCACAACTCTTCAATCTGTTACAGAGTAGTATCAGCATTCAGGATGTATTTCCCCTTTCTTTGACCCAGTTTTAAAAACATCCAACTGAAGATGCTTCATTAAGTTTACACAGAGGTTGCAAGGCAATCAGATTTCCTCCTCCAGTGGTTACCAGAAGATCTGCTCCAAGATCTCTATGTCTCACCCTCTAAAAGCAGCTGTCTCACACTCAGGAATGGCTGCCATGCAAGAAATACCTTACCCAAGTCCAGCTGAACTGTCAGAGGGCTTTTTGTTTGTTTTATTCCCCTCCCATTATTTCTGTTCCTTGATCATTGATGACCCAGCTTTTAAATCCCATGCTCACACTTTCTCTTTGACCTGCCTTCTCCCTGCTGAGCCGTTCCAGAATCCAGGACTGTGACCCTCCTGCACACACCATCCAGCATCAGCACTCAAAGTCACAGGAGAGCATTCCAGCTCTTTCCTTGAAGGCAGCCCAGTCAAGGCTCACTGCTTAGAGAAAGGCATAGTCATAGCAAGTGAATGCTTCGAAAGATCATTGGAAAAGTCCTTCTTGGGGTTTGTTGATTTGTGTTCTTCCTGTTGGGCACAGTCTTACCTATGAGGACCACAGAAAGCACAACTTTTTACCGGTGAGCTTTTCCCAGTTCACAAGTCCAAGTAGTTTTCTTCTTTGCATTTGATGTTTTATGCTGAGAATTTGAAATTGCAGCTTCGAGCTCCCAAGCAATCAGCAAATGTCAAATGTCCCCAAGCACAGTAACCAGCTGAGATACTGAGGCACCGCATGCTGAATGGAGATTGTGGTATTTTTATTATAATGTTTCTGGCAGGGTGGGGAATAGAGAAGGAAGAGGAGAGAAAAGTTGCTTCGGGCTAGTACCTTGCCTTCCGCTGCCCAGCATCTGCTAACCCATCTTGCCAACACCTAATTTTGGAGGAGTTTGTCAAGTTCATTACCACCCATATCTTGAGTAAATGATGAATGGCAGTGCTTCTAACTTTTCATGAATTTGTTTTGATACCTAGAATTTTTCTCCTATGTAGGCTCAACCCTCCCTTGCTTTAAATTGTCTGTTTACTTTAATTAAGCCTTCCCCTGGCTCTCCAACTTGTTGAGTTTGACAAGCACTAATTTACAGTGAGCATTAGCTGTTTTGTTTTGTTTTTTCCTCCCCTCTTTTCTTTCTGGCTTTTCTTTTTTTTTTCTTTTCCTTTTCTTTTTTAACTTTAGCCCTCTCATTCTTGCCTGGCAAAGAAGCCGGTGAACAACTGACAAGCAACATATTGCTCATCCCAGCTTTCTTCGTGGGAAGGTGTCTCAATCAATACGAGTCAGAATTTCCGAGCTGCGTCTGCTAATGGTCTATGTTGCATCTTTTTATGTTGGCTTCTTAGCATAGGCGTCTCTAGATAGGATCTGGCAGTCAGGAAGATGCTGGAAAATTCTCAATGTTCCAGCTGTGGTAGAAAGAACGCAAAACCATTATTGGAGGTAAATTTGAGAGATGGCTGAGACCATCTTCTACTGCTTATCCCCTCATTTTAAGCTGCAAACAGCTCTCTGTTCTCTGTGTCTCAGTCCAGATTTTACTTCTCCTGAGAAATTTCTAGTGATCCCCCCTTCTTCCCCATGCCACCCACAGTTAAGTAAGGTTCCCTTTCCCGGCTCTCATGGTACCATCTGTTTTTCTATCATAGTGCTTCTTATATCCTATTTAAATTAACTTAGCAATTTAATTTAAATTGACTAGATTGTCAGCTCTCCAAGGAGCAAGATCCTGTCTTACTCATTGTCGTATCCCACCTGGCAAATAGTGGCTTCTTAAGACAGAGACCTCTCTTGAATGATATTTGTGGGCTCTGTGATCCGGAAAGCCAGGGACAGCTCCCACTCTTGCCTTTGGGTTGCAGAAGGTCCATTGAGTCACGCTGACCAAATTCGCCTGCATGCTTAGACCTAAATAGAGCACATTCTTAAATGGAACAGGAGCACTTGGAGACGGCGGTCGGTGAGGATTGACTCTTTGCTGCCTCCAGTCTATCACCCTCATGCAGAGAAGATCAGGGCCAGGATGCATATTTATGATCTCTGGATGAATGTGCCTTCCCTACCTGCCCATGGGGAGCTCTCCCGCGAGTCTCCCTTCCGCCAGACACACTTCTCTGCTCTGACAGAGGAGGCTGAGTGGGCAAATTGCTATGCTGATGAACCGCTCAGCTACCTGAGCAAATGTTCCAGAGAGACCTCCAGGGGCATGCCACAGAGTAGAAAGAAGAATTCCTCCACAGGTGAGCCTTTCAGGCCTCAGCCTGTGGAGCCTGGTGGGGTAGGGAAGGAGAAAAGATGACTTTCTCACTACTCTGTTTCTGGCAGCCTGAGCTCCTGTCCTTGGGCTGGTGAGAAGCCTCCCTGCATTTTCCACTCCTCCCAGAAAGTTATTCAAATTGAGACCCAGAGGTCTGGGTGTCACTATGCTCATTGAAAGAAGGAAACCAAGAAGCTGAACCGAAAGCACTTAGAGGAAGGGTGCATTACCTTAAAATATGCAGATGGAAAACTGACATGATTGTCAATGTCACAAGTCACCTTTCTGAGTAAACATTTACCTCTGGGCAAATGCAGGGATGTGTTTCTTTCCGTTTACAAATGACTGGGTATGCAAATGCAGGGGGTGAGAGTTGTGCCCCAGAATGTGGAGTTGTCTTCTTTCATCTATCCATAATGAGGAACACGCAGGAATCTGTCAAAAAAGGCATCATGGGCTTGATTTGCACCTTCTGAATAAAGGGGATTTCAGTGTTAAATCTGCCAGCTGGTTTTGTGCCTAAGTATTACATCAGTCTCTTGTATGATCTTGCATCCTGTGTAAAATGCAATATTTTGGCCTAATGGGCAGGATTAGCAAGAGCTGGGAAGCCATAAATGAAAGTTTCTTGTTTCTAGAGAGCAAGTTAGAGCTTTTATATTATCTGCCGCAGAGCTCGGTGAATTTAAATGTATCTCTTGGGCTTTGGTAATATTCGTGTTAATGTCAAAATTGATCCCATTGTTATTGAGATGTGTGGTTTTTTTTTTTTTCCAGGCCAAAGATGCACAGTGCCTGTTGCCAGGGCTGATGAATATCTGCACGGGCCCGTTCTTTCCGATCTTTTCCCAGAACTGAGAGAGGTTATCGTCATCTTAGCGTAGCTTGTGCCTATGCTCTGTCTGTAGGTCTGCATTTTTCTGCAAATCACTCATAAATTTAAAAGTGATCCATCAAGGACCTACTGTGTGTCAGGCACTTTTCTTAATTCTGGGGTGGAAGCAAACACAGTTGCAACAGTGAACAGCAAGATCTGGGTTCTTCTCTCATAAAATTCCTACCTAGATGCAGAGAGGAACAGTGAAATAAATAAACAGGCAGGAAAATTTTCATTGTACATTTACATAAGTGCCAAGCCGGCAAAGAGTAGGAAAAGATGAGAGATTTGGAATTATGGTAAAGGGAACCTCAAGATCGGCTCGTGATGAGGTGGTATTTAAGCTGAGATAAGAGGCCAAGCCAGGCTTGAAAATAATGGGAGAAAGAGCTTTCCCAGCGAAGAGATTAATATGTGCAAAGAATCTAAACTGGGGAAGAGTTTGACATGCTTCAAGAATTAAATGGAGGTGAGCATGTCTAGTGCAAAACAAGGGGATAGAGTGGGATGAGATGGAATTAAATAGCTTCCACAGAGAACAGATCATACAGGGCCGTGTAGCTGCGCTAAAGAGTTGATTATTTTATTTTAAGTGCAGTTACAAGCCATGGAAGAATGGTGTTTCTCTAAACAGTAGATTTTCACACCATTAAGACAACTCATCAAAAAAGTGAGAAATAATAAATGTCGGCAAGATGGAGAAATTGAAACCTTTGTGCCTAGCTGGTGGTAATGTATAACGGTTCTGTTTCCACAGAAAGCAGTACGAGAATTCCTCAAAAACTTACCTAGAGGTCCCATATCATCCGATTCCACTTCTGGGTGTGCACCATAATAATTGAAAGCAGAGGCTTAGGTATTTGCACACCTAGGTTCATAGCAGCTTTCTTCCCAAATGTTGAATGAAGGGAAAAAACCAATGTCTGTCGATGGCTGCTTCCTCAAATAAAAGTGGCTTATACATACAGGGGATGTCGCTCAGTCTGTAAAGGCAGAAAATTCTGTCACAGGCTGGCACATGGATAAGCCTTGACAATATTAAGCTAAGTGAAATATTATGTGATTCTCTTCATCTGAGGTGCCCACAGCAGGCAAATTCATTGAGACAGAAAATGGGATGGTGTTTGCCAAGAACTGGAGAGAAGCGTATAAGGGAGGTTAGTGTTTCGTGGTATGGCGTTCTTGTTTCACAAGATGAAAAAGTTCTGGAGTTGGAAGGTGAGGATGTCGCAGAGGGACATGAATGTCCCTAAAGCTGCTGAACTGTACACCTTTCTAGAAGGCATTAGAACGGTAGATTTTATATCGTTGTATTTCAACACAATGGTGAGATTTTAAACCACTCTAGAAAGGAGACAAAGAACAACATGAAAGAGAGATCAGCTGCTGCTTCCATCCCTTAGAGAACATGTTTTAGAGGGAAAAGCTATGGGACTTGTTTGTGGATAACACTGCTCCTCTTTGGAGTTGTTACCCTGATGCACTTGAAGCCAGGAGACCACTCTTGTAGGGGTAAAGACTGGCAAAATCCCTTTCCCTGGCAGATGTGTTTGAGCTTGACGTCGTGGTACATGACAAGGAGAGCTTTATTTTTAAACTCTTGAGTAGTCTTGGATGGAGTTTGGGAGCTACTGCTGCTGACATGTGAATATTTGCCACACTGTCATACAGCAGTCATATGCTCAGTGTGAACGCGCTTGTCTTGTGATTCGCAGTGATAACTAGCATGTGGCTAGCGCTGTTCATTCTCTTCCTCATTAGTAATGCACGTCTTCCATTAGCATATGCAAGTAAGTGCTCCCTCTCCCCTGTGCGGTGTTGACATTCATTGTAATGATTTATTATCCAAGCTAAATAACCCTCAATATGAAACAACAAACACGCCTGTGTTTGTGTTTTCCATTCGTTTTGTTTTCTTTCTTGCTTCCGCATAAGTAGATAGTTCTTTATGTGATAATTACGTGGTACACGAATAAGCGATGGGAAAGCCCATTTGGAAGGTTCCTAGGTTGGTAAGGTTTATTTTTAAAAATTGAAAATCTACCGAGTTTTAGCGACATCCCACATTAGGAGTCTTGGAATTTTAAAAATAATGGTAGATTATTATGAAAATATTTGTTATGAACAAACACTGCATATAAGACTTAATGATCCATGAAAGGGCTACATCTGGGCTTCCTGCAGAGCCTCCAAAGTCCCCAACCCTTATTTTATGTATTTGTGATATTCTCACAATGATCTGATTCATCAGGAGTGCTATAGTTAGGAAGTGGTAGAGAATAGAGGCTGGGATCCAGAGCTACAAGAGTTTGCATCCTAGCAAAGCCACTGGCTGTGTCACTATAGATGACTTATGTGGCTCCCTGGTCCCCAGTATCCTGTAAAATGGGGACAGTAGTCAAAGCTGTGTCATGAGGCTCTTGTGCTGATTTGGTGAGCAGGTAAATGTGAAGCTCTTGCCAAGAGTCATTTTAGAGTGACTGCTCGTCACACATTTGTTCTTATTGTCACTGAACTGCAAATAATATTCCTACAAGATAGACATTATATATATATGAAAATATAGAAGGACATAACACAAAAGGACAAAGACAGAAATAGAGTTCATTCTGCGTATGAATATATGGATAAGGGCTTGAGAATATGTTGTCCTTGTCTAATCTAACAAAGATCAGGAATCTTGGTCCATAGCCAGTGTGATATTATTCCAAAGGCACACCCTCGCTCATTCCACTCATTCTACTTCTTAGTGAACTTATGTTGCCCATTTTAGTCACTGGGACCTTCCTTAACATCATTTTGGTCATTGGTGTGTTTTCATTGACTAATGATAATTTCCGTAACTTAGCATCCCTGCTAACCATTTGCATTATATTTCATCCAGTTAAAGTTACCTTACTTGGCTTGCTGTGGTAGTTTTGTTTTCTCAAGAATAAGAAGCACTGTTTTTTTTGTTTTTTTTTTTTGTCAAGTTACCTCTTAAAAACCTAAACAGGTTATTCCTGCTACAGGCGTTTCCCCCATAGAAAATTGTTATTGATGTTTTGTGTCATATTCCATTCAAAGGTAAAAGGCTGCTTCCACTTGCCATTTTTCTAGTGATTTTTTTTTCTATACTGTGTCTGCAAGTCAACACTCTTGGGCTCAATTAAAATATGTATTTAGCCACTGGATTTGCAGAGAGGTGATCAAACTTGAATACTAATACCTGAGCTATTGCCTATGAATACAAGGAGGATGCCCATTGAGGATGGTTTTGAAGACAATAGCCAGTAAACCCAAGATGCCTGCAGGGGTGATTATAGCTCAGTATAGGTCTTCAGCTGGAATTTGCTGGATTGTGTTTTATTATTATTTTTTTTAAGCAAACACAGAGTGTTGCTCATTAGAGTCACAATTTAATTGCAATCATGTCTACAAGGAAAATTCAAAGCCATCAAAACCATGCCTTTTCCTGCCTTCCCACTGCCTGGTGATCCCATAGGCTAGAGATGAATTTCCTAATCTCTGTTCCAAGGACCTAAAGCACTGAATCGTGATAACAACTAACACTTGTTGAGTCCTTATTAGGTGGTGAAATTTCCGCCAGTGACTAGGGAAAGAATTACAACCAAAGGTGTGGGCACAGCCCCAGCCTCCATCTAGGGATTGGGGCTAGGATATTGTCATAGGAGTCAGTTGGGAAAAACACTGAAGGTTTAGTGACTAGGAATGAGCTTTTCAAGGAAGGGAAGCAAGGTAGGTATGGCTCTGTGGCCGGTGGGAATATGGCCGGAGGAGGAGCTGAGAGATCAGGATAGTAGGAGCCAGGGAAACCTAGGTCCCAGGTGAAGCTGGAGAAGTGATAAGTATGAGCAAAAATAACAAACACAGTTCCAGCACCATTCTGAAAACACAAATCACCAGGACAGAAGCAGATCTCAAACAGATCAGCAAGCTTTTTTTTTTATTCCACAGTGGAGTCAGTCAATTAATAATGGCCCCCAGTTACAAAAAGAGTCTGAGTTGTATAGTTTACTAGGAGGGTGAATTAATCATTGGACACTGAGGCAGAGTATGTCGGTTTCAGCAATCAGGAAAAAAGTTGTAGAAAGTCCAAAACTCACTGTCACTATGAAAATCTCAGAATTCTTTATTCGCTGCTTACCCAGAGCTTCACCATTTGCTTTTCTCTTTCCAGGACTTATTGGCAATGGGAAAGGGTAAAAATCTAGGGCCCAGCATTTTAGTATCCATCTCTTCCATACAGGGCCCATTACTGTTGGGAAGAGATGAATATTTGCTTTTGGTGGGGATGCAGGTGATGAGCCTGAGAAGAGAGGAAAGTTTGCTTTCTTTCCCTTGGGGCCCAGTGTTACCTCGAGGATTTACTGGGAGAGGATTAATAGTGCCTTCTTCCTCCTTCTTCCTCTGAGTTAGATAGTTTTGCGGGGTTGTCATTCCCCTGTCCTGGAGGTTGTCATTTTCCATATCCTTCAATAAGAGCCAGCCCACTTAGGCCATGCTACGTCTTGTCATCTTCTACTAACCCTACCACAACTCTAGGTACTATTGTAATATCTTCCCAATGTTTCAGTCAACACGAGCTTAAAGTGGTAAAGTGATATCATCCTTCACCTAGAAATGGCAGATGTGGAATTTAAACCAGAACTTGAGCTTGTAAGCACCATCATGCGCTCCCTCGCTAAGATGCATCGCCAACATTTGTGTCCGGTTCCCATGGGGTCTTTCTATAGCATCTGTTCCATAAATCGGCCTTTAGTTAGCTTTGCATCAAAAAGAAACCAAGCCAAATTCTGCCATACTGAATAGGGACACAGGTGAACTTGTACACAAGTTCTTAACAGCTATGATCCTCTTTGCCCAACTCCTAGATCACTAAGTCCCAGCGGGAGGTTTACAAATTAAAATTTGAGTGCTTCTGGTCCCACTGGGCAGCACATGGCTGACAGAGGAGAGCACACCTTTCTTAGCAGGTGCTCCATTGTAAAGCCCCAAAACTGACTTTAAAGAGAGCAAAATAGTATTCTACTCAGAAATAGTTGCAGTGTATTGAAGGAAGAAAAATAATGCTATGAATTTCAATACAAACAGTAGAAAAGAGGAGAGGAAGGAAAACATCACTACTTTGTAAGCCCGCTTCAGTCACCTGTCTGTCTGTCTGTCTGTCTGTCTCTGTCTCTCAACTTTTGCTTTGAAGCTAATCACTTGATAGATTAGCCTGACACGAAAGAAAATGCCCTCTTTTATCTGTGAAAGCTTGGTAATTGGTGCAGAAAGATACTTAGTGACTCATAATATTCATATAATCAGATTAGTTTGAATCCTACCTCAGCGGAGGACGTTGGAGTAATCCAATTCGCGCCTGTTTACCTTTGTGCACTTTTTTCTTCCAACATTTTATCCTCGCTGTTGGCTTCCAGGGGCATTATCCACAAAGCTACCCTGGTATCTTGGAGAACAAGTCAAGTACCAGGGCAAAAAGAAAAGGAGTAGAATTAAATGTCTGAAGAGGCATGGGGTTTAGTTTGGTTGGTTGGTTGGTTTTACTTTCTGATTTGCTGATTTGCTTGGTAATAGTTAAATCAAGCCTGCGTTTTTCAACCTATGTTACTAAAGTGGGATCGGGCAGTTAACATCTCAATTATAGACAACTGTCTTGTGACCAATCCTCTCTGAGCTTTGAGCATATGGTTGTGTCTGATGGCTTCGCTGATTTCACCAGGGAGAATTTTATAAGATCTCTATTTGAGGGCCACTACCCAGATGAGTGATACACTGCTGGAATTAATTATTGCTTGCCAAGTTTTGAGGATTGATTTATTCTCAACCCAGAGCCAAAAAACTCATCTTAATGCTGAAATGTTTTTGATTAACTGGGTCTAGGTCCCCTTCCCAGGCCTTCTAACCCAGTGCCATTTGTACTTTCCTATTAATGGTGGACTACATATTTGAGCACCTTGGTGTGAAATTTGCTCTCTAATTATACAAACGTGATGGCGCCATACATTCCCTGAGACTAATAATTAAGGATGATCTTCCCCTGCAACTCCAGGCTTCCTCCTTTCTGGGAAGGCTTCCTTTCTTCCTGAAATGAAAGTGGCATTTCAGCCATCTGGCATAGGCTTCTGTCAATTAAGGAATCCAATCATATTTTACCCACGTTATTCTGCAGGAATAATGAGCTTGGTCTTCATAAATAAGCGTGTGCTCCCTGGAATCGAGGAGTGCCCTCCAGTATTTCTGAACTTCCCTAAGATGAATAACCCTTGAGCTAATAACACATCAAAAAAAATCCTAATAATTGCTGAAATCTAATGGAGGAAAGTGGCAGAGATTACAGGGTAATAGCTGCTGGTCCAGTCTTGGAAATCTACCCCAAAGCATATCAGTCATGTAAGCTTTTTTCCTGACCAATGTCTCACTGTCAGGACATCTCACTTATGGCTTGATTAACTTTTTCTAAGGCAGGATGGCTCTCTGTTCATTTTGGAAGTTATCCCAGCAGGCGTCCTCCCAGGTTTCTCTGGGGAAAGGGTATAGGCCATGCCTCTCATTTTGTGTTAGGTTTTTGAAGTCTGACGTTTTTCAATTACCTACTAGGCTTGGTATTTTCTTTGAATAAAACACTTACCAAGTATCAGACCCACTTTTCTGCAGTTCCTAATACAAAAAAAAAGTGTCCTACTAAGAGTCTGCTTCCTGGAGATCACCACCGTGCCAAATTTAAGCAAAAAAAAAAAAAAAAAAAAAAGAAAAGAAAAAAAGAAAAAGGGTGGCCAGGTTTGCATGTGACATAGAATCAGTATCCTACACCAGAAGAACAAATGAAATTATTCTCCGTTGTCTGTATATTTAACCTCTTTGAAACTACTGACAGGTCTTTTATTTTGTAGTCTATTTTACAGGGAAGAAAACTTCCTAAATATGATTTAATTCTTTTCTTCCCTCCAGAGAAATAGGATTTAAAACTTTGTGCTTGTACCCTCCAGAAATGGCTCAGCCAGAGTCAAAATATCACAGCAGTGAAAAAAAAAAAAAAGGATGCTATATTGTTTCAGAGTCAAGATCTGTCTCTTGTGATAAAGAGATTTAAATTCTCACTATTCACTGGTCGAGAGCCAATCTCAGCCATGGAATTTATTGAAATGATAGAATGCTTTCAAGTTAGCATTTTTGTGTGTGTGCTCTATGGTTGGAAATTCTGTTGGAGAAATATGGTTAGACTATTTTGACAATTTTTAACCTGCTTAAATTGGATTTTTTAAAGTGCACAAATTGATGTTCTGCCTACTTGGAGAATGTTTTAAAGATACCAAGACTTCAAAGAAAAACAGTGAAGAGTAAATCAGATGCAAACATCCCTGTATCCATCCTAGCAAAATTAGTTTAGGATTTCCTTGGGCAATGCTAAATTAGAGTGAGGCTGAGGCATCAGGGCAAGTACCACTGGTAATCATCTTTTTTTTTTCTTTTTTTTTATGGGGGGTGGGGTGGGACTGGTGGGTGAGAAAAAGAAAGATATTTTAATATCTTGTAGTAATCATTCAGTGACTTCAACTTCATAGATATCTTCTAAGGATGCAATTGAGAATTCCTGGTATCCCTGCTACTGTCATGGAAAATTGTGTCCATTTCTGGTCCCTTGGAACTTGGAGTGTCAGGTGGTCTTTCTTGCCCTTGCTGTTCTTCCTATTTGGTCATCAGATATCTTTCTGTATCTTACTGCAGGGTAAATTAGGTCTCAAAAACAGCAACGTGTATTAGACACGATATCAGCTCCAGAAGCCGAAAGCATTTTTTTTTAAATGAAGCCAGAGAGATGGAGTGATCTGCTTGATAATAAAGCTTAGCTTTAATGCCAGCTCCATGCTGTTACAGCATATTACTAAACAGCAAGAAATGTGGCACAGATGTTGTGGCGGCCATATTTTACACCATCCAAAAGGTCATGTCGCTTGTTATTACATTCAGAATCAATATTAAGTGAGCGTTCCAAATTTCAGCTGTCAGTTGAATTTATTGCTGCACACCAAAGCTGAAGGGTTCTCGACTGTGATTCAAGCAAGCTAACAAATTAACTAATATAAGGGCATGCCTAGAAGAAGCAGGTGACCCACATGCCAACAGCAAAAGCTGGGCTCTTACATAGCTGCAAGAAAGGGCTGCTCCAGCTGCCAATCAGAAACAATTGCCATCTCAATAATGGATGGAAGGAAGGAAGGGAGGAGGAAAGGAAGGGATAGAGGAAGGGAGGGAGGAGAGCCTCAAGTGGATGAGTTACCCCGAGGACAGCTTCCTTAGATAAAGCGTGCTACATACACCTCTGTCTGATAGTGCTCAGGGTCATAGTTAGCACACCTTGGAGATTGCTTACGTTGCCTTATTTGTACCGGGGTCACCTAAATTTTTCCATATTCTTCTTGAGTCCTACACGTGAAGATACCCAACCAGATGCTAACTGGGCTCTCTTGGTCATCTCCGCATTTATCATCTCAACAACTACATTAGGGGGAGTCTTATAGTCAGCTCTAGAAGAGGTACAAAATATCTGATGGATGGACACTCATTTCATTCACGTGTACATTGCTTCCACCCTTTTCCGGTGGCCTCATGTGGTTTCATAAGTGGAATTTGGGAATCTCAAGTTCACGAGAAGAAAACTGAAGGTTATATCAAATTGTCAGATGAAAAGGGGCACACAGAGTCTCAGATACGCCATTCCAGTGTACTGTGCCCAGAATAGCTGGTGGGAGAAATGTGGAGCATTGTTGGCAAATGTCAGCAAGCCTATGAATATATATACCCCTGATTTTCTCCAAGATTATAATTTTTTTTTTGGTACCGGGGATTAAACTCAAAGGTACTCAACCACTGAGCCATATCCCCAGCCCTATTTTGTATTTTATTTAGAGACAGGGTCTCACTGAGTTGCTTAGCACTATGCAGTTGCTGAGGCTGTCTTTGAACTTACTATTCTCCTGTCTCAGGCTCCCAAGCCACTGGGATTACAGGCATGTGCCACCATGCCCAGCTCCAAGATTATTTTTAAGATATATCTTTAAAACTGTGTATCTGTGATGCATTGCAATGTATCTGTTAAAGAATGACCACACATAGTGAGTGGTCCAGGGCTGTGCAGAGGGGTCTTCAGATATGAGATCACAAGTAAAGAGCTATGTGATCCTCTAGTGGACCAAATTTCTCTCCTGAATATTTCCAACCATAGTTGGGAAAGTCTCCAGGGATTTTGAGCAGATTAGTAAATCACCAAACGGCTGGTAGCACAGGATTAGGTTTCTCTGGGGTGTTCCCAAGGTTCCTGACAAAAGTAGTGGCCTGCCTCTCTTAAAAATGCCGGTTGTGATTTTTAATTGACTTTACTGAGAGTGTTGAAGGAAAAAAAATTGGTAATTCTAGTAAATAAGTACTTCAGTCAAGGACTATTCATTATTCAAGATTCAATAAACATTTTTTTGAGTACCTACTCCGGGCACGTCCTATGTTCTGTGCTCAGGGATAAAAGATAAACAAATGCAGTCCCCATTCTCAGGGACTGGGGGAGAAGCAGACATAGCCGCAAAGCAGTATGACAGTATGTAGTTTGAAATTCTGCTACCTTAGACACAGCAGGTTTATTTCTAGGAATTTATCCAAAGAAACACTACACAAAATTATGTTTAAATGGTATTAATTGTATCGTGGTGACTGACAGCTAAGTAGGTACTCAGTGACTATTTATTGAATAAATAAATATTATTATGAATATTTACAAGAGCATAAAATGGGGAATTCTACATGTGCAACACAGAGGATTGGTTCAGTATGACATTTACAAATTAAAACATTTTGGAGCAATAATATTTTGTAAAAAATACTTATGACATAGGGAAGATTTCCTAAATATAATGCTAAGTGAACGCAGCTTACAAGGCCGTGTACGTGATATGACTTTCATTGTGTGGAAAGAAAGAAAATCCACATATACACAGAAGAGAAGCATTCTTATCCTACATGACTAAATGAAGTGATTGACAGCTCAACTGAAAAATTAAAGCAAAGAGTCATAAAAATCAAACCATATGTGTCCAAATACTCTGTTTTAACATAAATGTAAAAAAATTTTGTTTTTTCCCTCATTAATCTTAAACTTCAGTGGTCTTAAGGGGCATGGCTAACCCTTTTCTAATATGGAGATTGTTTTTTTTCCTTTCCTAAACCTTTCATATTAGGCAACATTTTGTTTCTGATCTATAAAATAAAGCAAGAAATGAAAAGGCTTACAAAGAAGTCTGAATCCTGAATCGTTCTAGATGTTTACATGTTCCTCATCAATTTTCCGAGTTGTATCCATACCTAATTTGACAGCATTGTTCATAGCAATTTGCACTCATTGAATTTTTTTCTAAGCACTGAACTTAAGAAAGCACTTTGTTTTTATACTACTTTATTGGTTCATGCTATATTTAACTGAATTGTGAAATTAGATTAAAGCACAACTGGCATAAATAGATTTGAGAAGAAACACAATTTCCAGAGGTGGGAAGGGGAAGATTATTAAATAGTAGCCTCTGAGCTGCGTGGTTTGGATATGTTCATGTGTTTTCAGCCAGTGCAAGCTAATCTGACAAGTCAGTCAAATAAAAGTTGATTATGGGAGCTTTGGTATGAATATTAGCAGAGAAAGAGAAAAGAGCGACTGAAAAATAGTCCAGAGTGGTATTACTGCTTATCTTATATTATGATGGATTTGCTTTCAATAATAAACTCATTGTGAAGAGTTTACTGTTTAAATACTTCATTGTAAAGTTCAAATAGTAAACGTCTTTACAATGAATAAGTGCACTTTTATAAGCAAATTATTCGTTTAATTAATTTTTTATATTAAACAATGCAGCATGCCAAGCACTGTGCTGTCAGAACAGTGTTTGAGAGGTGACATGACAAATGGTCTTGGTGGCCTTTTTGCATTTGGCCTTCCTCACTTTGAATCTCTTCGAAATTTCCTAAATATAATGCTAAGTGAACGCAGCTTACAAGGCTGTGTACGTGATATGACTTTTATTCTGTGACTTTGGGAAAGTTCACTTGGATTCCTCTCTAGTACCCCAATTCAAGTAACTACAAAATAGTGATAGTAGTCATAGAAACTGACAGCCAGGGTGGTTGTGAAAAACAAAGAAAGTTATAGGGAGATCTCAGAAGAGTGCCTGATCTGTTAAGTGCTTGTACATTGCTGGTCTTCTTTGCTATTATTTTTCTGAAGTCTTCAAGAGGCTTAACTTCTAAATTGTGAGCCAAAGCTTAGTTCTGTGAATCATCCTTGGGGGGCGGGGGGGGATGTAAAGAAGTCAAGAACTGAGAGAGGGTGTATGTGTGTGTTTGATGCTGAGGATCAGTACTGACAGACTATGGCCCATCAGCCAGACTGGACCCATTGCTTATTTTATAAATAAAGTTTTATTGACACATGGCCACGCCCTTCATTTATCTACTGGTTGTGGCTGCCACCATGCTGCTGTGGCAGATGAGGAGTTGCAGCAGAGACCACATGGGTGGCTGAAATACATACTACTTAGTCTTTCATAGAAAAATGTGCTCACATCTTCTGCGAGGGATCCGTTAAGATAGTAGCTTTGTAGGCTGGAGTAGAAAGAGGTGTGGTGTGCCAGAATGAAGATCTGAAAAGTTGTGAGGAAGCGGGTGCCCAGATATAAACCTACATCCTGTAGGCACGGATTTTACTGAAACCAACAAGAGCTGTTTATGTGAAGAAGTATTTAAAAAAAATAGTTTTCAGTAGGGTAAGAACTGGTATGATGCTCATTGTCAAGAACCACAAAGGTATTGTAGCTCTAGTGTGTTGGGCAACAGGGAGCCATTATGGGCTGTTGAGAGGGACAAATATACCCATAGCGTGGTTTAAAGGAGATTATCTGAGAGTGGTGTGTGCAGGGATTGTAGGTGAACCCATAACTGGAGTGTAAATAGGTACCTGTTACAGTAATCTGGTTGTGAGGAAATAAGGTCTCAGCAAGAGTGGTGGTGGGAGAGAATCGAAAATTAAGTTTCATATAGTTCTTTAATCCTGATAAGAACTATTTTCCACAGAAACTCACAAAGAAAACACTGTGGGTTTCTTCCTGGGAAACAAGCACAGTAGTATATATAGTCAACAGCAGAATTTATCAGCATTAGCAGAATAGCACAGTGGTTGCTACAATAGGAATTAAAATAATAACTCCAAAATGGGATAGTTAATCTGGGTTAAAAACCTAAAAGAGGCTCATGGTGCCTTTCTTTAAAAGTCATGTGTGCTGCAATACCTACGTGTGGGCTGAGCAAGCTTTAGTGTGGGGAACAACCTGGAACTGGCGTATTCCACAGGGATTCCTCCAGCAGCACTGTACGATCGTACCTTGCCAGCTATCACCGACTGATCTGACTTCCTCTCAACCTAGCCCTTGGCTAAGGGTGTAAGCAGCCTCTGTGCACGTCAGGCTGTCACCCAGAGCAGAGAGTTTCTTTAGACTCCTTTTTTGTGGTGCAGAGCATCATCATGGTAATGAGGTGGAAGGAACAAAGTTCCCTTCCTCAATGTAAAGTGAAAAGGAAAGCGTTCAGCCGACAACCCTTTAAACACCACACTGACTGGCAGGGGTAGTGCATTCTGCCTGCTAGCTGGAGCCATTTATATGCAGCATCTTCAAAGTCCTCTGTTAATTGCAAAAGCCTCCATTGACAGAAGGCCTTCAGCAACTTCCAACCAAGAAACAACCCAACAGCAGACATGATGTTAGAAGAAATAATTGCTGTCCTGCCAACCAAGAACTTCTGTCGAATTAATTTGAGGGTTTTGGTGGGGTCTGAATGGATGATACTCCCGTGGAATAGGTCACATATTGTGAGATCCCAAAATGCACTTTCATAGCGTCCAGCACTTTAATAGAGTGGGTAGGCACTTTTACTGTAGTCTCTTTTAAAAATAAATGAGGATATATTATTTACTCTTTATAGTATTAGGACTATTTGAAGTCATGGACACCTATACGCTTACAATAACATCAACATCTCAACCAGGAAAAAAAAAATTTTGAAAACTGAATTTGGGGAGATGTATTGGTCAAAGGCCCTCCTCTTCATGTTGGGGTCAGGCAACATACCAGAACAATGTGGCTTAAAGAGAAAGGCTTTCTGAAACATTTTATAAACCTGGGTATTTCAGTTATTGGGTCCAGATGCTGCTCACAAGTTCCATTCGTTTCCCAGCACAGTACTATATAGACATTTACTAGCGGGTGGAGCTGGGGCAGGGGAAGAGGCGAGGAGGGAAGAAGGAATCATGTTTATAATATGCCACTGAGACATCCTTCAGTGTTCCAAAAAGTTCAGGGTCAAGTTCCATTTGCTTCACTGTAAATGTCACATATTTTAAATTTATAGAGATTAGGAGAGGATTTCCCTAAGCCTAGGAGAGATACTGCTGGTGATACTCCAGGTGATTCTAGGTGTCTCACACGGGTGGCCTTAAGAAACATGGAATCACACAGGGGGAACACTTTCTCTTTCAGCTCCTTTAACCGGGTTGGAGTGAAAGCCTGGGGTTGATCCTAGCAAGTCTTACTTTATTTGCTGTGAACCCTCATCATTCATGGATTCCACATTTGCAAATTTGTCAATTCCATCAAATTTACTTTTAACACCAAAATCAAAACCTGAAGTAACTCTGTGGTCATTTATGGACACGCAGAGAACAGAAAAAAAAATTGAGTTGCCCAATGTACACATTCTCAGCTGAGACCAAACAGGATAGCAGCTGCCTTGCTGAATTAGCCTCGTGCTGTGTAAGTGTCCTTCCGTGATCTATGGAGTGCCACATTTTCCACACTTTTGTGCTTTCAGCGGGTGGTTTTGCTGTTTAGAAAGGCCCCTGAGTGTATTGCTTATGTGTTGTCTGGTGATCCTAAGCACACAGGCCTGGTGTACCACAGCGAGAGAACACCTGTGTTGGCTAAGGTTCGTTCAGCCTTGATTTAACAATGCCCTGGGCCCTGAGTCCAGTGTTAGTGAATCAGCAATCGATACATATTAAATAAGGAGTCTTTAGACAGAAACACTCATAAAGCAAAGGTATATATTGATCAACCAAAGAAATGTTGTGACCAGAGACTCATAGGAACCCATCTGGGTGCATCCCATAGGAATTGTGGCTCAGTATTCCTTAGTCCAGGACTTAGGCTCAGCCACTTTATATAACATAACCTCCAAGAAGTGACTATATTTATTGCAACTGGCTGGCAATAGCATTTTGGTAAGAACTTATAAAACACTTTATTTCCCTCATACTTACTTGTTTTTGATATTTTATATTTGCTTTCCCACTTACCTTCTACTTACAGAATAAATTATAAAAATATTTTTTGTGTAAAAAAACCCTTTTGTGTTACAAAGTGGAGATGCAAATTTGTCAAATGCACTCATTTAAATGATATAACTGAGTTAATCCAAACAGTAAATATTAAGTAGGTGTTAATACAGATACTGTGGTATCAAAGCCAAAATAATAATATGAAGCAGGTAGGCCAAAAATAAGTTTCTGAAACCCTGTTCATTCTTCTCCCGTCTCATTGCTTCCTAGCGTCTGATTCTACAGTCACGATCAAGGTTAACAGAGGTACTGTGACCTAGTTCACTGGGAATACAAAGAATACATTTAAGTGATCTAGTGATTGTATTAAATTCTAGCTATAGGACTTGAAGATCTTAGAATTTATGGAAATCATAGAAAAAGATTAGTTTTCTATATTGGTTCTAAGCTTTCTTAGAATTAACAGCAGGCTTCTAAATTACTGTTAGCAATACAGCTCATCAGACTTGGCCTTTAAAACAGGATTTGGCCCATGGCCCAAGCAAGCTGATTCTCTTTCCTCTGATAAAGATGCCCCACGTGCAGCCCAGGGAAGGCGGGGAGTGAGGATGCTCCCACCATACCTCAGGGTCCACCAAGATCTTGTCCAAGTTCAGGTCTGTGTCACAGGATCCTTCAGTCTGCTCTATTTTACATGCAAAAGGAGGTAGGATTTTGGCACTTAGAGCAAAAAGATGTAAAAACAAAAAAGTACAAGGGAACAGACAAACTGAAAAGAGAGCAATTAAAGAGACAAAAAGTCCCCTTAGCTGCCTGTTGGGTACTTTTTTGATCTTTCCACCAAGGAATTAGTAGCTTTTCATTTTCCCCACCTCAGCTTAAAATACTGCTCGCAGAAAGAAGTGAACGTATGGGAAGGCTGCTTTGGATTAAAAAGCAAATGTAGGTGAGTCAATCAAACAGCTGTCAGACTCTGTGAACCCTGGGCTGCTGGCCCAGCTCAGCGGCGAGTCTTATGCAGGACAGCAAGAGTCCCCAGGCCAGGAGTCCTGGTTCTCTTTCTCCTGCTTTCTCATGATCACACGCGTGCCTCCGCTTGGCTTGCGTGTTTTACAATCATTGGACCAACTTGCTGCTTCTGCCACTTAAAAATAAGGGAGTGGCTGCTTCATTTTCCCAGCCTGTGAAAGGACAATATTTTTGCATCTGAGCAAAATCTGTATTTCTGTTCTCATCGTGGAAGATGAAACTTTGATCGGCTCCCACTGAACACAGGACTTTTTTCTCTCTTTTGTTTTTGTGTTTTCCTCCAAGCCCCCAAAATGGTTGTATTCATCAGTGCGCGCCAGGGTCAGCCCACCCCAAGTCCAAGGAGAAGGGGCCACCAGTTAGTCTGGGGGATATTGCGAGAGGTAGGCTGAGGGCAGTATCGGGCAGGAAGGGCCGTGTTGGTGGAGGACCAGTGAATGTCGCGGGGCAGACCCTCGCGGCACCGGCAGCAGATTCCAACGCTGGGAAGCAGAGTACGACATTTCAGAGAAAAGGCTTCTGAACCCCGGTTTAACAAGCCCTCCACGGCTGCAGTGCCAATCCCCAGGAAACTCGTTAAAGCAGTTAGATGCCACGGCTGCATGCACTTAAGACAGAGAAATAGCAACCACTCTTCAGCCTTATAGGTGCCAAGGCAGCTCCCCCACTCATTAGCCCAACCTCTTGCTTTGTATTGACCCTATGGAGATGCTTCTAGCCTTGGGGGACCTGCTGGAGGCATGATTCGGAGTCACTGTTGTGATTCTTATATTACAGGACTGGCAACCCATATCTGAAGGGGTCCTTGGCCTACCCAAAATTCACTTGGTCGATTCAGCCAGGCAATTATCAAATTTTAGGGTTTGGTATGCCCCAAATACTAACCCTACATATCATGTGTATGTTTGTGCCTAAGAGGGAGATTGGGGGATTCTAGAAGTAACTGAGTCAACCAGGAGGCAAAGCCAATGGCCCTTGTAATCATAACCCCATGGGAGGTTTTTGTGACTACATTTGGGGTTAATTCAATCAAGAACAGTGGGCAGGGATTCAGCATTATTGTAATTTGCAGCAGTAGTTGTAATCATGGGCATCAGGGTCATTGTCTAATTCAAATTTTGACTCTACACCAGAGGTTCTAGACTTTGGACAAACTGCTTAACCTTACTTTCCATGGCTGTAAAGTGGGGGAAAAAAAATAGTGATGATCTGAAGGTTTTTTTTTTTTTTTTTTTTTTTTTGGTAAGATATAGTAAGTAGAATAATGTGTGTGACTCTGGTTTTTCAGAGCCTGGCTCATAGCAGGGTACCATCAAAGCTTGTGGCTTCCTCTGCTCCCTCTCCTCTTCTTCTTCTCTCCTTATGGTTTGATCATTTGAAGCAGGAATGATGTTGTTATGGAAATCATCCTCCCTTCCTTCTTTGGGGAAGTCATACACTGAAATACCGGGAAGCTGGAACAGGATCACACACCAAAACGTTAGCCAAAGGAGAGCAGGGTTCCTGCTCCCCAGAAGTGTACACTCCTCCCGGTCGGTCTCATGTTCACCTGCTTTTAACCTTTTTCAGTGTATGGAGTTATGTGACTTTGAGGTGCCAAAGATATATAAAACCATGTTTTCCTCTCAGCCAGCCTATGAATATGAGCTTTCACGCATTTGCATTTCTCATTGTAATTCTTTTGTTCCAAAAAGGGGTGAAAAGAAGGTTAAAAGGGATGTCATCCATTGGAAAGAAATATCAAAATGTGTACCGGTATCTCTTCGGAGCATCACACAAAATTGAGAATTTGTGTTATTTGGGTTTCAATTCAAGGTAGAAAATCTAAAATACTAGCAACAAATGATTTGTGACTCCTACTCAATTTATTCAACTCCAAACTATTTCAATAAATCTGGGAATTCATCTATATCCTGTGAAATTAAGGATTTTTTCATTTTGAAGGAAATAGTGCCAAATTGATAAAGTCTTTTGAATTATTCTCTCTAAATATACTTAATCTTCATTAATGCAGCCCTGTGTGGTATTTTGAGCCAATCTGCAGTAACAGGAAAATTTTTCACATATTTAATTCTTAAAATAGACAGAATTTCTTTTTTTCTCTAGTTCTTAGTCTGCCAAGGCATGTATGTGGAGAGATTTCCTGTACATACAGTTTTCCCCTCCTGGTCTCCTGCCCTGCCACCCTCACAGCTAGATAACACATGATTCGATTTAATGCAGTCACTGGATTTTCTTTATTTCACCTCTTATTCCTCAGAGTCACAAGAGGATAAATCAACTAGCCGTTAACATGCACTTCATCTGGTGAAATTGTTTTAGGGGAGTTTCTTCCTCCCCTTCTCCCCCCTCTTTTCCTTGCTGATGCAGCTAATGAAACGATATGCGTTTCAATTCCAAGACTCCCTGGATTCAGACTTAGAGAGTAGCTAACACACAATTGATTTCCAGCCCTGCAGGAAAAAGGGGAAATAGTAGAGAAGTCAGATGGATTGATCGCTGAGATACAGACCCTGTGGGATGCTTCAATATCATCCATGTCTTGAATGTATGCACAATCCCCTCATCGATAGAAAAACCCCCAGGATGGTAACTTTATAGAGTTCAGAAAGCAGTTTAAGTAGGCAGGTGTGCTAACCCATGGTTCGTCCCTCTTCAGGTCTGCCTGGCCGTAATAAACTGACATATGTACAAATATGAACATTGGAAATAGGCAAGTCAGAGGTCCTAGACATACGGCATATGGTTCTGGAGCTCCCTGAGACAGCATTGATTAAGGGATTGCCAACTCAAGTGTTTATAAGTACCCAGCAGAGGATGTAGGACAGTAAATGCTAAGTTACTTCCACCCTTACCTCACCGTAACACCTGCCTGCTCACTTCATCTGACAAAGTGGACTATAGATTGTGGGGAGAAGTTGCCAAATTCATCAGTCCATTCCTGGGTCAGCTTGGTCCTACAGCCTTCCATTTGTGGACCCTGCATTAATCCCATTCCTCCTTTACAAAAGAGGAAACTCAGAACATGAGAGGGAAAACCCCCAACACTATGTGGCACACCCAGAATTTTTCACGACTTTTCATTTTTTTTGTCCCTGGTGCCCTTACCACATACCAGGTTTCAAGTTTAACTTGTAGCTCCAATAAACCAGCTTCTAATGCCTCTGGTTCCAAGTGTGTGTGTGGAATGCCACTGCTCACAGAATAAGACAGGACCCTCTCTCTCGCCAATGACAGTGCCTGAGCTCCAACCAGTTTTGGCAAACATTGAAGGGGATTGGTTGCCTCACAGAAAAGGGACCGGGGGAAATTCTAGCTAACACAGTGGCTGGATCTGGATCTTGTATGTTCCCAACAAAACACATTTCTTCCATCTCCTGGCTTTGTTTTCTGTTATGGCCTTGTTCTCAGAAAGATGCCCTGTAATAAAAAGGTATGCTCCAGTGCCTAGGTTTGAGGACCCCCCTGCTAATAACCCATCCAGGCAATAGTAGAACATGGGAAGAGACTGATTCCTGTGGAAGAGACTGATCAGCATGGAGGTGGAGTCTCCCTGCAGAGCCACCCACATGGGAAAAAAAATCGAGACACTATTGGAAAGAGGGGGAGGAAACAATGTAAGCAAGAACAATGTATAATAAGCATGCTTCCTCTTCCTACTTCATCCAGGGCCTTTCTCTTCTACCCAGAAGCATGGCATATGGGACTCAGGCTGTTGGAGTTTGTAAGGCCATGTCTCACAGCCCCCTGAGGCTATCAGAAGACACACATTAAGGATCCATAGTGTCCAGGGGGTAAAAAGTGAAATGTTATTGTTCTCCACTCTCTCCTTTACATATCTTAATGAGCACTTACTAAATACCGATTATTAAGCATTTGCTAATCGTTAGGCACTTGCTAAAGACCAAGCTGTTTGCTAAAATATAACAATGTGGGTTGCTTTATTTTATCCACACCACAGTCTGACAAGCACAATCAGTCATCTTCATGGGACAGAGCAGGAGCATCTGCAGTTCAAGGTTCTAAAAGTGTTCCAGGAAGCCTTCAGATTCCATGTAAGGAGAGGGGGACTGGGAGGACAAAGAGGTACATCACTAGGCCAAGCCCTGTCTCAAGCACTTCTTTTGTCAGTCTTAACATTTTTCAGTTTTGCATACTAATTTTTTAAAAAGGCATTGGTGCTTAACTTTTTTTTTTTGAAAACCACTTAGCAAGTAATTAAGTGATTTCATTGCTCATTCAATTGCAAATGACAGACTCCAACTTAACCATTACAAAAAAAAATAAAAAAGGAAAGATATTGACTAAGATGATGGAAGGGTCCTACTGAATCCATAGCTTCCTATCTTTGACTTCCTTCTGCCCAAAGTTGTTCTAAACAAGTGACTCCATTTGGAAGCAAGATGGATATCTACCATGCCTTGTCTTCTCTTAGAGCCTTCTTCTCCCACCAGGCATCTCCAGACAGTTATTCTCTTTCAGCAATCTTACCATAGTTCCAAAAACTCTCCTGTCATGGAGTCACCTTGCCTGTTTGACCTAGCCTCTGCATAGCACAACTCTCCCTGACATCTTTGGCCAGAGGGATATCATGCCTTATTTGTCCATGTTGAAAACAGGTGCTCACCTGTGCCCCTGGGCATGGAGCCCTCCAGATCCATGTGGCTGGAAGTATGAGTGAGATGACCCTGAACCCAAACCAAGAGTTGTTAGTGGCAGGTGGCAGGTGAGACTCCACATGCCCACCTCAGAGGGAGGAGCTGCAATTACCATGAGAACCTTCATCATCAGATGAAAGCTCTTCCCAATAAATCATGTTGTCTCTTTTTTTGTTCCTAATATGGCTTTTAAAATGATAGCTGTATTATTAATTTTATATTGTATTTTTTATTATCATGGCAATTAATAGTTCATGGGTGGTCTGAGGGCTTTTTTTTGTTTGATCAGAATTGTGTGGGATTGTTCTTATTTACTATTATATTTGAGAAGACACATGTGTGGTAGCTACAGGTCTTAGTAATGATGTCAGATGATAGATTCAGATCCTGGCCACCATGGAGTATCTTCATGTGACTTTGGGACCATTTCCCATCATTTGTAGGATTTTCATGAGGGTAAATTGAAGCCATGTGATACATGAAAGGCCTTAGCATAGTACCTAGCTCATGAGAAATGTTGCTTTTCTCTTTCTCAAATGAGTTACCATCAAAGATTTTTTAAACATGAAATTCCTTGAAATGTGTGAAGCATAGACTAGTTTACAGTAACCTATAAACACATTTCTTCAATTAAATCTACCTCATAAAGAAAAAAGATGCCAGATTTAGAATTTTTCTTGGGATACGAGTGTTAGTAATTGTTGACAGTGTCTTCAAGCCGCAGTGGAATGCTGAACAAAATCATGGGAATAAGGGAAATATCTAGATCCTCTGAGAGTCCCAGTGGTTAGACTCAACAAAGAATGGGTCTTCAACAATACTTTCTTGTAATTACTTATTATTTAAGGCAATGCCGGTTTTAATAACAGCAAAAAAAGATTCCTGCCAACCTGGGACAAAATGTGTATCTATCTCTTGCCGCTGTCCCGTAGCCACAGTGAGCCTTCCTGTGTTATTCAGGGGGCTGCCTGCTGCTTATCATCAGCATCCTCTCTGTTCAGCTGTGGCAAAGGTGGTTAATTAATGAACCCAGCCTGTTTCTTACTGAACCCAGAAGTAGCACACATCACTGCCTTCCTTTAGTAGTCAAGCATCCCTTGCTAGATGCAGGAGAAGCTGGAAAATGGAATCTTGACAACAATTGTTCATAATAGAAGGTTGGGGGGTGCAAAATGTTTGTGGATCCAATTGACCAAATCGGCCACAGCTCTACTGCCCTAGATCCTGCCACAAAGTGTTGTGATCTGTGATTCTTACGGGGCTCTTTCTGTCTCTGTCAACACTGCATCCTATACCCATCTTGGTGACTAACTAAGAAAGGAATAATGAAACAAATTGACCATCAGGATAGGTCTCAAAATGAATACCGCGGCCAAATATTGCAACCCTTTGAAATCCGTCTTTTCCTTTTCCTGACCTCTGTCCAGTGTGTGTGTTGTCAGCATAAAAGTAGCATTGCTATACCTGGAGAAAGGTTTCCTAAGTAAGAGCTGCCCAGTGTAGGAGACCAGAATCAGTGGAAGGCCAGTAGCATCTTTCCTTCCACCCCTATTCCCACCAGTCCACACAACCAAGGCCACCTCATTCTCGGTTTGTGGGAGAGGAGCTGGAGCCAATCCAAGCAGGAAGGCTGCTTCTGGTCCACAGGTCTGTCCTTCTCCAGGCTGCTTGGCCATTTGGAATGTCCTGTTCTTTATCATCATCATCATTATCATTGCACTCCTGGTTCGGTTGTCCTTCCTCCTTTGGGGATCATGTCACTTAGATTCCTGGCAGCTAACTTTGATAAACCACCTTAGCATGTACTTTCATTTGTGTATTTTTACATCTAGCTATATCCTCTGGTACCTCTTCCTCGAAGACAATTTGGAGAAGTATTCAAGAATATGTTGCCTACAGCCAGCATGCTTTTGTTCAAATCCTGGCTCAGCTACTACCAGCAAAGTAAAACAGAACTTTAAGAATAGTTTCTACTCCAGAAGGTTATTATTAAAAAAAAAAAAAAAAGCAGCACTTAGCACAAAACCTAAGATATAATATGCACATAATAAGTGTTACCTAACATTGTCTTTTTTATTGTAATTGCCCATATATTTATACTTTAAAATTTAAAGGAGAACTTGATCCCATTATAGTTTACAAATAAAGGAATGACATCAAGGAATTCAGGTTTCTCATTGCCTGGCTTCTTGGTTTAACTTCTCACTCATCTCTTTGAGTGTATTTTTTTTTTGTTATTAACAGACAAAATAAAAGGCAGACTTTAAAAAAAAAAAATGATATGATAGAGCCATGCCCCGGCTTTGATTCCCGCACAGAGTCCCCATTCATGTCAGCGCGATTTCTCTGCTTAGATTGATGGCAGAATACAGCCTGTTTCTAAGACTGTTTAAAGCAGGGCTCAAAAGAAATCACACTGGCCGGGTCCACAGCTGGCAAAAATGGGAGAGACTAAGCTGGTGAAAGAAACTGTTAATACAGACCAGAAAATTTTTTAAGCTAAAAAAAGGAACAGGCCCATGGAATCTCTGAAAGCAAAAGTTTTATTTGGGTAAAGCGGTGTTCGACTCTGCATGATTCCTACTTAGAAAATGCACACGCCTGCCTTCTCTGACTGCCAGAACATCATTTTTTTAACACAGAGGAACCAAAATAGAGAGAGGAATAATGGGCTTTCACATAAGTCCAAAAGTAAACGTAGCCACAGGAAAAGCTGAAGTGCCTAGACCCTTCAGAACAGAGGGGGGAGGGGCTGTTCCCATAACCCCTCACCCCAGAGCTGCCTGTCACCTCGCACCACCCTGTGGAATCTGGGACTCACAGGATATTTTCCAACCCATGGTGACAGTCATGGGAAGAGGAGGCCCTCAATTCCCAAGTCCTTTCTCTAAACTTCTTCTAATCCGATCCCAAGTCTCCGAGCAGTGATATTGCCCTCAGGCAAGCACCCTGAAAGGACAAGGACAGCTGGGGCATCTCCACAGGGGACCCCCCAGCGCTGCTTCTCCATCACCTGTGGGGCAGCATTCAGTGACTACACAGATTCTCTCTTATTTGAAATCCAGTGAAAAATAGACTTTCCCTTTCATTTTTCACCCTAAACCCTGAAATAGGATTCAAAATCCCATGGCTGTTCTCACCTCTGCTGAAGGTTGCTATTTCTCTGTGTTGGTACCCTATCAATAAGTGTCCCCCAGGATGTGTTTGCCTTGGATTGTAAACCCGAGTGTGTGAGCCTAGTGTCTCTGTAATACCTTCAGATTATATCTCTCAAAGCCCATATCCTTAATAAAAGATCTCTAGTGATGTTGTAACCATCATAAT
Source organism: Urocitellus parryii (assembly GCF_045843805.1). Taxonomy (NCBI): domain Eukaryota; kingdom Metazoa; phylum Chordata; class Mammalia; order Rodentia; family Sciuridae; genus Urocitellus; species Urocitellus parryii. The sequence continues at coordinate 154,109,650 of NC_135531.1, forward strand.
TCAGTTTTTTGCATGTGCTTATTTCCCTTTAGTGCATTACAAACTCTTAAAACCAGAGACTATATTTTATTATGTGTGCACATGTGTACACTTTTATAAAAATGTGTATTTATATATAATGTAATACATGTCTATCTTACATATGAAAATAGATATTCTACAGAATGTATAGTGAAGTGCTCGAATTTGCACATAGAAAATCCTTAGTACATAGTACTTAGTACATAGTACATATGTATTAACCAAATGGATGACCAAAGTGATTGCATACTGCCCGGGGGAAAAGAAAATCAGAACTCCAAATTGAATCAGCAAGTCCTAAATTCTACAACAAGGAATCAAGAAGAGAGTTATAGTTTTGATTTCAGCCCTTCCTTACTATGAAAGGGAGCAGACCCATTTTGTAGGTTTTGTGTGACCCACATGGTATCTAAAGAAGTTTGAACTCCATGGGCCATGATTAAAAGTGAAGTTGCTCTGCAAACATCAAGACAGCCTGGCCACTGAGCCACACCCTCTTGTATCTCAGAGTCTTGTGGCACCTATTCTACAACTCTCCCTATTGTCACCTCAAACAGGGAGGATGAATGTCACTTGCCACTTTTCATCAAGCTTGAAATACTGTGTTTCTCATGGTAGAGGTGAGAGGGGACTATTCCTTACCCCCAACTCCATCAAAGGTGAACAAATGAGAAGCAAGTTAAGGGGGCTACCTTTCACACAACCATCAGATCTGCCTAAGTGTCCCAGCCATGTGAATTTTTGCAGGCTGCTGAAGCAAATCTAGCAGCCCTGAGCCCTCATTGTGGGTTCCTCTCAATTCACAGATTTTCTTTGTGACGAAGGCCAGGCTGATGCTGCTGTAACCCACACCGGGAAGCAGAGCCTACCCGCAGGACCTGTTCACCCTTCACTGTTCTTAGCACAGGTGCCGAAGGTGTTGGAAACACATCCCAACCAGAAGCATGCATCAGGAGATGGGATGGTTCAAGTGTGGCGTGGCAGGCTTGCTTGAGACGTAAAGACAACCTGTTCTGTCCACCTCACTGACTATAATAGCTCCTTGGGAACCACAAAGAGCAGCTGTACACATCCTTAAGTTTAGGGATCTCCTTGTGAGCTAGCGCTTCGGTGGTAGAACATAATGGCTCCCCAGGAACATTATCAGAGGTCATATAAATCTGCATGGGGGTCTCTGCTGCCATTTTATCTTTAAGGTGAGTCATCTTTACCCCCATCAGGTGTGAATCTGTTCACAGGCATTTACATGAGAATATCGATGTCAACTGTGCAGTGTTAGGAGAAGAGCTCTTTTATTGACTCCAGGACCATTTTCAGGGTTTCTGCAGGAGCTTTCTCTGCTGAGGATTCTGCCCCTGATGGAGCATCCCTGTCTGTCTCCTTTTTCCTTCTGCCCACTCTGTAGCACAGAAAGCATCCAGGACAAGAGAATCTGTTCCTAGTTGTCTGAGAACATTGGAAAACACATGTTTAGAACTAGACTGGGGTAAAAGAGGCTCTCCTTTTTATTAAAGGCTTATGCTTTGCCTTTCATGGGCTGCATTTCACACACCCATCAGATCTGCCTAAGTCTGGGTAGAATTTAGAATTTAGCCTGAAATTCAATATTCATTTCGCATGTGTTCATTGCTAGAAATTGGACCTGGGGCATCATGCAAGCCAGGCAAGCACTCTACCACCGAACTACATCCCCAGCCCCAAATATTCCTTCCTTTTCTTCCCAGGTGGCATAGGGCAAGCTAAACTTTGGAATCAGGAGAAAACTGAGTCCAAATCTCAACTACACTACATCCTATTGTATGATCTTGGGCAAAATGTTTAACATCTCTGAACCTCTGTCTTTTCATCTCTAAAATGGCGGGTCATAATAATAATAATAACTTCGTGAGAAGGGTGAAGAGGATTTTTGAAATTTAGGGAGAAAATTGATATATTCATTATATAATTTTATGTAATAAATTATGACAAGGGCTTAATAAATACTTTTTTATTATTAACAACTTCTACCTCTTCTAACTGTTCTTTTTTTCTTCCTTTCTTTTCAGTAAAATTATGTGTAAATAACGTACTACCCCAAATTGTAGTTATTTTTATGAATCATCAAGAAATGAGCGAAGGTGACCAACTGGAGGAGAAAGTATGATAATACTGCAGCATAACGTAACTTTCTACCACTCTTCAGCTTTACTTCTGTATGCACCTTTATGCTTGCTTGGAGAGAAATATTAAAAAAATGTTAATAAGCCCCAAATTTGAGAAGTAAGAATAGAAAAATGATAGACAGTGAGGAATATCGCTTAGGGCTCCTCTCCCCAACAATTATTATTCCTGAATATTTAAATTCTATTTCTATCCACCTATTTAATTGAAGAATATATTACAGTAGATATGTCACCCACCGGTCCACTCAGAAGCCAGATAAAATCTGAAGCTGTTTCCACAAACATGCTTTGCACAAATGCTACAAGTGGCACGTGTTTGCCAAATAAAAGCCTTGTTTGAGGAAAAACAAACATTTTCTTTGGGCATGACAAATTACCCATGTTTATTGCAAAACTGTTGCTTCTGCTGATGAACTTTAAAGGGAAATACGTTGGTTTTAGTTCTAGCAGCTTGAGGGGGTGGAATTGGTTGTTAGGAGGGTCAGGCTGGTAATAATTCCTCCACTAGAGAAGGTCAAGGGAATTTCTGCTGGGGAGGAGTCCCTTACAACACCCATTTGCTCCTGGCCAGATTGGAGCTGTGTCAGTAAAGACTCTTGATTCCTTCTGTGTTCCAGTAACCAAGCTGATACATGTATGTACAACAAGGGTCAAATTAGTGGAATAAAATGTAAGTTCTGGAAGAGTTTTACAGAAAGGGAAATAAGTATGCAACCATCCCAGGGGAAGGTTTCACATGAAAGATGAGTAGGAGTTTGATCCATGGCACGAAGCCAGGAATGCCAGGAACAAGGAAAAGCTTCAAGGCACTTGGTACTTGGGAGAACAATGGGTGAGGGAAGGACATCTAGTCAAGTTCACTATGGTGGCAACTGAAAAAGCAAGTGTGCTGAATGCAGAGAGTGCTGGATTGTATCCTGATACAGTAAAAGCCTGATGAAATTCAGAGCTTAGTTCCTTGTAATGTGCCAGGGTTAATTTCACATTTTATTACAGATGTTCCACGGTCAAGGAAGAAGCTAGCCTTGGGGGAATTGGGTGAAGGTTATATGACAACTCACTGGATTATCTTTGCAATTTTTCTGCGTATCTAAAATCATTCCAAAATAAAAAGGTGGTTTTTCAAAAGAAAATCAGGGATGGGGAAGGCTGAGCAGAGCAATTCAGTAAGCTGACCAGAAGTGGGGGCAGGTGATTGAAAACTACAGCTGAGTAGAGCAGAGGGTCAAACTGTGTTGGAGATGAACTTGGATGCCAAGCTGGAGAAATCTCACCCTAGAAGAAGGTAGTTTTCTTGTTTATTTGTTTTTAAGCACAGTAGTAATCTCGTGGAAGTATCCTTTTAGAAGGGTTAAACTGGAAGAAGTATACGAGAAGAAAAGGTGTGTAAGAAAGATTGATGGCACAAATTGGAAAGTCCTTTTGCAGGCGACTGTTTGGGGGAAGACAACATTTTCTGCTCTTTCATCCCCCTAGCACTCTGAGAACGCCATAATAATAGTACATAAAATCAGCCCTCCAGAAAATCTGAGCAGATTTTTAGAAGAGAAGTTGAGGGAGAAATCCACATTTTTGTGTTAGATTCTGCAAGGAAGCAACCCAGAGAACAGCTCTCCAGAAACTCTCTTTGTCAGGAATCCACGTACAGAGTTTCAAAGGAGGGAGAAAAGTCTTGAAGGCACCTGAGAATGACCAGGTAGAGCAGCCAAGAGGACAAAAGTCCCCAAAAAGCAAAGGGAGGAGAGACTTTCAAGGAGATGTATGTGGAAAACCCCCATAAAACACAGCGGGGTGCCTCAGGGTGGCTGGAAGCCCTTCAGGCATAACCAGGGCAGTCACGGGGTGACTCCCAGGAGAAATGTGTGGCTGGGGTGATGGAGCAAAAGCCAGGTTGGTAGAAGGTTGAGGAGAAGTAGAGGCAATGTGCAGAAAAAAAAAATATGTCTTTAGAAATAAAGAGACTAAGGTGCCAGATAATGGAGAGCTGTGGGTGGTGAGAATGTGTTTTGTTGATTCCGTATTATTTATTACCTTTAGGGGCAAAGAGAATGTCTTCTGTGGAAACCAGGGAGAAAGGACTAGGAAAGACTGTGGATGATGGAGAAGGTCATGGAAAAGAGACAGTGTCCTCTGGAAACTAGAAACAGAGAACAGGGGTTGGTTTGGTCTTAGCCAATACCATCTTCTTGTGTCGGAGGAGCCGGGGAAGCTTCCTGACGCATCTCTTGTCCCCCGTGTGTCCTCTAAAGCTCATCCAGAAGCTTGTTCTATGATTTTCCTTCTTGTCTAAAAACTCTTGGTACCATGGCTCTTCTGATAAAGATCAAAATCTTACGAGGGGCTACAGAATCCAACTCTTGTCTGACTCTCCAGCTTTTTCTCAGGCCGCGTCCTCTCTGTGTCCCGTGGTTCCAAGCTCACAGGTTCACCTTCTGTTTCTTGGAATCACTATGGCCTCTTCCTCTTCAGCATATTGAACTTACATTACACTCATCCTCATTCTTCTTTCTGTCTTCATATCCTCATCCTGTAGCACTTAGCTCAGTTATCAATACATTAGGAGGGCTTCTACAGTTTCCCTGTCTAGGTTATTCTATTTATACCTCCATACAGTAACTCCTTTCTTTCAAAGCATCTATCCCAGTTCATTTGTGTTCCCTCTATATAATACTAGCCCAAAGCCCAAGGGAAACCATACATTTTCCATCCATTCTCTGAAGTATCTCAAATATGAAAGTTATAGATGTATTGAGGTTATTAATATGGGTTTTCCATGTTCAAGTGTTTCTGTGGCATCTCTGTGGTTCACCTGTCTTTTGAGGTCCTCAGCCACATTCACCCCAAGAATTTTTATTTTTCTCGTTCATACTATGAAGATGGCATTTGCCAACAAAGTCATAAACTCTAACCCTTCTTGGGGCCAAACAGGAATCACTCTCCAGTTTCTCACAATCCACTGTTGAAAACCATGCAGAGAAGTTGTTAGTGGTAATAAGAAAATAGAATCTCTATTTGTTATTAATCTTAACCTAGCACTGATGGTTGTCGGACCTTTTTTGCTTTGTTGAGAACTCGCAATTATTGACATGCAGAAATATGCACTGGTGCTCGTCAGATCTGCTGAGTTTTGAGCCAAATTCATCCCAACGCCCTTCAGTCTGACACCGCAGAATGTGAGAGGTGTCAAATGATCCCTGGATTCCAGACCTCCTTTACCTTATGGTATCCCACTTAGAGCTTCCTTGCTCTAGCTCAGAAAATGGCATCCCCTTTAATGAGCAGAAATATTTATCCCCTTTAACTGAACAGCTCTTAGAAGCAATTAGCATTTAGGGAATTTCTTGTTTAGAAATAATGTCTGCATGAAATTACCCATTACGGACTAATTTGAAACTGGAAGATAGATGCTCATTTTTCGTATGATAGCACCTGTAGGTATTTGTGGCAAGGGGGCTAATAGCAGCATAAGTGTGAGTCGTCATGTTTCCGCCGTGTGTAAATAGAAGCATTTTAACATGGAAGCATCTCTGAGGACACTGAGTATGTTCCTTTCAAGTGGTGCTATTTACCTGTCAGCTCACATCTGAAGGTTGAGTGGGCTCCCTGTGTTATAATTAATTCTTGCATTGACTTTGAGATCATTGCCTTTTGGCCACTGTCTAGGAAATCAAGAGTGATGCTATGTGTCAAAAATGAGAACCGTGTCAGAAAAGGGAAGGAAAGGAAAGGAAATTTCTTGCTGACTGACAGCTAGGTGTGTGTGTGTGTGTGGCTGTGGATGGGGGGTGCTTAGGGGGTTCAGATTAGTTTAAAAGGGAAACATGGATCCCATCTAACAAACTTAGGACTTGAATAGAGTTGTATGTGCTTGAACTGGGTCATTTTAACAGATGGATGGTTCTGGAACAAGGGATGGTTTTCACAATATATATAATAATACAGGTTGAATGTTACTCTTCCCCAAATCCAAGATCCTAAATGCTCAAATACCTGAAAATATTTTGAGTGCCACAAGGGGAAAATCACACATTAAGACTGTCTCAAAATTATTGAAATGTACAAAATTACCTGCAGGGTATGTGTATAAGGTATACATGAAGCAAATGTATTTTGTGTTTAGATTTAAGTACCATCCCCAAGAGATCTCATGATATATGTAAATATTCCAAAATCTGAAAGGGAAAAAAAAAAAAAAAACAAAGCACTTCTGGATAAAGACAACTCAACCTGTAAGCATAAATTTTCGTGAGTGACTATTAAATCCCAGGGACTCTGCCAAGTGCTTTCCATGATTCACTTCATTTACTCATCCTGACAGTCCATTTCACTGATGGGAGAATTGATGCTTAGAAGGGTCAAGTGTATTCAAGTTAATTCTGCTAAAATGTGAGACAACTGTGATTCAAAACCCAGGCAGCTCACCTTGGGAGCCAGTGCCTCTGTCCCCCAGCACCCTACCCCACCCATGTCAGTCTCAGCAGCACCAAAGCCAAGGCAATGATGTAAGGATTCAAAGTGGGTCTCTGCTTTGGACAGACCATTGTTAAACAAAGAAACCACAGGCAGCCACCTGCCTGGCTCACATCAGCCCAGTGGGGAGCGAGGGTATGGTGTGAGGACTGTGTTTGGGGCTCTAGAGGGGAAGGAGCTTCCTACAGTGGAGAGGAGAGCACAGTCCCAGGCACTGGTGGCTGCATGGGCCAGAGTGGGCCTAGGAGGGGATGAGGGGCCGGGAAAGCCCTTTGTGGGTGGCAGTGGCTGGCGTGGGACTGGAATACCCAAGGGACTGAGATGGGGCGTAGTATTCCAGGAGATCACAGACGCTGCACTTTCGCCTAGGGCCGTCCCTGTTTCAAAGTGAAACTTCTCCTGAAAAACTAAATAAAGGAAAGAAAAGCCAAACAGAACAAATTCCCATTTAGTCAGCTTTTACTGTCCTCGGAGGCTCTGTGTTTATGCTAGATCTTAATTATGCTGCTTGTCAAAGACACACTAAACTCCACTGTGGTTGAGGGAGCTATTTTATCTTTTTATCTTTACAGTCAGAAAAGGACTTAGTATGCTGAACCCTACCCTTGACGTGCTTCAAACCTGGAATAAAAGAACATTCTCCTTCCCCATCGTCCCTCCCTCTGCAGGGCCATCCAGGAACCTAATGGCCCTGTTACGAGTAGACAGCACCCAGGGGGCTGCATAGGCCTACATGGCCAAGCCCCTTCAGTGCACCCTGCCCCAGCCCCAGGCTTCCTGAGGCCCTTGACTGTGTCCTGCCAGCCTGGTGAGAGCTGGGAGCCTGCCTTGGACTGGAGAATAAGGTGGTGGGCTGGTTCCAGATCAGAGTGAGGAGAGGACGCTAGATGCAGCATCTATGTCTTTCTTTCTTTCCCTGTCTCCATTTTTACCTTTGCTTTATGTCTTTGGTAAATGATGCTTTTGCATTTTTCGTGGTGACACATGATTTTCTTTTTAAATAAATGCATTTTGTGGGGGGTGGGGCAGTGAATCTGCGGCAAAGAAAAAAAATTAAGTGATAACACTTGATAAAATGAAAACTGAGAGAAAAAATAGGAAAGAATAGCTTTTGGAGAAAGCTGTAACCACGAGCCCCTGCTTTATGCTTCACTCTGAGCTGAGCTGATACGTGCCATTTGTGCAAATCTCCTCCCCGACCTGTGTGTTTGCAGAGCGTCTTGTCCACTGTGGCAGATCCTGACCACAGAAGGATGAGTGAGGATAACAACAATTCCACACCCCTGGAGTCAGGATCTAAAGGGACTACTTTGGGGTGGGAACATGCATCCCCACCCCAGTCGCACGTAGGACTCGTGGGAGAATTCGCCTTTGTTTTTCTTTACCAAAATTCAGATCCTTGGGGCCCACCCCCAGGCACTGTGTTTCACTGGGTCCAGGCTGGGACCCAGGATCTGCCTTTTTTTTTTTTTTTAATTTTTTTTTTATTTTAATAATTATCCTAAGTCACAAGAAAGTACTCCCAACTGAGCATCCCACAGGTGAGATTTCATTAATCCCAGTGTTGTGTACAGACCAAAAAGAGGAATCAAACACGTATGCCCATTATAAGTATAAATCCCAATGCCAAAAGCCCATGCCAACATAGGCTACAAAACGGCATTATTGTTTTTTAAAATAAGAGTCTGAAACAGCTTTCCAGCTCACCTAGGCCTGTGTTCACCAAGCAGCTGAGTGACTTGTCAACCCTTTGGCCTCTCTTGAAACTTATCTGTAACATTGAGAGAATAATATTCTATTTGCATTTACGGATCATATATCTGATGGGAACATCCACTGAGGTCCTTTTTATCTGCATAAAGTGTGCATATATTTCTGTGCCCAAAGACACCCCTTGGAAACTTGCTGTTACAAAGTGTCATTGATGTCACCCAGGAGCACAGCTAGTTGCTGGGAGGGCAGCTCTTGAGTGGCTCTCTTCAGCTGATCAGAGAGCTCATGAGGCCCCTGGTAGTAGCTTGACTGTCCTTCTTTTTGCTGAGTCTTGACGATGCTGTTTACCTCCTGGTCTCTGAGAGAACCAATGGGGTTTGTCATGGAACCCCAAGTCCAGATGCGATCTGAGTCATAGTTTCTAGTCACTGATATTATCCAGGTGACTTGCTTGAGCCAGGCGTACACAGAGTTCCCTTTCAGCTGTGGTGTTTCATAACTGGCATTAGCCTGCCATACCCAAAGCCTTGTGAAAATATTTTCAACAGTTAACAAGCAGAGCCTGCAGTTATAATATGCTCATTAGGCTGCGTGCTACTTCTCCAGTCTTGCAGCACACATAATCTGCTGCTTGATTTCTGCTGGGTTTCAGTTCGGTTGGCTATCAGCTAAGGAGCACTGGCAGCCCTTTGGGTTTGCTGAGGGGCTGCCGTCTCCATGTGTGTTTTCCACAAGGCCATGCTAACTGGGAAATGACACGCCTACCCTCTTTATGTCCCATGTCGCTCTTTATCTGAGGGCTTCTTCGTTCATCCCAGATCCTGTCTTGATCCCTAAGTGAATGCATTCCCTGGGGAATCAAATTAATTTTAGAAGACAATGTGAAGGGACACCCAGTAATTCCAGTGGACGAAGATTTCTAGACTGTTTTCCATCTCCCTTTGTCCTAAACCTTGCTTTTATGCGTCATAGTCCCTGCCTTGAAAAACAGTGCTCAAATTCCAGATTATTATTATTTTTTCAAATAAAGGCATGTGATCAGCTGTGTGATTCTTTTTTCCCCCCTTATATTTTGAAAGCCCTATATTTGAGGGAAAATATTCTCTGTCCTGAAGGTCAAAGTGTCCCAATGTTCTGGGGACTGAGAATATTTTGACAGTTTTGAATTCTGTAGAGAAATGATTCTGGCTGCTGAAGGAATAATTCCTAATCATTATTACCATTATGATTGTTTTATTTCTTTTGACTGGTTCTGATGGGCAGCCTTTATTCATTTCTTGGTCAAGAAGTTAGTTAAGTGTCCAAAATGTATCTAACAGGGTGTTGGACCTTAAAAATTCAGAGGTAAATAATACCTGTTTTATTCTCTAGTGGAATTAACACTGGAGAATGTCAACCTTCTAAACAGATAAAGGCAATGGGCAAGTGGACGATGGGAGGCTACAGGATGGAGAGAGGAAACTAGCAGAAAAATAAGGTCCTGTGTTGGATAAGACACAAAAATAATCAGGATTGAATTGGAGAACCAGAGACCCAAGGAAGCAGAAGTGAAGAAGGGCAGTTTAGAACCAAGTGTCAGTGGGGACCAGAGAAGTGTCTCCTAGGAATGGTCATAAACAGGCTCATGCAGGGTACAATGGTTGGGTACAGTGGCCTGTCCTAGGTGGGTATGCTTAATAGGGAGGGCCTGGGTGAGAGCAGTTAAGTTGGAGAGGCAAAAGTAACATTGTTTCTGTCCGTCTGTGCTGCTATAACAAAATATCCCAGACTGGGTAATGTTTAAGAACAGTAATGGAGTTTTGCACAGGGCTGGAGGCTGAGAGTCCCAAATGAAGTGAGTGGCAGGTTTAGTGTCTGGAGAAGGCGTGACCCCTGTAGATGATGCAATCTCAGTGTCCTCGCCTGGCAGAAAAGCAGAAGAGCGAAAGGGGTAAACATCTGCGTAAATCCTCTTTTATAAAGTCATTAGTCCATCCACTGGGGCAGAGCCCTCCTAAAGCCTCATGTCTTAAGAACATGGCATTAAAGATTAAGTTTCAACATGGACATGGACATTCAAACCATTGCAATAAGCATGGGACCTGTGATTGTTAAGCCCTGGGATCTTCAGAGGGTGGGTCAGAACTAATTGTGTGTGCACACTCAACATGTATGATACATTGCTTGGCCCTTCCACTTCTCAGCCGTGAGAATACCTTTCCTTTTGGATGCTAGAAGCCTTAAATGAGAGGATGATGTGGAATAACCTATCTAAGGCCTAAGATATAAAAGAATTCACTCAGGCCACATTCATTGAGTCCCACTAATTCCTTAAAATGTGTGCTTCTCTTAGAGAGAAATGATTTGAGCTTTAGACCAAAATGTAGGTCTTCCTGCTTCAGTCATATCAGATTGCTTTGTTGAGTGGTGCCCAAGACCTTACTTACAGCTCCAGGCAATTGGACCAGTTAGGCACAGGGCAATCGACACAGTTTTTAAAGCTGCTGATAGGCTTCTCTACTGCAACTTCTGATGATTTAAATGGATTCTCCCTGAGTCCCATCAGAGTGATAAAGCACTTGTGTTGGCTTGAGTAAGTGTAGGTGCATTGTAGTGCAACTAATGATGTCTGACGAGGTTCCACCTGTCAGCCCTCATTCTTTCACTATGAGACTAGCAGTTATTTCCTGGGATGCCAAATATTAACTTGCGTGATGCTAGAAAGGATGGCATGTTAACCCTGTATGCTCAAAGAAAGTCAAATGAGGGCTTGCAGGAACAGTTGCCAACTGCAGATAGATACCAGCAGAGGCTGGAGTGCAGAAAAAGCTAAATGCCTGATGTCATAGACAGTAGGAAGAGCCTCAGGCATGGGAAATGTGGCAAATAAATAATTGGCCAATCACTTTCTGAGTTTATCAGATTCTTTACCTCCTACACAGTGAGCATCCAACCTGCTTCCTGTGCCTCGGTTCTCATAGGTGGTCATCTTGCATTGGTAGATACAGAGGGTTGGAGATTGCCCACTGCCCCACTCCCTGTGGCCGGGTGTGTACTCTCCCTCTGCTCAGAGATACTCCCAGGAAGACAGACGTTCTAACTGTACTTAGCTCTAATGGCCTTACCTGCTTTCTCTGGTCCTTGGAGCAGATGCAGATTTGAGAGTAGATTTTGATAAATAGGAGATCTAAGGGAGTCTGAGGGCACCTGACAGAAGTGACCATGGAGACGGCAGTCTCCAGTGGAGGCAGAAACAAACCAGTGATGGGTGTCCTATTCTCAGCTTTTATTAGTTCTAGGACAACCGTGATTTCTATGTTGATGTCATACTGTGAGTCAGAAAGCACCGGATCTGTGGGGCTCCTTTGGAACTCCAAATTCTCCATTCCCAGGAAATAGATCTGGTACTTTAGAATTTGTAGAAGTACTGTTTAGAAGTACTGTTACTTTTGATTTAGAGATTGGACCTTGAAGTCCTTTCTTTCCTTTCTTCCTGTCCTCCTCCCCCTCTTCCTCCTCCTCTTCCCCCCCCCCTCTCTTTCTCTCTCCTATTTCTATCTGGCAGGTCTCCTTATAGAGGTCTATATACATACCAGAAATTCACTCTTGTAAGCATACTGTTTAATGATGCTTTGTTAAGTGTATACAGTTGTGCATTCATCCCCCAAATCCAGTTTCAAAATTCCTCTATCATGTTAGAAACTCTCTCTTGCCTGCCCACTTTCTTCTTAATTCACACACAAAACCCCTCCAAAATTGGCTTATAGGGAATGTTCTTTTATTTGAACACAAGAAAGCACATTTTGTAATCTGTGATTCTAAAAATTATTTAGATTTTTTCCCTAGCTTCTATGAAAATAATATTGCTATTGTGTGAAAATGAATAAGGAAATAGAAAAAAAGATGGTATTTAATAATTGTGAAGCCAGTTGGTAAAACCTGCCCCAGTTTCCTGTACTTTGCCATTCCACACTGAGATAGGTAGAAGCAGAGAATGTGGGGGGCTGTATATATCGCAAGTGTTTGTGGTTATTTTTTAAACTTCATTTAATTTAATTTATTTATTTAATGTGGTGCTGCAAATTAAACCCAGTGCCTCACATGTGCTAGGCAAGTGCTCTATCACTGAGCCACAACCCCAGCCCTGTATGTGATTACTAAGCCTTTAGTAGTCAAGAAATTGGAATAGTAGTGGTAATAATCTTTGCTACTTATTAACCATGTCATTTGTTTTATTCTCTTTAAAGGCATGATCTCATGTAGGTCCCTCCATGGCTCTCTCCCTCCCTTTATACAGATTAGCAAACTGAGGTTCAGCTCTATAAAAAAAAATGATTCCCAGTCTTAGTAGATTGTCAATGCCAGGGATCTAACCGAGATCTGATCCCTGCCTAGGTCCTATTTCTAGATCATACTTTATCACATCCATAGAAAAATGCATCATGAAATATCACCAGCCTTATTGTCAGAGTACGGCTACTATTACTAGAAAAGAAATATTGGAGATATATGGCCCTGGGGAAGAAAAGTAAGCCAAACTCCCACTTAAGAGCCACCCCAAAATGGTGGGAACAAAAAAACAGTCAAAGACAATAGTGTTTATGGCTTTGGAAGTTTTGAGACATTGTCTTTAAACCTCACTGGTATTTGAGGCCCAGGGAGAGGGCGAGCCCGGTGTGGACAAGCCACTGCTTGACTCACCTTGGTTGATTCTACCCAGGAATGAACTGCACCAGGGGCCGGGCCGTGGCAATGTGTGGGGAGGCGGCGTGATTCACTGCTTGAGCCAACTCAGAACAGGTCCTCACAGCAAAGCAGCCAGGTGGGTGTGAGAGGGCTATTGTCTGAAATGATCCCTCCCTCCAATGATGCTTCGGTTCAGCATTCAGTCTCCACATGCAGAAACACCATCTCAGATTAGATCATCTCCATGGATGTGTTTTATCCTCAGTCCCCATGGTCTCAGACTTGGTTAAGTATGGCAGTCCTAGGAGACACTTAAGAAGAGGTTTCTGCACCCCTAAGGAATGTTTGATACCATAGTCCTAAGTAAAAGCTCAGATTCCTGTGTTTTTATAAAACTTTCTGTGACTTAGAATGAACCAAATTCTGGACTTACTACTCTGTAAGTCCATATAGACAGTTTATTTCCTACTGTCTATCAGCATGCCTGACACAGAGGCAAGTTCAGTAGATGTTTGCTGATGGAATGATAGCATGAATGAACACTGTTCTGAGAGGCTAGCAATGACGTAACTTACCTCCTACAATTCTAATCAATGGTGATCGATAACCCTTAAATGATTGATTCATTCCAAATCTATCTTCTATCTTCTCCCGTTCATTTGTTCTGCTTTGTGCACATCGCCATGAACTCATTTAAAGCCTTGTGTTGTAAAGGACCAGATGTCCCTTTAATGAGGTGAGATGGTAGGCGGAGCATACAGGAACAGATTTTGTAGGTTTCAGGAGTTCACTTGTCCTAGAAATCCGAAGAGAAAACCAATTCCCATATTTTGCAAGTTTATTTTTCTGTAGTACCAGTGAATAATTGTCCTGAGGGGATGAGATGGCATTGGAGAATATTAATCTTAGATTTTCATTTCCTGTAAAATAACTTTCCACTTATTACATTCAGTGAGAATACTTTGGGTTTCAGGAAATATGCATATTTTATCACAGACAATCCAAAGTGTTCTCTCAAATGTAGCTGAAACTCCAGAGGTAACAAGTGCAGGTGGCTGGGTGAACCAGGGGATGGAAGTTGGGATCTGAGGGGAGAATGGGGTCTGCACACCTGGATCATCATGGACAGGTTGTAAGGCTCCAGTTTAAAAGAAATTTGGAATAGGAAAGTATTTAAAATCAAAGTGCCAATAATAATAAGTAGTGAGGTAAACATAAAGACCTGACCGTGTCTCAGTCATTATGCTAAACTCTTTTCTGTATCAGTTTTTCCAATTGATTTTCTAAAGAAAGAACTCAAATCAGGCAGTATAATATATTACAACTAATAATAGATTAAGAAGAAAAGGCCTTTGCTCATGGAACTAGAAGTCCAGGGGTAGCTTCAGGCGTGTTAGATTTCAGGGGCCTGAACAATGTCCTAGGGCCTTTCTCTTCCTGTTGTCTCTCACTATGTGGTGATAAAGATGACCACTACCAATGCCAGCTTACATCCTCTGAAGATCAAGTCCAAGAGAACAGCAGATTCTTTGTCTGTGTGGCAGAGCCTTAAAAAAAAAATACCCACCAGATTACCCTTACTTTTGACTTCTACTGCAAAGTTCAGGGGTCTCTAAGACCAACCTTCCTTCTGATTCCAGTTGCCCCTTTGGTGGTCCCCAAGATCACTGTCAGTTTCAATAATTCACCAGAATGACTCACAGAACTTGCAGAAAGCTATTATTGTCACAGTTATAGCTTCCCACAGCAGAAGGATACATGTTATAATCAGTTGTGGGAAGAGAGTCCAGGGAAGTTCCAAAACCAGGGCTTGCCATTGTGCTCCCCCCTGTGCCTTCATGGGTCCTGCTAACCATCCCTAGATAACAACACTCTATGGCAACACACAGAGGTTTTTCACTCTAGAGAGCTGACCCAAGCCATAAAGGGCTGAGTTTTTATTTGGGGCTTAGTCACACAGACATGGATGACCACCTGTAGGACTGACCTTTAGTCCTTCATCCCTGTAGAGGTCATGTTGTTTTGGCAGGACCCAAGGCCCCCATCATAAATCATGTGGTTAGAGAGTTCAGTGTGTTCCCAGGCCCCAGGTAAACAAACACATTGTGCCCAGGCACCCCTACACTGTTATTCCAAAGGCTTTCAGATCACTTCCCAGGAGCTAATAAGAGTAAAGGCCAAACTTCACTTTGGGAAAGATTATCTTTCACTAAGCACTTTCCCAATGTCCTGGTTAAAAACCTGGACCCATCCCTGGACTAGTTGCTTTGATATGGAGAAGAAGCCTGCTAACCAGCCAGGCCTTAAGATGGGGTCATTCACCTCGCCCCCCACAGAAGCCAAGAGCAAAGGGCACTGATTGGCCAAAAGAAGTGAACATTGGTCAAGCTGGTTTCAGTAGCGTGGATGAGGACGTAAGTCCATGTTAACTCATGAACAGAATAAACAGAGTGAATAAAACACCACATTTTCTCTTTTGATTGGATGTGATATCATTAGCCAGTCTGGGAGAAAATGAGGTAAAGGTAACTTAATAAATGCAAGTTATTAAAAAAGAGACCGAACCTCTTAGAATAGGTCATATGTGACTTAAAGAAGAGGCAGAATAATAGCAAGTGGATGGAGAGTCTCTGTATGGGATCCCCTCTGCACACTTCCACCAGGAATGAGTTATCAGCCCCATTTCCTCAGACCAGAGGGTTCCAAATTGCAGTGCATCAGATTCACCTGAGGAGCTTTTAAAATCCTAATGCCTAGGTCAAACAAAAAGATGAAGTTTGACCATCTAGGAATGGGACAAAGGCATCTGTATTTTTTTAAAGATCCTTAGGAGATTTCAGTGTTCAACAATTTGTAAGCTATTGTCATAGGATGTTGGAACTGCTGATCTGAATGCTAGGTTCTAGGATGGCCTATTTTACCTAAATAGACAGACACTGCCCAGTCACTAAGCAGAAGAATGGTCCTCGCCGTCTCAATAGAAGCAGTGCACAACCTCATCCAGTGAAACAGGTTCGAAACATTGTCATTAATATTACACTTATGTGACTTGGGCCTTGAGGAAATGAGTCCATTGCTTCAAAATTCAGTTTTCTAATCTGCAAAATGACTAGCAAGCCCTAAAACAGACCTTCCCAAATAGGTAGAAATGCTTGGTGTGGCCAAGCTGCTCCCTTCTTTGGAAGAGAAATACAAACCCCTTGTCTTTTTTCTTCTGCTGCCTTTTAGCCTTTGTTACTTTGAGTTGTTTTGATTTTAACAGGATTAAAAAAAAAAAATCTCAGCCAGTGATACAAAAGTTTGAAGTTTTCTCTGTCACTAAATACATTTGTTCCCTTAAGTATTGGGAGCCTCATGAGGAGCTGGACTATTCATTCAGTCATTTATTGAAGCAAGATTTATTAAGTATTCATGAAAATATTTCATCCATCCTAAAATGCGCTAACCCCATCAATTGCAAGAGGAATTTCTATTTCAGAAATGCTAAAAAGAGCAAAGAAATGTACATAATAGATTTGGTGGAATGTGGTCAGCTTGGTGTCCTCCAGGATGCTAGATATTAGGACACAAAGTTAGACCCGTTTTCCTCACTGCTGGTTGGAAAGAACCAATATCTATAGTTAGCATCAATCTGAGCTCTCCTGATAAGAGAGTCAACTCCAGTTTTTTTTTTTTCCAGAGGAAATTATCTTCTATGCCTCTTTGACATAATTAAACACCGTGCACTAGTCACTGTTGGACCTTTGAGAAATACAATGACCTGTTTAAATGGTCCCTGTGCTTAAGTCACCTTTCTTGAAAGTGACTGCATGTCATTCCACCCATGAATGGTGAATGAAAATGGCCTTCCTTATTTCACCAGCTCGCACAAGCCATGCTGTAGGAAAGCCAAGGTGGGCAGGTAGATGGAATTCAATTTGATTCTCCTGTGCTCTTTCTTCTCCCAAACCTCCCCACTCAACTGAAGATTTAGTGTTGTGATCTCAAATGGGTCAAACAAAACACAAGCTCGGGAGAAAAAAAAATTCTGAATAGAGACTTTCTCGACTCTATATATACTTAATACAGAGATGCCCCATTTTTTTTCCTCTCTTTACTTTAAATCCTGCTTGGCTGGAAATGTGCCTATGCTGGCTGATTAAAAAAAAAAAATAGTTGGCAAAATGAGTTCCTGAGAAGAGATGAGAATTTGGGGGTAAGATCTTGGGCATAGGAGAATGATCAGTGCTTCTGATTCATGCCACTGAAATGAAATCTTGGTATTCAGTTTGGAGAATTCATTTTTTGGTTATGAAAAAATATATATATTTGAGAAAGAAGAGAGAGGGAGAGACTAAAAATAATAGGCACTTCAAATCCAAATGAGAATCCCCACTAATAGCATCCTGGCATAGCATGCCGGGTGGGACCCCGCTCCAGTCGATAGAGCATCTCTTTTGAAGGTAAGCAATTTAGAGAATGAATCTGCTCTACCTTCTGGTAGGAGGATGGGTGCCAAGGTTAGATCTTTAAGGAAATAATCTTATTAGTCCCTCTTATTAAGGAAGCCTCTGCAGTGTGTAGACTTTGAACCTGCCTGATAAAAAGTAGGTCTTGTCAACCAGCTCACAGCTCCTGGTGAAAAGGTTGAACTTTGTTGGTTTAGATCATCCAATCCAAATGCAAACATGTTTCGAAGCTTCTGTTTGCATACTCTGAGAGAAAAAAAAAAGACTTCCTCATTTTCCCTGACTCTGACACTAATAGCATTCCAAGGGGATGGCAGCTCCCACAGAAATTACTAAATCACTGAGTTAATGGTGCACTCGAAAAGGCAGAAGTTTCCAGCTAACCCGAAACCTAAAGCTTCCAAATTGTCATCATTTGGGTCCTTTAATTTTTTTTTTTTTTTTAACTCTCCGTTCTTTTCTCTTAACGGATTCTGGCCCTTCAGTTTCTCTGCAGTGACATACCCAGACTGACCCCGTCTGCAAGTTGTAAGGCAGAAATTTTGACAGCTTTGTCATTTTCCTAGCTGTGAAGGTTGATGTCGAGCCTACAGGATTATTGCTCTCCAGAAGTACTTCACTACATAATCAAGCAGAAGGTCAAGAGAGGTGGAGAGAGAAAAAAACTCTAATTAAATCACGAAGGGCTGACTTGTGCCCTAAGAAACGCGTGCAGCCTCAGGGAGAGCCTCCTGCTTGTATCCAGATGCAACAATCGGTCCCAGTCAGGGGCTGCACTTGTCGCAATGGACAACAAAGAAATTGCCATTAAAGTGAGCAGCTCCTTGAGGAACTGGCTTCATTCTCCACTTTTACCCTGCTATTAAGGCTCTTCTCAAATCAGATTAAGGAAAGGCTGGAACACATAGTTGGATTAGAGTAATGGAGAGGAGAGAACAAGCACTTTTCTTGCATCTGCGCCTTTGGCTTGTGAGATGTGTGGCTTTGGGGTCCCAGCCTGGGGTGTAATATGACCAGAAAGTGGTGACCAAACAGAGTGAAAGCAAAGTCTGAGACTTCACACTGTTTGCATGATTGGTCTCTATAATGAGGAACGGGGCACCATGGTAATTCTCAGAGATTCAAAATGCTGAGTCTACTTCAGTTAAGTAAATCCTAACTGAGACCTACTAGGTGCCAGATATTGGACAAACCATTAGTGGTTCAAAAGAATTCATGGATGAGGCTTTGGGTTTAATAAGTGCTTAGGGCAGGTGAGCAAATACTGTAACTATAAGGTGGCAAATGGAATGATGGGGTAATAACAGCTGTTAAAAAATGATTGAGCACATACAGTGTGCAGGTCACTGGCCTGCGTGCTTTATGGGGAGCACCTCGTTTAACATAAAATCTAGATTGTTATGCACGGAGCACAAAGGCAAGGACGTTACCTCAGCTGTGGAAGGTAGAGGGCATGGAGAATTCTCTAGAAGAAAGCATTTGAATAGGTCCTGAAGGATGTGTTAGAATTATATCCTATGTATAAGAAATGGAGGAGCAGAAGAAAGCCTTTCTCAATAGAAGGAAGACTCAAAATGTTGCAGAAGACAAGATCATTCAAGAAATGCATCAGAAAGTAAAGGGCAGGTGGTAAGAAGGGGCTATGGATAATGGAATGGAGGGCTTTGTCCTGCAGTGAGGGAGCCAAGGGAGAAACTTAAGTGGGGGTGACATTCACATTTCCATTTAGAAGGATCATCCTAGAGAAAGGCTTCTTTCCCTGCTTATGTGATAGCTCCAAGTTTCCCCTGTAGCTCTCCCCCCAAAACAAGCCAAGGGTAGGCACTGCCCACACAGAGTGCCCATCTGGAACTCAGGGACCAGACATCCTGACAGTTTATTTTTGGAGTTAAAGTAGAAGATACAAAGATTTTTTTTTTTTTACTTTATTATTAGTGAATGCTGCTCGTGGGAACTTAATGGTTTTATATCAAATCTAAAGCGTGAGGATTTCTTAGAAGGAGTCACATTCTTTAAGCAACCGTTAGTGTGCATCCTGCTAATGTCTATCTCTGTGTGTGGAAAAGATGCTCATGGAAAGTTGGCTGCAGCAGATGTTAACTCCTGCCTGTTTCTCCAGGCTTGCACTGAGGGAATCTGTGCTGTGTGTTTACAGGTCACGGAAAACTGTCCTTCTGAGTGATGCTCGTCTCTAATGGCCCAGTGACAGGGCCAGGGGACAGGCAAATGAGAAAGGCAGTGAAAGGCGAGGACAGAGGAGCAGCAATAATGTATTTGTGAACCACAGTGGATGTCCAGGATGCCACACAGATTGGTGACTGTGTCCCTGGGACTCATTCCACTGAGACTCACCACTGCAGAAAAGACAGGCTACGGGGGGGATATAGTTATGAGATAATCTGTCATAACAGGAAGTTGTGCTCATTTCCCACGTTACCGTGTTGCTGCAGGTGAAACTCTTCCATGCTTCTGTAGGCAGCTGCTGAGCTTTACATCCAGAGTTGGAAAGCATCAGACTTTCTTGGTCACCCTTGCTGGGATCAGCAGGTCCCATTTCTTCCTCAACAGGAGCTGAGACCCTCCATTCTAAGGAGGGCTGTGGACATCCCAGGTAGTGGAGATGGGGATGATGTTGCAAAAAAGTCTCTGAAGTGTGTCTGGCAGTGAGAGAAAGATGTCAAACCAACCCAGAGTAATGACATGGAAGACCTTTAGAGGAAGAGGACTATTACAGGTCTGCCCTAGGCTCTAGGGTCACATGCTAGAAGCTCAGCTGCACACGTCCAGGCACAGAGGGACTGATCTGGGCCTGGGAAATCACCATGCTGTGGCAGAAACAGCATCGCCATGTTGGAGGAGGGTAATGTACACCTGTTGGAAACTTGAGTCTTGCCTCTGAGCTCACCACCGTGGGAGCAGTTCCTCCCTTTCCCACTGTCGGGTGCCATGGTGAAGAGCCAAGCTCTGCTCACAGTATGCCAGATAATTGAGACCTCCCCCCTGGCTCCGCCTGCAGCCCTAGGGGTTGTAGATCTAGCCCCCTCCCTTCCTCTCCCCGCATGGACTTCCAGCACATCACTGACTTCTCAGGAGCAGGACTCTGGCCCCTGTGGTCATTTCAGGCCCATGGAGCCTTCATAAGTCCTAACCACATATCAGCTTTCTAAATTGAGAAGGTGATGAATTTTTAAATTCTCGAACCTGTGCTGTAATAATCCTTCCACTATCCCACACATTACGATGCAGGAAGGCAACAGATGTGTTTTCTTATGACTCTGGGAACATGAAATATTGATGGGGACGGCAGCGTGGACTTGGATTGAGGTTCATCTACAAGGCAGGCAGCAGGGCTCATTCCAGCTTCTCATTTTCCACTTTTCTCTGCTGATGCTTAGGACATGAAAAAGCCCCAAACCTGTGGTACCTAAGGCGAATTCAATGAAAGGTGTTAAAAAACTGTGCACTGAAATCTTTCTAAAAAGGTTTGTGTCCGTCTCTGGGGACTAATTGCTAATGCAGCTAATATGCCTTTGATCTAGATAGATGACTTTTCCTTTGTCCCCAAGGGAATCTTGACAAACATTTTGGGCTTACCCAGTGCCAAGCCCAGGTAGCCTGTTAGAGAATAAAGAGCACCTTACACATTCAGGCAATCGTCCTCAGGATGAAGAATAACATGTGGGTTCTTCTCTGACCTATGCCAGCTGGGCTCTAGGACGAAGTGAAAACTTCATTTTTAGCGCATCTTTTTCCTGATTGCATTTAACTCACGGGCAATGCATTCTGAAATGAGAAAAGGGCACAAAGTAAATATTCTGGTCCAAAGAACAACAATAATGAACAATAAAGAAAAAAAACTGAGTGAAATTTTCCCCAGGACAGTGCTTCTGAACACACGTGTGAGTGCTGAGGGTTCCAAGAACACAAGACATCCTTAGAAAGCTTATGTATGAGTTTCTGAATTTTAATATTTATTGCAATACATACTATGAAAAAAAAGATATGTGCACACATACAGAGATGCCTATATATGTAGTTCTATGTAGCAAAAACATCCAAGCCTTGATTTCATGAATATCAATGGGTGGGGTGACATGAAATTGGGAAACACTAAGGCAATTTGATGAACAGCATTAAGAATCAAAGACTAGATGGAACTGCAGCTGCAGCAGTGCAGGGAAAGACGAGAGAGCAAAGCTCCAGACGGTGTAGGAAGTGACTAATATTCAGGAGCTGCTGATCTGGCCATGAGCAGTTTCCCAGTTGTTCATAGAGGAGTCAGAGCCCGCCAGCCCTTCCCTGGTCTGTGGTGATAGATGTGAATCTACCTGCCTACAGAGACTTCAGTTGCAAGGGATTCCCTCTGGACCCTACACACAATTCTCTTTTGTCTAGAGTCCCATTTTCCTTGTCCTTTTAAGCAGAGAACTATACGTCTTTCTGGTGCCTCAATCCAAAATGCTGTACCCATCCTCTTCACAATGCCACAATGTGGGACCAGGTACTGCCAGCCTCTCGGGAGACAAGCCCTTCAGTAGGGATTCCCCCCGTGAGGCTCTGCCCTGGAATCTCAAGTGCAAGAGAAACATGTGTAATTGTCCTCTGCTATCTGAGCTCATGATGAAAGATCATAGCCACTCTTAGCTACAGAGTCTTCAGCATATTCCATGAGTGACATGTTAATTCTAACTTTCAAAAAGCTAGGGGAACCAGGGAACCATTCTCCTCCTTGCATTCATAAGACACCTATAGGAAGAGACTCACAGTGCAGCTAGGGAATTCAAATCCAGCTGTGTCTGAAGAAGAGGTTGGACTTCCTGCACAGATCAGAGCTGAAGGCTACGCTCCAGCTGTGAACACCTTTGGGAAATGCCTGTCCTGTGTGTCTTGTTCTGTCCACAGCAGGGCCATAGACTTACAAAGCCTTCCTTAGAGTGGGGCCCAGACGTAAGCTTTCTTCCTCCTGGCCACCAGAAATCTCAGAATAAGAAAATATGGACCAGGGTCTTTTTTTTTTTTTGCATGGACAAAGGGTAGAAAAAACAGAGGGGATGGTGGAGGTGGGGAAAATGAGGAGGAAAAATGAAATAATGACTCCACATAAAGGAAATTGATGCCCCAGGATTCTCTCCCTAGCTCCACCATGAGTCCCTAGCTGCACTGGGAAAACCCATCTTATTCCTGATGTTTTCTTTTCTCATCTGTACTGAGGTGTTTGGACTAACTGGCCAGTTGAGTCCTCTTAGAACCTTTGTTTCTTAACTTTGATGTGGGATAACTCAGAGAGAGAGAGAGAGAGAGAGAGAGAGAGAAGAGATGGATGGAGAATTGCCACTAAAGTTATAGGGGGGCCTTAGCTTCACTGATGACTCAGCCTGAGAAAGGGTGGTGGAGCCATATTATCATAATAGATCCCAGGAAGAGTTGTAAAGACATCTTTCTCTGGAGCAGTGGGGGTGGCTATGGGGAACGGGGAACCCCATCCTTCCACATCCCTGTTCTCTAGGCTCTCTACCAGGAGCCTGGCTGCCTTCTCAACCAGACACAACTTAGAACCCTACAGAATCAACCACGTCTTCAAGTCAGCTTGTAGAGACAAGAAAAAATGCTCTGAGCTCTCTCCCTAACAGCTCACCTCCCACTTCAGGGAATAAGAAGACTGCTGTTCTTTGGCTTCATTTAAGAAAGTTATTCCTATGAGGATGACAACAGTTTCTGAATCTTTTCTGCCACCTTAAGTTTTTAAGCCAACCGTTTAAAGATAGCCTTAAACAGTGGCCTGGTCCCAGTGGAAACAGGAAGTAGGTGCCCCAGGGAAGTTCTTCACAGGGCTGTGTAGAAGCAACGGAAGCAATGAGAGCCTCTCAACTCTCTGCCAGTGAGACACACCCAGGCTTCAGCAGTACATAATTAAGGAGATCCATCATTAGGGGTTGAGTTTGCATTCCCAGAAAAGCCCAAGACCACCACGTCATTTACAGAGACAAAGAAGGACCTGGGCTTTCAGGCGGACATTCTTCATCACATGCCCCCTGCGGTGCAGATGTCTGTCGCTGCAGAGTCAGAACTGTCCTCAGCTGAAGTACACCTTACCAGAGAAGGAGCCTTCACTTAGCACTGACTTAGTGTGTCCCTCCATGGTGGTACGTTACTAAATAAAGGGGAAATCGGGGAATTGTGAGCTTAATGAAGCCAAATCACCGCTGGTATTAGAAAGTGATTAGCTGTGATCTGTGCAGTAAATAAAGCAGGACCGTGTTACAACTTGATTTGGCTGATGTGTTTCAGAAGGACTCGTAATTCATGTTTCAACTGGAGAAATAGCTTCGGTGAATGATGCAACAGACCGTATTTTTGTTCAAGTGGCTTGACAAGAAGCAAAAGATGGAGTTACTTTAAGTGCGAAAAGGATCTTAATAATGTTCATGCCGTTCAGCTACTCATAGGCAGCTAACGTGCAGCTATTTCCTAGCAGGGGAAATGTTATAGAATCTTCTTCATTTGAAGATTTATGTTTCCTTAGACTTTGTTTATATAAGAAAGAAGTGTGGTTAGTACTTTCAAACAGATGCATGTTCAAGCACTCTTGTGTTGGTTTTGTTCAGAAGAGATTGCGATTATCTATTAAGTATGATATTAGAAAAGACGTGGAAAAATGTCTGTACTCTCCCAAAATATTAATAGTTTATATGTATATTGCCATCCAATGAAACTGCAGCCCTTATAAAATCTGAATAGTTTGAGGTATTGCTTTGCTTTTTCAAAAGATTTAGAAACAACCATGAAAACCCTTTTAGATAGTAAAATGCCTGGTCTGGGAATGTAGCCCAGAGGTAGAGCACTTGCCTTAGCATGCATGTAGGCCCTGGGTTCAATCCCCAGCACTGCATAAATAAATAAATGAATAAACACATGCATACATACATAAAACAGCTAATACAAACTATAGGACTCCATTTATGGAGAACCTTAAATAAACAAAATTTAAAGTGATCACTTTTTTTAAAAAAAAAATTGTCTGGCAAGAAATTACTACTGGTAAGGACAGTACTCAAGTAGAGACACTGGATTGGGACAAAACTGATTTGTTGGAAGGTGAGATGAAAATCTGACTGGGAGTCCATTGTCTCTACCTTAAGCCTTATGGGAGCACAGAAGGAGCTTTCCAAGGACAATCAGTCCTGTGGGTTTCAAGTGAGCTGTGCTGAGTAGCATAAAATTAAATGAATCACTTCACCTGTCCAGCCACCCTGGTCCTTCCCCATGAAAAGCCAGTTTTTGCATTCGATGGGAGATTCTCAGCCTCTGCTCTTTTTGGCTTTCAGGATGAGGTGTACAAACACCTCTAGGAGAAAAATCCTACAGGATGGGGCTCTGGTCACATCTTCCAGGACAGCATTCCTGTTTAGAATCTCAAAATTCCAAAGTAGTTTTATTTTTCTGTTTAATAAGCAGAAAGGTATCCGGGTGATTTTGAAAACTTTGGAATCCCCTTTTAAAGACATAATTGTCGATGACTCTCCTCTTAACTCTCAGTTTCTATGCTCCCTTCAGTATTAATTGCCACCTCTTCAGAGGGCAGCCCATCTGAAAAGTTTACTGAAGGCAAAGAATGGCGTATATGCTTGGCCCACAGGTTGTCAGTAATGATCTGATAGTCAGGGAACACTCAGAGACATGGCTCAGGCAGGTGTGAACCTTGTCCATGTAAATCTTTTGCCACTTAATTGATAAAATTTTGAAAATTCATAACAGCCAACGGTGATTAGGAGTTCACAGGTGCCAGCCACAGAGCTAAAGATTTTGTTTCTCACTGAGTCGTCAAACTTATACCGTCTCATTGCCTGTAGCTTCCACATGAGGAAACAGGCTCAAGGAGGGTATAGAGTTTGTCCAAGGCCAGAGTGACCATGTGACAGGCAGACCCATAGCCTTCCCAACTTGAATCACTTGAGGATATAGGAGTGTCCACAGAGGACCCTTGCCATGACTTCCAGCCTAAAGTCAGCTTCTAAATTAATCATGATTTACCTATTAAAGGAATAAATAATATTTGGAGTAATCTTCCTACCAGGGAAGAGCATCTCTTCTGGTCACTCAAGTTAAGTTGCTTCTAAGTTGTTTTTGCGAAAACTTCCGACGTGTTAGAATTTTTACTAAAGAGGGTGAGAAGACGTGCTTCACACTGAGAGCATAGTTGTACCCATATGTGGCCAGGGCCCCAATAAGGCTTTGCAGACTGGACCTCTCATTTGAATGTATTACGGGGAGCCAATATGCCAACCTAACAGCATCCCTCAGAGGATTTGAATCCTTCATTTTTCCAATCCTCTGCTCATTGGTCCCTGGGTCACGTTGCTGCATGTGATGGGGGTGTGATGTGTGTGTTTTGCCCTGAAATGCTGCCTTGCATCTGCTGATGGTCGATGGGAGTCTGCCTCTCCCTGTGCTGGAGCACATTCCCCGATGCTCTGCTAATGCATTCCTGAGAGAGTAGGTCTGCCCACTCTGGGCTCTGGTCCACTGACCTACACTGTGTCCTCTATCCATTACTTCCATTTTAACCAGCAACTTTCCACCCAAGCTATGTGAGTTGGGGTGGACTAAGTCATTAGAAGTGACAGTCACTTAAAAAAAAAATGGCAAAGCACAGGAGTGCACGATCAAGGGACGCCTTTGGAGAAAGCAGGTTGCCGGTGCCTCCTTACATTCTCAGATAAGACAACCGACTCTCCTCAAGCTGACTCCTGGCTCAGGTGAACTGACTTAACTGTGAGGTCCTGCCAAAGGTTGTTTCAGTAAGCGGTGCCTGGGGCTTTCACAAAGTGAAGTCACCTTTGCCTGCCAAGCAGGGGCTCTCCAGCTAGACACCAGGCACTTTCCTTGCCTTCTCACGATGCCGGCAAAGGAGGAAGTACCTGTCATCAGCCTGCCTTTCCTGTGCCAGCACAGAGTTCCTTCTGCCTTTGGCTAATCTGCCCAGCTCATTCTGTATGGCTAAGCTAGAACAAGAAGGGAAACAGTGGGCTGAAACCTGGAGAATTGTTCACTTTACTGAAGAGGAGACTGGGGGACAGAATCATTGCTCTACTTGCTAAATCTCTGGTCTTCTGTCTGGTGCTGTGACTTCGATGGGGCACCAAGGAGCATTTGTTGGGTGAGCACAATTGCTCTTCATCCAGCCTGGAAGGTTAGTGGTATTACCAAATATTCCTTGCTTCCCTTAACGGCCCATTCTAAATCAATCTTCCATGAATTCATCAAAATGTTTGCTGGAGTGCCTTAACTTTGTTGCTTCCATGCCAGTGGCCCTAACCCGGGAGGCCACATGTGCGGGGCATTTCCCCAACTGTCATTTGCCCTTTCTTCCCTGTGTCCTCTGCTCCCTCCAGGGAAAGGACCCTTGTCCCTGGGCTCATTCCCCTTGCTGGCCCTATTTTCCTGCCCTCTTAGTTCCTCCTAGATGAGTTGGGACATGCCTCAGAGTGCTTTTGTTTTCTCTGAAAGAGGTTGACTTGGGGAAGAGAGTGGGGGAAATATATGTGGGAACCGTTTAATTGTATCCATGAGGATTCTTAGTAATCAGGATGCCAGTGTGTGTTTTCCAGAGCCTAGAGCTGACATAAATAATGTAGCGTACCTCGCTTTGTGCAGGCTTGCTTAGGAATGCTGATGGAGAAAAAGCCAAACTGGGATCTGAAGTTCCCGGCTCCCGGCACAGCCTTTAAAATCTTTTTATAGAGTAGTACTTTTGAAAGTGCAGCCAGGACCTTTGCGAGCCTTCTAAGGCAGGGAGAGGCCACGCCAGAGTAACTCTACAAGGCCTCACTTGGTTTCCGGAGAGTGAGAATCAGGTGGAGCTTAGATGGCTTCAGCTAAGGTATGGGTCGATTTCATTTGGGGTTCCTACTCCCTGAAGGAATAGGACAGCTCTGTCGAGGTCCCGGAAGCCCGGTAAGTGTGCAGCTGTTGCTAACAAGGTATCACCAGCTCCTCAAATAGAGTGAAAATGTCTTGCCAGTCTTTTGGAGCCTTTTGCCTTTATGGGAAGAGCCAAATGAGCTTTGCGGGACAGCTAACCCCCAAATGAAGTCCGGTAGCCTGGACTCATTTCATGGTAAAGTGTGCACTGGGGAGGCGAAGGGGGACCACAAACGCCACAGTTCATTTGCAGGAAGGAAATAAATGTGTGTACGTGGGATCTCTACAGGAGGCGTGCCAAGCCAGATATCCAATTGAAGCATCTTCCAGATTTTGAGTTAAGGTGTAAGATAAACCTAGTCCTGACCACAAATGATACATGTGAAGGTGATGGTGGGGAGAGTGAGGATGGAGACGAGGGATGTGAGGGGTCCTTCCGGTTGCTAATGATGTAAAGGCACAAGCTCTAGGCGTTTCGTAAAAAGAGACAGCGATTCCTTTGCTTATGCTCTGGTGGTTTAAAAAAGGACCTCAGGGAACATATGTTTTGTTTTGTTTTGTTTTCCTTTTGATTAAGGCATTTGGGGTCTAGAAAAGAAGATTAAAGCAGGATCCGTTTAATTTATTTAGTTTGCCTCACAGACATGAAGCTTCAGAATGGTAAGTGTCAATTATATTCCTACCGGTTCGGGAATTAGCTGGAAAAAGGGTCCTCGCCAGGCAAGGATCTGTTACCAGATTCAGGTTGTGACAGTTTCTGGCCAGTGACAAAAAAAGGTCGTGTGTCAATCCAGGGAGAGCCCAGAGGTCAGCTCTGGTTGGACTGGAGGGATTGGAGTGAGTTGCCCTTGGAGGGGATGGTTCTGTGTCTGTTCTGGATGGTTTCACCATTATGGAACCTCGCTTGGAAAACAGTGATCAACTCAACTTTGAGTTCACATGAAAAAAAATGAAATTGATCTGACACTGGGACAGGTACATTTATTTCCTTTAAGTTTGGTAAGTAGTTATTTTTTTTTCTTCTCCATTTAAAATGTGCCATCCAAATTATGTTTCATAAGATGGTGTTTGGAAATGCCTTTGTGGTAGGAGCTTGTGGATGTGTTACTGAGAACTCTGCAGAGCACATGGACAATGCCATTGAGTTGGTGGGAAAGAAACCTGGTTGTGTCTGGTTCCATCTCATCCTCTTTATCAACTTCTTCTAAATGGTTCCACCATAACTTCTGTTCTGTCTTCCTGAGAGCCCACGCACCCCTCTCTGAGATTGCACACGCTTGCCCAGATCAGAGTTGTGCTTTTGTCTTGTTTTGACTCCACTGCCAGCTTCTGTCTCCCTAATAAAGAACCCAGGAGGGTTTTTAGTTGGAGCAGGTGAGTCTTAGTCTTTAGTCTGAGGATCTGTTTCAACAGCGAGGCTTTTGCTCTTTGGCTAACAGCATGCCCATCTGTGAAATGGGCTTGAGAGCCAATTAAAAAAAAAATGCAACACCTCTGCTCCTCAGAAACCTCTCAGTGGCAGCTGCAAAAATTTGAAGGGAATAAAAAAAGACAATAGAGAATAGCCCAGGGTTATCTGCGAGCTCTTCTCTGACGGACTGAGTTGAGAAATGTTTTACGCATCCCCAAAACCGTGTTGCTTGTAAGTTTTTATTTCTAATTGCATTGGAGGAAAGTACCTTTTAACGGTGGAGAGAAATAAAATACTCGTAATAAACAAAACTCCATTTATATAACCTAAAAAGTGACCTGAAGAAATGTGAGGAATTGATAGAAGGCTGTGCTTCTCGGGTCCAAAGTCACAGCTTCATGTTTAATTTAACAAAACATTAAACATTTCATGTTTAATTTAATGAAACATTAGAGCACTAGGATTTGTCACCTTCATGACAGAATGTCAGAACTGTGGGATAGTTTCAGAATTTATGTTCTTTCTCCAGAATTCACATGTGACAATGGAAATGTCTCACAGCTTAAAGATCTGTACTTTTTTTCAAGGGATCTTTTTTTACCCCTCTGATAAAAAAGAAGAAGCAGCAAAAGAAAAGCCAGTAAAACAAGAAAACCACCAGCACATTAGGCATGCACTACTAGTCTAGCTAATTTTAGGGGGGCTATTAGCAGGCATTTAGGCAAATCTATTAACATTTAGCATCAGCTCAAATGCAATTGCATTTCTACTTTTTTGCTTCTGACAAAATAAGCACAGGGCTCTTCAGGATGAGAAAAGAAAGAATATTGGAACCATTTGTTAGGCGGTAAACTTTTTACTAAACCCACTTGGATTTTATATTGAACTCTTGCAAAAGGTGGGGTGAGTTCTTTGGGAAAATAATGAATGAATGCATGAGTTTGATGAAGCTTATTTCCAGTGTGAGAGGAGCAACCCTGGGTACTGCCTGGCTTGCCAGATTTTGTTCTTAGTCTAAAAAACGTGGCTGGAAGTTGAAAGTGCTTCTTTGCCTTTGGTTGTGATGGAAAATTTGCCTTTTGGTATTTCAAGGGGCAGAGAGAGAGAGAGAGAGAGAGAGAGAGAGAGAGAGAGAGAGAGAGACTCTATCTCTCTGTCCATGTTTTGTAGGTTAATGGGTTCTGTTTTCATCTGATGCTCAAAATGTTTAGCTCCTTTGGGTGGAAAACAAAATTTTATGTTTGAGCCATGAAGGCAACTATCCGTTTGTAAACCATGCATGTATGTGTGCATAGATGTATTTACACACACATACCTACCTGCACGCACATGCACATGGTGTGTAGGCACACAAACAGCCCCTACATTCTGCCTTCATTCATTTGAACTGTCTCCTGTACCATTTCTGGAATGCCATATATAACACGGTGTGGTACTTTGTTTTGTGGTGACAGAAATGTGATACCTCCCGGTGTTATTATATACTCAGCCCAAGCATGCAGCTTCCCTCTGCACCTTGAAGTGGCTGAGACCAGATGCTTCAGAGAGAGATGTCATATTCATTCAATTCAGAGGAGCATATGGCTAGAGAAAAATCATTATGACAGTTACTGACCCGAAGAGCAAGTTGCTTTTTTAGCCCTTAAAAAATTTGCTTTAACCTCATTCTGTGTAGCTGAAGATACTTTCTTTAGAGAAATAATTTTTAAATTCTCCTATATGTTGCATTCCGTACAAGGGATGCGAAAGCCTGGCCTGGGCTCCTGGGGAATGCTGTTTCTGTCACAGGGCTGAGGAGTGGGGAAGGCTCTTCCACCATGCAGGATGGATGCCTGCTCCTCCTAAGGGGCCACGTGCAGACCCATTGTCTGCGCCTCTGGGTGCCAGCACTGAGATCCAATGTGGTGCTCTCCAGCTCACCTTGGACACACTCAGCCAAGGACCCAGCAGAGTTCACCCTGTGTGCTGTCCCAGCTGTCCTCTGTGCTGCCTGCTGCCCTTATGACCCCTGGCTTCCCACCATCCTCAATATAAATAAATCTCTGCAGGTGGCAGAGGTTGATGAGGAGGCCTCTTCATTCCCAAAGGCTCTTTCCATTGTACCTATATGCCTGGCATTATGACGAGACCTGGAAGGGAAAGGATTGGGGACATGGCCCCAGCCCTGTAGACGCTCCTACCCTGATGGGTACCTGATAACAATGTGACAAAGTGTGGTCTTCAGTGCCACCAGGGCTGTAAAAGCAGATGCCACACTGCAGTTACCCTGAGGGTATGGAGGAGGGAGCAGATTGTCCTCAAATAGGTCATGACAGTCTTCCTAGAGGTCATTGATGGAGATATGTGTCGGGAAGGTTCCACAGGGAGACATGGAGCAGGACTGTCCAAGCCCAGAACATGGCAGGCACTTAGCTGCTGCACCCGGGCACCTGCCAGGCAAAGGATTGTGCTAGGAAGGTGAGCAGAGCCTGTGGTAAATGGTTTTCCATACCATCGAGTCCAGGTCTTTGCTAAACGACCACCATCTCAGAAATCGAAAGCAGCTGGCAGTTGTCAGCAATGGGCAGAGCCAGGGCTGGGCAGAGCTAAAGCAGGGTAGTGGGGCTTGCCATTTCCATGACTAATTTTTTGTGTAAATGAGCCGGCTCCCACTAATCACTTGTGAACACCCCAGATGGAGCCCATGGGCTGTCAGTCTGCAACTTCTGCAAGCAAACTACGGGACACCAATGTGGGGACTTCATCCTGTCCCTGACTTATTTCAAATTAGAAAAGATGTTAGAGGAGAACTTTTACAAAAACAACACCGTGTGTTCGCATGCAAATTTTCTAGTGTCCCTCCTAGGAAATCTGGTTGGGAGGAGAACAGATACAAATGTTCCTGTTTCCATCTGATTTCTGCGTATGGGAGGGTGGGTGCATTCAATTCTTTCACATGGCCAACACTTCTGGAAGTGGAATGAGAAACGGAGCATGTCCAAACTAGTGAGTATCCTTTCTCTAGCCCCTATGGCACATGGTGTGGAGTTTCTTTGTTACAGGTGGGTGGAGTGTCTTGATGGTTTTTTTTTTTTGTTTTGTTTTTTTTAACTTTTCTCACCAGCTGTTGTGCTTTTTGTCATGTGGAATTGCAAAGTGGTGGCACTTCAATGAGAAGGTTCTAGCACATTCCATGCACATCTTACGTACACGACGCAGGAACATTATCCTTTAATCTTGACCTCTTGTATCTTGACTCATCGGCCACTTTTACAGTCTTGGCTGGCCCCAGGCAGGGCCAACTCTCAACAGCCTCCCAGGAAAGAGTGGCCAGAAGTTTTCCCTCCGTTATCCTACAGGCTGTGTACTGGGGAGTTGTCAGGGAAGCTCCCTTGTGAGGGAAGAGCCAGGCCAGCCAGGGAATGCTGGGACTGGGTCCTGGCTGCCTTGCTGGCTTGAGTAACACTGCCAGGCATTCTGCACGTGTTGAAGGGAATGAGCTCTCAGTGGCCTAATTTATCTTTCTGAAGAGTGAATGGTAATACTTGTAAAGCCTGTGAATCATGTTAATGATGATTTTTTTTTTTTAAAAAAAAAAAGCACTACCTGTGACCAAGGTATCAGCTCACCCCAAGGCTGCACATGAGCCAGGCTTTAAGTATGTCCCCATGCTCCCAAGTAAGGCTCAGTGCTTTGTCCCTTCTCCTCCAACCCATGCTGATCTGGTTGTGGAACTCAGTCTGTTTGCTCTTGCAGAAAACACAGGAACAAATCACCAAACAGATGCACAGCCATCTACCACCCCACACCAGGAGTGGGTAGACTTCACTGAAGGCTTGGGGGGAAAGGAAGGCTTTTATTTGCCAAGTGCAAGGAGAGCATTTGGACCCCTCCTGAGCAATCCCTGCTTAGTTCTATTCACCTGGGTTTCTGGATCCTTGTTGCATCTCCATCACTCCCCAGAAATTCAAGTGCATCAAACTGTACGCACTCTGCCTCTGCCTCAAAGCCTACCTTATGAGTACGCCCGGTGCTGTCCCATCCCAAGGCTCTGCAGGTGGAAGACTACAATATAAAGATGCATTTTCCTA
Organism: Urocitellus parryii; assembly: GCF_045843805.1. NCBI lineage: Eukaryota > Metazoa > Chordata > Mammalia > Rodentia > Sciuridae > Urocitellus > Urocitellus parryii. The sequence goes on from NC_135531.1 coordinate 154,142,531, forward strand.
TGGGTGGAAACTAGACCATTTCCTATCATTGACCTTCAAGCCACCAAGAAGGGAAAAATTGTTGTTTTTGCTTAAAATGATAATTTTTTACACACAGTGCTTTATTACATATATCATGATGCCTTTCAATATCCTTCCCATGTGGAAGATTGATTTATTGATTGGTTGAGAGATTGATTGTGAAGGCAGTGTGGCCAAAAGTTAAGAGTGCAGGCTCTGGAACTCTGACACCTCCTAGCTGTGTGCCTCTGAGTAAGCTGCTTACATTCTCTGAGCTTCAGGTAAATGAGGGATAACCGTGGCCCTCCTTGATAGACCTGTTATGTAGTTAAATGAGATGATGCATATAAAGGTGCTCATCTCAGAACCCAGATGGTAGTGCAATTGTCATTTCCTGTATCTATAATCACCATTCCATTTTGTTCCCAAATTTATAAGATTTTTTTTCCCCATCTATGTTCAAAATAGTTTAAGCTTAAGTTGGTAGAGTGCAGAGATTCTGGAACAGGCCAGCTCCCATCTTACCCACCAGGTAGACACTGACTCCATATCCATCCTTGGTTTTGAAGGTGGAGCCCAGGGAGGCCCCTGGCCTTGCGCTAAGCCAGCTTTTGGTTTAGTTTGTTTCCCTGCAATGACCTTTCCCCCCTGCCATTATTTGACCCAGACAGCTAAAGAACCAAGGTGATGGAGGACAACTGGCATTACCAGAACTTTCTTACAAGCAGAGTTTTACTAGAAACACAAACACTCTCTTGTTCAGGGGAGCAGAATCCAGTTCTTAGGATCTTGGTTTGAGCCCTCAGAGGGAGGGGCTGGCAGGGGGCAAGAAACTGTTATTGCAACTCTATTTTAATCAACAGTTTCACTAACAATATTGAATTAAAAAGTTACTAGCTACTAGTTAGAGCATGGCTTAGCTCATACACGGGCAAATCAGTCATTCTGTGGTGATTAACATCTATTCAGAACAGAGAATGTATTATGGGTACTAAATTATCATAGGAATTAATGCAGTCTTTTTAAAGGGCTTAAAATATGTTAATAAATACAGTATTCCAGCACCTGCAGCTCAAGGAACCAAAGTCATTAAAGATGGATATAATTATATTTATTATTGCAGGGATCTAGGTGGGGGGGGGAAACGGTTTAATGAGCATGAATGAAACAAGGATTCTTTATTAAAACTTTTTACCTAAAGAAACTGCACCCTTTGAGGAGTTATTTCATAGAATCATTGAATGAAAGAACTATACAAAAAAAAAAGTCAGTGATAATATTCCAACCTCTGGGCAGTGAACTTTTGGGTCCACCGAAGACATTAAAAAATACTTCACTTGCTTCCCATTGAACTTTGGGGCCTCCCCTTCTCCTGCTCTGCTCTGCAGATCTGCTTCTGTGGCCACCGCCTCACAAACCGCATAGTTCATCCCCTTTTACTTAAATTCTACCCAAAAGCCACGCCCTGTTGGCCATTTCTTAAACACACCAACCTCTTTCCCAGCTCAGGGCCTTAGCCCATACCTCTGGGCCTTTATTTTTAAACTACTTCAGCAACACTTTACCATACTTTGTCCAAAACAAATGTTAAATATTAGCTAAGTTAATGTCGTGCCATGATCGTTTAATACAGGTATGTGCACTAGGTCCCATACCATCCCCATTTTACAATAGGAAAAATGGGTCAGGGGGTTAAATGGCTTGACCTTGGTCCTACGGACCTGAAGTTCTCTTACTGCAAAGTCCTGCTGCCTCTTTGCAGGGTCAGCTACTGCTGTCCATCAGACCTTGCTTAGAGGCTGTCCTTGACCCCTTTAACTAAAATCTGTGCCTCCCACCCTAATTATTTTTTTTCAAGATACAGTTGGTCCTTCGTAGCTCCTCTGAGCCAGATTTAAAATGATCTGATCGTATGTACGTGTATTTTTAGTTACCATTTCCCTTTTGGCACTCTATCAGCATGCCCATGAAGACAGCAATGGGTTTACTTTGTCACTTTGTGTCCCCAGCCCTATTAATGTAACTGACACTTAATAAATACTGAGTAAATATTTGTTTAATGGGTCCTTGAACTCATATGTTCACCATTTGCTGTCTGTAGTCAGAATGAATTATATTTTTTCATCTATAGATTGATGAAAAAATATCATATGTATTTTGTTCAAATTATCTGATGAATAAAATATAATTTTATTAGGAAGGGTAACCCTCTTTTGTGATCAAATATTTTCCTAGCTAATGGATATAAAAATGACTAGTATGACCATTTCCATATTAAATCTGAGCCTTTTTGCATAAAGGCTGGGAATGGATGGTTGAGGATACTTCCTATTTGGACAATAAAAAATCAGAGAACCTGAGCAGGGAAGCGCCTTGCTCCAGGCATGAGCTGGTGGGGACCATGAAATGACAGCGTCTAGGTTGTTTCTGCCCATCTGCCTTGTTCACGCCTCCGCCTGTGTCAGGAGCGTCCCACAAGCCCACTGGAACAGAAGCGCTTCTACACCGACTCTGGCTGCTCCAGGGGGGATGTTGTACTTGGCAGGTCGGGAGCAGGAGATTGAAGTTCTCTTATTTTCTTAAATCTTGGGGGTGTTTGAGGTGAAAATTAACTGTCTGCCTCTCCTCGTGGTGGAATGCATTTGAAATGCTATTTCCTGTTATGAGGTAGAAGAAGAAAAATAAACAAACACACATGGTGTGGAATTACAAACAGAGGCCCCAGAGGGGCACATCATACCTACAGTGAGACACCAGACTTAGAGAAACTGCCACATTGTTTAGATTTGCCAACTTGACGAGGGTACAATCAGGCTCTCCAAATTCCCAGCACCATGATTCTTTACCATATGGGGGCCAAGGATCACATGAAGAATCTGTATAAAATTGGGGGCATTATTCCCAGAGAATAAGAGTATGTACAAAAATGAAATGATTTTCCCATTATTTCAGAGAGTTTGTGGACACTCTTGTTTATTTCGTGTCTAGAGGTGTATGAATTCCAGTTTAAGAAGTCCTGGTAGCACATAGCATGTAGTAATATCATAGCTAATATTTATTGAACTCTTGCTATGTGTTAGATCCCTAATTAAATTTTATGGTTTTTGACTTTATTTTCAGTGTAATAATTCTTCTTCTTTTGCAAATGAGAAAACTGAGTCTCAGAAAAGTGAAATAAACCATAAAGTGCTAGTGACTCAATGAGAACAGGTGATCTAGTGTTGGAACCCCACGAAGGTGGGCAGAAAAAGCCTGCACACCTTCTGCTTGCACTTGGTGCCAGGAAGAATTTCATGGTGGAAAGAAAACTAAGAAGACACCTTCAGAGTATCAGGAAAGTCACGATGGGATGATGACTTCATGCTCCAGGTCTTTTAGCTCCTCATGGGGAAGCAGTGGGGTTTTCTCAGGATATCTCCTATTTCCAAGAATTTCCCTCTATTCCTACACATGGGGTGGGGTGGCTGGAAGAGGTAGCTGCCCTGAGCTGAGAGAGTTCCCGTGGTTCTCTTCATCCCTGCTCAGAATACTTCCAACATAACCTCGTCTGTCATCAGATGGGCAGATGGGTCCTGTCTGAATGTGAAACCCTCCTAGGAAGATGCAGAACCAACTGGATTGTCAACCCGTTTTATGAGAGTCTATTAACATGAGGTGTGTTCCATTATTTCTTTCATTCCTTAAGAGAATCAACACGGAACTCATTAGAAGTTGCTTGAGAATGCTCCTTGGACCTTTCTTTTTCTTTCTTTTTTGAAGGACGCAGAATTCATTTTCACTTTGATGGGTTTTATTTATTAAGCTAGAACTATTAACTTCAATGGAGTTAAGTACCTCTAAACCTTTCTTTTTGATCCAATGGGCTTTAGGTAATCACTTTATCTCATTATTAATTTCCTAGGTAACTGCTTTGCTCTAGTCCCCTGGTGGGGTGCTTAGATTAGAGAATGGGAGAAGCCTCTTACCTCATGGAAGTTATAGTCTGGAGAGGGCAGGACACATAATGGATCAGTGTGACAGATTGCAGCGTGTCATAAAGTGGTCAGCACATACAGCAGGCAGACCAAAGCAAGTGAGGTTGACTGGCTCAAAAGCTTATGTGTGGCCACAAAGACAGACCTAGAGAGGCAGTTGGGAAGTCTGTTTTCCATAGTAGAAGGGTTCTCATGCTTCAGTGGGCATCAGGATTCCCAAGAGGTCTTATTAAAACACAGATTGACGGGTCCCAAGCCCAATTTCTGACTCCATGTATACAGGGTGGGTCCTACAATCTGTCCTGGGAAGATGTTGCCCTGAAGAGGATGGTGTTGCTACCCTAGGGATCGCACTTTGAGAACCACTCTTGTAGCTTCCCATAGGAAGAGAACACAGAAAATGCTTTGTCTTGTTCTCAGCTTTTCCTCCCTAATTGTTGAAATATGACTTGCACCCTATTTCCTCCTGCTGTATGCTGTGAGTTTCCTTATGAACATATTGCTTCTGGTCTATCCATTGAGAGTGTAATTCCATATTGCTCTGCAGGCTTTCTTTTCCTTCTTTAAGTACCTGACTCTGAGCTCTGCTGGGTAGGAGTGGAAGATTACATTTGGTCCTCCATATCTGCAAGTTGTGCATCCATAGATTTAGTCAAGTGTCTCTTAAAACCATGTCTGTATTGAACCTATACAGACCTTCCTTTCTTGTCATTATTTTCTAAACAAAAGAGTCAAAGAATATCTACAGAGTTACCTTATATCTACCTTATCTACCTTATGTTAGGTATCTACATATCTAGATATCACAAGTCAGCTACAGATCATTAAAGTACATTGGAGAATGTGTGTGGGTTGTATGCAAAATACTGTGTCATTTTATCTTGGGGACTTGAGCATCACTTTGTCCACAGAATGTTATGGAACCAATCCCCTATAGAAGCTGAGTGATGGCTGAGGAAAATAAAATGCCACTTGTATGTATTAATGACTTGTATTCTCATGAATGTGACTCTGTGGGTCTGTAGGTCTGAAGCCAGCACTAGGGTCAGAACTGTTCCTCCCAAACAATCATGCCTCACAAAACATCCCGGACCTATGGGTGGACAATTAAACAAAGAGCCATTGGCAGATCCAGTGCTATATATCCTCAAGTCCTCTCAGACCCCACAGGACCCATGTTATATCCATAGAGAGAAAAATGAACTGGGAGAGAAGGTGGGTACCCGAAAAAGCCAAAATCAGTTGTAAAACAGTTAAACGCTATTTTTGACAAACCTACAGCCTTTCATAAACACAGTCACGTTTCTGGCCAAATGCAATGGAAAATATGAACTCGTGTCAGAAAACAATACCAAGTTCCTACATTAATGGTTCTTTCTCTTTCCCTTTATTCTGTTGGTCCATTTTACACGGGAAATAAGAACCTTGTGGACAGAAAGATCATCATTTGTCAATCCTTTTGCAGCAATTTTCCCAACACTTCTTTCAGCTCTAAATGCTTTTAAGCATCTGTCAGTATCATATAATAGCCTTAATGGGGGGGGGGGGGAACAACAATAACAACAAACTACTCACTGCATAAGAATGAGTGAGTGAGTGGCTTCTCCTTCCTGGACCAGTGGAAATGATGGTCCTGTCCATATGTGGATTTCCACATGCAGCTGTGCAGTTATTGTTTGCACTTAGACCTTAAGTTGTCTGTAATTTTTATGTGCGCAGGAATGGTGCCAATTGAGAGAGAGAATGGACCAAAAAAAAAAAAAATATTTAGCATCTCTGAGATGAGACAAGTCAATAAACAGCTTGATTACTAATTCATTCAGGAACAAAAATAATGGCTTTCTAAACTGAAACGACCAAATCCAATAACTAACTGTTTGTCAGGGCAGTAATAATGGTATTTGTATCTCTTTTAATTGGCTTTAACCTTTCCCTTCATGTGTGCAGTATTAAAAAATTAAAGAGGAAAGTATTTAGAGGCATAGATTTACGGCACTGCGTGGATTACATGCTTTTAATGAGGTCAGGACAATAAACCATCCAAGCAGAACCTGCTGCCCAATGATGAATTACTCCTTTTTTCTACAGTAGATAGACTGGAGCAACGTACACACAGGCTCACAGGCCCGCAGCTCGTGCGGGCCACGCAACAGCTGCTCAGCTCTGCTCTTGAGCTAGCTCAGGGTGTTTCCAGTTACAAGGAACGTTAAGAAAATTTCAAAATACGGAGCTACAATAGCTCAGGTGAAAAAATAAAATAGAAGAAAGTTACCAAAGGGAACACACAGTGTTCAGGTAGAGTCTTCATTCATGTAGGTCTGTGTACATCAGGGTACTTTCGCAAGTAGGGGTGGACAGGTGAATGTAAGGAAAGGAAGGAAGACTGGAAGAAGAAAAAGAAAGAATGAAAGAAAGGAAGGAAGGAAGGGGACAGGGAGAAATGTAATTTGGAAGTATACATGCAGTGGTCCTAAACCCAGCTTCACAGGCTGAGAGGGACCAATTGGGCAGTACACCTTCCGAATTTCATCATATTCTTAACTTAGACTTATAGAATGTCAGAGTATTTGCTCCACAGAAATCAACCAGCTCTACAAATCAGGCTTTCTTTGTGGATAGCCCCTTCCTAGCACATCACTGGTCACACACTAATTCATCCACAGAGGTCAAATCCAGAAAAAGAAGAGTTCACTAGGAGAAGGAAACCTGGATTCCCAAGAGGGTCGGGAATGGGAAACAGGATATGTTTCTCTTTGACTTTGCACATGTCTTTATTACTTGAGGTTTAATGAAGTATTAATTTATAATAAAAATAAATATTGTATTTTGTTAAAAATCAGTACACAAACAGCATTCAAAACTTTTTAAAAATAGCAACAAAATGAATAACTTTCACATTGTAAATCAAGGGCTTATTATTTGTACAAGGAAGCAAATTCAAGACAAGTGACAAAATCACATGGTCAAAGGACTTAGGACAGCCCGAATTATGTCCTTGATTGTGAAGACATCCTCAATCAGACCCCATCTGACTCCTAATTCTGGGGAAGAAAGCAAGCTCGTCTCCTCCTGTTCATTGGTTGACACCAATCTCATCACAGTCTCTGTCCAATCAGAGGCCTAGAGTTGGCAGTACGAACCTGAATAAAAAACATTCCACTCTAGATAGCACAGCTTCAGTCCATGGCAAACACACCCTCCCTGTGGGATAGCCCCTCCATCCCTGAGCCAAGGAATGTAACACTTTCTTTTTTCCATTTTAAAATGGGACAACCTTCAAGTAGTTTCAAGAATGAGCAGAGGTCTCTAGTTTCTCCTTTCTTTCCAAATTCTTTTCATATATCTTAGCCCTTCTGTTTTCATGAGAGCCACCAGCCAACTCCAGGTCCTATCCTGCTTAGGACCTGTTAATCAGCTTCCTCCTCCTTTGACAAAAGTTCTGAGATAAGGCAGTTTAAGGGAGGGAAGATATATTTTGACTCAGAATTTCAGAGGCTTCAGTCCATGGTCATGTGGCCCCATCACTCTGGGTTTTCGTGGGGAAGAACATCATGGTGGGGAGCTTATAGTAGACCAGAACTGATCACACCTTAGTGACCAGGAAGCAGAGAGAAAGAGAAACTCAAGGGGCCGTGGTCAAGACATACTCTTCAAGGACATACCCCTGGCAACCTACTTCCTCCGACTAGCCCTCAATTCCTCAAGTAACACCACTAGTTGGGAGGCCCAGCCTTCAACTTATAAACCTTTGGGGATCATTCCAGATCCAAACTATAACAGGACCTAATTGCTCTCCTTTACTACAGACTCTTGCAAATCAAAGTCCCTTGCAGAGAAGCCCATACTTGAATTGTTAATGAAAACAAATGCTTGATTTTACAAACACTTAATCATTCATTCAACAGATATTCCTGTATGCCAGGCACTAGGTTAGATATGGGGGCACAGTGGAAGCAAGTCAGAGAGCTGACGTTGCAGTAGGCAAGACAGGAATGGACCAACCGATGTGAGAAAATAATGTGTATTTTATATCTTCTACCATAGAGAGGCTGGAGGGGATGTTCCTGGGGAGCCAGTCTGTGAACAGAGATGTGAATGGCAGGAGGAAGTCAGTCATATGTAGAGCTTACACAAAATAAATGTCTTATATGGTCTTTTTTTTTTTTTGGGGGGGGGGGGGTATCTGTACCCACTGAGGCCTTTAAAGACACAGAAATGAAGGATAGAAGCTCACTGTAGACCTCTCTTTCTTTCCTCGTGACTAATTCAAAGTGAGCTCAGGCGGTTTTTGCTGCTGCAAGTATTTTTTTTTAATGCTCAAAACTGGGCTCATTTGTCTATTTGTAGCTGGTTTGGTGTGCTAACATATACCTAAGACTGTTCACTGGCCATTGTCGGTAGCATTATTTCCATGAAAGAAAGTCATGGGTTGAACTGTTATGAACTCTGACTTCTCTCAGCCGTATCTGTACAATTTCAACCAAAGACACCATGTTCAAGGATGATTTACAGACTTTGGATCAAGAAATATCCAGGTTCAAATTTGAGCACTGCCTCTTCCTGTATTCTGAGCATGGCCTTGGCCTTCCCCAAGCATGTGGTGTCTTCAGCTATAACATAGGGCTATAAAAATACCCATTTCCTAGGGTAATGGGGAAAATTAAATAAGGTCATATCTCTAAAGTGCCTGGTTCAAAACAACCTAGACCTCCCTCTTTGAGAAGTTTCTGGAAATGCTGATAGACTGTGACTTATCAGAGTGGCTGTCGTTGCATGCAGACAGGGAGATTCCATTCCTCATTTCTTCAGTCTTTCTGTTGGATGTAGAGCTGCAGTTAGGGTCTGGAGGTTGCAGCAAAGATTTCCTGATTAGACAAGAAAATTGAGAATGTAGCTGTCATTCTTTTAGTATGATCCATCAGAGGGGACAAAAGAGGGATTATCAGTTGGGTACTCAGCAAAAGTTAAAGCCATTCCTTTAATCCTTATTTAAGCGTCTCCCTCTGCCCTTTGCCTCCTTCTCCTTCCCTTTTGCTTCTGGTTGTCCTTATTGCTTCTCCCTGAAGCACCAGAGATAAAGCTTGGAACCAAACTGGACAGAGCCCTTGAATCACATCCACACGTGCAGCAATTGATCCAGCAAACTGCGTTGCCTGAGCATAGAATCCTAAGGACATGCGTGGAGGCAGACTGTATTCCTAGGGGTACGCAAGCTGCATTTGAATATAAAATTTTTTTAAAAAAATCAAAAACCCAAGGAGATAAACAAGACAGAAGCACCTTTGATTGACTAAAAATATCAATGCAACATATTCCTGGGACAATCTCACCAACCCCCCCTCCTCTTTTTAATGGGACCAAGGAGGAGGTTGGGAAGAAGAACAGCCACTGAATTGATCTGACAGCGGTTACCCCTGGGAAGCCCAAGTGGGGTCTGGAAAGGCCTGTATTCTTTACTTCGTACGCATCCATCTTGTTTGATTTCGTTTGGAACCAGCCTGCACTACCTTTTGAAATTAAGAATATACATTTTTAAAAACCGGTGAAGGGCAGAGAAGAGTTACTTTCTAAACAAGATAGCTGCGTTGTTTTTAAGTAAGTTTTATGAACAAGTGACAATTACTTTTTTATGATACATTTAAGATAGTGAATTATGAATGACTGAAAATCCCCTCCAGCCTAATTGGGAACCATTATGTCTGGTAATTGCCACTGATTTCTGCAAACAGTCATTTTTCTCTGGCCTATTAACATAATTTAAATTTTTAATTGCCCTTCATAATTGTCTATTGGAGTTAACAAACAGTCCCATTCACCTAAGGGTTTGAGACCAGGCCCCACCCATGGGACTCAAGCTAGAAGCATCTAAGACCTCTAGAGGACACTACTAGGACTTTGTGGACTGTCAAATTGAGATGGCACTGACACCAATGGGACACCTTTTTAAGGACCCACCCAGCTGTGACATGATATATTTTTAGATGTCTGCAGTATAGTTTGTCCACTTTACTTTGAAGCTAACTCACCAAAAAGAGAGAAGAGAGTCACACTTTAACAATGTGAACAAAGACTGTCATAGATGGGAACATTCTAGAAGAAGAGCAGAACATCTGCCACTGTCCCATGGGAAACTTCCTATAGGACAAATGGTTTATGTAGCTAGGAGAGGGGAGAAAGGAGGTAGGAGTCTGAGAGAAGATACATATATATTTTAATAGATGTTTATATTAAACATATACATGTAGATGTAGTTTAACTATATGGCAAGTGTAGTTGGGTAAAATCAAAAAGAGTATAAGGAAAACAATGCAAAAATAAAATCTCTCTATAATTCCACTATTGAGTGTTAAATCTATGCATAAGTACATATATATTATATATATATATATGGGTGTAAATAGTTTCATAATATATTTTCTCACACGACTTAACATGTCTCTGAAACATTATTTTTTAAAGACTACATGATTCAATGAATGGATTCACCATTTTTTAAGCATTGCACTCCTGTTGGATATTTAGTTTCCCAGTTTTTAATATTACAAAAACGTGAGTGCATCACCTGCATATTTTGTATACATCCATAACAGTTACCTCAAGAAATTGCCCTAGAAGGTGATTCACGAGTATGGACATAGTGCTGAATTACCCTCCCCAAAGTTGCATTTCCATACAATCTCCTATCAGTGTAGAAGAGGACTGAATTTCCAATATTTCCCTAGCTTTAGATAGTAACATTAATTAGAATGTTTGTGTAGTTGCGAAGTTTAGAAAAATACATCTGTGTAATTTTCAAGTTGCATTCATTTGATCCACAGTGAAGACAGATCTCATTTCCTTTATTAGCGTGTGTATGGATGCACATTTGTGAATGATGTTTTCTCCCCACTCCACCCACTTTTCTCTTCCTTTTTATCCTTTTCTTATTGACACAGTCGAGATTTTAAAGTCTTTATGCTTTTTTAATTCTCCGGAGATTGCTCTGCCTCAAAGCCACACAACAGTGGACTCAGACCACACAACCACTTCCTGTGCTATTGAAGAAGGGCTTTTTGGTTTTTGTTTTTTCTGCCACTTTCACACTCTTACACATTTGCAGTAGGTGGGAGGGATAGCTCATCTCTCTGTGCAACATATGGAACAGTAAACAAACCGTCTCAAGGGCCTCTGTGACTGTCTTCTGCTTCCTAGGTTCCTCTGATTCCCATCTTGGTTTCCAGCAAAAGTCCCAGGGAAACCTTTTGGAAATGCTCACTGGGTTAGTACTGAGGCAAATAGGAAATGACCAGAAAAAGTACAGACGTGAGCAACAGTCAGAAGTACTAAATCATAAGTGATTCTCTTCACATAGGTTTATAGCATCCTGCATAAAGCAGAGTCTAATCAATGTATCAGTGAGGAATCTGACAGCAGGAGCCACAAAATGCTCAGCAATTCCAACATGAATGTCTGCTGATCTGATCTAAATCTGTTTCCAAAGTTGGGAGCTGCAGGATCCATGTATATATCTCTAAGACCCATGTTCACCCAAGATGTTTATAGTATCTGCTATCCGTAGCTGACTGGCCCACGTGGGAGGGAGTCCAAAGCTGAGATATGTACCCTAGCTTGAGAACTGTCAGGACTTGTCATATGAGTGTGTTCAGAGTAGCCACATTTCTTTCAGGGTAGGTCCTCCTCTCTTTTTTCAGACAAGTTGAACAGGGACCTCAAGGAGGGATACTAAACTCATTCCTACGTGAAACTTCCAGTGGGGTAATGTCTGCTCGTGACTCTGAGGGATACATTTATTATAAAAATAGCAACAGTTGTCATTGCTGACTCACTTTGTGCTTCCAAATTGAAAGTAACAACCTGTTACTCTTATTTCCCTCCCTTCCCCCAAGAAACTCCAATGATATCACATTTTTCTGTGATTCCATCTTAGCCAGCTCTTTGCATCTTTTACATACTTGGTTTAAATTCAGTTTTCTGAGAAAAGAGGTCCTGGGAAATCTGCAGCTTTCTGCACCTAGAACAGGAGAAGGGGGATGTCAATTTAAATGAAGATTGTAAAGATTTCTGCCATTAACTTATATTCATTTTCTTTTTGAAGTTAAATAATACATGAGGTCTTTTTTGAGGAAATGGGGTTTCCTTTGAGGTAATCTCTAGACTTGATGGCTGAGAACTCAAGATCTTGACTCCAAAACTGTTTTCTGCTCTGAGTTGGCCACTTTCTAGCTCAAGGGTGTTGACTGGAATTAAATGGGTGTAAGGAAATGGGGTTGTTAGAATCCAATGAACGGCGTAGGCATACAAGGCACACTCAATATGCGTTTACAAAGGCTGTCATTTTTACTACTACTGCAACCTGACAAAATATTGCTTATCACTCAGGACATCTGTGGGTCGGGTGTCTGTTTCCTCTACTTCTGGGTAACATCTCTATTCCCGTTCGCTCCTTCAGGCCCACTCCTGCTTTCTGTGAAAATAGAAAGAAAAAATATGGGATGACTTAAAAGATGCCAGATGAATCTTTGCCCTGAAGCCAACTGTTTATTCAGCTCATTCAACTAACAAATAATTTCACTGGTGATTTATTGTTTTTCTCAGTGAAATTTTCCTTCATACATCCATAATTAAAAACGATGCAGAACAGTAAATCGGTGAACCTGTCATATAACATTTGTTAGCATTGAAAACCAAGGCATCGTAGCTTTTAGGAGAGGAAAATGAAGAGCTTAGATAGACCCTGAAATATGGATTTTTTTAAAAAAAACTGGCTTTTATTTTAGAAATGAAAGACTATCGGGGGCTGTAGGTAAAGAATCGAGACTAAGACATAAAGGGCATGTACCCCATGTATCCATGGCCTAATTTCCCTTGATACTGAAAACAGTCTCATCAGCAATGAGCACAGGCAGTGGTAAAGTCATTTTTTCTCAGACTGAAAAAATACCTGGAGTTTTTTTTTCCTTGTTTTTTTTTTCTTTTTATAATATGAAAATTTTCTTAAGGTTAGAGAAATAAGTGAATTACCTACCTAATTTAGAAGGTGTTTTTATTTAAGGCAAATCCGATGAATACTCTGCCCAGAACAAAGTGCTGAAAGTCCAGTAAGTAATCACCGAGCCTGAGAATATGATCGCAGAGTAGGAAAGTATTAGCTTTGACAGAGAATTCAAAGTTGAAATCACAGAGTTTGGACCCTGACTGTAATGCCAAACTAACAAATGGCTTCTGAGATTCTGCTATGTAATGTGACACAGGGCTCTAATAATGAGACTTTTTAAAAATATTATGAGAGAGGAACGGTGGAGAGATTTTTAAAAGACATGTGCATTTCTCCCATACACATTCCATTATAACTGAATACTACTCTTTAGTAATTCTACAGACATAGAAATGAACCTGATATGCACCCAGTTGCGGAGTTCATCCTAGAGGTCCTCACCTGTTCTCCTCCCTTACCTCCCCACCCTCCGTGTTAACCGAGAACCTGATAAATCAGCAGACAATATAGAAGCCTCATTAAGCCTCCAAGCAGTGCCTAGTCCCCCCAGAGAATAGCATTCTGAGGGAGATGGAGAGTAACAACAGATACAATCATGAGGAAGAAACCCGCTAGAATAAAAGAAACATCAATAAACCATACCATGCACCATTAAGGACCACCTCGAGATAAGATACTCAGCAGGGGCTCCAAGGATCACAAATGAATTAACGTCAAGGAAGGAGTGTCTGGTCTCTCAGAGTATGTCAGGCTGGGTTGAAAATCGCTGCTGCCCAGGGAACTGCCGAGCAGTCCCCACCCTCCATTTGAGGGGTAATCGTGCCAGTGACAGAATGCTGAGAGAGACCTTGCCACGTCACATCTCTTTGCACACAACTCCCAATTTCTCAGAGCAAGCACGTGCCACCAGGTCAGGTTATCTGTTCACTTGAAGGACAGCTAGCTTTTTATTTAAAATTCATAGTCCTGTTTTATTTATTTTTTGTCATTTCTTTCAATGCAATTTCAAAATCACAGAAACCGTGGAAAGGATCCCTCAATATCCTTTACTCAGTTTTCCCAATTGTATGTAGGGTCCCATTGTCCCCCAGACCCTCCAGACACATGCATGTTGCTTTTTCTGACTCAATAAAGAGTAAGATGACCCTGAATACTTCGGTATATATTTCCTAGGAACAAGGTCATCTTCTTCCTGTAACCATAGGTAAAACTATCAAAACTAAGAAATTTAGCATTGATTTAGCATTAAAGTGTTATCTAACCCTTAATCTATACTCAAATTTCATAAATTGCACCCACAATTCTTCTTCTCCAATCCAACATCAAGTTCAGGATCACACGCTGCACCTGGTTACAATATCTCTTTAGTCTCCTTAGGCCTGAAGCCTGGATCTTTGCCCACAAAAGCCTTTGCCTTGCTTTACCTTTTTTTTGGCATGACACTCCCCCCCCCATTTTATTGATGGGTTTTATATTTAAATGCATTTTGTAACTGTACACTTCAGTGAATTTTCCCCAGAGGGAACATAACCATGTTACCCCCGGGGGCAAGGCAAAACACGGAACACAAACATAGCATTGTAGAAGACTTCTCTGCAGTTAATTTATCTTACACATGTTTTAGCCAAAAGAAAGGAAAATTCTGTTGACTACACCTCATGGTCCTAGAACATTTCGAGATAATGGTGTCATCCACCCTGACCCTCACTAACTACACATCTCCCTGCCTTCTCAGACCAAGATGCAAGAGTCCGTGGCCATCTCTGCTTTGACCCAAACAAAGCTGAGCACTGGGCTTAATGATCATCAGACAGTGGGATGATCTTGTTTACATCCTTGGAGCAGAAGGGCTCACACTGGGTTGAGAGACTTTCTTATTCCCCAATCCCCCAATTCTTCAGGGACCTCTTATCTGTGACCCTTCTACACGGGACCCAGGTGTAGTTTGTAGTTCATGGGATTTTTCATGTGAGGTTGACATCTCCCTCTGATGATCAAGGGCATCCTTTGGGCAATGTCTAGTTGCTATACATTTTCTAAACATTTGCTTTCAACTTCTGTCTTCATCTCAGTGTGTTCTGATGGACCATATTTAAAGCAGCTCTAGGCTAACCCAGTGAACACACCTATCAAGTGAAATCTCAGCTCAAGCTTCATATCTCTGGGGAGCATTCCTAATCCCCACCATCACCTGCTTGTGCCACCATTAAACACCTGCTGTAGAGCATTTATCTCAGTTCATAACAATACTGTCATATTTGAGATGATTTCATTAATGCCTGTTACCATGACCCAAATCTGGGCATCATGAAACAGACTTCTTCCATTTGCCCAACACCCATCCTCCATGCCTGATGCTCAATAATAAATAACTGTCTGACCTAAGAGTGAATACTTCCGGGGTGGCCATGGAAAAAAACAATGAAATAAAACAAGACCACGGGCTAACCTCAGATACACTTCAGCACAGTGAAATTGCATCTGGAGTAAAAGAATAGGGACCACTTTTGCTCTCAGCTTTTGAGGACATTTTTATTTTTCCTTGAAGGTTGAAATAGGGAAAAATCACAAGGCATCAAATTGTACCCCATATTTATAGAGTAATCCCTTAAAATTTTGAAAAGCACCCATTTCTAATTAATCATCTTGTGAGTGACAGTACTTCACAATTAAACTGTATATTACTCTCTTCAGAAAAGTTTATATTTATCCAACTGTATTTCTTTCTTTCTTATACAGTCACAGTTAGCCAGGGCTCATTTCACTGTGTATTTGTAACATTTTGGGGGGTGCAAGATAATAAGAAATAAAAAAGACACTGACTCATTCAGAAAAGTGGAGATTATGGCTGGTTTGCAAGAAAGAGAAGATTTGCACCCTAAACCCATGAGCAGATTTTTTTTTATTTAAAGAATTTCAATGGGCTTAGATCCATACTATCCTCTGCTGTTTTCTTCAGTATCAGGATACTGATGACAAAGGTTTATGCTTGACTGGTAGCAGTTAGGGACTCTTACCCAAATACCCTAAAACTCTCTTTCAACTATAGAACCCCATCTCCAAGGCAAACACTTGAAATTGTTACCTTTGTGCTGTTAAGTTTGGAAAATTTGGGATATATTTCTTTGTTTCATGTGACCTTACCTCAATTCTGGCTGAATAATGGTAGACAAAACAATTAGGAGCACTCTTTCATGGGTAAGATGCCTCTGTGGGCTAAGGGAATCTTTTACAGCAAAGATGTGCGTTGAAAGCATACATTTCCCTACCTCGCTCAGATTATTTTCCTCAGTCTCTAGGTGGCTTTGGTTATAACTTATAATTCAAGGATGGCATTTTAAGAGATCCAGTGGAAAAAAATGTAGTATAAATGTAAATGTAAAAGATACAGCTCATTCTGTCTTTGAAATTGTTGGTGTGAAAAGAGCTCAACAGTGTTTTATTTAAACAAGGTCGGCTTCGACCTTGATTGACTTGAAGTAAATTGCCTGGTACAAGAGGCAAAAGGAAGTGGAGAGAAAAATGGCAATCAGTACCAAATGTTTCACATATTGATTGACAAGCACCAGAGATGTGCTAGAGTAAGATAAATTGGCCAACAGGGCCCATCTTGACAGCTCTCGAGATGGGAAAATTGTTCTTGTTAATTTGCTGTGGGAACCTTGTCATTTATGGAATGTGCACGTGAGTATCTCCTAATTGTGTAAACAAAGTTCAGATTCCTAGGCAGCCTTGTTCTGTTATTGGGTTTGGTAATTTTTTGGTCTGAATCACCAGGGTGCATTTATAAAATGGCTCTGGAGTTGGGGAGGAATGGAAAGCACTGCACCTGCTTTAAGCTGGTGTTTTTGACTGAAATAGAACAAATTGCTTGGCAGACCTTTCCGATTTAACAATAGATTTCAACAAACTCATGTGCACAAGCTTTCCTTCCATCCATGTTCCACGGTTTTCTTCTGCTAGATTCTGTCTAATTGGCTTTATCTGGTTTCAGGTTTGAGTGTATGGTTTTCAAATATTAAATTTCACTTTACGGGTTTGGTGGAAGCCAGAAAAATCCTTCGTGACTTCTCTTATCTCCACCCCTATGGTATTTCTTTTTCAGTCATTTTCTATTTACCTTCTATCATTCTGTTCCTTCTTTCTTCCTTCACTGGGCTGAATTAGTCAATGGCTAATCTCTCCCAGGACCCTCCTGCCAGACCTTTTTGTAAGATCTATACTTTGGACACAATAGTAAGCCAATTGTCAAAGAGATCCATCTAGAAGTCAGCTCTCAGTAGATAATTTTTTTTCTTTTTCAAATTATGCAAAAATATATTTTTTAAAAAATATATAATTGTATAATTTAACATATTTCTGCAGAAGTTTATTTTTATTTTATTCAAGTGCAAATCCTACCATCATTACTTTCTCTTCTCTCTCTGAATTTTTCAGACCATTAGTCCATTCTTGATTAGACAGGAATGATATTTATTTTCATTTAAATGGGCTATATGAAAAATAAATCTAACTTCCAAGACCTGTTCTTAATCACCTCATTAATGTGGCAGCTCAGAACAATGTATCACTTTCCCACTGTCTGAGAAAAAGATTCAGATTCAAAAATATTCACAATTCTCCTATTAGATTGTGCCGAGCCCTTTGGTGTGAAGTCAGGCCAGGATTGGGTGGGTCCCATGGAGGAGCTTGGCACATGGAAGAAGATAGGGAGTGGTGGGTCCTGAAGGTGAACCAGAGAATATGTACCCCACTGGAGGCATTCAGTGACATACAGACAGTGTTCTGCAAGCTCTAAGCAAAAAAGCTCCAGAATCTGAATTCTGGGTCCAGATATGATGCTATAAGTCCGGTGACTCAATGTATACAAACTTCGTTACATGCACAAAATAATTTCAACAAATTGATTATTTGTATAAAGATGATCTCCAGACTATGTGTGTGCAGTGTATATGAAACCTGAATGACTTGGGTCTCATCGCCAAGATATCTCATTATATATATACACATATTGCAAAATTTAAAAAAAAAATCCCAAACATGAAACACTTCCAGTCCCAAGCATTTTGGATGGAGATACCCCACCTGTACATGGGATGTCATTTCCCTCACTTCACAGTTGAAACAGAGGCACCAAAAATTCAACTTAACTTGTTAGATGGAGGCAGGACAAGTGCTCTGGACAGCTAGTTGTGACTTTTCTTCTCTCAGCCTTACTCACTTTCTCATCCACTAATGTCACTTAAGACCTTGCAGTCTCACCCTTTCATCCCTGTCTACCTAACAAGGTCTAAAACATTGTTAGGTTCTCACTCCAGTTATCATGCACCTCATCTTCCCCAGGTGGAGACAACCACACCCTGTTCTGTTCTCCCATGTTTAATGTAGATCCTTGGAAAGCAGTTCATGTGAAGAGTGTACCTCCAGCTCTTTCACTGAAGTATGAATTCTTCAAGGTCAAGGCTGTGTCTGATTGGACAATGCCTTTTTTCTGTCCTATGTGCCCTTGCCACATGGTCTGCCCTCTGAGAATATTGATGGAAAGGATTTGAAGTGTTAGCAGCCACACAGCAACTTGAATAGTGTTAAATCCAGAATCCCTATACCTTCATCTACATGTATCCACAGTGACTGGCTGGCAAGTAATATGATTTAGGAATTATCATGAATCAGAAAAGAGAGGGCAAGGAAAGTTCTCACCTGTCAATAGCACCTCGATTGCCAGAAACATGTCCATCCCTAGATAACCTAGAAGTGCTGGGGGGTCTTTTCCAGAATGCTTGGGCATTGCTTCTGGGATGCCAAGAATCTTTCAAAAGGTTGAGAAGGGGTGAAACTACAGAGAAAAACACTCTAAATAACACTGAAACTTAACTGCTAAAATGTCTTGGGTCTCTTTGATTAGCAAATGAGTAGCCCAGAACATACATATATGGGTCACATTTCCTTTTGGATTCTCCCTAAGCAGCAGACATCTTTCACTTCACATAAATAAACTCGGTTTCTCCCTTTCTATCTTCTCCAGAATAGATTTTGCAAATTAAAATCCACAAGATTCCAAACTATGTATTATCCTAAGGACAATAAGATTAGAGTGTCAGTGAATCTTACTTTTGCTACAAAAATCATTTGATCCCATTTTATCCCCATCTGGATTTTTTTCTATAGCATCCTCTCTGAGGGTCATCTCACATCTGCTTTAATGTCTCCATCCACTGTGAGCTCACTCCTGCAGAAGAAAGCCCATTTTGTCTACATACAAGTCAAATCACTAGAAAATCTACCATTCTATTCACCTATACTGTTTTTTCTCTCTTCTATTCATTGGCCCTTAAACAGAACAAATGCCAACCTCCTCCTCCCCCAGGGCTGCACTGTGTGGACAGGACTGAATCTGCCCAGGTACACAGCAGATCCTGCCTGCCCTGGTCTCAGATAGGAGAAAGATAGTTTTCTACAGGTTTCCACCTGTCTCAAAATGAGCACCCCTCCCACCATTCTGCCCAATTCCTCCTACACCCTCAATACCGACGTCTGTCTTAAAATGCCACTACCTCTCTGTGTTTCGACTACTATAAGGTAGAGCATAAAGATGTACATCTTTTCATGATCAGAACGTACATTTGTGGTTCATTTGGACCAGACATACTTAGTGTTTTCTTATGGAACTTATGTAGATGTGAAAACCCTAAAACCTTTTCCCATTCGTGCTTCTGTGAAATCGTATTTATTCACCTGTTGTTTAATAGAATTTTTTATTTTAACCGAAGTCGAGAACTTTACCCTTACCCTTTAGGCTTTATTTTGGATGATTTGGATAATATTGGATTGTCGTCCCCTTTTCAAATATATAAGCTTCTTTTTCTATCTTTATGTCCTCTACAGATATGTAAAGATGACTGTGGTCTGTCCTTATTTATGTTCTCACTGTACATACTGAGCATGCCCAGTAACAGCCCTCTGCAGAGGAATGGGCTTCACTGGGCTACTGTGAATGACTGAGCAGGTCACAAGAGCCGAGTGGCTACGAGAATTGCTTTGAAGTATTAAATAGTTAATGAATAATAGAGTCATTATAAATCTTACCCTTGGATTGAACATTCAAGTGCCCATCATGATTAGTTAAACAATATGAATAATATTGTTGAACAACAGCCAGGGGAGAGTAAGAAGGAATAGTGGGGCTCGTGGTGCGATGAAGAGTGCATAAGAAAGTGCTTCTCCTGAGAAGAACCCAGGCAATAAACACAAATATAGAGAGCGTGGGAAATAACTTTCCTGGGGGCATTCTGGATGATGGAGACTGTGCGGGTACCAGTTTTGTGGAACTTTAAGAAAAACCCCATCCAAAGCACTGGGCTGCAAAGACTCAGAGAAAACCTGGACCCTCAGCAGTCCCCAGGGAAGGGCTGGCCCCACACTGGGATTCTTTCCCCAGTTGGCTTGCAAGGAGTTAACCGTAGCTCTGTGGGGTTGGATTCGGGGATGTGTGTGTCGTAGATGAGGTTTGGCACTGAACACGCTAAATAATTACAACTGAATTTTCTCATGTTCATTCACAAAGGCGCAACCATTCCCACCTAGTCCCAGCCCTCTTAGGTGCGTGAAGCACTCATTGTTGCCCCAATGCCAGGAGATAAATTTCTCTGGGGAACCCAGAAGCAAACCGCAAAGCCAGGAAACCACTTACGAGGAGATCTCCCAGCTTTAATGGAGATTTCCACTTCCCAGCTTGGAAAACACGTCGACTGGAGTAAGCGGAAGCTTGGCTTGAGGGGGATGATCCGTGCCGTAATCTGCCGGGGGAGGGGGTGCACAGTTTTATCTTTATTTCTCCTCTGGCTCATGAACTCTGAGTCCTGGGATCCAATATTTTACCTTGGACAATAAAAGCTAGATTATTGCATGTGCATAGTCATTATATAGTCAAAAAATGTATAAGGAATAAATTATATACTTTTCATTATGAGAAATAAATATATTAAAATTTAAATATATAAAATAAATACTATAAAGCTATATTACATTTAGTATATATTAAATAGGATCATATTTTAAATATATATAACATTTAATA
Source organism: Urocitellus parryii (assembly GCF_045843805.1). Classification (NCBI taxonomy): domain Eukaryota; kingdom Metazoa; phylum Chordata; class Mammalia; order Rodentia; family Sciuridae; genus Urocitellus; species Urocitellus parryii. The sequence continues at coordinate 154,163,577 of NC_135531.1, forward strand.
TATGTAATAAATACTATATATGAGATATACAGTAGAATTTATTATATATTATATGAGATATAGTAAATATAAAATTTCATATTATATGTAGGTATTTTCATTTTGGGGGGGAGGTAAAGATGTTTGCAGAGGCAAGTTATTGATTATATTTTTATGTTTAAAATTTTAGAGCCTACTAAATATATTTGCTTGATAAGTAATTTGGTAGCTATGCTACTCTTTTAAGAGCTAGAAATGACATTATCTGTAAGTACCATTTTTATACTTTTGGACTGTGGTCAAATTGTGTTGGCTTTCTTGTTGATAAGAGTCATTATCAGCTATAACCACTCTTACAGCCCATACCAGGCAGAGGCCACACATAAAATTCCATAGAATGTTTGAAAATATACATATATATCTTCAGTTTTTTTGTATATATATATATATATATATATATATATATATATATATATGCATATATATATCTCCAAATTTATCCTAATCCCAAATCACCAAGCGTTTTTGTACTTCCAAGCAATTTGTAAGGTGATAAAACTTTATTTACCTTCTAGATATTATTGGTCTTCTTGTTTTAAGATAGACGATGTTTTCCTGAAAGATTTTTGATTTGGGCATTAGATGTAACAATATCAGATCTCCAAAGTAGACTTTTGCTTATAAAGAATAAAAAGCTTCTGGGGCTTAGGCTATGGTTAAGTCACTTCTATCCTTGTGGGACAAGCAGCAGCAGCAAATTGGCCAAGATTTGCTGGGGTTTTCGCTGGGGGCAGCCTGGGATTTCCCACTATGACTGGGAGTGTGAGGGAGAGAAGGAAACAGCATTGCGTGTTCCTCCCTCTCTCTTCTTCCCATTTGAGAAGCCAGGGAGTGGCTGTCTGCTAGAAATGGCTCTCAGAGTTAGAGTTATGGTACTACCTTAATGCACCCTGTTTTGTTTTCAATTGGGATGACACTAACGTGCACCATCACATTCATACTACACACAGACTTTTCCCTACTCCAAACTTCTTATCCCCCATTACCATATCTTTGATAAACTTAATGGAGAATCAACAGCAGGGGATGCTTGAAATGATATTTAAATTAATTGAGAAAGGCTTCCAATTAAGCTATTGGAAAATATATACACATATTTGTTCAAATGATAAGTCATTGACTTGCTTTTCATCTTTTGTAGGGTTTTGCGAGTTTAAGCTGTTCAGGTCAAAAGTAGAACTAATAAAAGTGCAATTGAACTTAATATATTATGTCAAGATTTACAGTAACAAATTATTGTTTTTAGCTATAAAGATATCATTAAGCATATGCCAGGCATCAGTGCGTGACTGTAATAGGTTCATGAACGAAGGGCTTTTTCTAGCTGGATTCAGTGGTGCTTTTCCCAAGACAGCAGCAGCTTTTATAAAATGATGGTTATATCTCCTCATTATAGAATCTAATCTCCCCAAAAGACATTCAGCAGCTGCAAAACACTAGCATCTTTTAGTTGTAAATTGTTTTTTATTATTTATCCCTATTTAACTAAAGAAGAAAGGGCCATCAGATGATTTAACAAGACGAGAATTTAGTGGTTTTAACATTTGACAGCCCCCAATTGTTAGCCTATGTGTGGATCTCTTCAGATCTAGGCTTAATAGTAATTGATGTTTTTTTTTTTCTTTCTTCCTTTCTTGCCTTTACTACATAAGCAGAGTATGTGTCCTAATACAAAGCAAATCTGCATGATTGGCTCTTTTGTATTTTTCTGTAGCGTGGAATTTGCAATGGTGTGTACTCCTCATAAGAATTTTAAAAATTGTAGAATTAAGTTTTTCAAAAAAAGAATACATGTGTCCTGCTGAAGGTCAAACTTTGATGGTGGGTATCATGATGAGTTGGAATTTTTTACCCACAAAGTGATACAGGAAAGTCAAAAGAAAGCCCGTGTTTGAGCGACAGGGATTATGATTTACTGGTGCACATCCTGTGGCAAATGATGCTCCACTGTGGGATACGGGTTGCAGTATCTTAAGAAAGTGATCATGCTCTGTTTGAGACTGTTCCGTGGAATTTAAAAATAAAATGGCACTAATGAGTTTTCGCATCACTCCATTGGTCGAATTCTCAGGGGACAACCAGCCAATTTAAATAAATAAGGTTCCAGAACCCCATGGGAGCTCAGAGGGGTGAGCCATCCATTTTAATGGAGGTTCAGTTTGAGAAGAGAAGATTTCACTCATACTTCTGAAGGGATGGCTGCCACGTGGTTTTGTGGTGATATCTCCTTTGTTGTACTTTTAAGGCAAATGTTTGCTTTCCATCGCAGGACTTGGCATATTTTCCTGGAAAGGTTTAAACAGTTTCTACCCCATTAGTCCTGCATGCGTCTGTAGAATGGTAGGTCACTCAGAACCAATTAAACAACTTTTCTGTTCCATGTACTATTTCCTTTTCCCTTATTCTGTTCAGACTCTAGTTGTTTATTTGCAGCCCTTACCTCTCCCAGCTTTAGATTTTCCACTTTATAGACAGAAATACTTCTTTCAGTTTTGTGAGAAAATAACAACAGCAAAATTCAAATAAGTCCAAATTTAAAAAACAACAACAACAACAACAACAACAACACATTGAGCTTTACATTAATAGCTGCTTCACTATGATGATAACAACTTGGAATATTGTACTATGGTGAATATACATTTCTACTTATTTAATAATTGTAACCTTAATGCTGTTTACCATTTCATTTGTATTATTTATACATCAACCAAAGGGTATGAACACTAAAAAATAATTTCACATCACCTATCTTCCACTTCTTTTTATTTTCAAAGCCCTGAAGATATAGTTCTCCCATAAATAATAATAAAAAGGCACTGTATTAATATTTCAGCAAAGATCCCATCTACTCACACATGCTCACAAATGCATGTTCTCTAATATATACACACACCCCTCCCTACAAATTAACTGTGCCTGGGGCTTGCAAGAAAATCAGGTCAAGTTAAAGGAGAAATCAGAGAACAGGACCAAAATTAATTTACTACTCTATACCACATGTGAATATGAGTTTGCAGGGGAAATGGCTTATTTTCTGGACTATTCCTGTCCCTGAATATGTTGAGAGCTGTTAATTCTGAGGCATGTTCAGCATCGTCTTGCCTGGACAAAGATGAAAGTTCCACTCTCTCAGCTTAGGTTTTATTAAATTTCCTTAAGTTCAATGAAAGAGCTGCCTGCCTTGTTGATTCTGTTCCAAAACAGCTAAGAGCCCTTTTTATACCTCTTTCTTTCTGGAGGGCATTGGCAAAGTCGTGCATAAAATCATGATTTGACTCTGTTTAAGGAGAGTTTTCTAGGCAACAATTAGCATCATTTTCGAATATTTAGAGCGCTTTCCAGTCCAGTGTGTTAAAGCAGGCATGGAGCAGAGATGTGGAAAAATGGTTTGGGGTAATGCATTTTGACCAGATTGATGAATGAATCATTTTGGGATCCTTTCTCTTACACCCACATTAGTCCATCAGCAAAACATTGACTTCACGTTGAATATATATCCAATTCTGATCTTTGTCCCTTGTGTCAACACTACCCTCTCCCCAGTCTAAGCCCCAATTATCTCTGACCTGGATTATTACAACCACCTCCCAATGAGTCTCCCTGCGTTTGCCCTCTCTTCTATTAGGTTTCTTCTCAACACAGCCACCAAAATAGTCTTGTTAAATCAGATGTGAGATCATCCAACTCTTCCTGCAGAACTCTTTAGCAGCTTTCCATCACACCCAGAGCCAAAGCCAGAGAGACCTCAGAGTGGCTTGGGAGGCCTCCCCTTCCCCAGCTCTCATTCCATCCTGGGCTTGTTGACTTGCTTGCTTTTCCTGAAATAAATCCAATGTGTAATAGCTCAGAACCCTTGCTGTTCTTTGTGTCTAAAATAGGCTTCCCTGGACATCAGCATGGCTCCCTCCCCTAGTTCCATGAGGTCCCAGCTCAAATGCTGTCTTAACTGGGAGCTCTTTGCTGAACACCTGGTATTAAGTAGCACCTGTCTCTTCCCTATTTCTCATACCTTGCTCTGTTATTTCTTAAGGCCAGTAAGTACATACAAATATGTGTGTGTTTGCATATATATGTCCATAAATATGCAATATGTCAGCTTTTGCTATTTTTTTATTATTTATTGGTTGGTTGTCCTCTCTTCCCTCCAGAACATAATCTCCAAGAAAGTAAGGATTTTTTTTTATTTCATAGCCCTTATCAATCTAATAGGGTCTGACATGTATTATACACTCAAAGAATATGTGTTAGAATGATGGAAGGATGGAAGAGAGGGATGGAGAGGAGGAAAGTGTTCAAAAATCTCTTTTTTGTGACTAGTCTAGAATGTCTTTTGGAAATTCCCTACTAGTCTTTTAATCTTCCACCCAATTTTTTATTCTGATGGAAATCCCCTCCTCATCCTTTATCTTTCATGTGATTACAATCTCTCTTATACTAGATAGAAACTATTTTAGCTTAGGTGTGCCTACACCAAGTCTTAAACAATGTGCATAGTTTAGTGGGATCATAGAAAAATACTGTGGGACTAGGAAGCCCATCCTACCAGTTTCTGCTTGGACATTAACTAATCTGTCCCTCTTCCCTCCCCCACTTTGTCAAACAAGCCAAAGAGATGCATCCTTACCTCCCAGGTGAACACTAATTAATGTTTGCACCATGCTTTGAGATCCACAGATGAAAGCAGTCATAAAAGAAAAAGTGTTATTACATTGGGTATGGTTACAGACTCTCATTTAGCACTGGAAACCGATCAAGCGGGAATGTTGAATCATGAGGCTAAGGTTGGCCAAATACTGCACTTGTTATAATTAATTTGAGCTTAAGCTTCAACACAGTGACATGTTTCCTTTAAATAAAGTTAAGTCCTCTACAGATGCATGAGTCTATATGAGTCTCAAATGTTCAGCTAGAAACTAACATTTCTAGATATCCAGAAAATAGGAAGGTAAATGTGTCTCTCTCTGTCTTATGGTGGGGCAGGGAGAAAACGTGGGCAAGTTGCTTACTTTGAGACATCTTCTAAATGATCCTCAATCTCCTTGACCCTTTGAGACAATAACAAGTATGCTCACAGATTTGAGGAACTTCAAGCTACAACTAAATTTAAAGGACCTAGAATCCTCTTTCTCACTAAATGTCAAGACATTGTCTATGGCCTTGCTGACCAGGGCTACTCAGGACTGCTAAATTTCTTTGATGGCAAACTTAGTAGGAGAATATTCATTCTTGTTATAGTTGTTATTCAACAACTATTTTTATAAAGCTGTTTGCTTTATAAAAAATCATGTATTAATCACTCTCTGTGAACAAATACTTTGTTAGGTGCTTTGGAGGGTGGAAAAATTAAAAACAGCAATGGTACAGATTCAACAACCACCTGGAGAAACGCCCAAACCTTGAAGAGCCAAAATGAGTAGTTACTCGATAAATAAGTGTGGCAAGAAGGACTTAAAGAATAGATAATGCTCCAGCAAGAAAAATAGCACAAGGCTGCACATAGAGATGAACTCACAGGTACTGCATGTGGAGCAGAATCCCTGTTCAACTCTTATTGTCCCTAGTCCTGATACCTGAATTGATTTGTAGAAATCCACTCCTTCTTCCTTAAGCCATGGCTCAATTATTTAAGGATGGTTACAACTTCTCTTCACTTTTCTCCAAGGTAAAGAGCTGTGGGGCCTCTAACCATATTTCTAGTACCCAGGTCCATTGAAATGTCCTCCCCTGGGGAACTTGGTGTCTCAACTAGACCCTAAAGTTATCAGCCTAGAATGAATTGAACTGACTAATCCAGAGATGCTCAGATCAGCATGGGGTACATTGGGTCCCTCCTATGATCTGGCCACGCTTATGCCATTTCAGATTGCATGAAGTATTTGATCATGAAACCCTTCTTTCCTGGAACACACGTTTGCATTTTGAGAAAACCTAGTATTTCAAAAATACAATTTAGAAAATAAGAGGCTAAGTTTATGTAGTGTTTTGGGAGGGTCTACCTGTTGTACACATTCTGTATTAAAATTGTAGACTTGAAGTTCATTAATTTGATTTATCACGAGATCAGACTTTCTTCATTCTAGTTTGAACTTTGAGTTTTCTGCTTGTCCCCCAACTTGAATATTGGTCAGGAGTGTTATTTAGCAGTGGGTGGTCATAGACTCAGTTCTCTAACTTGTGGGGTGGACTGGGAAGGCCATGCTTTCTTCCTGAACCACAGTTTTCTCATCAGCAGAGCAAAGCATTCAATTAGATAATATTCTCTAAGTTTCCTTCTAGAGCTAGTATTTGCTAGAATTTTTCCCCAATTTTCATTGACTTTGTATAGGTTGTTCTGTAACTGTCATTAATCTCAGGAAGAGAGTAATTGCTAACTAGAAACCTATTCTAAAGAGAAGCACCGCAAAGGGCCTGGGCAGCCGATCCACCTTAGCTCCAAATTCCAAGACATAATGAATATAGCACAACTACATGAATGGTGAAACTAGCGTGAGCTACTAGTCACAATTGTCTTTGCTCTGCATCTGGGCCATGCGGCATGTTAGTGTAAGAAAAGGGAAAGCCTAGGCGTTTTTGCACTTGTTAACCAGCGCTGACACTTCAGTCACGTCGCCTCTGCCACGGCGGGGTTTGCCAGTTGCCCACGCAAACCTGTTTGCTCATGATTGCAGTGGCACGTCATTGCGCCAGCTGACACGCAAATTCCTCGCTCTCCTCAACCCTGTTTGGTAGTTGCTTCTTGCTTGGCAGCTATGATTACTTGAAAACAGTGTCAAAACAAATCCTTTCCCTTTTTCACCCCCTGACAATCACACCGTGGCTGTGCCTGTTGCAGAGTCTCAGCCCGTGTCTCTATTTACTCCCTCCTTCCTTTCTCTCTCTTCTCCAATCCCTTCCCTTGCCTGATTCAAATTTCTCCCCAGATGTTAGGCAGATGCTTCCCAAGACTGGGGTCGGGGGCGGGAGCTGAAGAGGACAAAGCTCCCTGGTGTACATTGATGTTTCAGAACCATGGAGAGCGGTGCTAGGGGCCATAGCAGAGGGACATCTGATTTAGCCAGCCCTCGCCTGTGGTTTCAGTCCCCATTTGGAACCCCACAGGTGGCAAAGATGACAAAAACTCTACAAAGAAGCTTTTGCGTTGAGAGCCAGTCTCCCCTGAGCTCAGGAGCCAAGCTTTGTATCGTCACATTCAAAGAACAGATTGCATCTGGGCCCGGATGCCTGTCCTAATGTCAGCCCGCTTGGCATTTACCTTCTTTTCCCAGGCTGACCTCTGAAGATAGGGGCAGGCTCCTGGGGCATTGTTCTAACCATGCAAATGCCCTGGCCATTGTTTCGGCATGGGAGAGCTGCCGGTTCCCTTCCAGCCCAGCACTGTAATTTTATCAACTCTGGCTCAGAGAAACCTATATTTATAATGCTAATTAGGAGGGCACACATTTAATTTGAGTGGAAGACTGTTTGCATCTCGCTGAGCCTGATAGCACAGGGCTCAAGCGACAGCAGTCAGAGGCAAAGCAGGCCTTTCTCCCTTCTCCAAGTATTTGAAACAGGGCTTACTCTTGCCAAACAATTTCTCTGTTGGATTAAAAAGAGAGAGAGAGGGAGAGTGCTGAATCGGCTGGAGCTCAGAAAACTTTGCGTTTATCTCCTGCCTGCATAATATATTTCTCTGTGCACTGAGAAAACATGCCTCTTATGTTATCTAATTGTTTCCTGACACATTTAGCAACATTTCACACTCTTTAAAGTGACATTAACATTGCTGACAGTGGAGGTACTTTCATTAGATGGGCTTTGAATTGTAGCCAGGATGCACTGCGGGTCTTCAAACAGGCTTGTAAAAGGCGAGGAAGGTATTTATGAAAATAGAGAATTGGCCAACAGTGCCCTGTGGGTGCATATTAATTTTGCTGACTTTGGTCAATTTAGGGTGTGTGTGTTTCTGTGTGTGTGTGTGTGTATGTCCCCATCTGTACACACACGCCCAAAACAACAGCTTCTTGTGAACTGAACTGAAAGCATCTCCATCATCTAGTGGACCGCTGGGCTGCCTGGATGTCATGGAAGGTCTCCAACATGTCTCTTTGTCTGCATCGTTTCCACCAATACCAAGCAGTGTGCCATTTCACATACAAATCTGTCACTTGACACCCAAGCTACGGCTGAGTAACCACATGGCTGGCGCACAGGTTGACATGATCACCACGCTTTTGGTTGCTGTGGTAGTTCTCCTCTTCCTCCCTTAGAGTGTCCTCTTGTCTCTGAGGTTGTTTTGCATGTCTCCAGATGTCCACATTGATGCCTGGTTTTCCTCCGGAAGGTTTCATAGTGAAGCTTCAGGGAAGGGTACCCTGCAAACACCTGGCTCTGCAGGGCTTGGGGAAAGAAATCTGAAGTTTCCTTCTGACCTTCATGAAAAAAGTAAGTCAGGCTTAGAAAAAGTAGGGAAGGTCCCAATCAGGCTGTCCATTTCTACTGGGACACATCCTCCTGCATTAGCCTGGCCCTGTTATTGATCTTCTCACTTGTCATGTAGACAGAGTAACATTCAGAGACTGTAGAAATTTAAAGCTGGAGAAGAGAGGTCACAACACACTGTCCAGCCACCTTCACACTGCTGTCCTCTGTAGTGAGCCTTCCTGCTGTACCCTAGAAAGAATCTGTTACTCCTCTCTCTTTACCTCTCCAGCATTGCAATGGCTCTGTGTGGCTACTCGATGCTTCATCAGAGTGATCTGAATTAGCATCTTGGCTTAGCCCAGTACTTCCTCCATGACCTTTGTCCAGCCCCTTGATCTCTACAAACCTCAGTTTACTCATGTGTAACATGGAGACAATAAGAGAGACTGCCAGATCATACTGATAGAAGACTTACGTAAATTCCCATTAGTGAAGTGCACTAAGCATATGCTGAATATGTCGTGAACCCTCAGGAAATGACATGAGTCCTGTTCACTGCACTATGTAGCACTATGTACTTCATTGTGGCTGAGATTTTTCAGAGTGTTTCTATATCTTCAAGGGATGGATCTTCCACTTTTTTTTTTGGGGGGGGGGGTTACTGGGGATTGAACTCATGGGTACTTAAGCCACATCCCCAGCACATTTTTGTATTTTATTTAGAGATAGGGTCTCACTGAGTTGCTTAGCACCTCACTTTTTCTGAGGCTGGCTTTGAACTCATGTTCTTCCTGCCTCAGCCTCCCGAGCTGCTGGGATTACAAATGTGCACCTTCACGCCCAGCTGGGTTTTCTCCCTTTTTATTGGTGGGTAGATTCTGAAGTATCTAATCCTTAGAATCTTCCTGAGGGCCATTCAATGAGGAATGGGCAGGCTGCAGGAGTGTGGGCAGCAGAGATGAAATAGTTGGCATGTCTGCTGCCCCGAGCTCATGTTTTATCTTAGCTGTCCCTGAAGCACATAGCAAAACACAGACTCACAGTTGATAACTGTTTGCTATCTGCTGAAAATGCCTTTGAAAAGAAATGCTTCCAATAACAGCAATGAGAGCTATTGCCATTTGTAGGACAATTTAAAGTTTGCAGTGTACTTTTGTATACACCATCATTTAACCCTCAAAAGGTCCTGGAAGTGGAGAAGGGCACCTATCTCTTACCCTTTTTACACATGATAATAATTCTCACCATTTACTTCAGAAAGTTTACATAAATGTCTTAGTTAATACTTGAAGTAACTAGTGGAGTACGTTTCTACACATTTTGTTTATCAGACCATTGAGCGCAGAAAAGTGAAGTCTCTTGACCAGAGTCCCCCAACACATTAGTGGTAGAACCAAGATTTGAACTTGAAATTGGTCTCACTGTCCATCACATTGTCTTGCCAGCAATTGCTACTTTGTCTTTACAAAGATTAATTCAATTCTCTTGTCATTTCCTGTGTGGTATGAGCTCTGCAGCCAGAATGCCTGAGTTAAAAATCTTCCTCCCAATGAACTTATACCCCTGCAGGTCAGTAGGCTTGTTTTTAAAATGGATAATATTACCTGCCTCAACAGTTTCTTGAGATTAAATACAAAAAATATATGTAAAGGGTTTGGAAATAATGCCCTGCATATCATGAGACCATCATCAATCTTAGTAATTGGCAATACTGTTATTTTCATGTACCAGAAACTGCAAGAACTAGATGTAAAAATATATAAGACAGATTCCTTGCATCATGGGAGATAAGTGTTCTAAAGGAGACTTTGAAAATTAAGTTGCAGCATGTTCATTGAGTTTTTTTTTAAATCTTCCTCCATAATTTTTCCCACAAACTAACCCCTTTTGCCAGTGACAGTGTGAAGTAGATTCTAGGAGGTCAAGAAAACAGCCCTGTATGTCCACTGCATGTTGCAGGACAGGGGCAGCTTAGCTCAGTGAGCAACCAATTTGCCTACACACTTACAACTTTCATCTTCTACACCTGGATGGAGCTGGGTCACTGTTCCCTGTAGTTCCTCAGGGCAGGGAGTTTTCATAATTACAATAGATCATATCTAATACTGGAGTTAGTTCTAAAGTCCGAAGACAAGCCAAGAACAGAAATGTGGTCATACCACCACCCATGAAAATACCCTGTAAAAGTGCAACCTTGGAAGGTAACATATTCTCTCTTAATAAATACGATAGTATTTTCTACAAACCTGTTATAGACTGTCCATTCTTTGTTTGAGCACCAAATGAAGTAATGATTTCATAGTCTAAGCTTCTTGATATTATAAAAGCAACACACATTTAAAATCAGATACTTGCCCATTAAGAGGCACCTGAAATCGAACATAGCCACACAGCACCCAACAGTGAGGTCAATGTCAAGAGCATTGATGTATATCCAGATGTATCCATGGACCAAATTGTTATCATCATCCAATCACGTGTTTATTGTGTACAAGCTCTGTGCTGGGTGCTAGGATACAAAGACGTATGATCCACATCTCTACCCGAGGTCACTTGTGAATGAGCCAAACATTTAGACAAATCTCCAAGCTGACATACACCACGAACAACGATAGAAGCAGGTGAAGTGAGCAGAAAAGATGTAAAAAAAGGTGGTTACAGAGTCCTAAGGAGGTTTTCAGCAGGAGGTTGACAGAAGGGAGAGACATAAGGAGGGAAAGATATATATTCCATATACAGTCACTTTGATGTGGTTAGATGTGTAGGTAACAAGGGAGTCTGGCAAGAGGTAATTACCATGAAGAAGTTAGAACCATGTTACATAGGCAGGAAGAAGTCTTGGGATAGTTGAGAGAAGGAGCATGACATGAACACATTTGTGCAATCAGAGATATGTTGGCTTTGTACGGGGTGAGACATAGGAGAGAAGGGTCCCAGAACCATAACATGTTGGACAGCTTTTGCTGCTATAACAAATAATCGAGATCATCCACTTATAAAGAAAAAAAGTTTATTTTGGCTCACAGTTTGGGAGGTTTTAGTCCATCAGTGATTGGTTTCATTGACTTGAGCCCATGGTGAGGCCCATGTTGAGGGAGGAGCACGTGGCAGAGCAAAGCCACTCACCTCATAACCAGGAAGCAAAGGAGAGAAACATTCAGAGACTGAAGTCTCACCATCCCCTTCAAGGACACACCCCCAGTGTCCCAAAGACCTCCTGGTAGGCCCTGTCCCCTAAGGGTTCTTTCACCTCTCAACAGCATCAAGCTGGGAGCAACTTTTTAACATGTGGGCCTTTGGGAACCCTTAAGATCCAGAGTAAAACAGTGCCTAGACTACTATCCAATATGGTAGCCACTAACCCCGTGTGCTATTTAAATTTAAGTAGTTAAAATCCCATAAAAGTAAAAGTCTAGTTCCTCATTGGTACTAATCACTTTTCAAGTGCTTGGTAGCCATGTGACTGATTATCACAAACATGGATCATGCCCATCACACAGAAAGTTCTGCTGAATGGCACTGATCCACCAAAATGGCAAGGCTATCTCCTCCTAGGGGTTCTGGGAGATGTCTCTAAGTGAGGTGCACATGGCAAGTTCCAGAATTACTCTGCAGAAGGCATTTGAGGAGTGAATCATTGCCTGTTGGTAAACAATGGTGTTGTTGTAGGTAAGGCTTCGAGTCCTCAGAAGAGGTGCCTGTGTGGATTCACTGCACCTCGCCTCATGATTGTGCAAGGACGGGCATTAGGAAATTATGAAAACCATATTATTTCAAAAATAAGCTCTACTCCCCATCTACAGCCTGATATATATCTGACACCTTCCAAAGTGCAAGGCTGCCAGGAAGATGTGATATATAAACATGCAAGCTGTTGGTGAGATAGAGTAATGACACCCAAACGCACAGAGCCCCAAACTGTGAAGACGGTTCATGCTTGAGTTCCTGCATGAAGCCCTTTAACTGGGGCACGTCCAACTGCACACCGCCCTTCCAATAAATTATGTATAATAGCTGGTGCGCAAGCAGGATAGTTTTGCCAGGGCCATCTGAAAACAATTTGTTTTCACGAAAATGCTTAACTGGGCTTTAGTGAGTTCACTGAAGTATGAGTGAAGAGGGCAATTAGGTGTACTGCTGCAACAATTAAAACTTCACATGGGGTTATGTGGAACGGGACAAACCCAGGTAGGTGGACATTGCCTCATTGAGAAGACATAAGGGGTCATAGTGAACACTCCTTAGGTGGGGGTCAATTACCTGAAACTGTGGGGACATTCTCCCTCAAATCTCCCACCTCTGTAAAGGCTGCTCAACTCAAAGAGTGTTCTCCTACCTCTGTAGGAAGGCACACTGCATCTTTACTCAGTGATGATAGGGACTCTTTTAAGCAAAATTTACCTCTAATTTCAATTCCCAGTGGTCATGTAAATATATTTGCTTGACACTTCCATGGGGTGAGTGGGAGACGAGATGGCTAAGCTAAATCTTTCACTTCTATCCAATTATGACCAACTGAGGAGGGAAAAAAAAACTGCTTAAAAATTGACCACGTCCCAAGGATTCTATCCAAGCCCACATACCTGCTCACCCATGGTGTCTCCAACCCAGCATTATTGACATGTTAACCATTTTCCGTTGTGGGAGACCATCCCATGAATTGTAAGGTTTTAAAATCTCCCTGGCCTCCACCCACTAGATATTGGTGACACCATACTCTCCATCCCCACCATCATTACAACAAAATATCTCCAGACATTGTCAACTTTCCCCCAAGAGCAAAAGTACCCCAGCTGAGAATGCCTGATCTGGCCTAAAATTAGCATTAAGTATTAGCAGCCTGCTACCAGGAGGAAACATCTACAAAAACACGTAACATTGATGTAAATATAAGAAATAAAAAAATATAAATATATATATATACATATCTATATTTTCATTTTAAGATGCTATATTATTCACCCTCCAGTTTTGATCGAAACTGCTATCTTTGTTCTTTTGAAAAGATTTTAAGAGTGCTACTAAATGAGGGTAGTTACATAAAGCCTCAGTAATCGTTGGAGGCTGCTTGGAGTTTCTCTTCAATGCTGAGGTTAAAAAACAACTATGGCACATGCTTGATGGGCACTGGGTAGACTGTACCTGTCTGCGTCTCTTCCTCACTCTTTCATACCCACAATATTTTTATAAATAGAACAGATACTTCCCACCGCAAATGATTTTTCTGGGGCCCCCTATTTGATTTCTCCTTATTTAACCGGAAGGGAGTCTGCTTTAACAACATGCAGATTTTATTTTGGAGGCAGAATGCCTGGAATCTGTTTCTAGTTCTTCTACTAAGTAACTGGGAGGCCAAGCAAGTCGTTTTTCCCTTTGGGCTGGGCGATCCATTTTAGGCAGGATGATACTGGTTCTAAGTGAAAGAAAACAACTCAAGTAGGCTTTAAATAAAATCAAAAGAGGGTAGGCTGGGGGATAAATTAATTCATATATTGAAACATTCCAGGGCAGGGGTGTTCCAGGCCTGGCTGAGGGCCCTCAGGAGCTACTCCCTTCATCTTACACCTCTGCTTCTTGCTGACTCCATTCTCAGGCAGATCCTCCCCTGGATTAGCAAAATGGCTACAGGTAATCCAGCTTCACCATCTCCCAGAATCACCCTCCAGGAGAAAGAAAGGAAACTGTGGCACAGTGCATCCACAGTAGGTGCTTGTGAGCCAACTGGAATCAATCATCTTCGAGTCTCTTTAGCTCCATCCAGTCCCTTGTGCCTAGTTGGGTAAAGCACAGTTCCACGGACCTTACAGGTCATATCTCCACTCTTCACATATCATCAGAGGGGTGAACGAAGTTGCTGGAACTCACAGGTAAAAGTACAGGACAAAGCTCGCTCTGCCTGGCTCCAAAGCAAGTACCATCTCCATCCCTCCCTTGGGCTTTGGAGAACAGACAAAACTCAGGAATGGGTTATATAATACAAGGACAGAAATAAGGGAAGCACAAAAGTAGAAATAAATATTTGCAAAAGGCAGTTGTGTGATGACATTCACTGGAGCCAGGTATTTGATTCAGGGGCAGAGTAGGAAATGAGAATAGGTTGGTTGGCATGATGCAACCAACTAACAGATGACCGAAGTGCAAGGCCTGTTGCACTTCAGGTCTAAGAGGAGTCCTTTGTAGTTTGTGGCAGTACAAATCCTGCCCCTTGGGAGTCCCCAGTACTCACTGAGCAACTGACAGTGTTGTGATCATGTGGATGGTCATAAATAAAATAACCAAGGCTGGTGTTTAAGGAGCAAAACAGGCTGAGCAGCTGCACCGTGGCTTCATCCACCTTCCCAGTGATGGAGAATAGGACCGCAGGAGGCAGGGCTTCTGGCTAGAGTTGCTGGGAAAGGTGCCTTGTGCCTCTGCAGTGGGCTCCATGCCTCTGTGCCCCAACAAAGGCTGCTGTACCTTCATGGAAAGCCCTGTCACACAGCCCTCCCCAAGCTCCAAGTGCAGAATGAGGCAGAATTGAACCATCTGACACACTTTCCTGAATAGCATGTTTATAAAATTTGGTGGCAGGTGGAACCACATCCAAAACCAAAAATCCCACTGGATGCAAACAAAAGGAGGGCCACATCTCTCATACCAGGAGTATTTTTATTACCTAAAAATACTATAAATGTTTCTTACTCTTTAACTTCTTCAAATGGGATTGTACTATACAATTTACTTCATAAAGTTTTCTCATGGGCTTTCCACATGTTAGGCAAGTGCTGTACCACTGGGCTGTATCCTTAGCCCTTTATATTAAGCGAAATAAGCCAAATTCAGAAGGTCAAGGTTCACATGTTTTTTCTTACATGTAGAAGCTAGAGAGCAAATAGGAAGCGAAAGGTTGGGGAGGAGCAGCGATGTCATGAAAATCAAAGAGAGTTCAGAAGATAGAGGAAAGGACCAGGGATAGGGAGGAGAGAAGGAAAATGGAAATACTGGGAAATGATACTGGCCAAATTTTGTTGTTATGTTGTATGCATGTATTTACAGTAATAATAAATTCTACCATTATGTACAACTATAGTGCACCAATAAAATAGATGCAAAAAAATAGAGGTTTCACAAAAAAAGTCAAATGTTTGGGGGGGAAAATGGATACATTAGTCCAACATCTGAAGTAATGTAGAATTGGGAAATATGAGCATGTTTAAGCCTCCAGCCAACCGTTTGCCTGTGTTAATACAGACCTGTAGAAGACTCAACTTGAACACAAAGCTGTATTTTTTATTAAGTTCTTGAGCATAAGGTGCCCCAAAGGATTTCAGTTTTTGACTCAAGAATGTCCTTGTCTCCTACAATTCACTTGTTCTGTGGAGGTGTTCACTTTGCTGTTTCCCAGGAACCTAGCTTCTGCCTCTAATTAATTACCCCCTCTGGCAGGGGCTCTGTGGTACATTCCACAAAAGGACCAATGAGTTTGGAATTTATATCTGGTTCATTTTTTAGCAACCACTCTTGTCCAATATGGGAAGTAGAGATTGAACAGTCCAGAATTTGGGCTTTGGGGTTACACCACGCGGGTCTCAACCCCGACTCTGCTATTTACTAACTGAAGGTGTGGGAAAGTAGTCATCAAAGTCCCATCTTCTTTACCATTAAATGAGGAGGAAAATTAGTACACACTTAGTAAAAAAAAAGTGATTATTAAATTTGTGAAGTATAAATTCAGTCCTTTGTGGAAGGCAAGATCATGCTCTGTTCGTAACTGGTAATCAGGTGGCTCACTTACGATTTGGAGGCAGTATTTCTGGTTCTGGGTTTTGTCCTATTGTGTTTTGTTTTACTCTCTGAGCATTCGTCTCTGCTCAACCAAATATCCTGACACCCCATCACTGCATAAATCAATTTTGTATTGCCTACATAGAATGCTTCAGTATCTGCTTACTATTGATCTTTTCAACGAGAAAGAACAAGTTGTTTTAAGTGAATTTGGGGAGTTGATCTCCATCAAGCTCTCTGACAATATATTAAAAGAATTTGGCCAGAGCAGAAATTCCACTATTGGTATTTCATGCTTTGGGGGAAGGAGAAGAGACTGTGGCCCTTTAGTCCTGTGGAATGAGCTCCAAATTCAAATCCAAGTAAGGAGTTAATGGCACCCAATGGAGACAATGGGGGAGCAACACCACTTCAACATCAGATGGTTCATGATGAAGTTTTCAGGAATAACTGAAATGGACTGAGTGAGGACCCATAGTGTAGATGACAGATGGCACTATGTGTTGGTTCTCTCTCCCCAACTGTGTCTGTGAGTTTTCTGACTGATGATGTTTCTGTTCCCATTGAATCGAAGGCATCTTCAGAATCCTTCTCAACACAGCATTCCCAACCATCTATCAGAATTAGCATGGAATGCCGTGTCTGGGTCTAGGTCCTTTGATCAGAAAATTTTTCATGAGTTAAAACTACCACAATATTTCATTCATTTGGAAACAGACCAGTTAGCACAATTTGAACTAGAATCCCCATGTTTCAGGTTGTGGCCAATCCAGGTTCAGAGATAATTGGTGAGTCTTTGATTCATATGGGGCTCTTGGAAACACGTGCACACAAGACCATATGAGTTAATGAATGACATGTCGCTGCTTTTGCATGTTTCCTGTTGCTAGTTTTCTGGGCATTTGCTGAGGACTCTACCTATTTAAAATGAAACTTCCAAAATTGTTTGGGGGTTGAAGGGGTTCTGGAAGTACATAAAGTGGGAACCAGGTAGGATAGCACATGTGGCCTATTGACCTGCCCATGCCACACTGTGTATTTCTGTAAGCCATGGTCCACAAAGTGAGCCTGCGTAAGTTCCAACTTTCTCCCCTGTACTTTGAAACCTTCTTATGTCTACACAGATGGTCTCTGACAATTGGAGTAGTCAGGAAGGTGGGGGATGTAGTCTATGTGCACAAAATTAAAAAATGAGAGAACAAATAGAAATCAGCATCCCTCTGGATTGGAGGCAACCTAGGGACAGAATTTTCCATCATGGTAGATCCCAGTAAGTGGCCCTGAAGGAGCCACTAAGGCCCAGAATTAACGGGGACCGGGAAATAACGAGACTCCAGCAGTTCCAGGTGCCTGTTCTCAGTCCCGGCTCTCATTGTGGCATGTCTGTTCTTCGTTTGACTGTATTTGTATAAATTAAAAAGCGTTTCTGTCTTGTACCATATGAAATGAATTCATGCTGAGCAAAATTTCAAAAAGTTCATGTAAAGAATGATTTCACAGAAACTATCATATCAAGCTCCTGGAAAATTGCACTTGAACTTCAGTTCCACCTCAGTCCCTCAAAGGAATTTAAAAATTGGCTTCCAGCCATCCTTGTTCTTCGACATGCAGTTTCAGATATGCCTCAATAGCACAAACTTTAAAGTCTATTGATTGTGACTTAAAATCTGCTCCCACTAGTGCCTCGCTGCTAAGTGGACGTCAACAGTGACTTCACAGTACCTGTCAGGGGCCCAGCACATGCAGGAGCCTGAAAGAAGGTGGAGACTGGCCAAGGAGCTACTTTGAACTTCATAACAAAATTGAAAAAATAAATAAATAAATAAATAAATAAATAAAAACCTTGAACCCTGTCAGATGATCACTGCTAGGAAGGGTTATTCAAAGAAATGTTTCTTACTTAAAATCTCAAGAATGCCTTGGGATTGGGGGTGGGAACCTGGAAACCTGATCTCTCATAAATCTCTCTCCTTTTATGTCACTTTCTTCCTTTTCTGGTAGCATGCTATTTAGACAAACACTCTGTGGAGTAATGGTGGGTGAATTTTGGAAAAACATAAGCCCAAGTTTGACTCCCCGCCCCTGTCACTCAATTTAATCTCTTTGTGCCTCAGTTTCCCCATCTGCAAAATGGGAATGTGCTATCGTCTCTTTCTATGGGAATATATACTAATTCTAACTTCATGGGATTATTCTGAGGATTAAGTGAGGTGGAAATGTAAAGAAACTACCATACTGAGTGGCACATAGTCATCATGCACAAGACATGTTCACAGTTGAAATACTAATGATGGTCGTTATTGTTAGAAGATCTATGGGAGAAGGTATTATTGATTAAATCTTAGCACTGACTCCAACTCAGCTCTGAATAATTCTGATGAAACTCCAATGTATTGGGGCTACCTTTGCCAGAGCCCCTGGCAAAAGTGTCATGTTTTATATTGCTCCCAAACAGCTATGAGTGAATTGAATTTTTCAAATCAAACTTCATTTCTCTATTGATCTACTTTGGGGGGTGATTCATCTTTGTTGTGTTACTGGGCAGGGGTGGCCTACATTGGAATTTTAAGGGAATCTTACCTTCCATCTCAGAAAGGGTAACAGGCTAGTGGTTCCGTATCTCTATACCATTGTCCATTCTATTTTGTCACCAGAAATCCCCTTTTTCTTCTTCAGGGATTTGGTCAGGCATCACTTTTTGTAAGAAGCCTTTACACTCTTCCTGCCACCGCAACCTCACCCAGCTGGAGCCCATGTCCATTTTCTCTGTCCCCACAACACCATACCATAACTTGCCACCATCCTATTATTTATCATATGATGCTAAAATGACATATTTTTCCCATCTGTCCCCTCACAAGACTGTGAGCTCCCTGAGGGCAAGGATGATGGCTCGCCTATTTTTGAATCCTCAGCATCTAGCAAAGTGCACATATATTTCATTGAACCAAAATCATGCACCACTAGCATTTAATGTGCTGAATAATCAACCAGGAAATGCAGTTATAAAAACAGTAACCAATACTGATTACTGGTTAGTAATGATTTGGATGTGCCTGTACGTAAGTTCTCCCTCCAAAAACAGCACTTCTTCAGGCTCAGACACTGAGTTGAAACACTAACCTGATTCTCCAGTTCACTTTCCCAACATCCTGCCCTTCCCTGTACATTCCCAGCCTGAGGGCGTATCTCATGGGCTGCTCTTCTTGGCTCATTTTCCTGAGCTTCCCAAATGAACAAGCCAGCAGGCAAGCAATTGCAAAGACCCCAAGATGTAAGGGTGAAGTAGGTGAACCTACGCATGCTGATGAGCTTCTCTCAGCAATTTGGCTGCCAGGAGCTCCCTGCCCTGTGGAAGAGAAGCTGCGGTCCTTCCATGTGGGAGGAGAACTTCTCAACCCAAGGGGAGCTCTGAGTCACTGCCCACTTTCTGCCCGACCTGGCTGCTTCTCCTCATGGTGTGGGGTGGCTGTGCTTGTCTTCATAGGCCTTCCCCCACGGTGTCCAAAAAACACACGTGGTGCAGAGTGGGGGCACTGGCCAACTCTTGGGAATGTAAATGTGCCACTCTTTTCACCTCCTTTTCACTTCTACCCCAAGATAATGGATCTGGTTTCAGCCTGCTTTATTTTATGTGTTCATATATTCAGCAGATGATCCTCTTTAGGAAGCTGTTGGGGAGGCAGGGCTGAATAACATGGACATGATGCCTACCTGCAGGTTGTGATAAGGGCTTCGGAGAAACTGAAACAGGCTGAGAGGTCAGAGCAGGCAGGCTGGGAACACTCAGGAAGACACATGTAGAAGGTTTGGTGAAGAACAGAAGCAGGCTTGTGAATACTAGCCAGGTGGCAGGGACAGCGACGGTGTGTTCCACATAGATGGTACAGGGAGCAGGAGGACTCTGAAGGTAGGATGACTTGGCATGTTCAAGCAACAGAAATAAAGATGTCCCCACTGGCTGGAGAATGTGGAGTGAGGTGAAGAGTGGCTAGCCACTATTTGAGGTGAGGTGGGAGAAACAGCTGTGAGCCAGCGTAGACAAGATTTCCGATTTATTCTGTAGTCAATGGGAAGCCACTGGGGGGTGCTAGGCCAGGGAGCAATGGTGTGTCACTCATGTCTATGAGATGCCATTCCAGCCACCATGGAGAAGGAGTGGGGACAATGAAGAGTAGATGGGTTATAGCCTTTTTCTGAAATATGTAACTATCTATGGAATGAATATGGACTGTTGGAGAAACATCAAACCACCCTTTAATAAAACGCATCTGGAGCATTTCATTTAAAAAAAAATATATATATATATATATATATATAATATATATTTGTATTGTGAGCTGGTTTCAATGTGACTTTCTTGGGATGCTCTCATGACACTCATTGCTGACCTTTGACCCCTCTGTCCTCTCTCCCAGGTCGTCCCATCCCACCTACATCCTCGTCTAGCCTCCTCCCATCTGCTCAGCTGCCTAGCTCCCATAATCCTCCACCAGTTAGCTGCCAGATGCCATTGCTAGACAGCAACACCTCCCATCAGATCATGGACACCAACCCCGATGAGGAATTCTCCCCCAATTCATACCTGCTCAGAGCATGCTCAGGGCCCCAGCAAGCCTCCGGCAGTGGTAAGGAAACTGTGTGGTGTCTGGATGTGTGCTGTTTTGTGCGTGACATTCTTGATCCTCCAGCAAAATGACAACTACGAAACAAGGGCTGTGGAGAAGGTGGGGTGGGGATCATCAAGGTGAAATGCATTTGTCATTCTGTGGCATGACAGTTCCAAGATGCATTCGTTGAAGGTTGTCATTGCCAAAGAGGCTTTCCTTATCCCGATAGGCTTCGGGCCTCCTTCGCCGGCAGGAATTTGCCCGTGGTTCCATGTGAGAGCATGCTCGTCTCCAAGGTGAAGTGCAGAGAGACACTGGAATATTGAATTTTGTATTACTGTGATTCTGGTCATAGCCGATTGACCCTGGATGCCCTCACATGCCCAGTTTGTGTGCATCTCAGATTCCTTGTTTTTTGATAGCTGACTTCTGACTTCTTCCTCCTTGCTTGTTTTAGATGATTTTGCGATTAAAATGTGTTCCCTTGACATGAATACTGAATGTCTTGCCAAGTCCAAAGTGTTTGGGGTGTGACCTCTCCTATGACCCTCTGCTTGTGCCACTTCTCTGGAATTTAACAAGCTGATCGTGTGGTACTATGGTGAATACTGGCTCAGAATCCATAGTTCTCATTTGGGTTTTCACATTCACAAGAGCAGAGGAACTGGATACAAGGTTCTGCCCCACTTGGAGGATTTTGTGACTCCCGATTTAATTCGAAGTCACAAAATCTGAGGTGGAATTGTTCTGGGACCAGCTATAGTTAGAGCTTATGGATGTTTCTCCTTTTGGTGAAATGTTCCTATGAACATATCAAAGTAGGAGTGGGTCGTACCAAGAGTGGGCTCTTCCATAGCCCAAAGAGAGACTGGAAGAAGTGAGTTGCTCTTGGGATTGTCTTCTCAATCAAACTCTCATGACGTTCACTACCATATGCCATAGTAAAGAATAGAAAGCTTTCCACTCCAAAAATGGTCCTCCGTGAGATTGTGTTTTGGCTCTGTACATGAGTATACGCTACCACCGGCCTCAGCCTCTCCAATTTAGGAAGGACCTCCTAAGCACATTTAAGATGATTCATTTTGTGGATGGAATGATGGACTGCTACTTAGGATGGCCCATGCCCTTCTTCAAAGCCAGGCCTGATATATTTAGTAAACTCATATTCTTTTTCAAAAAAAAAAATTACCTAATCAAATCTCTCATCAAATGAGCAATCCATTGTTGATATTATGAAGGCCTTTAATCTACCATAAATCTTTATTAGAACTCATCAGAGCTTCTAGTTTGAGAGAAATGTGATTATGGCACTCTTAAAATGACATTACATCATTGGGGTGATTGGTTTATCATTTGGAGAAGAGACATCAATCATAACTAGCATAACCACACAGTAAATGAATTCAACCTTTCTACCGCGGAACAATGACACTGTAATTGCTCAAAATCAGGCTTAAAATGAAATCGGAAAATGCTCTTTCTTCAAATATGATGTTAACTTAATGGAATATATTATGAAAAATCATGTTTGAGGAAATTCTATATAATTAAAAATATGTGGAAATATATTCCCTTTTTTCTTTCATTGGAACCTGATTTTAGCTACAGAGTCTTTTTTTTTTTTTGCTGCAGAGATTATGTTGCATTTAATTGAACTACCCTCGCTTATGTTTTGCTGCTTTTTATTTCATACTATGTAATCGTGATGAATATTGTATTATGAAGGACAAGAGGCTTTCGAAATGAGGTGCACCTGCTGATAGCTTTTTAAAAACAGACAATTATTAAGGAGAAAATGAGCTTTTAAAAACTACATCCTTTTATGCATATATGGATACCCAAGCAAAGATGATTTCCATAAGGGAGGTCAGTTCATATCTCTGGGCCATCTAGAATGTTTTCTTTGTGATAACACAGTGAGTGACTTCTTTTCTTTTGGACAGTATAGAAGATTGCCAGTTGTTGATTGGGTATTTTGGTTGGCTTTATGCCTAATCAAGACCTCATTTTGGTGGACACAACAGATCTGTGTGTTCAGAGTCAAACTTATCCATTTTTCATCACTGACACCAATTTGTTCAGTTCACTTAAGGCTGATAGTGATTTTAGCTTTAGTATAAGGAGAAAATACCACAGAAAAATGTGAAGGTCCATTTTCTTGCCAAACAAGACCTTGCTGATATGATTTCTTCAACAGAGGGGCAAAGACCCAATTATTCAATACCGTTGTTTTCAGTAAGAACTTACATGAAATGGGCATGAGAACTCTGGCCGACCGACAGTCATTCAAAATTCTTGACTCCGGCTTAGCTAAAATGAGAGCAAATCGAATTTGAGCATGTGTGTGTGCGTGTGTGTGTGTGTGTGCGTGTGTTCTTGTGGAATAGATTTGGGGTCCAGGGCAAATTGGGGATTCTATCAAGATTGGAATGCAGTTGCCATGAATTTAAATTTGACATAAAGGATTGAAAATAGAGTTTGACATAGAAGATGCAGAGTGCAGAGCTAGTGCCTGAGTGTTTGGAATTGAGTTTGATGAAAGGGGCTGAATTTTTCAGGAGATGTCAAAGCATCAACAAAGCACCTATGTGTTTGCATGTGTTACATTTAGCTGGTTAATTACACAGAGTGTTTTTAAGTTGATTCCTTGGCAATGACCTTGTATTCTGAAGATCAGGTAGCAGTTGGTCTTTGTCTTTTTCCTAGATGATATGAAACACCTTCTAGCACATTCTGCTCATACATGACAGTAAAATCTATTTCCTGCTCTCCTCTTGTTGTTATTATTTGACATTGGTGAAGCCCATTATTAGGAGAGTCACTGAACATGTTTCCTGCCCATGGAGATGCTTTTCTGGAGACAAACTGGACCTAAAATACAGGCACTGGAATGCTTTTGCCCAACCTGAAAGTAACAGCCAAGTTGCACCTTTATGATTTGACCATCTTTTTTCTATGACGGTAGCGCCTTCTTTAGTGGACAGTACTAAAACCTCATCACCTCTGCAGTCAAAATGTGCTAACCTCAATATACACCAACCAAGCAGATGCCCAGGTACAGATAGTGAGATACTTGCAAAAAAAAAAAAAATGGTCTTTTCCTCCCCCTCAAGCATTTGCTCCCAGGTAGCTGAGCTCCAGTAGGAGGCCCATCTGCATCACCTTCGTTCTGACCTTCTGCCAGAGCAGGCTAGCTCTGAAGATGTTTCTTGTATACAGAAGCATAATTTCAAATCCTATGAAATAAGTCATCTGGGAAAAAATCTGGATCCCAGCAGCAGTGTAATGGAGGTTCCTGCAGATGGAAGAATGAGACTGCCTTTCAAATCAGAATAGAGTTTGTACTCTGCTATCAGCATGCAGCATAAAACATACCAGCAGCCACATTATAATCTGAAAGCATTAGCCTCCCTCTCCTCCATAGAAGGGTGAGTTTTCCTTTCCTATAAAGTCTAAATTCACTCGCAACATCAACGCTGCACAAGAGACGTAAGCAGGATGCCTCTGCTAAGACCCTTTCTATAGATCCTCCATGGAAAAGATGTCCCAACCAGAGTTTTAGTTTGTTACTGAGCATGTTAAAGCTGCCCCTATCCTTTTTAAAAAAGGCAAAGACTTGATTAATTTAAAATGAATATAGTACAACAAAATCATCATGCCTCAAACTGCCTACAGTTAGTCCAGGAATTCAGTTGCCTAAATTAGTGATTGTCCTTTTTATCTGGCATCAGAAAACCCAAGAATTTTAGTCATTCATTCATTCATTCATTCATTCATTTTCTTGCACTACCCTGTATAATTTATGACAGTTGAAAACAATTGTTTAAAAGAAATTTCTTAAACTGTAATCAGATGACACAAGAAGGGTAAAGGAAAAATCTTGGTGAAAAAAAGGATACATACATACTCATCCACATAAATTCCTGTTCCATTATTTAAGATAGATTTTTTAGAAAACCTGATTCTAAGCTCCCTAGCAACCAAAGGAAAAAAGGATACAGATAATAAACAAGATTCATAATACTCAAAGATAAAAACAGATCAACTGCTTCAAGGAAATTTTCACAATGATGTCAGAAAGAAACTTCTCATTAAGGAGGTCATGTGTGCACTCCCCGTGACTACATTCTCAGCAACACACACACACAACTTCCTCTCAGATTTCCTGTTACTTCCCCTAAGTATTCTATAAGGCATAGTGCACTTTCCATTTAAAAACAGTTCTGTGAATGCTCAAAAATTACACAGTCCAGGGCTGAGGATATAGCTCAGTTGGTAGAGTGCTTGCCTCGCATGCACAAGGCCTTGGGTTCGATCCCCAGCACCACACACACACACACACACACACACACACAGTCCAAGGACAAAATTTGGTTTGATCCATAGATAACCTTAATTCACTAAAGGACCCTGGGAACTGCATGTCCTATAGGTAATAAGTGGTCAATATCATTGCTCATACTACATATTAGGGGAGTTAGAAGACTGAGGCTCAGAGCTGATGGCCTACGCTATACATTTGTCTTGATAGTCCTGTGGAGGTGAGGACTGAGGGTCCGGCATGAAGGTGAATGTGCCTCTTCTGGATGGTCTCCTTCGTGCCCCTCCTGCTACCCATGGGGCTGGACATGGAATGAAAAAGGGAGACAGCCCCACAGAGGGGGAGGTTTTATAAGTTAATGAAAATTTTATCTGTGTATATCTTAGATTGGAGAAAGAAATTCTCTACATGTTATAAATTGTCTTGGTTTTCTAAGTAGATATGCCCGTTGTAATTTGATTTAATTTGGGATTTCCTGAAAAGCTCGCAGCAAATACTATGCATATTAATGATTTCCTTCTCGCTTTTGCATCCCAGAAGTCATTGTACATGGTGGGGTTGTTTAGCCCACCTCTCCCCATGCTCCTCACTTGAACTTCTTATTCTGCTCTTCATAGTCTATTCTTTGTCCTCTTAGCTTCTCTCCATTCTTCAGAGACTCCCACTGCAGTGTCCCTGGTGGCAGACGCATAGTAGATGCTCTGAGAGCATTTCTTGAATAAATGAGCGAATGAACGTCTCCAATAATCATCTTCCTTTTATTAATTTACTAGTTTTCAATATGTATGATGTGAAAAAAAGTGGAAAACTGAAGAATTCCAGGGGAAGAGGACAAATTAAATGCCCCAAGAGAGGGGAATATGTTTACTAGGTATATTGAACATACCTGTTTTTCACCTGCTTTCAGGTTCTTAGTAGTTCATCTTTAAATGACGAAGTTTGTTACATTTTCAATACATGTCATGACAAGTAATGGCCAAGCCAATACCAACAACCAGGGGAAGCTGAGGAGGAGCCCAGGTGGCAGAGGTGGGACCTGGAGGACTGGACTTGACTGGGAGAGAGCACAGTTTTCAGTCTTTGTGTCAGGGAGAGGAAAGCAAATTCCAATATCATTTGCTCCCACAACTTGGATTTTTGTGTGCATGTGAGCCTCTGGGTTCCAGGTTCTTTGCCAGGCCCCTTGGTTGGCTGAGTCAGAGGCTCAGAGCTACCTGTAAGTTCTTCCTGCTCCCCAGGCAACAGTCTGGCCCAGGCTGCCTCTCCTCTGGAGGGGTTCCCAGCCCACCAGGTGGTGTAGGCCCAGTCCACAGTGATGAATCCAATCTGTGGGAGCCACAGAGTCACCCCTCACTCTTGCCCCCATGCAGAGCCACTCCAGACTTGGCTCTCAGCTCAGGGATCTTCTCCTTTCATGGAAGGTAATTATGCTAAGCACACATATACTTTTCTTTATTTGTTTTTAATGAATCCCCATTGTAGCTCATTGCAGCCACTGTTATCATCATACCCATTTTATAGATGAGAAAACGGTGGCACCAAGAGATTAAGCAGCTAGCCAAAGTCACAAAGCTGTAAAACCAAGGACACAAGCTTCAACCCCTAATTGCAAAAGGCATTCTAATTGCAGAGATTTTTCTCCCCTCCTCTCTATTAACCTCTAAATATTCATGTGGCTTACTGAGCCATAGATTAGACAAAGCATTATATTAAAGGCCATGGAGTATCAGTTTTGAATCATTTTTGAATGCTGAAAAAAATATTGAATACACATCACAAAGTACCCTTTACCTCCCCAAACACACATATCTCCAGACTCTTCCCCTAGAGATTCTGATTCAGGAAATTCCAGAAAAGCTCAAAGAATCCTGTTTTCACTCCTCCCTTCAGGTGAGTCTTGTCATTTGACAAGTTTGGGAGGCATTATTAGTGTGATGGGAGAACTCTAAGCTGGTAGCTAAGGACCATGAATGTGCTACACTCCGTCCCTGATTCACGGCGGGTTTTATTTTATTTTTTTCTGAATATAATATGTTGATTTTTATTTATTTTTATTTATTTTTTATTATTAGTTGTTCTAAACATTACAAAGCTCTTGACATATCATATTTCATACATTTGATTCAAGTGGATTATGAACTCCCATTTTTACCCCATATACAGATTGCAGAATCACATAGGTTTTGGCGGGTTTTATCAGGACTAAGTCATTGGTCCTCCCAGGCCTCCGTTCCCCCTACCTGTCAAGGCTGGCCATTAACCTGAACCATCTCTAAGCTTCTCCCTTGCTCGGGAGTTCTGTGGTTACAAGTTTCGTGCCTCCAGGCTGCCTCAGAGTTGGAGAGCAGGCATCTTACTCTACCACCTGGACCACTGTTAAAACAGAGCCCAACACAGTCTCACAACACAGATCCTTGCCCCTCACCTCCAAACAATGACAAGAGTGGTTTGGGATCCTGTGACATGGGTTGAAGTTGTTGAAGGCTACCCCAGCGAGGGAGAAAGCAGAGCCCCACCAACAAGTTCTGGGCTTCCAGAGACCCTCACCCAACTCCTGTACAAAGTCTCCCACCTCAAGAACTGGGATACTTCTCAGGACTCTTTGGATGCTGCCAGCTTCCCAGCAATGGAGCAAGTAGACCAGGCCTTTTCCTTCATCTGTGCCTTTCTTGCAACACACACAACACACACGTGCACACATAGACCTACCTATGTGTGTAGTATGTAGGTCTAGCAATTTCCAGCCTAGCTGGGGTTGGAACCACTGTCACTGTGCCAATGAGCACACAGTCAAGATGGACAGGTAATTCCTTTGGAGATGTGCAGCCTGAAAGTGACAGACGGCAGAGAACTGCTCCCCCTCAGCAAATAATCTTGATATTGACAAAAATCCCAGGGTCGATAGGCATTGTGTACATTCTGCCTCTCCATCTCTGTCCCTGGCTTCTTGGTACATACAAAAAGATGTCCTAGGCGTAAAGGGACTGGGAGCTACACATGACATCTTAACAGTTTCCTGCCCTAAAAAATTTTTACCCAGAACTTCAGCTTCTCCTGAATCCTCTTAAAAATTCCACCTTGTATTCAAACTAGTTTATTACATACAATTCAGTGGACATTTTAAAACATGGCCCTGTCTTATTAGGAATGTCTTCATTTTCTGTTAAAACACAGGATATATTATTTTACCAGGGGAAGTTTCATCCCACATTGTGACCCCCATCCAAGGTAAATCTCTTAGACTGACCCTAAAAGAATAATTAAGAAAACCTATATTCTTAAAAGCGTGGACATTGAAGTCTGTATGACTTGAATCAAAATCATAGCTCAGGTACTTTCCAACACTGTAAACTTTAACAACTTACTTAAACTGTATTTCATATTAATCTGTAAAAGAGTAATTTATATCTGTAACTCCTAAAGTTGTTATGACTATTAAGACATTCGGATGCATCTAAATATCTTGTAAAGATGTTTAGAAAGCTGGAGTTAAGGGAGGGCTGGGTATTATTTACCGCCTTATGATTTTAAAGATTTTTATAATTAATTTTTTATAATTATTCTGTTAAATTGTCACATCATGGTACATGTTTATGGAGTATAGTGGTAATTTATTTCATGTATATACTGTGTAATGAGATCTTTTAATTTCACCAACACTGTTAATTCGTGGTAAAATACAGCTCACATGAAATTTGCCATTTTCCCAATTTTTATGGGCTCTAGGGCACTGAGAACCTTGACGTTGTTGTACGATCATCTCCACCACTCATATCCTGAACGTTTTTATCTTCCCCAACAGAAACTCAGTATGCATTCACTAGGAGCTCCTTCTGGGCTGCCTCCCCCTCACTCCTGGCCACCATCATTTCATTTCTGTCTCTGTGAATTTGACCATCCCGGTCACCTCATATAAGTGGAAACATGCCATGTTTGTCCCTTATGACTGGCTAATTTCACTTAGTGTACTGCCTTCCAGCCTCATCTTTGTTGAAACATGGACCAAGAGTCTCCTTCCTTGGAAGCCTGGTTGTACTCTGTTGTATGGACATACCACACTTTGTGTATCCACTTGTCCATGAATGGACACTTGGGTTGTTCCCCTTTCCAGCCCTTATAAATAATGCTGCTGTGAACATTCATATACAAACATCTGTTTGACTGTCTCCTTTGGGTTTTGGGGACACATACCCAGTAGTGAGATCTCTGAAACATAGACTAATTCTACATTTAACTTTTGAAGGAATTGCCACACCATTTCCTACGTTGACTGCACCCTTTCACATTTTCAGCCATTGACTCTCTTCTGGGGAGAGAGATCTGCTTAGGACATTCGCCCAGTTTTTAATCAGCTTGTTTACTTCCTGTTGTTCCCATTGAGTTAAAGGGGTTCTTTTCATATTCTGGGGGATCAGTTGCTCACAGATAGGTGATTGGAAAACATCCTGTCCCGTTCCACGGGTTGCCTTTCCATTTTGTTGATGGTGTTCTTTGGCACGGGAGAGTATCTAAAGTAGGTGTAGGCCAACTTTTCTATTTTTTTTCTTCTTTCAGTGTCTATGCTTTGGGTGTCATAAGCCAATCCCTTCAAGGGCTTAGTCTATGGGTGCCATTGTTCTAACTATTTTTACAAATGGTAACTCATTTAATCCTCCACCACAAGAAAGACAGAAGCTGCCCTTGTTTCTGGGAACCAGCCTGACACTGACAACAAGGCTTTTATGTTGGGAGGAGCTGGGCTGCCACTCACAGCCAGATCACAGTGTTCTGGAGAACACAAAGCATCTTCCAGAGCACCAACATTGCACAAGGCCACTCTGACTGTGATGAGGTGAGATCAACTGAAAACAAGAACACCTCGTGATTTTTGCCTAAATATAAGCCAAAGCAAGGTCACTGTCATATCACTCCTTTTGTTGGTCCTGTAAAGAAATACCTAAGGTCAGCCAAATTGAAGAGGTTTATTTCAGTTGGAGTTTTGGAGACTGAAATCTGAAGAGCATGGCAAGGGTTCTGGCAGAGCCCCCCAGGCTGCACCACCTTACAGTGAATGGTGTCATGGTGGCAGAACTTGGGACAGGGAAAGAACAGATGGAAAGACAGGAAGCAGCGCAAGGGGGAGGAGCATCCTGAGGCCAACCACTAGTCCCCACCAGCTCCCAACACATGAGCCCTTAGGGATGCCCTTGAACCATTTCCAAACCACAGGAATATAAAGCAGCCTCCCCCTACCCAGACTAACATGAGTGACTGCATTTTTTTTTTAACCAAGCAAACTTTTCTTAGTGTCTTCTGAAAAGTGCATTGAGATACCAAATCAGAGAGTCATCTCCACTCTCTGACAGCCCCAGATGCAGGAGTGAGCATGTTTCTTTAAAAAATGCCTAATACAAGCCCCTTTTTTACACTCCATACTGAAGGTGTCTGCCATTGTATACCTTCTCCCTCCTTGAAATGTTAACAAACTTAATTTGACCACAGATGCTCCTTATCCAAGGTATTTTGCTGAAGGATATTGACACCATTATGCTGTGAGTGGTGGTATTATGATCCCCATTTACAGATGGGAAAACTGTGCCTCAGAGAGGTTCAGTAACTTATTGAGGGTTGCAGAGTTAATAAGCAGTACAAGGATTTGACTTCTAGAGGTAAGCCTCCAGAAAAAAATAAACCTACAGAAATTTAAGTACATTTTTAAAAGATAATACTGGAAAAATATGTTGAAGATGTAAAAAGTAGTCATGATTTACTACTTGATTCAGGTCTCAGTAGTATTTATAAGGCTTAGCACTGACAACATGGGATGACGATTTCTGCATTATGTCAGGAGAACTGGTTAAGGAAAGTGTGTGTGTGTGGGGGGGGGACTGGGCAGGTAGTGGGAAAAAGCTCATATTCTGCACCTTCTGGAGTGAGAAGTTACTAGATAATGCTTAAAATTGAAAGCACAAGAAATAGCAGCGATGCATGTTATTTATAGAACTGGAGATAAATACCAAAATAATCAGCTAAAAAAAGGTAAATGTGGTTGCTGCTAGGAAGGAAGAAATTGGCGGTGATGGGGAAAGATTGCTATTTCTGAACAGAACATCGTAGAACTAGTTGCTTCTTTAAACTGTGCACATATTTTTTTTTTAATGAAAAGAAAATATTTTAAAAGAAAGTCCAAGAGACTGGGTATGAAAAATGCTTAACACCAATGTTAGGACCCCAAATGACAACTGTTTAATATTCTCAAATACATTTTCATTCAACAAATTTGTATTGATCATGTGTTTGCAGTGACATCAGGGGCAGTGAACCTGAATTGTCAAATGCTTGGAGGAGTTTTCCTGAATCTGTAAATTGGTGCCTACCACTGCTATTTATTAGGGAGCCCTGGGGAGTGGTTAGGGCTTTAGCTCTTTATCCCAGCACAGCCCAAATCCCAGGCTAAGGACGGGTAAGAGCAGAGGAGACGCCATGATAGTTCTTTGTCCTCATTATTCATCCTGGATCCCTCTAAGCACAGGTTCCATCTTCCCCTGGAGCTCTCTCAGCCAACTGAGCCCAGCCAGAGCTTTCCTTTGCAAAATTGCAGACACTCTTATAGTCTGCCTTATTCAATTTAGCACCTCATTACATCCTGATTTGTAATATTCTCTTGGTGTTTCATGCATATAAGTCACATGTGTCAACATTAAATTGTCGCCACTTAAAGACAAGGGTCATTTCTTTGGTCTTTTTGAATCACTTAGCAACTGATGCAGGTTGAGATGAGCTTGGGATCCCTGTTGATCTAGCTTTAAAAAGAATGGAGCAAACTAGGGCAGCAGAAGGTGGGCGCGCCCTGCTGAGCTCCTTTGATGTGGACCTGTTGTCTTGGGTCATCGCCATGTTAGATTGGAGGTCATCTCTGATTGAGGGTGTGAACTTGATCACTTTTACAAGGAGCAGAAGAGGCAGTATAAGGCATAATCAGCAAAGAAGTGTGCTTGTGTAATCTTCCATCCTCCTAGGAAGGGAAGGAAGTGGATCCAAAAGAATAGTTCTCCTCTGAGTTGATGGTGCCTCTGAGATAGTTGCTTCCATTGATAAGTGGGAAACACTAATGTTGGGGACCAGCCTAGGGAAATACACAGGCTTAGTGCCTCTGGTACATCCTAGGGCTTCCCTAATGTGGTATGACAAACTGTGGCTTCAAGCAATGGAGAGTTACTTTCTCACAGTTCTAGAGACTACAAGTCTACAACCAAAGTCTTGGCCAAACCATGCTCCCTCCAAAGGCTCTAGGGAAGAATCTGTCCTTGCCTCTCTGAGTTTTGGGAGGTTCTTTGCAATCCTTAGCCTTCCTTGGTATGCTATCCCAGCTTCAGTGCCTCCCTTCCTCTTGCCATGGTCTTCCTCTCCCTGAGCATGTTGGTGGGTCTCCAATTCTTTCTTCTGGCGAGAATACCAGTCCTTAGACACAGGGCTCACTCTAATCCAGAATAGATTCATTTGAATTAAGTCTTTCAACCAGGTCACTAAATCCAAATAAGATCCTATTTAGAGGTACCAGGGCTTAGGAATTCAACCTGTCTTTTGTGGACACAGTTCAATCCACAACGGTATCTAATTGAATACTCAGCAGGATAGAGCTAGGAGATGTAGCTTCCCAGGGTCTCCTCAGCTACTGAACCCACCATGCCATCCACAGCACTCAACCTTTAAAACTTAAGCTCTTTGAAGACAAGAAGCCTACCTTCCCATAGTCCATTTCATTCTCTGCATTTAGTTAGCATTGAGCACAGCCCATAGCAGATGCACAATTAATATTAGATAAATAAACAAACAAGTCAGTGTGAAGTCAAAAGGTAAAGGGGAGGTAGGCAGAGGGTACTTTCCATGTCCAAAGAACAGTCCAAGAAAATAGTAGGCATGAGCCCTGGCTCCCGGGCTGCTTCCCTGATTCTGTAGTAGGAGAGAGAAAGAATGAGGGAGGGGTTTCTAGGTGGTGGAACCCTGCAAACTGGTGGCAAAGAAAGCCAGAAGCAAGCAGAGGAAACCAAGGTAGCTGATATTGAAACTCTAAAATCTAAATAGACCAGTCAAATGTAGAAAAATTATTTTGTGTAATACTTTAAAATTCTAGCCCCAGCCCTGCTTTGGATCCCCCCAGGGCCAGCCGCAACCCTCTCTTTTATCATTTTCCATCACATCTTTTGTTTTATGATTTCTGTTCTTTATTGTCCTCATTCCTTCCTGGTGCTTGTAAAGCCAGAGATGAGGGGGCAAACCCATCCTAGATACTGAAGCATTTAGGCAGTTATCACTTAAATGCATGTTTTCTGCTAGAGCTGTATTTTAGTGGAAAACAATAATTGTTTCTAAGACAGCATCTTGGAGTTAAACCAATTCTACCAGCGAACACTCAACCATGGGAAGCTCACAATAAAAGCAATGATCAATCGGGTTTTTCCCCTCCTTCCACTTCAAAGGCAGACTTTGCATCCCTTTGTGGGAAAAAAAAATTATTATTTAGCACTTCAGCAGAACAGCGGTGCTCTGTAGAGCAAGACCCCCCCCCCCAATTTACCTCCTATCCCCTTTTCCCACCCTTCACCCTCGCTGAGGGGTTACAAAGAGGTGTTTGTGTAAGTTGCGGTCTCTCCAGCCCCTGTTTTTGAATCTCATCCCTGTCCAACAGTGGACTGTAGGGTGGGGGACAGGACGCCTTTCCCTGGTGCCAGCTCCCCAAATAGTTCCACAATGCATTTGGTGGCATTCACACTTGGCTGGAGCTGCATTTCAGTCTGTTCCGTCTGATTGGATGCTGTTTTCTTCCCGTCTGTGTGAGGGAGCCCTCATTCTCAGCTCCCAAGGTTATTTTCATCTCAATGACCTTTTCCGTCTCCCTGGGGTGCCTCACCCTTCCCCACCCCCTTTCACTCTGCCTGCTTAGGGTGTGCTTTACATGTTGCTCTTTCTGCAGTCACTGTTGCCTTTGATCCATTTCCATCAGAGACTTTGTTGCCATGAATAAGCAGTGAACTTTACCAGTGACTCCCCCTATTTCTCCGTGGTTTCTTCTTAGGGTCCTCTAGCTCCAGTCAAGCAATTTACTTTAAAGAATGGAGAGAGATGGGATGGGACACCATCTAGTTAAGATATTAAGATACTGTGTTTTTTTTTTTTTTTCCCTTTCACTAACCCGTGCACCTTCTCAGGAACCCTGAAAACTGGTTAGAATATAAGAGACAAGATTTGGTGTGAAAATAATTCACAGGGAGGGAAAAAAGTCATATTGCATTGGGCAGACGTGGCCTTTTCTGCCTCTCTTTATTGATCTCAAATTGCTGAAAGAGTTCAGAAGATAAAAAGGATCTGAGAGACAAAGAAAGAAAATCATGGTGAAGCAAGAAAGAGCCCCAGAGATGGTGAGAGCCAGAGAAACACCGGAGCCTCATTCTTCCCAGAACTTGTCTGTCACCAGGGCAGTCCCTTGTCCTCTTGGGCCCTCTTTGTTTCCTCTGTAGCATTGTGAGGATTGGGTCCAGATGTTCCGGGAAGATCTCTTTCAACTTCAAAATGTCAAGATTCTGAGCAAAGAGTGAGAACAAAACACAAGACATTTACTCTACTCGCCTTCACTGCTGTGATCACGTTTCTGTATTTGCATTTTTTTGTTGTCGTTGTTTACTTTTTCTTCCTAAGACACGGAGTCTCACTATGTTGCCCAGGCTAGCCTCAAAAGAGCAGCTGGAACGACAGGTGTCCACCACCATGCCCAGCTTCACCTTTCTTTTAAAAACTCAGAAATAATTTTTTTTCCTCCCCAAAAGATAGGAAGCTAAAACTAGTGGCCCTTTCTGGATTGGTGATGATGGTGACAATGATGATATTCCATAATAACCATCTTAACTTATATAGCCTTCTTTGGTATTAATGAACACTCTCACGTGCTTCGTCTCCAGTTGCACACATCTGGCTTTGGACATTCAAGCTGTTAAATTTATCCTTCTGGTTATTTATTTATTTACTTATTTTTTAAGATGGCAACATTGCAAAAAGTGAGAGGTTTTATATAAACATTCCTAATTCTATCTTTCTCAAAATAACTACACACCCAGAAATACCTGTCTGCATTATATATTGTAACCACAAATAGTGATAAGTCAAGCGGAGGCTGCCCATTTTAGATGGGTGTGATTTTTCCACTTAGGTGATTTGCCTGGCTGCGGTTGTATTTGAACCTGTGACTCCAGTTATCCAGCTTGTTGGCCTGGACGATGATTAGGATAATGATGAAGATTTCTCCACTATTGTCACTAATTATCATCTCCTCATTGCTGTGCCATTTCCACACTGAGGAAACATTATCTTGTGCATTATCTATTTACATCCCTTTAAATACACTACAACTACATGGTGGGAAGGATTTAAAGGGTGTTATTATCTCCACTTAACAGATAAGTCATTTGAGGGTCAGAAAATTCAAGTGACTTCCCAACAGGCTCTATTTGGTCTGATGGTCTCAACTTTCAACTATGAAGGGCTCCTTTTATAATCTTCTCCCAGATACACAATGCTGTATAGGACTTGAGATTCATTTACATGGTCACAATTCATTGGCTCATTTTGTGTTACATGAAGGCAGACTGATAGATTGATCAATCCATTGATAAATAAGCATATTTCAGATCCTTGATTTATTCCAACACCCTGAATTAACAGAACTTGGACTCCTTGGACTTATACCCAAAATTTGTTTACAGCTTCATCATGATTCTCTGGGTGTCTCTTTAGGGGATCAGTACCTTTTTCCAACAATATTTCCACTAATGTCTAATGTCTACTTTCACTAATGAGTTGATTTACCAAGTAAGATTGTAATGGGAAAATTCTTCAGTTCTTTTGCACGATTACTCTTGATTTCTGTGTTCTCCTGGCTGGGCTTCCTGACAAGTTCATATAGATAAGAGGATTAAAGCTCAAGTCATGAAAGTTTAGGTGAGTTTTAGCTGCAGCTACCCAAAAGCAGCTGGTTTTGTTCTGATCTGTGAAGGCTGGTGCTAACACAGTGAGTTTTTGCTATTGTTGTTATTTTTGATATGAGAGAAAACAACATGGAAGACTGCCTTGCTGTTGGCTCTGAAGGCCGTGCTCAAAAACTGTGGACCATGCACACACTTTGATTGGAAACCCATGGTAGGCCCAGTGGGTCTTGGGCACTTGGCACTGCTGTTTCTAAAGGTCCATCCTTGGACTTGAGCCACATCTGGAACCTTCTGACATTCTCTCTGACCCTCAGGAGTTCTGACCCATCCTGAGGGATGGATGGGCTCTGCTAGCCCTAACTTGCCCATTTCCTCACTGAAGCACAAGATCAATGTGAGATTCCCTTTTCTTTTTTTTTTTTCAAAATAACTTCTAGGGCTTAATTGGACTGGAGCCTGCCTTGGAAAAGATTCCAACTTTTACACAGTGAAGTTTCCTATGCTGAGTAAATTCTACTTGTATTTCCTTGTATTATTTTGTTATCAGATGCCACAATCCTTTTGCGACAGGAACGTGTCACAGAAATCTACAGATATGATATATTTTTTATTCTAAGATGGCATTGATGGGACTTGATTACACTGTGGACTTAATTACAACCTTTCAGAGATGGAAAAAAAGAAAGCATACATTAAACA
The DNA here is from genome assembly GCF_045843805.1 of Urocitellus parryii. Lineage (NCBI taxonomy): Eukaryota > Metazoa > Chordata > Mammalia > Rodentia > Sciuridae > Urocitellus > Urocitellus parryii. Next base: position 154,200,374 of record NC_135531.1, read on the forward strand.
CACAGGATAGTCTCAAAGCTCTTGATTATAGGAGAATGAAATGTAAAAATATATTTCTAAGAATGGAGAAAATGTGGCACATATATTCTTATAAGCTAAATATACTTCCTTATAAATTTTTGGAAGATTTATACCCAGCTCATTCCATGCCTAAAGTTGCATGTTTTGATCACTGAATCAAACCAGGCTGGTACTCCAGGAAACATTTCCATGTCCCACTAACACAAGGCTTTGGACAGGGCCCTAGACAGATGAGTGATTTACCCTCCTGGGGTGCATAACCAAGAACAAGCACTCCTGGTTGTCAAGGTGTAGAACCACAGCAGAGATGGTATGGAGAATCTACATGACAGGGTATAGCATGTGCCATTCAGAATCTGTCATGCAGTTACTTAGGGATGGGGTGTTTCCATTTTCAAATCCTGGTAAGTTTCAGAGGTCAAGCCTAGCAAAAGATCTTGAGGAATACGTCCTCAATACGCTCGAGGAAAAGTCAGGCAGTCCTGCCCTGGTTTCTCCTCCATCACAGCTCTGCAAACGCCTGCTCCTAAGAGCTCCAAATCCTGTGCCTTATTCCCTTTTTTATTTGGACTACCATTACCCTGGGCAAGTTGTTTAATTAACTTCTGTGTTTTACTTTCACCATTTATAACACAGGGATAATTATACTTCAAGATAATGTGTGGGAAAAAAATACCTCTCTATTGCACAGTGAGAGGCAGACATGCAAGTTATCATCATTGTTTATTAGTAGTAATGACACCCTACGTGGACAGCGGCACCAGTGCTCCCCCCCCCCCATAGAACTCAGAACCCTCATGCAGATTTCCTCATTAAAGCTGATGTGAACTCAGATCTGACTGGAGACTGTGCAGAGGTGCAGCTTTACCTCTTTGCTGGGCTTCTTCTAATATGGTTTTGTCACGTTTCATCAGCACCTGCTGTAAACAGTTAGGATTGGGCTACTCAGATCTCCTCCTGGACATAATAAACAGGGAAATTGAAGATGGAATGGTATCTCAGTAGCTGCTCAGGCCAAAGAGTTGGCAGATCATAGAAACTATTCACATTCTTCACATCCGGGGTTTATCCATGTATTTCCATGACCCCACTCCCAACAAAATGGGTCATGAAAGTTCCAGGTGGGAGGATAGAGGCGGGAAAATGGATCTCCTAGAAGTTAAACTCACACTTTAACTTCCTACATTGTAGCAGAAAATTCCACTCATAAAACAAGCAGGCCCGTGGATCAAGACCCCTGCTGTGTCCAATTAGACTTCTTTAAAAAGGAACAACCTCTTTAACTTTGTGAGTTTCTGGAGGCTGTTTATCTTTCCTTTTGCCTTATCACAACTCTTAAATTACCTTAGCATATGCTTTGTTGCTAGTGTTTTTCTTCCTTTTCTTTGCCACAGGAAACATTGGAAAAGAAAAGGTTTTTTTTTATAAGAGGCATTTCAAGATAGTGTTAGAGGGGGAAATGTTGGTTAATGAAATAAAAAAGGGAATCATTTCCACAGGCTTTTGAAACTATGTAGTGGGACGATCATTCAAGTATGGGATGAACCCTTGAGCAAGATGAGATCTTATGGCAACAGAGGAACTGAATTTGGGGTGTCAGCTTTGAATTCTTATTACCCTCCTTCCTGTACACTGCTTCATACAAATTCAGAATCCAGACAACTATGCTTAGCATGCTGTTGAATGTGGTAAAATCATGCATTTTTATGTAGTCAGTAATCAAAGTGTTGTGGTGTTTGTTTCCATCCATCCCATTGTGCATACGGACTCCCTGAAGAACATGGTGGGGTAGTTCAGCAAAACCAGCATAGTCCTGTGTCCTTCTGCCAAGTCCCTTTCCTACTGCAAGGGCTTTATGAGGTGATCAGTCCCCAGAGAGCAAAAGCTTTGTCTTATTTATCTTTGTTCCCTATTAAGCATTATCCCTAGAGCATCAGAAACCACACATAACTATTGGATGGATGGATGGATGGATGGATGGATGGATGGATGGATGGATGGATGACAGATGGAGGGAAGGTACTTAAATTCTTTGGTCTTGGGAGTTTCTGCAGATCACCAATGAAGATACAAAATATAGGGCAACGATTTCTTACCTTGAAATCAGGCCAAACCAGTATGTTTAGTAAAAAATAATGAAATATATTCATTGTACTTAAAGTCTAAGCCTTTATTGTGGCTAAACATGGTATGATTTGGTCATAGCCTGACACTTCTAACTCCAACTCTTTCTGTCCTCCTTTCTTCCCCTGTCTCTGCAGCAACACAGACTCCTTTGCATTCTTCAGACATGCACCTTCCCTGTGGGTGCCTTCCACTTCCTACTCCCCCTGCCCAGTCTTTCCCATATCCCCTGTGGAGGACTTGGTCACTCACTCAGCTCAGTGTCACCTTCTCATACAGTTTCCCCATTCACATTTGCTTCTCTCCCCACTTTTTGAACCTTTAACTAAAAGATTGTCTAGCACTTAGTATGTACTTAATAAATACCTGTTCTTTCACAAATCATTATCCACATTTTCCAAATATTCACTGTTACTAAAAGAAATTCTTACACTTTTTCTCCTTCCCACACTCCAATTAGAAAGCAACTGATCTTAAGCCCAAATGAAATGTGAAAATTTCTTTTGTTGCATTGTCCTCAATATCCAAAAAACTAAGAGATTGTCTCCTCTCTACTCACCCTTGAAAGAGGAAGGGGACAGGGAGGAAAGGCTGACCAGGAGAGAGGGAGGGAGGGCTGGCCAGACCCAAGAAAGAAAGAAAATGGATGGATGGATGGATGGATGGATGGATAGATAGATAGATAGATGGGTGAGTGGATAGATGAATGGGTAGATGGATGGGTAGATGGATGAATAGATAGATGGATGGGTGGATGGATGGGTAGATGGGTAGATGGGTGGGTAGATGGGTGGGTGGATGGATGGATGGCTTGGTGGATGGGTAGATGGGTGGATGGATGGGTAGACAGGTACATAAATGTAAGCAAAGAAGGAAGGAAAAAGGGAGGGAGAACAAAAGGAAAGAAGAGAGGATGGGTGAAAATAAAAACAAAGGATGGAAGGGAGGACCAAGACTGAAGAAAGAAAGAAAGAAAAGATGGAAGGAAGAATGGATGTGTGGGTGTGGATATTAAAAAAATAAGAAAAGAAGAAGAAGAGGGAAGGATCAGAGAAAGGGGAAGGGAGGAGAGAGGAAGATGAAAAAGACGGAATTAAACAAAATTTAAAAGGTTATGGGAGGTGGTAAGACATCTTAGAGACTTTAATATACTGGTGTGAATGAAGACCGTTCAAAATAGATGGTCCATTTTTAAAGTTAATGACCAGGCAGCATCTCCCTTCCTTCTCCTCTCCTCTCCCTGACACCTCCTCCACCTCCTTCCTCTTAGTAGTTTTGGTGCTGATCTTAAATGGTGTAGCTTATGGGGACACTGCATTAGGAGCTGACATCCCTGACCGTTTACTGAACCATGAGCTCTGTTCAAGGCCTCTTAAGTCTGTCACCTGCTCTAGTCAATAAAGGAAATGGGCCTCACTGAGTTTAGCTCAGCTGACCGAATCCACACAACCATCAAATCAAGCACAGCAGCTAGGACCAGAACCACAGCTGCCCGATCCCAAAGGCCTTGAACTTCTCACTGCCACATGCTACTTCCCTAAACACTGCTTCTGGTTTCACCCACCACCTACAGAACTTTTGAAATACAGACTTATAGGCCCTATATTAGATATTTGTATTCAACAGATCTGAGTTGGAATCCAAAATTTTGCATTTCCAACAGGTTCCCAGACAATGCCTGCTGGTGCTGGCTTGGGGCCTACATTTTGAGAACAAATCACTAGGTTAAAGCTCAACTCTCATGGCCTCGTGTTTATTGGAGGAATGTTAGTAGAGGTTTAAGAAGCTGGAGACTTTTTCAGGTCGCTTTCACTAGAATTCCTTTCAATTCCACAGACACTTATTGAGCATCGTCCGTGGTAGATGTATACTATACAGTGAATGAGAGGCTACTGCAGCCAGGTACTTGGCCTCCGGGAGATTGGGCCGGTCAGTGGCAGTGTATACAGGTCTAAGTGTCGAGGAGACAATAAGAGTTCATTGTACAGAGCAGGTCTGATGCCCCAATGGACAGTGCTTGACTGGCGCAGGAGGCCCTCCCCACCTGGGTAGGGAGAGTCCTCTCATGTGCTTGCTGCCCCTGCCTGGTACCCTGCTTCACCTAAGTCATTAGCTGGGGTTGGGGTGGTTTCAGAAAACAAGAACAGAGGCATGGAGAGGTGAAGGAGCATGGTCCTTCTGTGGGGTGGGGGCACTCGGAATGCTACGGGAAAGGCTAACATGCAGATGTGTCCAGATTCAGGCCAAGCTCATGTTTCATGTGGTTTCAAGGGTTCACGTGCTGAGACTTGGCCCTAGGTGTGGCAGTATTGGTGGGACCTTTAAGAAGTGGGGCCTAGTGGGAGGTCATAGGTCACTGAAGGTATACTCTTAGAAGGGGGTTAATGTAGTTCTCATGGGACCCCAGTCCTGTTCCAGCTTCATGTCTCACCATGTAACCTGGTCCTCTCACACCCTCTCCAGACATCGTAATGCCATCTGTCATGAGGCCCTCACCAGAGCCAAGTGACCGTGCCTTGAACCTCCAGAATGGTGAATTGAATAAATCTCTTTCCTTGATAAAGTTACCCGGCCTCAAGTATTGCCTTCTAGTAAGCAGAAACAGGTACTGATGAGGAGAGGAGAATAGCTAGATATGACGCTGGCATGTGGTTATGAACAGCCTTGTTTGCCTACCAGGCTTATAAATGAAAGAGAATTCTTTAAGAGCATTCGTGGTTGAAGCATGGGGCTCCTCAGCAAAATGCACAAATCGTGCTGTTCGTTCAGGTATGTGCTCATTTGGTAAATAGTTTTGAAACTGTACTGGATGATGGGGGCTATAAAGAGAAGACTTACAGCTTGGAGTCTGTCCTCTACAAAGATAAATAAAACATTTACAATCTGAAATCCGATCCTAAAATGGGAATGTTAGAATCATGCCCTTATTAAAAGGCATGAGGACACAGAACGAAAATCCTGGAACAGCCGAGGGAAAGAGTCTGCAGCTAGGAGAATCGCAGAGGCTCCATTTGTGATCATTCTGGTAACAGAGTCAAAGACAGGAGGCAAAGCTGTCCCCTTTATCCGCCTCTCGATGCCTTTATGGACATTTTATAGCTGGTCCTCGCATTTCCCTCAAAGAGTGTGGGGACAGAAGCTGGGAGTGGAAACTCCTAGAGCTGTTCTGGAGGAATTGCCCTTAGAATCATGCCTGCTTTATTCTCCCCGTTAAACGTCCAGAAAATAGCCAGCAAGCGCATCTCCCCAGCCTGATTAAAGAGCGCGTGTGCAGGACTCTAAATAATCGCTGCATGAATCTTGATAACCACCAAAATGAGCTTCACTCGGTTGGCCTATGATGGCAGAAAAGCTTCTAATGTTAGGCTCATCACTCCATCATGCTTCAAAGAACGGGAGGCAGAGCCTGCTCCATCCTTCTCTGGCTCCTGATTAATCCACACTTTTAGAATATGAGTAAGAACTGACTGATGAGCTGGTTTAGTTTAGCTTTGTAGGATTTTTTCCCCCAATTTAGCAAGCAATGAGGACCCATACCATTTCTACTCTTTCATTTGCCTCTTAAGTCTCATTTGTGTCATTAGCTGAACTGATGCAGCCCTTGGTTTTTTTTTTTTTTTCTTTTTTTTTTCCTTCTTTCTCCTGCTCAGAATTCTGTAACTTGTCCTTCTCCTGTAATTATAAAGTGCTCAGAGTCAGGACAGACCTGGTAAACTTTGCTTTTCGGCACAAAAACAATATTAGCTAAAGGGCTGGTTGTAATACAGATGCTCACAAAAGTAGTGGGGGAAATCAGGTCTTAAAAAGATTTATAAACCCCATTCCACATTATATTCGTCATCTTCCTTTCTTGCTGTAAACTCTCAAGAATTCGGGTACGAATGCTATTTACAGTGGTCCCTGTCAGGAGATGTTGAATATAGATTTATCTGCCTGCCAGGTCACAATTACCTCTAAAACCTAAATGAAATGAAAAAGGAGAAACCACATTCTTCCCAGTAATGGAATATTCCAGAAACAGTCTTCTTGGCACCTATGTTCTCTGCTGCTTTTGTGAGAGCTGCCTCGGGTTGGTCTAAGCATCTTTATTTTATAAGATATATAGATACGTAGAGAGATAGATGTGCAGATCGACAGCTTAGGGGTATAGATATGGGTAGGATGGTGTGCAGAGAGAAAAACAGAGTAGTGAACAAAATTGATGAGTCTGAAAAATTCCTTAGGGATTTGAGTCTTTTTGGTGTTTGTCTTCCTGCTGCTGGGCACTTGGCTCCACCCTAAACACTGGAAGTTGATCAGATTACTAATTCTAGCCCTTTCCTAGTGGGAGTGTGATTGGAGAGACTGGGGTACACACACAGAACACAGGACACTCCTATCCCTGTTCATCTGGGTCATCTTCCAAGAGCCCTTCTCCATAGCATTACTTAGGACCCCTTAGATGACCTAGCCCTACTGAAATGTGCTTCCTCTCAACAAACTCACTTTCAGATGACCCAACAAAGAGAACCCACCAAACCATGGTTCTCAAAGTTTGGTATCCAGAGACCACCAGCAGTGGTAGCAGCAGCAGCAGGAGAGAATCTTTTGGGAATGCAAATATCTAAAATACCTAGCCCCTCCTCTTCCCTTCCTTCTCCAGACCTGGGGAATCAGAAACTCCAAGGGTGGGGCCTGGCAATCAGTGCTTTAACAAGCCCTCAGGGAGATTCTACCATATGCTGCAATTTAAGAATCATTGATCCAGCAGCTTGGATCTGCCTAGCTATTCCTTTAAGCTGTGGTTGGCAACCTAAGCTACACATTAGAACACCCAGAGAGATTGAGAAGGCAGATGCCTGGGTGCCCCTCATAGGGCCAGAGGGCAGCCTGAGCTCCAGGATGTTCAGAAGCTCCCCAGATGCTCTTAAGAGAAAGTTCACATGGAAGCAGGTGCCTGAAGTTGTGCAAAGAGTGAGCTGATGATTGCAAGACCAAAAGTGAGGAGACTGTCACCTAAGGCCGAGTCCCTGGGGACAGGAGATGACCAAGACTCTGGCAGAAAAGAAACTACAGAACCTGCACACTGATGATGTAGAGGCCAAAACTGAGGGAGGAGTCAAAGATGGCTCTGGGTCCTTGAGCATGGCTAGAATGGAGAGACCCTCTCTTCTCAGGAAAAGCAAGGTTGCAGTTTTGGACAGAAGGAGATTTTTTGCTGGGAGGTAGAAAGAAAATAAAATTTACTGAAAGGTTATGGATGGCCAGATGGTGATGCCCAGCAGGCAGCTGAAAGTTTGGATCTAAACTTCAGGGAGGGACAGACAGGAGGGAGGAAAAAAAAAGAGTGAAAGAAAAAAAAAGAAATGAAGGGAAGGAAGGAGAAGAGACAATGAGAAATGCTGAGATAAACCAAGAGACACCATCTGCAGTCAGTGGGGAGAGCGTCCTTGCTGAGAGCCGTGGATTGGCTGATGGAAGGGAGGTCTGAGGACACAGCCTCCAGCAAGGCCTACATGTTCTGGAGAAAAAAAATAGGAGAAAGCTGAAGGAGTGAGTGTCAGAAGAGTCACCACAGATGTGCTACATCGTCAAAGCTAAGGGAGGAAATGGGTTGGGGGGAGGGGTACAGGAGACATCACATCAGGGCCAGGAGTCTCAAATGCTGGAAACAGGACTGGAAGGAAAGGAATCTCAGGGAAGGAGAAGGTTTGCAGGCTCAGAACAGTAACAATAATTATCACTCATGCACCAGACTCAGGGCTCTGCTTTATATGAACTCAACAAGGAGCCTTAATGTATTAGGGGTACCCAACTTGCAGGTGACGAAACAGAGGCACAGAGGTGTTGATTATCTTGCACAAGGTTACACAGGGAATAATGGCCAGGCCTGGAGCACACTCAAGCAGTCTAGCTCCTGAGGGGCATCCAAACTTCCTGCAGAAACCAGCACCACCCACTTAGTCCTTAGTGGGTGGAAAGCCCAGCAAGAGCAGCAAGTGTCTGAAAACATTCTCCCATGTGGTTCCAGAGATTGCTCCACTCTGAGAGCAGAGGCCCCGTGCCGGGAGACACTTGCTGGGCAAATGAGCAGGTGCCTATCAGGAGACAGAGAAAATACTACACCGGATTCTGACAAAAAGTTGACATTTGAACAAAGAGAATTAAATAAAAGAGAGTATGTTAAATTAATTTGAGAGGTCTTGTTTAAATCCACTCATGCAAAAGCATTCTCAATTAAGGCTTTGATCCTACCCTTGGCTCAACTCCCTGAGCTTAGCTAGCATGGCAGCTCGGAGAACATTCTGGAAGATGCCAGGAGAAGTTCATTTCACACCTGAAATGATTAGACCTCATATCGTTCCTACGGTATCATTTCATCTGTGCTGTCAACCCACTAAAACAAGAATTTGGGGTGGGAATAGGAAGGAAAGGTAGATCAGTCTGGAAACATCCCGCCAAAGCCAACGTCCCACCGCGGGAGGAGGGGAGGCCCTAGATGTGAGTGGAGGTGAGCCGTGAAGAGGCTCTGGGGCTTCTCTTGTGCATTTTAAAACCCATCAATGCACTTTCCATACTGGAAACTGCCCACCTATGTGGGGGAGGCATCATTATTGGTGTCTCAGGAAGTAGCAACAACGGCAGTGCTGAGAGGTTAAATGATATTCCCAGCAGGCAAGAGGAGACATTTTTCCAGGCCTGGCATGCGAATTTTTCTATTTATATTTGTTTTCAAATCTGGGCTGCTCTGATGATCCAGAGTAAAATTTGGGAATTGGGGTAATGATTTATGAGCGTAAGGATTTTCAAACATCATTTCCCGTGTTTGGAAGGGAAATTTGGCTGTGAGAAAACATCACAAATGAGCCTGGATAGATGAGGCCGACGCAGATTAGTTTTTGAAGTGGAAGGATTGGAGGATTGGCCCTGTTTTCCAAACTGTTAATTTTCTTGTTAATCATAGGGTTGGTTAATAACTACCTGGTTATGACGGTGGCAGGGGAAGATTGTCTAAAATAGGTCAAGCCTTCAGTCAGCCTTGCCTGTCCAGTCTTGACGGCAGGAGCAGGGAGACAGGAGCCTCAGGGGAGGTGGGGCGGGACGGGGATGGGGGGAGGAAGGACAGCAGTGACAGCCCTGGGGACTCCTCTGTTGGAGACTGGCAGCACGGGCCATACTCTCAGGAGCCCCACAGTGGAGACAGGAGGGTAAAAATGACTTGAGATGTCTTTTTTGAGATGTGTATGTTTTTTAATTCTCTGATTTTCATTTTCATTAACTGTATGAATTAGACAGGTTTGTATTCTATGTTCTATAAACATGAGAGAACAATTGGACTATATAGATGAGATTTCAGACAATGAAACCACCCCAAATCATATGCTCAGAGATTATCATTGTTAACCTTTAGATATATAGTCCCCCCCCCAATCTCAGAAACACTAAAATACAAAATATATGGCAGCAGGGACTTTATCTTCATTGTTCACCAATGAATTACTAACACACCTAGAATTGTCCCCAGTACACAGTAGACACTCAATAAGTATTTGTTGATGCAAAGACAGAAAGAAAAATATTTTACATTTATTATATATAATTACATAATATGTTGTATTCATAATTATATATAATTACATTTTTACACAATTTTCAGCTGCCAAGGGAAGCTACCACCCTATGGACTCCTTTCACATAGCAACACACAGCTTCCTGGGTCAGCACACTGTGGCACTATGGTGACGAGTTTGGGCTCTGGGGTAAGACTGCTTGAGTTGCAATTAAGACTCCTACACTTAGCAGCAGTGTGATCTCGGGTAGTTACTTGATTCCTCGGGGCCTCAGTTTCTTAATCTGTCAAGTGAAAGCAATAAAGAGTACCAAACTGGTATTCGCCCATCATGTTGATATATTAGAATTTATTTAAAATACTCCCTTTTGTCAGGCACTTTTGCTGTTTTGTATTTTTTTGTTATTAAAAAAAATTACTGCAAAGATCATCCTTGTGTAAAAATTTCTTTGCACATCTATAATTATTTCCTTAGGAGAAAATTGTGGCCGTGGAAATAGAAGGTCATAGTCAGTCAAAGTTGTTATAACTTTACATAAAATATGGCCACTGGAATGTGGGAACACCTAGGAGCCACCAACTCTTGGGCCAGCCTATTTTCCCCACATCCTAAGGATCGGGGATTAGTGCTCTCCTTCAGATCTTTTAGGCTGGTCTGTTTGAAGCATCTCCTTCCATTTCTTTAGGCTGTCTTGAGCTTGGCTAAAGAGAAGCTCTGCCAACAAGCAACAGATTTTTAGGAGCAGATTCCAGGTCTCCGTGCATGTGAGAGGTGGGGGTGCGGGGTGGTTAAGCACAGACCCGCTGTCCCAAGAAGTTGCTCTGAGTATCAGAGATAAACCAGACTGTCACTTTCAGCGAATCCAAGTGCCCCCAGCAAAGTGTAGAGAATATTGTGCAGATGCTGGCCAGCGGGTAGAACCTGTCTGTTCAAGGTGTGAACTGGGGTTGGTATTTTGAAGGCTGCCTGGAGCAGAGAACTCGCTTCTATCGCCTGGTTATTTTAGTTACTCTGCCCCTCTCAGGAGCTCAGATTCCAGGCCCTACCAGCCTCCTCCTCCAACTTTTGCCCCCATGACACCTGTGACACTGGTCAAGTAACCTGCATCCTAGGGCTGTCCAGCCTAAGAGGATTAATCCCTCCTACATTTACCTCCTCACAAGGGAAACAGATAAGATGGTTGTAAAACTCTTCGGCGAAATAGAAGGAGTTGTAGAAATAAAGCGTTATGGCAGCCAACTCATGGAGAACGAGACCCGATGTCACTTGAATGTTTTGGAGCTCTGTGTCTTATGAAGGGGAACCTGTTTTCATATTGCGGAGCATTGGCTCCGCCTGGGAAGTGATCGTGTGTGACAGTTTGCTTTTGTACTCCCCACTTTATAAAAAAAAAAGGAGCAGGGCACTTAGGTTGGCTGTATTTGTTCCGAACAGGAAAACAAATCTGGCATTTTTACATATTATTCTGTACTCCTGGGAAACGCAGCTTTGGCAGCCTAAGGGAAATGCAGTTCAAACAAAAGCATGTTTTGTGGCACTTTAAGTAAATCTGCCATAAATGATGAGTACTTGAGATGATGGATATATTAATTGGCCTGATTCAATCATTCTACATTGTCTACACATTGCCTAGCATCACTTTATGCCCCATAAGTACATTCAATTATAATTTGTCAATATTCAAGAAAATTTAAAAAGAGACTAGAAAATATATTAAATAAATACAGTAAGGATGGCTTCATGCCAAAAATTTTTAAAAAGGTCAATTCACTATTTGACTGTCTAGCACACTCATTTGACTAATAATCTTTGCATACCTACCCCAAGCCCAAACTTTTCTCAGCACTGCAGATCTAACAGTACCCGAGAAAGATGTGGCCTCTGATCTCACGAATTAACTTTTATTCTAAAGGGGAAGTTAGCATTTTGGATGGCTAAATATGATGATTGCTGGTAATGATTGCTAGGGTAAGAAAGATGCAGCACGCCAAGACAGAAAATAACACGGGACGCAACTGAGGAGTGGAGGGCAGGCTTTCCAGGAGATAAGATTTAGACTGAAGCATGAAAATTTCGGTTCTCAAGTCACAAGGGGAAGGTGTCTGGGAGGGGTGGGGAGTGGAAGGGCTCTTTTTGGTCAAAGGAAACAGCAAGGAAACTACCCCATGACTGGGGAGTTCTTGATTATGTTGAGGAACTATATAGAGGACAATGTGTGCATTAGAATGTGACGAACCAGGGGCGAGGGACATGAGCTAAGACACTGTAATAGGTAGAAGTCAGACCAGGAGCATCAGGAAGTATGGAATGCAGGCCTTCTGCCTCCAAGCTTCTGGATTTCAGAAGGGGAATTCTAGACATCACTCTATACCTGGGAAGCTTGTCTGCTCTCCCTTGAGTATGGGCAAACAGAGCAAAAAGGCCTCTGTGTCTTCCCAGTCAGGGAAATAGAAAACGTCATTGCCCTAAGTTAGATACTTAGTCTTGGGATTCTCAGCAAGCTGGTACCACCAAGGACTTGGGTCAACTACAGTGGTCCATCCTTTCAGGGTGCCACCATGCTGTTAGGAGGGTAGGCCATAAAAGCATGAGACCTGTGTCCCCCACCCTCCCTCCATCCCTGGACCAGGAGGATCAAGTTACCTAGACTTCCTCCATCTTGAATTCCTCAGTGACACAGAAGGGATGCATGTAGCGCGCGACGCTGCTTTCTCTCGGAAATTGGTTTGTGTGTTAATTGAGAAAACACTGTTAGGTTACTTAGCAAAGTAATTGAATAAGGGCTCTATAAATGCAAGCTATTAATGTTAGTAATATTATTTCACAAATGTATTGGAGCATCTACCACAGGCTAGAAGAGAGCAAGATACTACAGCTGTCACAAGGACCGGAGCCCAGCCTTGCTCCACACAGAGACTGCAGGCTCACTGGGAAAACAACGTAAGCAAGGGACCAAGTCCAGCTATGTGACCCTTCTTATTTCTCCAACCTATTTTCCCACTGTGTCTCTGAAAAACTCATATCTTAGGGGTGCTCAATGTAAAAAACATTGTTCACGTTTCCCAGTTCATACACAAGTTAACTCAAACTTCAGGTCGTACAACCAGCTGTCCCAGCTTTTTGGATGGTCCTGGTGCCATCATTTTTATGCCTCAGCCTACAAATCCCTCAGTCCCAGGCTACACAGGACAGGTGGGGGACTCTCGCTGCAGGGGGGCAGGCATCAGAAGAACTTCTTTCAGCTTAATACCACAAGCTAGATAGAACATTTGGGGCAATTCTTTAAGCTTTAGGTTGTCTATAAAAGTAGATATTAATGCCTGGCATGTATTTCTCAGGATGTGGTTACAGGATCAAATTGGACTCCATTTGATGTTATATATAATCATGGATATTGAGTCCAGGAATGTTCCTACGGTCACAATTATTATTATTAGGGTGGTCAAGTTTGAGAAAAGTATAGGTAAAGAAAATAAATAAATAAATCCCCCAATCCAAATGCAAGTGGTTTCTAGAAACCCTCTGTCTGTGTCTATTTCATTTCCAGACAGTTTAGAAGCACATAAGGAGTGAAAGTTCAAATTTCAACCCCATCATCTTGTGGTGGAAAGCGGGGGAAAGGTGCTATTTAGAAGGTATTTGAGATCCATTGAGTTACCACTAATGAATCTTCATTGGGATAAGAGGTTAGACCTGTTGAGTGAATAGAAATGAGCCATCGTGAGTGAGGATTATAGAAGCGAAATCCATACAGCTCACAGTGGTGGCATGCTGTCAGGGGTTGGGCCAAGCCTGAGATTTTTTCAATGAGCGCATCTGGCTTTGAAACTCCCCAGGAGGGGGTAGAGGGTGGAGAAAGAAAAATTCAAGAAAACCCCAGGAGACCTTTTTAAATTTAGCACTCAAGGCACTAAAATAAGACTATACCCGTGTGTGGATGAGAAGACGAGGGAGTCTTTACAAATAGGAGAATTTGGGATATCTGTGTTTGAGAAATTCTTTTGGACAAAAGCGGAGAAAATGACATTATCTGTAATTAGAAATAATAATGTGTAATTGGTTCATTTGCCATATTTCTACAGTTCTGATTTAGTTGAACAATGTGATCATTATGCCACCAGCTCTCAATAGAGGTGTCACAATGAAAAATAATTGCAATATTCCACAATATTAACTGCACCCTAATTGCAAAAGTTTTGAAATATAATTACCATGAAAGCTAATGCGACAGGGAACATTAAGCATAATTAGTGTTTTTTAAAAAAAGGAAAAACTGTTAGGAGCTTGTTATTGTCTAGTAAGGTAGCTTCAAATTAGCTGGCTGTAGAGCACTTTCATCTAGCTTTTCTATAATTTTCATTATTAGCACAGACTGTAATAAATTTATTTGACATAGCTCACACCTGCCAACCCTGCAGGAGATAACTTATAATGTGCGCCAGCCCCAAGATTTCCCACTGAACCTGTCAGAGCTTCCTACAAGGAGGCAGCCAGGAGTGAGGTTATTTAAAAAAAAAAATAAATAAAATAAAATAAAACCCCTCAATTGCACATTACACAGTTCAGATTTAACACTTAAGCTGTGTTTTAAGTAATTTCCATAGAAAGCCCAATGCTCTAGGAATGCAATTAAGAGCCTCTTGTGGGTGGTGCTAAACAATCAAATCAGTGCACATTTCCAAGAGCTCCTGAGGTGCAAGCCACTCTCCAGCGCCTAGCCAGCCCTGCCAGGGAGCCCACAATTAGCCTGTGCACCTGTTTGCCCGAGTGCTGCCCCTGATTTTCCGAGAAAGGCGCCGCTACCCACCAACTCCGAACTCAGTGGCCACGACCAAACCCCTCAATTTCTCCTTTGACCAAATGACTCAAGGTCAGCGTTTTGAAGCAATCATCTGTACCTCCTACCCACTCTGGATTCAGCCCTTTTGTAATGAGGCTTAGAAGTATGGATCTTGACTCCACACGGACTATCTGATGCAGGGGAGGAATGTTCTCATCACCGTGGTACGAAAATTCCCCCGGGGACCCCTTTGCAGTATTTCTGTGTAAAGTTGTGCCTGGGGAGTGTGCAAAGCTCACAGAGTCCCTGTTGCTTCTTAATTCTCATTTTAGCCCCTTGGCTGATTGGCTACTTTACATTTCTTTGATTAAGAAAGAGAAAAGAAAGCCCAAAAAAGGAGGGAGATTGTGAGCAGATATTTGGGACACTTGATACAGAATCCAGTTAAGAAAGGTCCTCTGTCCTAGATGGCGCAGCAGAAAAAAATCTAAAATAAAAGAAGCATGTGGATCTAAGAGCATAAATCTGAAATGGCATGTTCCACAACCTTATATCTCCATTTTTAGAATGTATGGAGCCTAGTTTACAAAATATTGCATGGAAAGTTGAGCGTTCCCATTTTCCAAGTTGTCACTAATGATGCCAACTTGATAATAATAATAAATGTAATAGTAAGAAAAAATTTTTTTTCTGTTTAAGATACCCCTTGATTCTTAAGTAATGTTGTTTAGACCATTCTAAAAATGAAAATATATAATTTTGTAAAATTTTGTAACATATTTAGAGAAGTAAGAATTTAAAGATTTTGCTGGGTGTAGTGGCACATGCCTATAATCCCAACAGCTTGGGAGGCTGAGGCAGGAGGATCATGAGTTCAAAGCTAGCCTCAGCAAAAGTGAGGCTCTAAGCAACTTGGTAAGACCCTGTCTCTAAATAAAATACAAAATAGGGCTGAGGATGTGGCTCAGTGTTTGAGTGCCCTCGAGTTCAGTCCCTGGTACCAATTCCCCCCCCCAAAAAAAAATAAAATTTA
This sequence comes from Urocitellus parryii, assembly GCF_045843805.1. Lineage (NCBI taxonomy): Eukaryota > Metazoa > Chordata > Mammalia > Rodentia > Sciuridae > Urocitellus > Urocitellus parryii. The sequence continues at coordinate 154,215,882 of NC_135531.1, forward strand.
GAGATTTTCTTCCATCTTCTCTCCTGCAACCCCACCAAAGAGATAAAAGTATAACCAACTTTGCATTAATAGCCATACAATTTTTTAAACAATGTTGCCATGACCTAAAGCCAAAGGTATTGACATCTAAAGAAGGCATGAAGTTCTCTGGTTCCTAAAGACAGCCAAGTCTTACAGAAAGCCAACTTGACCTTTAGAGAACAAGTCACTGTCCTTCTACTTCAGTGTCTCCATCTCCAAATTAAGTTTTGACTGGAGCATTTCTTCTGATGGCAGGTTTAACATTTCCGCCAACCCTAGATCTCAGAATCACTCTGTTCTAGGGTTCCTCTTGTAAGAAGCATGGATTCTGTTCACAGCAGATGATCCTGAAAGTGTTGTCTAGAAACTCTTGGCAGGACCTCAGAAGACTGCAAATGCTTGAAGGACAAGATTCACCTTATCTTGCCTGCCTTCCATCTCTCTCCCGACTCTTTCCTTCTTCCTCCCTCCCTCTTACCCTTTCTCCCTCCGTCTCCTTAGCATAGTCCTCAACATTCAGGCCCTCAACAAATATGCACTCCCTGGCAGGAGAGAAAAGGAAGCCCAGTCCTAGCAGCTGCCCTGGAGAGCATATTGCTTGCTCAGAGAGGAAGCTACCACGGATCAGGGTTAATCTTCGGGTCTGGGAGGCACGGGCATTTTAGGAGCTTCCCTAGTTCAGTACTTGAGGCCCATAATCTGCTGAATGCATTGCCTTTCAATTTATGGAAAGGGGTCATATAATTTAGTGGTTATGCATGACTTAAATAATGTTTAATGCTTATTATGATTCCTCGGTGTGACATTTCTGCTGAGTTTTACATTTTCATTTTCTCTCTCCCTCTTTCTCTCTCTCTCCTCTCTTCACTAAAAAAAAAAAAAAAAAAAAAAAAATTGAACCAGTTTTATTCTCTTCCAAAAGAGAGGGATTTCCTTTTTCTTTTGGAAGATGGAAATAACAGACTAGAAACTCATAAATGTTCAATCTTGGATACCACACAGAAAGGTTTTTCTTTTCTTTCTTTCCTTTTTTACTATATCCTGTGTCAGAGTTTACAGTCAGAGTTTTGCAAGGGAATCGAACAGAATGTGTGGTCTTATATTCAAAATATTAACTACATTCCCCTAATCTTCTGAATAATGTAATTGCTCACCTTTAGTCTCCCTTCTTTGGGGTGGAAGGATTATCAAAAGTATTGTTGCCATATCACTGTAAAATTACTCTTAAAGAAATCTTCATTATTACTAATCAGCCACTGCCTGGTCATTAATTTTATTTGTCAGTTCACAGTAGGTTAAAAGTTCTCTTAAAACCTTCAGGGTTAACTTCTATTTAACAATCAATCATCAAATCTTCATTTGCAAAGATTAGAAATCTAATGTAAAGTTAAAACAATGACAAATACTTGAGATTTGAACCCAAAGATGAGGGTGTTATATTATCACTCAAATGTCTAGACTTCAATATGCAAATCAGAAACAGAACTTGAAGGAGTGGTTTTATTTTGAAGAGAAAAAATAATACAATATCTCGTATGTCATGGATAGAGCAAAGGAAGAGCTATTGAAGACATGTGAGTAGAAAAAAATAAACCTTCTAAATTTAGCACTTTAGAAGTGGCTTTGAAATTCAAGACTTTTTTCCCTAGGACAAACACATTTGTACACAATGTAAGACTTTATTTTTTTACTTTGAAGGCCTCCACTGACCTATGGCTTATCTTGTAGGACTTCCACAAGATTGTTTTATTTTTAATATATAGTTTTATAGATGGACACAATACCTTTATTTATTCATTTTTATGCGGTGCTGAGGATCAAACCCAGTTCCTCACATGTGCCAGGCAAGTACTCCACCACTGAGCCACAACCCCAGCCCAAGATTGTGTTTTTTGACTTTTGTAAAAATCTGTCCCAGTTGAATATATAGTTTACTTTATATATTTGCAATACCAACACAATGAAAATTTTACCTCCTAGTTTTGAAATTATTTTTATTTTGGCAGTTACTAAGCACATGTGTTCTTACTTATTCTTGCACCCAGGGCAGACATCACTAATCGATCACTGCCCTCTTTCCTGCTGTGAACAGGTGTGGCCTGCCAATATTTCTCAACAGTCTTTCACACAGCCACTACTAATCAATCAGAATTGGCATGCAAGATGAAATGCCCCTGCCATCGAAGGCAATAATCACACAGAATTACAGATGTGATTCCCTTGGGGCTAACCAAAATGCTAAAACCTATTATAATTGCCTCTTCAAAGTGTGTGTTAAATATTCTCTTTCCTACCATTACAAAGAAAAAAAATAAAGGTATGCAAACTAGTTCTCTTTAGTAGGAAAAAATTATATTTCTAAGATCTAAATTGTTCTTTCACAAAAAGAGCCATCACTGAAATCCAGTCACTTACAGTTCCATTTACATTCATTGTCCCCCAAAGGGAAACCCCAATCATTCTAATACAATTTCACTATTGTTAAATCACCCTTCCTGGGGCAGAGGGTTTCAAAGGCTTAGCACCTTTGTCTCAAACACTGATACCAAACTGTGTCTTTCTACAGAATGAAATATTCTTCATCTTAAAGGAGTTATGTTTATAGAAGAATAATTTATCCTAAGTTACGTTAAAGTAAGTAAATTCATGGCAACACAGTTAAATTCGTAAGAATAAGAACCCATCATTACTCAGATTCTCCTTGGATCTCAGCTAAATTGAGTACTATGCAATTTATGAATACATATTTTTTTGTTAAACAAACCCTAGGAAAAAATCATGTTTATGCATCAAAAACCTGTTATTAAGAGCTCAAAATGTAAACTTCTTATTAGAAGATCTGAATTTTTTTCCCCAACTGCAGCATTCTTGAGAATTAAACATGATTTTTATATTCCCTTTTGTGGTGAGGAGGAGATGAGCACAATTTCTTGTGGTTTTAATTGTTCATGTAGAATAGAGTCATTTCACAAAAATGACAATGTGTACTGTGGCGGGGGATATGAGGTAAGGAATAGAGGCCATCAGCAAAGTCTGTTGGGCATCTACCCTGGGTGAGCCAAAGGACTGATCCTGTGCAGGTCTGGAGGCACTGGGACAGGAATATCAGGGGTGCGGGTGGGAATAAGTCAGTTCTAACAGTTATTCACGTGGTGAATACTTATTGATGCTTGCTCTATGCTAGGCAATGCCCTTTCCCCCTGGGAGCACCAGCAGACTACAGAAATAGTAGTTCAGGGAGAGTGACTTACAGCCCGTGAATGATTCATTTTAAGCTACTCTCTTTTTTGTTAAATAAGCTATTTCTTACTTTATTTATTTTCATGGTAGGGATTGAGCCCCAGGTCTCCAGCATGCTAAGCTTGAGCTATACCTCCTGGTTTCCTCTTTTATTCATATTTTAAATTGACAAGTAAATACTATGTATACAGTGTAGACCATGATGTGTTGGTATATGGGTACAGTGTGAAATGGCTCAGTCAATCTAACATACACATAACTCACATGCTTATTTTTTTTTAATGTGGTGAGAATACTTAAAATCTACTCTCAGTGATCTTCAAGTACACAAAACTCTGTTGCTAGCTAAACTGACCTGTTCAGCTACTGAGTTGTTGAACTTACTCCTCTGAACTAAAATTTCACATTCTTTGACCACCATCCCCCTGTTTCCCACAAGCCAGCCATTGTAGCCCCCCGTTCTACTCTCTGAGGGTTTCACTGTTTTAGATTCACGTGAGTGAGATCACAGAGTAGATGTCTTTCTGCCCCTCAATTTATATAACACAAAGCGGGACAACATTCCTGTGTGTGTGTGTGTGTGTGTGTGTGTGTGTGTGTGTGTGTTTATACCTCATTGGTGAACATGTACATTTTGGTCCATGCATTTGTAGGTCATAGTCAATCCCCAGCAATCCCCTAATGGTAAGATACAGTAAGTACTTAGTAAGTATATGGTGGCTGAATATTACAAGAAGAGAGAGGGAATATTATATGAAATAGTGGGTGAGTGAAATACTATTTTGTATGTTCCTTTTGCAGACAATGAGCTTCCAAAGGGCAGGATGCATGTCTACTATCACTGTGTTCTGAGATATTAGTGTCTCATGGGCATGCAAAAAATGTTTGCGGGATGGTATCAGAAGTATTCTTGGAATGAATCAGATGAACAAATAAGTTGGTATCAGGGTATGAAGCAAGGGGAAGGGCAAAAGCATAAGGTAATTTTAGAATGCTTGATTTTGAAGCATTCTAAATCCAAGCTAACTTTCCTTCCCTGAAGAGCAAGTGCAGAGTGGACATGATTTACTCGGTGTACACATTCCGTTCATCATTATTCTTTGTTCCAGCCACTGATAACACCTTGAGCAAAGGTGGGGAAAGGAGAAGGCATTCCCAGGTGGAACAGGACCAGCAAAGCAGCCAGGACGGTTCAGGCAGGTGTGAAGTGATGGATGAGGGGTATCTCTTAGAAAGTCTGGAGTTATTTATTTCCTAGCATTCTTGCATTCCAGAAAAACCATGCAGCAACCTCAGCAAGATGGAGCAGAACCACTATGATGTTGTGAACTGTAGGGGCACCTCCAGAGCTCCCTGGCTGGAAGGCATTCTACTTTAACTCTGCAATTTCCTGCCTCTCTTCCTAGCGTAACCTGGAGTCATTGACTACACTCTGATGAGCTCAGTCTCTCTTCTTTGACTGGGATTTCAGCGGATTGAGTCCATGCCAAAGATCAGTGGGTGTTACAAACTTCGATATAGCAGTAGAAGAAGCTAGCTTTACCTACTGTCACCCATCATATTTTCATATCAGGCCAGGAGAATAAGCTTAAGAGGTGTTACCAAGCATATTTATTTATGCAGACGCTCTTTTTATCCTTTTCTCGACAGGATATTGGCACCACACTTGAAATAGGGGGGAAAAGCAACATGTTCCCATTTCTCAACTCCATTACTGCCAACTTCGAATTGAGATTATCTTTGAGATTTTGAATAGCTGCAGCATTGATCTGCTGTTACTTTGCAGTGTAGAAATTCAAACAATACGAGTCCTGAGCTGAGATAGACAGAAACTCAGAGCCTGCCATTCCTCTCTTGATGTTTTCACAGACCAAAAGCACACAGAGGTTGCCTCCTCTTCTCAGGTTGTTCTAGCTATCTCATCCCCAAACGTCCCTTTCGTGCCAAGAACTTCTGTGATTGTCACCTGACAGATGTGTCATTGCAGGCAAGGTCCACCATGAACCAGTTATGTAGCCTAGGTCGAGTTATCTGATTTCTATTGCCTCTGATTCTTCACCAGTACAACAGAGACGAAGGCAGAACCGAATGCCTAGGCTGTTGCAAGGACTCCAAGAGATCATGCATGTCAAGTGCTGAGAGTGCTGCTTGCATCTGGTGAGCAGTCGATAAATGTTAGAGCAATTGTTACTGTCACTACTCTTGTTGTTGTGTGTGGAGAAGGAGCATTCATCCGTGTGACTCATAGGAAGGACCAAAAAGATAGGAAAAGAAGGAGAGTGGATCTCAGCCAGGATGGCGTTTTCCACTTCCTCCTATATGGTACCAGGCCGAGAAGACCCTGCCCCTCAGGTCCATGCGCACGTTCGGCATGGCCTCCCTGTGGTAGTTTTCTATCACATCTGTTGCAAATGACCACAATGTGGTGGCCTAAGATGACACAAGTGTATTATTTGAACGTTCTGAATCAGAGTCAGAGGTGGCTTACTGAGGCTGAAATCAAGGTGTCCATGGGGCTGTTATCATTCTTTTCCAGTTTCTAGAGATTGCTTTGCTGCCCTTCCATCTTCACAGCCAGCGGTGTCAGGCTGAGTCTTTCTCGTATAGTTCTCTCCCTGGTTTCCTTTTCTGCTTCTCTGTTCAATACAGGGATTCTTATGATTGCACCGAGTTCACCCAAATAACGTGGGAAAATCTTCTCACCTTAGAGTCATCATCTGATCCTCAACCTTAATTCCATCTGCAGCCTGCATTCCCCCAGGGCATCTATATCAACGCCCCCACCCAGGTCTATAATAGCCAAGTACTACAAAATGGGTGGCTTGAACCAACAGAAATGGATTGGGGTCACAGTTCTGGAGGCTACAACTCCAAAACCAAGGTGTCTGCAGAGCCACGTTCTCTTTGAAACCCATAGGGGGAATCTTTCCTTCCTTTTCCTATCATCTGGCGGTTTGCCAGCAATCTCTGTCATTCCTTGGCTTTGAGCTGCATCAGCCTCAACTTTGGTTGTCAAGGGCCCTTCTCCTTGTGTCACTCTGTGTCTTCACATGGTTGCCTTCTTACCAAGGACACTGGTTATATTGAATTAGGAGGCCACCCAGCTCCAGTATGATCTTAACTACTTCCATCTGCAATGGCCCTGATTCCAAATAAAGTCACTTTCTGAGGTACCAGAGATGAGGGTGTGAACCTGTATTTTAGAGATTCAAAATTCAACCTATAGCATCAAGTAACAACATATTCACAAGTTCTGGAGCTGAGTATGTAGATGTCTCTAGAGGTCACTAATATTCCTGCCTCTCCTCCCTTTAAGTGACCCTCTTTGCTTCCTAGGGCCAGAAGTTAACAGCATCCATTGAGGGACATGGAGAGACTTATATAGACCCCAGCCTCAAGATGTTAGATCCACTGTGTCCATTAATTAAAAACGGAAGGAGACCCCATTTTTGACACAGGAAGACAAGGAAGACACAGGAAGCCCAGCTAGCTGTAGTGTTGTCAGAAGGGGTTTTGGTCCACAGCAATTGGGAAGGGAGCTGGAGAGACAGGAGAAAAAGGAAGAAATTAAATCCCTGACAACATATGGTCAAACTTCATCCCAACTGAGCTTTCATTTAAGGTGTTTGGATCCGTTCTTGGAAGTGTCTTTTCCCCTCCTGTTCGGCGCAGTTCGCTCCATATTGGATGCTTTCCTCCCTCCACCCCCACTAGCCACCGGCTCTCTTCAGCTGCCGTTGGCCCTCACACTGCTGCTGAGAACTGAAGCCTGTGACTAGGCCTCACTTTCCCAGCAAAACCTTTTGTTCCCTGGTATTGATTCACTAATTAGCTACCTAATCCCCACTCTCCATCCCTCCCCTTTACAACAAAATCAACAACAGAAATTAAAGGCATAAACCAAAAGAGCAAAACATCTTCAGGCTTCCTAGCATCCCTAAGAGAGAGAAGCTAGGTACTAACAAGAAAGACGATCTGCTCCGCTTCTTTTTCCAGAGGAGAAAGTACTCAGTCAGGATTTGATTCCACAAAAAGACTTTTATTTCCATAATCTAGAGGGCATTGACTGTGGCAACATGCACTTTACTGTGAATTGTCCTTGTCCTGGGTGCGAGTCACATGGGGTATACGTGGGAAAGTGGGCTCAGATTCTGATAGAGGCCACTCAGTACCGTGCTGCCATTTTGTCTGACCAACCATAGGTAAGGTAGGTGCTTGGTTTCTCCTTGGGCCTCAGTTTCCTTAAAATGAGAACTTTTTAAGTATCTAATTAATATGTTGGTGATGAGGATTAAAGAAGCCGATGACATAAATTGAGCACTTGCTCTGTGTTAAGTGCTGTGCTAAACACTCTCCGTGTATTCCCACCTGATACTGCACCGTGTGGCTTAGCAGAGGGTCTGACACACTATCAACAACAAATGGTCACTCTTTGTTTCTACATGGCTTCCTTTATTAGATCTGTCACAGGAAGCAAAGTATCCTTGTTGTCCTTTCTGTCCGGTCTTGGAACCAGCTCAAAATCCATTGAGAGACCCCTCAGTTTCTCTGGAGGTTTGTTTTGGACACTGTACTACATTTTTGTTCAGCAAGTCAGAGCCAAAGGACTTGGACGGTGAAAAATTTAAATCAGATCGGTAAGAGTCAGCAATCTTCATCTCCCCCACTGTTCGGCTCCGCACCTTTGCCACCAGGTCAGGGAAATCATCAGTCCCGGGGAGCAACTACAAAGCTGTTTCCAGAGCCAATTTCCTGCTGAACTGTGTGTTACACTCTTAGCAACATTCCAAAAATTATACTCACTTCAAAGGCAGCTTTGATCTGGCCCCCTCCCTCCCTTCTCCCCCAGCCTTTGCCGAGGAGACATCTCCAGGAGGAGAGTTCACCTTGAAAGGCTGAGATGCCTGAGAGCAGAGCTCGGCTCTTCCTGAGAGGGAGGGAGGCCCACGACCAAAAGAGGAAAAAGAAAGAAGAAAAGAAAATCGGTGGGAGGCCTCACTTATTCTCCCTAGCCCACTGCCCTTGACTCGGCAGCTCCATGCCTCTCAGGGCCAGCAAACCCACCAGCCCCAGAGAGCCGCCATCCACCGCACAGACAGGTAGCTACAGATGTCTGCATTTCCCACCTCCCCTGTTTGGGGGTGTTGTTGAGAAACTGCATTGAGTTTCTTGCTAGGGGACTGTGTTTAGAGGTGTGTGACTCTCTCACAGGTCAGGAAGGGACAGGAAGAAGGAAGGGCTTTCCCCAAAGGACCCAGCTACCTGTGCTTCTGAGAGGCCACCAGGTGCCACAGATTCTCAAAAAGGGCCTTTTCCCTCCCCCAACTCCCCTTTCCTCAATTCTAAATTATAATATGAAAACTGAGATAAAGAAAGAGACTTACTCACTGAACAAGTTGCCTGCAGAAGCCAAGGTGATTGGCAAACCCCAGTTTTAGCCCAGGAGAACTCCGTGGGAAGCCTGGGGATGGGAGAGGGGCAGTTGGAGTCTGTCACAGGGACTGAGCACTCCAAACCCAGTAGATAAGAATCCTTGATTTCATTTGTGAATTGGGAATGTGAGGGTGTCCCCAGGCAGGTGACTTTTTTTTTTATATATATAATAGTGTAAGGAATCTATTTCCACGTCCTGTAAGGGAGTAGAGAGAAGGACAGGTAGAAACCCATTGGGAGGAGCAGAGGGCTGCCAGAAGCTTGCTTGTGAACTTAAAAATCTTGCCTCACCTGTCTGAGGCTTAGGTTCCTTACCCATAAAATGGAGACTTTGTAGCAAGGATAAATGATTAAAAAAAAAAAAAAAAACATGGAAAGCATGTCTCTCTCCGTAAGTGACACAGTTCTCGCCCCACAAGTTAACAGCCACTTAGAGTGACAGGCAACACAAGAAGCTGCCACTGTAAAGCATCCCACTCTTGTCTGTGGGATGTGCCTAGCACATCACCCAACCTTTAATGCAGATCAGCATGCACTGAATAGATTGAGTGGACTTTAAGGATTAATAATATTTCAACATGTTCAGGAAAGTCTCCTTAAGGGAACCTTGTTGCAAATGATTCTGTAAAGTGAAGAATCTTTTCGTAACCACCCTGTTACTATTCTATTAGTGTCGCAACTATTATCGGTGTCATCATTATTATTTGCTAGAGAGGACAAGAATAATGACAACCACTGTTGACTGATACACAGCGACTAGTTTCCTACTTAACACAGAGTTAATGCTCCAGGAGGTTTAAACACCAGTAAAAACCCCGTATTGCCGGTCTGTCATACCACTGGTTTCTGTGTGCATTTTTAGTATTGCATCTGTGAGATAAAGAAGGATTTATTTATGTTTCTTTTTTTTTCCATAAAAGCAAAAAATGTTGAGTGAATAAAAGCAGTTACCACCGATCTTAAAAAGAAGCCCTGAGATGCACATTGAGCCAGCACAAGACATCTTCCTGATGTGACTGGCTCCCCAGGATCCACCGCATCACGCTGACCATTCTGGTAATTAATAACCACCCTGACACTTGAAGCCCATCAGGAACGAAAGGCTGCCCTAGTCTGGGAGGACGGTGGGACATGTTGCCACCTGCATACCTCCCCGTAAGCTCTGCCTGCCGCATTAGCAAGTGGCAGCTATTATATTAGACAGAGCCACAGCTGAGCCCGCAGTTTGATTTTTGTCACCATAAAGGCAGGACGAGAATTGACACTGGAGTAATTAGGAATGAATTCTCAGATCTTGGCTTATCACGCAGGCTGCCAGGGAGGCTAGCAAGAGCGCTGTGGCAGTGTTTTGGAAGCTGAGATGATGACCTTGCAGACTGACCTCATTCTTAATCTTTCTATCAGAGCAACCAGGAAGCATTTGGCCAGAACCTCTTGTTAGGCTGACAAGCAAAGCAGTTCAGGTTTGAGGTGTTTTGGGTTTTTAGTTTTTGTTTTTCCTTTTGGGTTGCTTCAGGCACTTGGAAGAAAGAGAAGCAGGAGAATGTAGACAATATGAGAAACAGAGTTACCACGGGAACAAAATGTTCTTCCGAGAAGCTTGAAATGAGCATAATTTTGGAGAATTTCTGCAATGGCGGGTTAATTCATAATTGGGTTTGCTGAGCAATCAACAATGTGTTGCTTGTATTTTCATGGGCTGGGAACATATGACGCCGTGTGTGCGCGCGCGTGTTATACTGCTCCGGTACTTTGATACTTCACTAATGTGCAATCTCTATTTCTTGCTTTTGTCTGGGGGCCTCTCATATTACATTTAGATTGTATCCTTTATCATCCCAAATTGACATTTATGCTTTTACTTCTATTGTTTCCCTAGCTTCTGCCTGGTATGGATCAACAATTTGTTTTAATCTGTGTCACTTCTCTTATCTCCCTCGACACAGAGGAGCAGTCATTCTGCACCGCCATCCGCCTACAGAGGTGGTGTTATCAAGAGCGTGCTGGGGTCCCTCACCCTCTCCCCACTGTCTAAAGTGCTGGCGAATGTTAATTGCTTTTCCAGTTAGTTTATAAGAATGCAGAAACCGCTGAATGCAGCTTGACTGGTTTTGATGAAAGTAATGGAATGCTAGTGCCTATGAATAAATAAATCTGATTTACATAGAGGACTGTTGTGCTGGTGGATAGGAAGCTGCCGGATGCAAGCAAATTATAGTTTAAGGATACATTATTCCTGGGCTTTTATTCTAAGTGAAGGGGAAGAGCTCAGATTTCCCTAGGTTCCTGAGAGGGAGGCAGAGAGGTGATCCCTTACCCTGAAAGAAGAAATGCGTTTGGAGAGCGGCATTCATCTGAAACTTAAGGGGGATGCACTTTGTTTGGAAGGAAGATTTCCTAGGTCTCACTTCCTGAAATCCCCTTATAGAAGGCATAGAGAAGAGCCAGTAGGCGAGGATTGAGAAATAAACTCAAAATGCTTGCACGCATATCAGGGTGCACTGGCGACAGATCCAACAGAGACTCTTAGAGGGAGATAGGGTGGCAACCATTTCTAAGTCCAGTTTATCTGTTTCCTAAATTCCCACAAGATTATGGTGACGTGAAGTGGAATTAATAAAGATGTTCTCTCTCTCTCTCTTTTTTTTTTTTTTTTTTGGATGAGACAAGGCAAACATGCAGTGGCCCTCTGCTGGCTGTGTTTGCTGATCTTAGTTGCTCGTGGAGTGGAGTGGGAGAGGTGGGAGTCTGTCCCCTACATGCAAGGTAGTAACAGTGACATTGCCTGGGAGAGGAAGGAGGTCAGGGCATCTGTGTTCCAGAGTGCCCCAGGATTGAGTCTGGATGGGCCTGTCTGATGGGAAAGGAGATGGGGGAAGGACACTAACAATCCAAGAAGATGTCTACACCAAACAAGGAGAAAAAAATGCTGTTTTAGAAGTGACGTTCCTGGTGGCTTCTAAGAATGAGGTTTAAACACCAAAATTCAATCATTCAAAAAATGTCTGGTCTGAGCCAAGTACTATTATAGGTACCAAGTGCCCACAGAGACCCAGCACAAGGCCTAGGGCCTCGAGGATGCAGATATTCCAGGCCCATGGTACATCCAACACTTTCGGGAGATGAATAGTTAGTTGAGAGACACCTTGAAACTTGAATTCAAAACTTGAGCCATAAGGTTTCCAGATGAAAAAGGACAGTTTTCCTTGTATTTAGTGTCATTCACAGCATGACCCTATGAAAGAATAAGAAAATACCGCAGGGAAACCCAGCGTATGAGTTAAAAATTCAGTTGCAAGTACCACCAGTAAAAATCAGGCTTGCCATATTTTGCCCACTCCAAGGTCTTCAGTCTATAGATATATTTGAAATCAGATTATCATCCACTATCACCCATGCTTATCTCCCAAGTTATTCTTAATCATTTCTCAGGTCCTGATAATGTATCGATAGCTATAGATTAAATATGAAATTACCACAAATCTCAAGCACTTCAAGATTTATGGACCGAGTCTTTGGCCTTATATCAAGTCAGCCATCTGGGAAAATATATGATTTCACCATAATATTAAAAATTACTGGCAGCATCCTCGTCTTATCCGATTGGTGTTGTCCCGATGATAAGCCACAGTGAGCAGAGAGAGAAACGGTGTGATAAATTATGGAACAGACATTGAAAAATATATTTATTACATTTGGATGTGCAAGGATTTCACTCGCTATGTACAGAATAAATAGAGTTTATTTTTTTAATGCCCTCTTTGGTTCCCAGTATTTTAGAGTCCCAAAAGACAAGCTAATACTCGAGGTTAGTTCTACTCGTAGGAGCTTATGGCAGAGTTGGAGAAACAGTATTTAACAATGAAACTGTTTACTCTAGGAGTTTCCTGGTCAATATGAAGCATAAGCACTAGATCAAAATTCACTGCAATCTACATGTGTATCTTTCTCATCTTCATAATGTTCCAGAAAGTCTAGATCCTAATTCCTGAATGTGTGATTCAGGGACCAGCACATTGGAGTCCCCAGGTGCTGTAGAGTAAAACAGACTCCCTGAATTAGACTGTCTTACTTCACAAGACCCCCAGTGGGTAGGGAGCAAATCATACTCTCCTAGATTAGAAACCTGACAGGAAAGTTCGTGATGTATCTCAGAGAGTTTGTTAAATGAGCAAAAGGAGGAAAATCATCTGAATAATCAACAAAACTATCAAGACAATGGAAATCATGGTTAATGTTTATGGAGCACTTACTATGATCAAGCTATTGTGCTGTGGTCCCTTGACTTTGTGCGACCTTCACGAAGACAACCGGGAGACACAGTAGCATAATTCCTACTTTACAAATGAAGAACTGAAGACTGAGAGGATTAAAGGGCTCTCCTCAGGTATCAGAGAGTGTGAGTAGCAGACTCAGGATGGATGCTCACATCTGTCTGATTTCTTCAGGAGAGTCCCAAGAGCCTTGTGGACAGGGATAGCTGCGCAGGAAGGAAATCTTGAAATATTGAATAGGAAATAAGTCATGAAGTGGGAGCTGTCTGCAGAGGGAAGAAGGAAAGGAAGAACAGCAAAATGGTCTTTTAGATTCTTCTAGAACATGCCTCCCTCTGGAAACTGCAATCATCTTTGTTCTTTATTTTTCTCATGACCTTGGCCAGTTGATCTCCAACTTCCTCACATTCCTTCTTTAGTATCTCTTGACTGTGGCCCTGGCTTTTGAAGTCCACTCTGCCATCCTAGTTTGGATCCACCACAGTCTCTGGTCCTCCAAATAGGCCTCTCTAGCTGCAGCCTCTCCCTTCTCCCGTCCATCCTAAACACCACTGTCTCGGGAAACCCAGCCCAGCCATGTTCTTTCTCTGCCTGACTCTGTGCCAGATGCTAAAACATGGGGACAAACAGCATGCATCCCGTCCCCAAGGAGGCAACAAGCCCATGGGCAGCCCTCACAGTCTCCCTGTCCACCACTCCAATCTCACTTCCCTCTCGAAATGCCTGCACACAACTGCAGACCTGCCTCCACTTCTCATCACTCATCTCTCTCCACAGCCAGGATACTCTTGCCTCCCGGATTACCTGGCAGGCTCTACCTCCAGTAGCCAGCCCAATGCACCCTTCTCTGAAAAGCTCCCACTCAGCCTTGCTCAACCATAGTTCTCACTCCCTGAGACTATCAGCATTTTTCTTACTTGTTATTGCCCCTTTTATATCCTGATTTGTATTCCTGCTATGTCTCTGGAACAAAGAAAGGACAAGGAGACAGTAGAATGTCTTACAGGTCCAAAACCTAAACTTGAAAACCTGTTGTTAGGTTGAAGACATTTCTGATGCATATCCCTCCCCAGGGTCCCTGTCTCTCATATGCTGCCCAAAGCCATGTGAAAAGGGTATGAAATGTGCTCAGGCTTTAGTTCATAATTACAGGACACCCCTGATCTGCCAGCTACCTCCTTGCCAACAGTGTTGTTTGCATCTGAATAGAAATGGGATTAATTAATGAATACATAATTTAAATTACCTATATAATCTCAAAAGCAGTTCAGGTGATTTCAAACCAAACTGAGCTACCTCCACCCACAACACTGCTTTATGGCTACCATCTTTCTAACAAACTTTCTCAGGGTGTATGATTATCTACATAGTGAGAACAGGTATCACTGTAACACAGAAAGAAGCCAGAAACAAAAATAAACAAACACGAGGTCAAGATTTTCTTCTAACCTATAGGGTCTCTCTTCACATGCATTCTACTGTCATGTATAACTAACTAATTAGAACAAATTTTAAAAAATCATATTTAAAAAAACATGAAAGTTGCCCTTAACCTTTACAGTCATGCCCATGCATTCTTTTTTTTAAATTTTTATTTATTTTATTTTATTTTTTTTATTGGTTGTTCAAAACATTACATAGCTCTTGATATATCATAATTCATACTTTGGTTCAAGTGGGTTATGAACTCCCATTTTCACCCCGTATACAGATTGCAGAATCACATCAGTTACACTTCCATTGATTTACATATTGACATACTCATGTCTGTTGTATTCTGCTGCCTTTCCATACATTCTTACATGTGAGGAATCATGAGTGCTGACAAAGAATGTCCAGGTCCTGGATCTCCTTATGTCTGTCCTTATCTCCTACCTGCACCATATGGAATAGAGGATGCTTTCTTTTAGCTCAGGAATCTGGCTGTGATATCTCCCCACCTCAAAACATTAGTCACGTATTTGTCTTCATACCTACTCCTTACAAGTGTGCAGAATCAGGACAGTTCTTGGCTCTCAGGCCCAGTTAGCTGAACACAGATGACAGGCGAGGCACTCTTGCTGATTCCCGTGCCAGTGTCGTGGGGACCAGCTCTGATCCATTTCTGTCCATGGGCGCTTGCCAGGAGCCACACAGACAAGGCGGTAGGATGCCCATTGATGGGCCAAACGTTGTTTTTCTCGACAGGAGCATGCAGAGTAGGCAAGAATGGCCAACTGGCTTGGTCTGATCTGCCAGCCAATTTTTCACTCTCCTGGCAATTGCTTAAAAATGGTCCCATATTTAGAGTTCATGACATAGGTTAATACTTCTTTCAACTCAAGGTGACTAAAGCATGAAGAAAGTATTTATCAGAAGCAAAGGGACTCGCCGAAATGGATATATCAAAAACATATGCAGCCTATTCCCCAGCACCATTTATCACAGCAGAGTCAGAGGACCACCTACATCAGAAACATTCTGAGAGCTGGAGATGGTAGGTCTTGCCCAGTGTCGCCAGCTAGATGCAAAACCCGGGGCTTCAACAGAGATCTAACTCCAAATGCAATCCATGTGGGCTTACAAACTGTGCCTCCAAAACCACTTTCCACCATACCTATAGGAGGAAAGGAATAAAATGCTTAGGGACCATCTCACAACCACCAGAATGGCTGAAATTAAAAAGACTGAACATCGAATATTGGCAGCGATCCAAAACGCCTCACGTACAGTCGTGATGGGAGTGGTGTTTAACTGAATAAGAAGATGCCAAACAGTTTTCCAAATCAGAAAACTGTTTGGCATTTTCTCATCCAGTTAAACATATCCCCAGAAACCTCTTTCCTTAGGACTGACTCAAAAGAAATAAAGATATATGTCCAAGTGTAGGTTTATGCTTAAATGTTAATGGCAGCTTTGATTTTCAATAACTTCAAACTGGAAGCAAACTAAATGTCTATCCATAAATGAGTAGATTAATAAACTCTGATACTATTCAGCTCTACAAAGGGATGGGCTACTGAGAACTCAAGGACATAGATCAACCTCACATATTCTATGGTGAAACAAAGAAGTTGAACACAAAATGGTCCTTTCCTGTCATTTCACTTATAAAAGTTCAAAACATGTAGCACCATTTTATGCTGCTAGATCAAAAGTGTGTGGCCTGTAGGGAGGCAGGGATTGCCAGGAAAGGAGGACCAGGGAACTTATTGGAGTGATAGCTCCATGAGTATATATATTTATCAAAACTTTCAAATTACATGATTAAGGTTTGCATAAGTAAATTTCACCTCATTTTTAAAAAAGGAAGATGGGAGATATATAATGTGATTTAAAAAGAATAATGTGAAGGACTTTCTTGGTGGTGAGAATGTTCTGTATCCTGACTGTGTCAATGTCAGTATATTCATTTTGCTATTGTAAATACTCTGATAAGATGGAGCAGGGCACAGTGGCACATGCCTGTAATCCCAGACCTCAAGAGGCTAAGGCAGGAGGATCACAAGTTCAAAGCCAGCCTCAGCAAAAGTTGCACTAAGCAACTCAGTGAGACCCTGTCTCTAAATAAAATACAAAATAGGGCTGGGGATGTAGCTCAGTGGTTGAGTGTTCCCGAGTTCAATCCCTGGTAGCCATCCCCCCCCCCCAGAAAAAAAGATGACAAAGAATGTCATCTTTGTCCCTATTGGGGACACTTTGTCTTCTCTCTGCATTATATCCAACAATTGCATGTGAATCTACAGTTTTCTCAAAAAGCTAAATTAAAAACAATACAAAACTTGCTATTAACAGCTTAAGGTTTGAATTGTGTCTCCTCACAAGTTTAAGTTTGTGTCTCTTTGAAACACATATAAACTTGTGTTGTGTGAAAGAGTGGAGAGGATTCCTAAGTGTTTTTAAATGTGCTTTGATTTTTGTTTTGATTTCTCTGCAGATGTCTTGTGGCTTATGATTAAACATCCGCCCCTTCTCTTGGGCTGAGTTCCTTGTTCTAAGGTTGAAAATCTCTCTGCCACTCTCCATGTCTTCCCAGTGTTTTATAATCCCAAATTCGTGTTGCAATGTGAGGAGCCCCTTGCTTGAGCATTGCATTATTTCTCAGGCAGCGTGGAATGAGTAGTGGCTGTGAGCATCTTCGTTGCTGAGTGGGGGGAGATGTCAGCCACATGTGATTTTGCACATCTCCCAGGTAATGCAGTTGTGCTAATGTAGTCTCCTGGATGCGGGGACACCAGCTGGGTTTATGTCACTCCCTCGGTGGCCCTAAGTGCATAAATCAATCCTTATTTTTATGCCAATCCATACAGAAGGCTTCCTCGTGTGTACTGCATGTAGGGCAGCGGACAGGGAGCCTCGTTGAGCAAATGGTTTGCAATGGAAGAAAGCAAACAATGTTGGAACCTAGTTTGGGGGTGTTTTTATTTCTTTATTTAAATCCCTAGGAAGGCTACTCTGACTTGAACAGAAATATACCAGTGAAGGGATTCATTAGCCAAAGTGAAGTCAGTGTCAGTCAAAACAAAATCAGAACGCCCACCTTGGCTTTCTGAGAGGTGCAGGACTCAGTGCTTGGGGTCTGTGTCACTGGCCTGTCTCCTGGGCACCTGCTACATCACACTGAGGCACCCCTAGCCTGTTGGACTCAGCCTTAGCCAATTGCCTGGCATTCTGAATTACAAATGCCAATGCTTACAAAGGTGGACCTGAGGACAGACCCGTTTCTTTTTGTTCGGAAAGGGATATCACCAACATTTCCCCAATATGTTTAAGATATCCAGAAGGTGGAACAATATGGTTTATCTCATTTAACAGAAAGGAAAATTGATTCATCACAAGTCATTGTCCCCCTCCTCCTCTTCATCTGGGATAGTGGAGGGTAGAGTAAGAATCTCATGACAAGGATGGAAAGTTGCATTTGTCATTTCTCATCTCTCTGGGTAGCATTTCCTGACCCTCTCTAGGAGCCCCCCAGATGCCTGTGGTTCCCATCTCCTTCTCCAACATCACAACCTACCAGTTCCACCTCCCCGTCCCTCAGGTTTCTGAGTTTTGATGGAAAACTGGATGATAATTAAATTAATCACATAACATGAAGCTTTCTCGAATTTGAAGATATTCATTTCCTCTGGGTCCCTGAAGGGCATTCCTAATGTAATCCCAGGCACCATGATAGAGCTGTGGGAAAGAGATTTTGAAGCAGACAGCTAGAGTCTTCATGTTCCCCACATTTCATCCAGTGGGAAGTGCAACACATTTAATTATTTGGTGATTACTGAAAGTGGAGCAGTATGCTGGTGTCATCCCCTGGCACAGGAGACACCAAAATATTTGTTGGAAGAATGTGTGAAGAAGAGCAGGGTCGTTCTTAGATGTTTCTAAGAGCATTTGAGAAATGCCTTTTGGAGGGTGCTGGAGCCCTCCTTACTTACCAAGTGAAACTGTTCATCTTGACAATTCAAAATCTATAAAAAATACATGAATTTTCAAAAATGATATCCTCCTGAGAAGATACTTCTAGAACACCCTGAACACACCCCTTTCTACCACTTATACAGTCCTGTTGATTTTCTGACTCTCCTACGAGATGACATGCTCCTCAAGGATGGAGAGCTACATCTCAGATGCTGCTGTAGTCTTACAACAGGCTCAGGCCCAGGCACAGAAGACTTGTTCAACAAATGTCTACTGAAGTTATCATTTTCAAGAAAGATGGACCATAGAATGGGTTGTCAAAGAAGTCGTTGTCTAGACCCGAAAGAGTCTGTTCTTCAATGACCTCACTTCAGATCCTCTTGAATTTTTGCCTGGGAGAGGGAATTCTAGTCAAGGTCATGGGCCACAAGCAAGAATGAAGGGTGATAAAACTGGTAGGGGAAGATTTATAAGACTTTTCTTTCTGGCTCAGGGCTAGATATATGCAAGATAACAGTGTTGTCCCTCAGAGAGAAGCACAAGTGAACAGTCCAGCTCTGTCCCTCTGCCTTCTGTCCTCTTCATGCTCAGTTCTCAAGACGACGCTGTTATCTCACCAGAAAACACAGCTCAGAGCATTACAGATGTCTGGTACAGCGGAACCCATATTAATGGTTATTGCTTAAAGAAGAGGCATGCTCAGATCTCTTTACTGTGCTCTAGGGAAATGGCAATTTTTACTTTCTTCCAGTGAAAACCAGAGACATAAAAAGATCAATTGGGTTTGGCTTATCTCAGATAGAAGGGGTTTGTTCAGAGGTTTAAAGACAGACTTGACATGGCCCGAGACATATCCACACAAATACAGACTTCTTCACAATTAGCTTTGCTCAGGGGTGCTCATGGATATTTAGATGTAAACGTTTCAGTTTGTTGTAGGAACAAATAAGTTAGTGACCATATATGAAGAATGAATGGAAAATCAAAATAAATGGAATTTTTAAAATGTTTTTGGCATGGCTTCCAGGCTTCCTCTGAAACTACTGATTTTTAGTGCCTATTGACAATTGACTTATGATTTCGTTTGAATTAACTGAGCTTTTTGAAAATTCTTTTCCCTGCTTAGGCAATTTCTGACAATGAATAGATCATTCCTAGAGGGGGAAAAAAAGAGATATATTTTGGTGGTTTTTGAAAGAAAGCATGATTTCTTTTCAAGGTGTCAAAAATGGAACCAAATCAGAAATTCATTAAATGACATTTAAAATGACCCAAAAAAGTTCCCGTTTTTGCTCTAATAGAAAATACCCAACCTCCGACACCCCCTGAAAACACGTGTGCATGCCATACAATTATGTAAGGCTGGAAACCTCATTAATGTCCACTTTAGCTGGAGAGACTCATTTGCCTTTGATTACTACAAAAAGCAGAAGATTCCAAAGTGGTGCAACACCATTCTGACCATGCCTTATGCAATATACTGTGGAAATACAGTAACATGCCCTGTGCCTTGAAAAGCCATGCCGTTTGTAATCATCCCAGATGCCCTGCTCTGGAGACTATCAACAGCAAGAGGAACTTTAAATTGCTTGCCTTTGATGAAAATGAAAATGTTATCCACGAAACATCTCTAGGAAAATAAATTCAGGCCTGTTTCCTGCTATGCAAACTGATATATACAGTATCTCCCTGAATCAGCTTTTTTCTCATCTGAAATAGAGCTACTGTACTTTATTATGATGTCAGACATAGAACTTGGGTGAGAATGCACTTCTAATAATTAAGATCGTATCAGGTTTGGAAAGCCTAATTCCTAATGGAAGATGACACTTCCCTCTTGGTGTGGACTCAGAATGTTTGAAAATTGGGCCATATAAAGGCCATAGACGTATTGGAATATGTTTGAAATTCCTTATTGCATAAATGTGCAGATAGTACCAGAATCTCCTCACACACAATCCCATAAGCCCATTAAAAAAAAAAAAACAAAAAACCATGAGGCATCTCATGGAGCAGGCAGGTGGTGTCTCATATGTTCCTGGGATAGAGAATGAGCTTCTTGTCTTTAAAAGTAATTGATTTTATAGAGAAACGTGTCAAGAGCACTGGTCTTCAACATGATTCCATTCTCGAGTGTTGGGAAATAATATATACCGCTAATTGCTTCAGAAATAGCTGGATTATTTAACTTTGGTTTGGACAGTGGTTGGAAGGAAGATCTTGAGCCCTTCTGCTATTCTCCTTGTCGCAGATTAATAGCTGTTTTGAAACTAGGGCTACTTTTGCTGTTGCCGAGATGAAATCTGCATCTCCTCACTTTTATGGGTAAGGCATCAGCTCCAGTGTTCTGAGCTCACAAACTCCGAGTGTTCTAAAGATAGCAGTGTGACATTTCTGTTTCAATAAAGCCCAAATAGTCAGTGAGATATAAAACACCGGAGAAGAAACATGTGTGCTGATCTTTCTGCTGGTCCACGTTGAGCTACTTAGGTGAACAGTTGTGCGTGGAGACTGACTGCAGGTGGGGGCAGGGATGCAGGCTGACTTCTGGGGGGGGCGGCATTTGCTGGGCGCAGAGCTGCATGCCTCTTGCTATAATTCTATATTTGCATGTCTCGATCCTGTAAGATTGATTGTGAGTGGATCTAATGTGAAACCTGAGACGGGAAATGTGGCTATTCCCTTGTGTTAAGGGGGATTATTCTTGTCCCATTGTTTCTCCAATGAGCTACAGTGAATGTGTCTGACTTAGAGAATGCATATATTTATTCCAGGTGTCAATGCAGTGGAATGAGCCAGAACCCTAGTCTGTGAGCAATACTTGCTTACTTACCAATTATGCCTGTTTGCTTCCTCATTCATTTATTCAAAAAAAATTTATGTATGTCTAGTATACATGTACACATGTGCAAAACTGAGCTATACCCTGATGAATTTATAATGAGATGACTCATATACCTCTTCCTCCAGGAAGCCTTCCACCATCCACTAGGTCAAAGTTCAGAAAAGTCTTTACTGTAAAGGTCCAGATAGTTAATATTTTAGATTTCTCTCTGAGGGCCAAATGTGGTCTGTATCCCATATTCTTCCTTTTTATAACCCTTCAAAACTCTATAAACATTCTTATCCCAGGAGCTGAATATGATCCAAGGACCACAGTTTGCCAAATGCCAAGGTCAAACCAAGGACCCTATGTTGTACCCATCTCTCATAGCAATCTCCACATTGGATTAAAAAAGAACAAAAACTGAAACTCCAAGGAAGGGTAGCCCTGGCCTAAGCACTGGAAAATATCTGTTTCCCAAATATAAAGTGATATGGTCCTTCTAGGTTTATATTCTAGCTGGGAGACAAGGTCACCCGCACCAAGGAGTTTATTGACATGTTATTCAGAATCCAACAAGTGTTCTAAACAGGCCCTAGACATATCTGGTTTTTTCTGGACTATAACTCATAACCCCAAGCTAAGAGATTAATTTTAAACATTCCCTCTTAAGTTCGCCAAATTTAAATGAGAATTTAAGAGATTCTCAGGAGAGTGGTGTGCAATGGCTCAGGATAGTTGGTCCAGGAGCAGCCCAAGATTGACAGCCTAACCTCAAGGAAAAGGGCACAATAAATCAAAAGGAGATACACAGCTATATGTCTGAATAGTACAATTATGTTTGCTCCTTAATAAGTTTTCAGTCATCAATTAAATGTTGAATTACGCTCATTATGCCCTCTTTAAAAATGCAGCCAAATTTAGCTTCCAATTTCAAATTAATATATCCACACAGCGTAGTTAAAATAAAAATATCAAGTGCTTGCAGGCAGTGAACTTCAGTGGAAAATTCACTCATTTGAACCACCTCATTTACGAATAATGTATGATAAAAGATGGGCAGGCCTGTGACCCAGGACCATCCAACGAAGAGCAAGAGCTGGAGCATCACGTGGCCTGGATTGACTCTGGCTTCCCAGTTATCTGACTGCACAATTTACCTAACCTCTTTTAACCTCAGTCTCTCCATCTGTATAATGGATGCCTCCCCTTCCTAATAGGGTCATTGTGATGATAAATTAAAGTTCTCTATCTTACTTATTTTTATTATTTTATTTATTGCAGTAATGGTGATTGAACCCAGGACATTGTGCATGTTAGGCATGCAATCTATCACTGAGCTACAACCCAGCCCTTTTTATTTTTTTTATTTTGAGACAAAATCTCACTAAGTTGCCCAGGCTGGACTTCAAGTTACAATCCTCTTGCCTCAGCCTAAGGGAACACAGGCATCAACTACCTAGCTCAGTTTATATAAAATTCTTAACAGAATTCAGCAGGTAGAAAGTACTCTAAAAATGTTAGGACTTGTTATTGAATTTATTATCATCATATTGTTAATAAATGCAAAAAATAAATGTGACACGAAGTGCTAAGAGACTATAACATGTAGATATACCAAAGATACAGGCATAACACCTTCTAGGAAGCCCACTTCATCCAGAATTATCCAACTAATTCTAGAAACCCAGGTTAGCCTGAGACAAACTCCCCTAGAACACATTATTTGCCAAGGACCTCTTTGGTTAGACTGAGAAAAGCTGTTTTCCAAAAGAATAAAATCTGCTCACATGATATTACATCAGATCTTACTATTAACCTCCAAATGTTTTGCATCCCCAGCACCCTACGACATTAATTGCTTTACTCCTAAACTATGGGAGAAACGGGGGGTGGAAATGGGGTGGAACAATCACACTTAACTCAGAAAACCAGTCCCCTCTCTCTTTCCTGCTAGAAAGAGAAAGATTACAATTTTCTCTAAAATTGGGTTGGCTTCAAATCATACCTCATTTTAGGACCAAAAAGTAACCCGTTGGGAGTGTAGACCTGCCGCATTTGTCGTCACCTTTAAAAGCAAGGACTTGAAAAGGGCTGTTCCCCGTGGAAAACAAGTTCCAATGACAAGGCGGCCACTGATGTAACACAGAGAAAGGGCAGCTTCCGAGGAAGAAACTGGGACGAGGGAGTTTGGCTGGAGCCGTGAGACCCGTGGAGAGCCTCTGGGTATCAACCAGACTGGCAGCCTGGTTCCCAGAGGGGCCACCAAGATAGCACCTGCCTGTCTGACTCCAGGCTTGCCACATCGACCCAGCTTCCCAGCCTCCACAGACTCTCCCTGCTCAGGACTCAGGACTCCACGGAGAGGGAAACGGCTCCAGCCCGTGAAGCCATAGCTTTGCAGGGCCTGGCACTTGTGCACTCAACGTCACAGCCAGCAGGGACCATTGCGACTGAAGAGGCTTAGTTTGATATCGGTCTGCGGGACGGTGGCTCCGGCGGCACTGCCCTTGAATCTTCCAGGTAGGCAGAGTGATGGCTTTTATTGACTTCTCCTAAAAGGCAAGAAGAAGGGATGGAAAGCAAAACAGAAGATGGCACTTTAATTGTGTCACTTTCGAGTGGGAAAGGTCAGAACAACTAAACACCCACCGACAGAGCCGGTAAAGGGGCTCCCCAGAAAGGCAGGAGGAAGTAAAGCGTGGACTGTCCCCCGCCCCCAGCGGAGGAGAGCAGGGGTGAGGAAGAGCATTGGTGGCTGAGCATCCTGTGATGTTCATTTGTCAGTGCCTGTGGCCGCCTTGTTAGAATTCTTACACTTCCCACGCTGCTCTTGTCCCCTCTCATAAGCCAAAGTCCCTGTTATGAGCTCAGGTGGTGTCACTTTTCTGGACATCCCTCTGTTTTCTGTGTGTCCTCAGCCCCATCATTTAGGAGCTCCCTGGGCTCTGACCCACAGGACCGATGTGGGTCACAGGTGCTGGAGGTATGCAGACAGCTATGCTAATTATACCACACCTGTTTCCCCAGGTTAAACTGTTGCTATTGGAAACTGATCCAATGGGGCAGTTGTTGCCCCTCCCCACCAATCATTGGGGCTCAGTCCCTCATGCTGGAGAATAAGGACAGTAAAAAATAAGAGTGATGGGGGGGTGCATGTTATAGCATCTGTACATGGTTCCAGGAAGTTCCCGGAGGCTACAAAGGGGAGAGGTCAGTTGCACCTGCAGAGGAAGATAGTGGTCAAGGAAATATTCCAGGAGGATCTGAGAATTAAGAAAACATTTGCTAATTTCTGGCATTGGAGGTATAGAGACTGGGATAGTCCAGGCAGTTAGATGTCTATGTAAATGGCCAGCCCTCCACTCAGCGTTCTGTAAGTTCCTAAAGATATTTTCCCAGTACATTCATGGTGGCATGCAAAGAAACACCATCATGTCCAATAAAATAGGGATGATTTTCTCCATTTCTCTCAACTCAAGTTCTGTATATCACCAGCTATGTTGCTGAACTGTCAACGTGCTGTTTTTCTTCCCCCTAAATAATTTTTAAACTTTTTTGCCTTCTTTTATCATTTTTGTCCTTTTTTTGTTCCCAGAATCAACCTTTTCTTCTGTAGAACATTTCCTAAGACAGAAGTTTCTCCTCCTGGGTAGCAATTTCCCTTCCTGAAAAATTGCCTAGTCCGCAGCCAGGAAGTAGAGCAGGTTGCCGAGCTCTGTAATTTGTTTCCCATCAACTAAGAATCTTATTGTGATGAATAATGGAGGCCTGTTAATGTTTCCACAAGGTTGTGGACTGTGCTGAGTATCGTGAGGCAGACAACTTTCCACAGCCAAGACATTCTTTCTCCCTTCCACATGGTATAGTTCCTTAAACAGCTTGCAACAGACACAAGAGCTTTAGCAAACAATATTCAAAGGGCTTGAAAAACAAAAATGATTCGTGATATGCCAATAGAAGTTTTACACAGATGTTGATTCCTTCATTCCTATTTAGTTTTTTAAAATGTGTGTGTGTGTGTGTGTATATTTTTAAGGAGGCGACAATATATTAGATTCTTGAGTTTTGGGGTGGATTTGTCCCTGGGTTTGTCAAAGAACAGCCTCGGCTTCTCTGCTTGGCCTGGTTCCTTCTTGAAGGGAGTCTTACTCCCACAGATCCAAAGCACTCTGTCCTGCTGCATTCATCCTGGTTTTAATTTTGATTGCTTTGTTATATTTTTTTTAAATTGACCCAGAGTGAGATGGGTTTTACTCTGTGCAATTCTATGAATTTTAACATGTGTAGATGTCTGTAACCACGCCAGCTTGTAGGAACCCAGAACAGCTTTATCAACTTAAAACCGCCTCTGTGTTATTCTTGTGAAGTCACACACTTCCTTAATCCCAACCTCTTGCAGTCACTGATCTGTGACTACAGTTTTATCTTTTTAAGGATGTCATATAAGCCTGGCGCCATGGCACAAACCTGTAATTCCAGCTACATGGGAAGCTGAGGCAGGAGGATTGCAAATTCAAGGCCTACCTGGGAAACTTAGAAAGACCCTGTCTGAAATAAATAAATAAATAAATAAATAAATAAAAAGGGCTGGGAGTGTAGCTCAGTGGAAGAGCACCCCTGAGTTACAGGCAAGGTATCAAAAAAAAAAAAGTCATATAAATGGAATTATTCAGTATACAACGTTTGGAAACTGACTTACTTTATTTGGCCTGTGCCTTTGATTATACCCAAATGGTTATGTGCATCAAGAGTGCATTCCTTTTTTAAAATTCAGTAATCTTTTAAATTAACAAATAAAATTATATATACATATAATTATATATATACACATATAATTATATATATAATTTTATTTGTTAATTTAAAAGATTACTGAATTTATATATATATATATTTATATATATAAATATATATATATATTTAGGCATATACCATGATCTTTTGATATATGAATAGATTGTAAAATGGTATAATCAAGCTAATTAACATATCCATCACTCACAGAGGTATCATGGTTTTGTGGTGAGAGCATTTAAAAAGTTATTATCTTACCACATTTCAAGTGTACTCTGCATCGTTAATTAGTGGAGCCAGGCACAGTGGTGTATGACTTTAATCTCAGTGCTTGGGAGTCTGAGGTAGGAAAATCACAAGTTCAAGGTCAGCCTGGGCAACTTGGCAAGACCCTATCTCAAAATTTAAAAAGAGCTGGAGTGTCGGAGCACCCCTGGGTTCCACCCACAGCACTGAGAATAATAATAACTCCAGTGGTTCCTTGTATTGCTGCTCCATCTTCTGTCTTGTGGAGGATGACTGTTTATTCTTTCACTTGTGATAGGACATCTGGTGGTTTTACCTTTTAGGGATGGTGAACAGAACAGTTATAAATTTTCATGTGTAGGTTTTTGAGTGAACTTAGGTTTCCATTTCTCTAAGGTAAATGCCTAGGGTTGTGATTATGAGGTGGTGTGGTAAGTGTAACATCACAGAAAACTCTTTTCCAGAGTGGCCATTATCATTTTGCAACCCCACCAGGAGTATGTGAGAATTGTCATGATGGTATTTTTATTAGCTTTCCTCTCTGTCAAAAGTAAAATGTGTGTTTCTGGTATGATACTCTCTTTTGTCAAGTGCTCCTTCTGGTTAATTTCATAAGTCATTTATTTTTTCATTCCCTAATGAAACGGTCCTACATTATCTCTCAGTTAACTCTTCTGTAAAAAGAAGCATAAGGTGTGTTTGCCTGCTTTTCTCAATTCTATTATGGCTTCTTCTTTGGGTCAGGCTGGGTGTGGTTGAATTATAAAAATATCTAAATGATGGGGATATGCATTGTCCATGGACTCATATGATGGTGCTCAGAGTACCAGAGGCTATAGAGAGACCGGGACTGGACCAGGTGGCAAAACCCCTTCATATCATCCACTTCCATTTCTGCTTCCTGAAAGCAGATGCCTTGTTCATTTTTATGTGTGCAAAGAATGCCCCGAAGGTCATATGGATCCCATTTCTCTCTAGCATAGATCCCCCTCAGCAATTCAGAATCCACAGAGGAAATTCTGAGTCTGAACTTTACAAAGAAGCCATATCACACGTGTATTCCGTGTGCATAATTGAGGACTCCAATTCGCCTTGCTCTATTATCTAGAATTAAACATAAAAGACAGTTGATAAATACCACATTCAGTTGAAAACACAAATGAATCAAAATGTTATAGTTTCTCTCCACAGGTAATAATTAACATTCTTGTGAATTTCTCTGTGTGCCACAGAGTATCCTTTAAATGTTCCTCTAGCAGAAAACCCAGTGCATTGGGACATGTACATAGGTAGACCTGGCATAGTGGCTTTGTCTTGGAAGATAACATGGGGGTTCACGGTGGGGAGGGAGTTTGTGTATAAGCTAACGATATGCATATGTGAACATTTTCAGAGCTATATGTCATAGTGGCCCTTACACAGTTTTCGTATGTGAACTGAGGCGAGAGTAAAAATGTATGTGGGAAAGTGAGATGTTTTGATAGTTAACAAGGACAAGGAGAAATAAAAGAATTAAGATGCAATCTGTGGTTTACATAAAAGGTCGGTATAGGACATGGTTCTTTCTTTACCTTCCTGAAGTCCAGGGACTTGGTCCCACTAAAAGCCCTTGAATCCAGGGTCAGTACTCAATAATTAATTGCCAAGCGAACATGCGAGCAAATGCAGACATGGATGAAGGACTGAATGAAAAATAAATGATTTTAAATGGCTTGCCAAAGCATAGGTCGCGTGTCGCTGCTCTCGTCCAAGGAATTTCATTGAAGAGAAGCCAAAGGAATTTCTTGAGAGAAATGTTGCCTCTTCCGATTTCTCTTGGAGAATGCAAAAAATATTTATCAAGTGGTCACATGTGTGACTTCCCTAGGCTCTGTGCAAAGAGAAATCCAAAGAATAAAAACTGTGTCCAATCATAAACCATGGGTGAGTCCCAGAAGCTTATGAAAATGAGCTGTGGTGGCTGACTATGACCAACTGGGGTCATTCAGTATGATGTGTCCATGTGTAGAGGATCTCACACCTGCCAGAGAGATTTAAGGAAGCCATTGGTTTTCATGGGATCCATCTTAAAAGTCTTCCTGAAGGAGGCAGCATTCCACTGATCTTGTTTTTGATTTGCAGTCCCTTAGCAACACTGTCCTTTCTTCTTTACCAGTTCAATTGCTTTTTTGTAGCACCAACTACTCAGATGAATCAGGATTTACCCTGCCTAGGTGAGTCAGAGTCCTTCAGCAAAGATTTTCTAATGCCTCGGATTTGTGATGGCAAGAGAATGTTTTTTCGGGTGGCAGAAAGGGCCACAGGAGATCCTGTTAGTCAGAGTTTGGAAGTGAAATGTGTCATTCCCACTTGGGGAGTTGGGGAGGCCTCTGCCCTCCTCAGTTCCGTGGGGATTTCTGCTTGTGAAACATTTGTTGTCATGTTTGGGTTGCTGCAGGAAGAGAAAAAATTGCTACAGTTTTGAGTGAGAGAGAGTCTTGTGTTGGCCAGGACACCCACAAAAATTTCTTTCTTGAACTTCGATCAACTTCAATCACTGGAAGTTTATCTTAAACCACACCATGCCACAGCCCCTCAGAAACGTGATCATTTCTGTTGGAATTTGGACATCCTCTCAACTCCTTTATACTTACCCTACTTGCCAAGGTATAATTAATTACCTAACCAATTAACCCAGCAACCATGTATGTTGCCTACCAAATGTTCCAACACCACAGATTTGAAAATAGTGTCTTGGCCTTCATGATGCTTACTTTCTGCTACAGAAAGATGATTTTTTTTTTAAATTGGATCCCAACATATACCTAAGAAAGAAAGCAAAAGAAAGAGGATAAGGCAGCTGAAGTTGAATTCCAAGATTACATTTGAGACCTCAGACATCCAAGGAGTGATCTACTAGGTTATCTGAATCCCCCAAGATAATGCTATACCAAGTCAAAGGACCTGGAGCCAAATTCTGCTCGGATAGTTCCCAAATTAGGCAGAGATCAGGGAGGATCCAGGGCCTTGCTTATTTACTTCAGTGTTTTCTTTGAAAACCAGTCTTCAAGGTCAGTGGAAGAGACAGACTCAGGCTGATATTCTGAGCAATCCCGACACACATGCTAGATTTTAAATGCCTTTATTTTTGCTGTTCCTGTGCCTGAATCATTGTTCTTTCTCACAGTGGAATGGCACCCTGCCTTTATCCTTCAGGTCTCTGATCAAATGTCATCTTATCGGGAAACCTTCCCAGACCACACTATTAAAGTGTCAGATAGGCTGCGTTAAAAATGGAAATTATTTTCTCTACCAAATCTGATTATTGCACATGAGAGATGACTCCCTCTCTACATTATGGGATTAAGAATGATCCCATGTGAGGTGATAAATACTAGCATGTTTCAGCAACCCAAGAAGCCCTGAGAAAAACATTGCTAATTCATGACTTAAACCATCTAACTGTGATGAATGACTCAGGACGTCGCAAGCCACTCAACGGTGATTGCAGTGGTAAGGCAACCTGCGAGGCTCATAAAGGAGCCAAAGAAACTCAGAATCCCTGGTTTGACCAGAGGCTTTTCATGCAAAAGGGGGCCATGCTTGGCAGGACCAGCAGCAGCAAAGAAAACCTCGGTCTTTCTTGTGCTAATATTCACAGGTAATGAAAGAATGGATCAAAGGAGAGCAGCTACCATAAGGCACTTCAAGTTGTCCACCATCCCAGGGTTTTATTCCAATGTGTTTAAGCTGCAAGTGTGAAAAATATGCACACTGATTATCTTAAAAACCCAGAGCTACCGCAACTCATTAGTGGAAACTGAACCCCTTAATGTAAGTGGTGTCATTTACCTTAAAAACATCTGGTAGAAAGAAAGTTTTTCAAGTCAGCAAAATAATCAGCTTGGAATCACAGGTTCTGTGTCACCCTTTTATCCACCACCTCAAGAAAGAATTTGCATCTTTGGGCCAAAATAAATAAATAGTGACATTTCCTGAGTGCTCCCTATCTCTAATGCATTTTCTGAGTGCTTTAATGTACCATCTCATTTAGCTCTCTTCACCACGTCAGAACTGTTGTTAACCATCCTTTTATGGAGGAGGAAACAGTGGCCTACAGAAGAAGAGCTCTTCAATATCCTCGATAAGTCCAGAAGCCTTCTGGGGGAAACTGAAGCAATGGATAGCTTAAGGACCTGAGAAGCCCTGGAAATGGTACCATGAACATGACCAAGGAGAAACCTACTTTTCCACTGCAGCACAGAAGGAGCCAGGGATCCAAATGACATTGATTCCTCTTCCTGCCACAAAACCATCAGCTTCTCAAAATGCTAGCTTTGCCAGGTGTGGTGATGCATACCTGTAATCCCATCCATGGGGGAGACTGAGGCAGGAGATCATCAAAGCCAGCCTCAGCAAAAGTGAGGCACTAAGCAACTCAGTGAGACCCTGTCTCTAAATAAAACACAAAATAGGTCTGGGGGTATGGCTCAGTGGTGGAGTGCCCTTGAGTTCAACCCCTGACACCCACCCCACCAAAAAAAAAAAAAAAAAAACCATGTTAGCCTTTCATTCTTGGGTTCAGTTTATTTCTCCAGGTTGTCTGCATCCTGGGTCTCTTCAGGTTGGGACTAGAAGCTTCTTCTCATCTTTCCCTGATCTGCTGCTGGATGCTTGGGCTCATGTTCTGTGCTCCATAATGAGAAGGACCAGGAACCCTGGGAGATGTCTGATCCACTTTAATTTGAAGATAAAAACAACTTCAAGGGCTGGGGTTGTGGCTCCGTGGTAGAGCACTTGCTTGGCATGTGTGAGGCACTGGGTTTGATTCTCAGTACCACGTATAAATAAATTAATTAAATAAAGGTACATTGACAACTACATATATTTAAAAAAAAAAAAAAGATAACTTTCAGGGGCTGGGGATGTGGCTCAAGTGGTAGCGTGCTCGCCGGGCCTGTGTGAGGCACTGGGTTCGATCCTCAGCACCACATAAAAATAAAATAAAGATATTGTGTCTGCCTAAAAAAAAAAAAAAAAAAAGAATATTTAAAAAAAAGACAATTTTTGAAAGAAACTAACAAACAATTATGAACAAAATCCAAAGGGTGCCTTTTCTGACATTACTTGAGCCCCATAATCCTGGGCAACGGGTGCTGCTTCAGGAAGAGCTCAGATATTTGTTTTTCTTGGGTAATTACTTGCCCCCATGTGTGTGTATTCTGAAGACAAAGAAGTGCTCTGACAAAGTCCCAGCAACATGCCCTGTACTTCCCATTACATCAGCTATCACTTGACATGAAGGAGACGCAGCCCAAGGCCTGACATTCAGCTGACTTCTGTTTATATAGTATGGAGAAACTTTTGTTCCCTTGCCCTATAAGGCATGTACCAAGAGAGATTTGGGGAAAAGGTCACCCAGATAGTAAATAATTCTGCTGAGCTTTGAAGTGAAAATGCTCCAGGAACCTTCATCCCGTCCTTGCCATTTAACCGAGATGGCTCAGTCATTCTTGCTGCTAATGAATGGTGCGGATCAGAGTCGGTCCCCACCCTTCTGCTGGTCAGACGCTCCATCGGAAACCAAAATCATATTTCATCTCTGCTTTGGTCCCCTTCCTGGGTTCAAGGGAAAGAATCGCAAATATCTCAAAGAAAGAATAAAGAAAAAAAAAAAAAGAAATGAAATACACCCTGAGGAAAACCTAGTTAAAGAGCTGAAGAATGGCATCTTGATGGCAGAGAATTCTGCCGGGAGGTGTTTTCCTCCCCACCACCCCACAACAGTCTGGTCTTTGAAAAACATATTATCTTTCATGGGTAGGGAAATATCCAAATTATGCCCAGCCTATTTTACAATAAGACCTTGAAAGGCGCTGGGATGAGAGCAGTTTAAATTTTTGATGCAATTCTCTGCTTGGGAAAGTGATAATGCCGCTCAAATAACAGAAAGAGTGTTTTCTGCTACAGTGCGACAATCAACATAACGTCTGGGCATATTAATAATTTCACTCCTAAACTTCTCGACAGGGAGCTCATGGGTCTTAATAGTATTGTCAAGATCCTTAGGGCAATTGAAAAACCCAAAACCATTACTTTCTACTGATAGGCTCGTCTCTCCCAGAGGATGCCCAAATACCTAGGGTAATGTAGATTTATGGAAATGCTCACAGAGGCACTGCTCAGATGGAACTTTGCAATAAAAATCTCCTCTTTAGAAGGGCTCCTCTCCAGTATTTTAAGTGGTCTTGTGTGACTTAGAAAGTATCCAGTGGAGTTGACATTGACCTCAAGTAATCCTCTCCAGATGATTAAGGAAAGCGAAGACTGAGCATGGTGCACCCTCAAGTGATGGGCACCTGTGATGAAAGTCCCTTTTCCTCCCATCCTGCGAGACAACTTGTTCTACGTACGTCAGCAGGATGGTCCAAAATAGGGCGATTATTCACCATTAAATGCTTAAACCCTGAACAGCTGCTGATTCAGTGCCAAATTCAGCATCTTCCTGCGCCCCTCACCACCACAGTCTCTGCCTACACCCCTCTGGGTTTGGACTGAGCTAGGCTCTTCCCCCATCCCTGGAGGATTCAGCTGGTTTTCCAATGTCTTCACCCCCAAAAAATATCAACAAGCCAGACCTGCTTCAGGAAAAGATGTTTTTATTTCTTCAGGGAAAGATAATCTGAAGTTGTAAAAGTTGTGTGCCATCTGAGATCTGACCTTGTTTGGCTCCAGTGCAGCCATGCCACTCACAGATGTCATGGTCTTTAAAAAGTGGAAGGATCAGCACTTGTGTGAAACGTCCACTGTAGGCAAATCCATAGGAACAGGAAGTAGACACACGGCATCTGCCAGAGACTTGGGGTGAAAGGGAAAGAATGGGAAGGTCAGCTAAGGGATGGTGTCTCCTGTGGGGGTAATGAAAGTGTTTGGAAGTTAGACTGTGGTGAGGGGTATACATCTAAGATATATCAAGTATACTAAATATAGTTAATATATGAACTATTAAAGAAATACATTAAAGAAACACTGAAACATTGGCTTTTAAAAGCTGAATTTTCTTAAATTTCAATAAAGCTATTGGAAAACAAAAAAGAAATGGTCAGCACAGCCAAGAACAAAAAAACAAATAAAGACAGAGGGTTCAAAGCCACCTTCTCTCTATGTCCAGCTGTCTCCCCATTAAAGAACCTTTTCAGTGAGGTAAGAATGAGGAGAATTAAGCATGGCCCCTTGTATTTCCAGCAAGAGACTAAAACATTCAAAGGACAGAGGTGGGACTCTGCTCAGATCCCACTCCAGGAGACTCTCCAAATATAACCCGCCCCTGGGGACACAGGTGGTCCATGCATCCATTCAGCTCAAGCCCTGTACCCACCAGGCCCCGTGGCTTTGTGCTGGGGATGTAAAATCAGGACAGGCAGACCCTGTGCCCTGGAGGAGTAGCAGTGAAACGTAGAGCACAGAAGAACCCAAAAATAATTTAAACAAAAAGAGGTGTACACCGTATGCAAAAATGGCACCCAGCAGAGGCCTAAGGACACTACCGTGCAATGCAGGACTCAAGGAGCAAGACTTACATCCCTTGACCTCCCTCCACTCCACCTGCCTCACCTTGAAGATGGAAAACAAAATCTACTTCAAAGGTCATTGTAAGTTTTAAAGAAGATGAAATATGTGGGCTACTCAGCATACAACTGGTGATTATGGAATGGGGGCTGTCATTCCCAGAGGATCCAAGATGTCCCTCCAACTGAGTCGTCCAGAGTACAGGTAGAGCCCACCAAACTTGAGCTTCTGAGCCTGCCCGCGATGGCTCCTTATGACAGTAATTCCCATGCTTCTGCCCCGTGGTGCTGATCTATGTGTCATTGCGAGACACTCGGGATATTTTTTCTCTGAGGTCATAAAGTTGGTATAAGCAAGAGGATGATAAATCTTTCCTTACAAACGAGCACAGCCCTTCCTTGTCTGAGCCCTCTGCTCAGGCTGAGCAGGCCCCTTCCATCAAGGACAGCTCCTGGTGCAGGTCAATGATCCCCCTCTGCCGAGTGGCACCAACCCCAGCTGGAGCAAGCGCTAGGAAATGAGAGAGAAGATAAAATCTGGCTCAGACCTCCATCCCTCCTCCTACTTCCTCCTCTACTGTGAAAGGCTGCAGTGAACTGCAGCAGGGGCCAGAACTGTGAAATACTGCTGGCACTTCACCTGCCCTGCCAAGCCAGCAATGCACACGTGGGCCAGGAGCAGAAAATAAAAGTCCCTTCTATGGGGACAAATCCTTCCCTAGCTGTTAAGGCAGGGAAGGAGGGAGCAAGCTCCCGGTTGGAAGTGCCTGATAGTTAGAGACAAATAAGGAAATCTCTTTCCAAACACTGAAAGAGTCTGGACTTGAACCACCTCCCTCCCCCCTCCCCCGTCCCTCCTTTCCCCAGGGTGTTGGTGAAATGCCTCTGGTCAGAAGAGGGCAGGACAAGCCAGGGCGGAGTGTGCCCTTGGCTCAGCCTCTGACAGACCTAATTGCTGCTCGTCCCTCATGCCACTGGTTATGGGAGCCAGGGACACAGCACAGGGGAGGGCCTTTGGGAAGGCATAAAAAAGAGATTGCACTGCAGTTTGGCTGTTCTGGCCTATTTCTCCTGATTCCAGCAGCCTCAGGAGGCAGAGCAGAGCTTTGAGGTGGGCGATCCCTCCAGTTTCTCTCAAGATTCTATTCTGCCATTTAAGCTGTGTGCAAAAAAAGGAGTCAAGCCAGTTTCCCTTTATACTTGTTATGTACATGTCACCCAGGGTCAGGGTCCTAGTTCTTCCCTGTGGAATGTGCTCTTCCCCCTGTATTTCTTTGCATATGGCTAGGAGAGGAAGAGATGCTGGAATCAGAGAGACAGCTCTACCACTTACTAAGCTGTGTAACCTTTGGCTTGTTACTTAACCCTCTGAACCTTACTTGCTGGATGGGGAATGGGGATGATAAGTGTCCTGTCCCATAACAATGAGTGGGAATACACAAAAGTCATTTATGTTCAGTACTTAGCAGGGAGGATTTCACTCATAGCAACTGTAGTCAGCGTTACCATTGGGTTCTCATTAACAGTGATTGTTTTATTTGTCAAAATGGAACAATTCTGTGTCCCAAGTTTCATTTATGTGACCCCTCAGAGACAGACTTTGGGGACTACCTGTATCAGCACCCTAGGTTATGTCTCTTAGTTCCTCTGACCTTCTGTGGGCTGAATTTGAAGGTTGAAAGGTCTGTATCACAGGGTGGTGATTTTTCTCTCCATCGGTATATATCTGACATCTTCCTCCAAGAGCTACTGTTTCCAAGAGCTAGGAAAAGTGGGGCCCACAGCGTCCCAGGAGATGCTCTCCAGTCTCCTCAGCATCAGGGCTGCTGTGGCTGCTTGCTACGATTATCAATTTCTTTGATTATGCCAAATAATAATACAACATGAGACTCTTTATTAATAGCTTACTATGTACCAGAAATTATGCTCGGCTTCCTATTTACAAATTCTCATCCGATTCTCCAAATTAACCAGATATGAGAAGCAAAATTCCGCATCCATCCCACAGGTGAAGAAACAGACTCAAAAACGAGGTTTGCAGCTTTTCGAGGGACACACATCTGGTGATATGGTCAAGCAGAGATTCCAGCTATCCCCAGCCTGGTGCTCTGCAATACACCCACCCTCCTGGATTCAACCCAGAGGGTGTTTTTCTGAAAAGTCTTCACCCCCAATTCCCTTTGGCTCCCACACAAGGTCAGATTTCAAAAGAGTGCCTTGTGCCAGTTTTCATCAACCGGAGACTCCAAAGTCTCTGCCAACACCATCCCACTTCTAGCATCTCACACTGCTGTCAAGAAGGAACTTGCCCCAGAGAGGTGGGTCCAGAGAAGAAGGCAGAGGGTTTGTGGTTAATTTATCAATGCTTAAAGACCAACCACGGGCACGCCGCCCCCGGCCATGAGTGATTTATTAGCAGTGAGGCAGGTCCCTACTTATGTTTTTTTTTTTTCCTTCATACACTTTATCATTGTTTTTAATCACCAGGAAAAATTGGTGCAGGCTATCAAACAAGACAAGGCTGTCTCAGTTTGTCCCTCCTCCCACTCCATACCCTCACCCTTGGCAACAGCAGACCCAGACTCACTGCCTGCCCGGTCTGTTTACTTAGGCAGAGTACAACAACAATAGCTAATTATTAACAATTTACTTCCTTAGCTCCCCACCCCCAAATTCTTCCTTTATGTTATTTAAAATGTGGGCGTTTGTTGTTTCCACTTGTACTCAAGTAGCTTTGCCACAGTCAACACAAGAACGGATGCAGGCCGCCATCTTGTTTGGAGTGGGCATCGTCGCTCCACAAAGCAATGCTTTATTTTTCTTAGGATTCCATTTATTTTTCTTAGGACTCCAATAGGAATTTAAGCAGGACAAAACACATGGACAACTTTCTTATCAAAGTCAACTGGCACCAAAAATAAATGTAAAACACAGACGCTGGGACCATGCTCCTGCAGGACCAATGGTGGTACTAGCTCTTGAAAGCCCTTCATGTTCAAGCACACAGGAAGCACTGCCCCTTAAAGCCACTCATTTTTTCTAGAATTTTTCCTGACTGTACCTTCTTTGGTATTAAGAACCAGTGCCATCATTCTTTCTTGCTAGGACCTGACACTGTACAGCAACTCAAAATAACTTTCAGGTTCTCCACTCAAAGTAAATAGGTGCCATTCGATAGGTCAGCACCAAGGTTTTAATGACAATTGCCTTTTGCCAACTAATAGCATTCTTATTAGGTGATACAGTGTAAGCATTTATGTTATGAGGTTGTTTGTGATTAAGTTACATTATTATGTGATTTTATGTTTATGTAATGGGAGATCCATAAATAATGTGCACATTAATTAAACCAAATAAACGCAGAACGTAGAGTGGACATGAGGGCTCCTTCATCAAGATGAGTTGCGTGTCCCTGTTTTGCCACAAATGGAAGACATCCAATACTTTGGAGAGGGGCTTTTCATATATTTTGGCTTCTTGGGAAGCAGTGAGGCAGGTTGTCAGTCATTGTATGTATTTTCAAATATGGAAAAACTTCTCAGCCAACAAGTATGTCGGATGGCTGTAATGAAAGCTGATCAAGGCAAAAAGCGCTTGGGACAGTTAGTTATAGCAGAGGGCGTGGCGGCACATTACCCACACTGAATACCAGGTACTCAAGTTATGCTAGGAGCCACCGGCATAGAAGCACGAGGAGTGGAGGACACAGTGGGTGTATCCAGCAGGGATAATAATGGGATGACCCAGGTTGATGGCACACAACAGAAGAGACTCAAGAGCATCCACCTCTACCTGGCTGCTGTTATGAGACTCAGCATTTTGATTTTGATTTTTGTTCTGAAGTCAGGAATTTGGAACACTCCATCGAATATTGACTTTTATTTTTTGATAATATTCAGATTGAGGGCTATTGATCTATTACTTGTGACCTGGATAAGTCAGGTCTAGATTGACTTTTCCTACAAATCTGAGCTCCTAGGAATATGCCATCATGTCTTACCCATCCCTTTGTTCCTGAAAGAAACAAATCATGTTCTATGCACATGGTTTGGGGAGCTTGCCAGCCAGTGGGTAGTATATTAAGCACTTGACATCCATGCTTTCTCTCTGCCTTTCAGAGGAACCTTAGCAGATAGTCTCTGCTATTTTTTCACCTTTTGACAGAGGAGTAAGTTGAGGTAGCATGCTTAGCTTCATGCAGCCAGAAAGTGGCAGACCTCATCCTTGAACCTGGCTCTTGGGATGTTCTGTGCTAACCTCCAGCTAAATACCCCTCCTAGACATTCCCATAGCACTCTGCTGTGGTCTTCTTTGTGTTCTCCCTCCTCCTCCTAGTTCAAACTACGACTATTGGATAGATAGACACATGAGCAAATAGAATCAACATCACTTTGGACATGAGCTATGGTAATAAGGAAAATATCTTCCTGAGGATGCTGGACCATTTGGGGGTTTTGTTGATGTCATTAAATTCATTTGTAGTGCAATAGAACGTTGCTTCCTAGGAGGGTAAAGTTAGTATAGAATTGAGTATTCTCTCATCTTCCCTTCCTCTTCTTTCTCTGTTTCTTCCAGGAAGTTCTAAGCCTTCTCTTTAGAAGAAGAGAGAGAGAACTTGACCTCCTTCGCAGCTAACTGCATTCTATTTGAAACAGATCACGTAGCACCCAAATCAAGCATCCATTCCCCAGGGCACTACCCCAGATCCCACAGCCAGGGGAATTCTGCCCACACACGAGGCAGATGGACAGGGAATGGCCACACAAGCAGGAGCCAAGGAGGGAAGTTAGCTCAGGGTGAATACACAGGAAGCAGGAGGGTCTGCCATCTCATTTAGTGAATTAAATCCCTCCCACGGCCTCTTTGTACTGGGGAGAGTGTGTGGTCTGGAGGGCTGGGGGCTGGGGAGGGGGAAAGCATTCCCACTTCTGTACTGACTCACCCTGTCTTCCAGCAGCAAGTTCCATAATTACCTGACTAATGAGGAGTAATGATACCGCTTGGATGGGAGTTGAGAGAGGGAAAAAGAAAGGCATGAGAATTCATTAACCGCGTGTGAGGGGCTCAGAGAGCATCTCAGGGGGATCATTATTACATCATTCACCCCCTTCCCTGCCTCTTTCCACTAACATGAGACAGACAAATGCTAAATAACCATGTAATAATATATTACTCGACAGACAACAATGCCAGAAAATATAATAGCGTGCCACAGCTATGAAACTCCCCCAAAGATATATTTAAAGTGTCACCGATGCATAATGTAAAACATGAATTACAGGTTCATTTGGAGGGCACGATTGAAAATCTATACGACGGCACCGTGGCATTTCCCACCGGGTTTCAGTTTTAGTTGTCTTTTTTTTTGTAACATTATTCCATAACTTCAGCCCAGAGAGGCAAACTTCAAAAAACTAGTTTCCACCCTATTTTTCTGCCCAGTTTCTGTTGGTCGCGGTGATCTCCAAACCTCGCGTCATTTTGACATGTCATCTTTCCCTCAGGATGCTTGGGCAGGCTTTGCAGGAACCCTAGAATGTAGATTACACCTTTTGGAGATGGAGCCCGGCCACATAAGGAGACAAGTAGTTGAAATTTGTGTCAAATTGCTTGTTTAAATGACTTGAGCCAACTTCTTCAAGCCAGGACAGCAGGGGCTGAGGATTTTAAAAGTTGGCAGGGGCCAAAATGACAAGGCTCAGCAGTCACCTGGTGAGCTGCCAGCCCTGCCTGGAGGCTTCAAAAATTAAAAAAAATAAGATAAACTTTCTCAAAGGACACAAATTAAAAGTCATGTTTCAGCATCCATTAAAGTGAAATTATAGGCTTATTCGCAGAGCAGACCACTTTCGATTTCATTATGCTTAAAGATTTCATCGTGTAGAAGATTGGGGACCGGTTGCTACGAAAACCTCGCACAGATCTGTCTTCTGTAGTTGATATTTACATGGGGATATTCCCCGACTTGGCGATCTCATGTGTTCATTTTTCTTGAAAAGATAGAGGATTTCATTATTTTAAAAATAGGATGCTACTTGAAGGAAGGAGCACAGTTGGAAAACATCTCCCCTGACCTTATGGAGAGACTCGGTCCTCGGGGTTCATCTCTCAGAGGAGAGAAGTTATCAACCCACTGATCGAACTGTGCTCCCGGGAGTATTTGGTTGACTCTCCAAAAAAAAAATTATACATACAAACATTGTGTTTCTGTACATATTTACTTACCTGTTTATCAATTTATTTTGAATTAATTATCAAATCTTGAAAACCTAGGAAATTTTATCCCTAAGTCCAGATCTTCAGCTCTTCTAGCAAAAGGAGAAGTTGAGTCTGCCTTGAGCCCGTGGGCATTTCCATATGGCTACTTGGGCACCCAATGTCAATCACTTCACTGTCCTGCCTGGCCCCACCCCATGTCCTACCATGTTCTTGTTCCTTTTAGAAAGATTAATTTATTATTTTATGCTTAATTGACACAAGAATTATACGGGGTAAAAGCGGGAGTTCATAATCCACTTGAATCAAACCGTGTAATATGATGTATTAAGAACTATGTAATGTTATGAACGACCAATAAAAAAAAAAAAGAATTATACATATGTATGGGTTACAATGTGATGCTTCATGCTTCAATACATGTATACATTATGTAATGATAAAATCAGGGCAATTAACCCATCTGTCACCTCAGATATTTTATCTTCAGGGCAAAACATTCAAAATCTTTTTTTTTTCCAGTATTGGGGATTGAACCCAGGGTGCTTTACCACAGAGCTACATCCTCAGTCCCTTTTTAAAATTTCATTTTGAGATAGGATTTCTCTAACTTGCTGAAGCTGACCTCAAACTTGCAATCTACCTGCCTCAGCCTCCTGAGTACTAGGATTACAGATGTGCACCATGGCCTCTGGCCAAAATCCTCTTTTAATATTCTGATATTTATATGATTATTGACCATCATTACCCTACCATGCAGCAGAACACCAGAACTCCTCTCTCCTAGCTAACTATAAATTTTCACCCATGACCAACCTCTCCCACCTTTATACCCTCTCTCGTCTCTGGTAACCACTATTCTACTTCCTCCTTCCTTCAGTTCAGCCTCTATTTTTTTAAGAATGTGTACAGTGTACAGGTTTACCAGGAAATGGAATGGAAACTTGTCACAGCAATCATCAACCTTGACTCTTGTGTTACTTTTATTGAGTAGTTATACATTCCAAATATTCCACTGGTCATCCCTCACCAACTTGATTTTGCTAACCTCGTTCTTTGTTTGATGCATATGGATAAATGCAAATTAAAGCACGTCATGCATTTGTAACTAACCCTGGGGCGTTCTGCAGTCTTACCTGTGCCTCTGGTTTGTGGATCTCAGGGATTTGGGTTGCAGACGCCCCTCTGTGGGTTTGCAGAGTGCCCGAGGCTGGCATCGACAGGCACTGACAGCTTTCTCTTTCTTCTTTTTCAGGCCCTCCAAACCACCACAGTCAGTCCACGCTGAGGCCCCCTCTCCCGCCCCCTCACAACCACACGCTGTCCCACCACCACTCCTCCGCCAACTCCCTCAACCGGAACTCGCTAACCAACCGGCGGAGTCAGATCCACGCCCCTGCACCAGCGCCCAATGACCTGGCCACCACTCCGGAGTCGGTGCAACTACAGGACAGCTGGGTGCTGAACAGCAACGTTCCCCTGGAGACCCGGTGAGTCCAGTCCCCACTCAGAGCTCTGCCAGCTGCCCTCGCCTTGACCCTGAACCACCCACACATGGCCACTGGGGGGTCTCAGTTCTAATGGGAGCGAGACCCCCCGCATGAACAGCAGACAGGCTTAGCCCCTCCTTATTCCCTTGGCAATTTGTCCCTGAACGTGGGCTGATAGGTATTTCTTTGTTCACATGTGTCTCCTTTTAATGCTTGTTTACTCTCTTAGACAGCTCTTGTGTACCCAACTAATAGAATTAGCATAACATATTTTTACTCAAAGGCTCATGGGAAACATGCTTATAAGGGTATATTGACTGAAAGCTGCTGATAAATTATGCATTTGGCCTTTCTTGAAGTAATAAATGAAGACTCATTTGAAATTAAGTGTTTGGGGAGACCTTGAGAAACAATCCCTGATTCCAGACTGACAGAAGTATAATTTTAATTTATATTTCATCCAACATGCAGTCTCACTTTAATCCCTCCTGTACACACTAACAGCTTGATGCCTGTGGGGCAAACAATAATGTATAAAAACAAACAAGAAAAAAAGGACGGCAATGATGTCAGGAGGGAAGAGTTTGAAAACCATCTTCAGGTCTGGCTTTGTTTCGGTTTTGCCTTCCCTTCTATCATCTCTCCACCCTCGCTCTGGTCTTCCAAAGCCACATGTGCCTTTATCACCTGCAGGAAGACCCTGTGGTCCTAGCCCAGCGGGCTGGGATCTGATTGACAGCAGAGGCTGAGAGTGGATTGGCCAGGCATTGAAACAGCCTCGTGGCTCCGCCCCCAGATGCTGTCATGGCTTCTGGGCTCCAGTTGCTATTATTTCCTTGTCTGGAAGGACCATGGAGACTACACAGAGAGAAAGGCCCATTTGTGTTGACCCTTCACAAAGTTCTCAGTTTGTAAACTTTAATAATTTAGGTGTGAAGAAAGACAGAAATAATCTGTGATCTTTCTGGTAATGGCCAGTGAATTTTCTGCACACAGCTGGAAGCAGTTTGGAAAGCTATAGCATTTGGAGCTGTTTCTCATCTGTGATGTTTTCGGCTTTTTTTTTTTTAAATAAGATCTCGAGCATTAATGTGTGGTATATCCTTGTTGGTGTAATCACACCAAAGTTGAGTTAATCTTATTTTCTGACAATTATAGGTTTATTTTTAAACATGCCTACGATCTTAATCTTTGAAGCTTAAAATATGTCAAGTCAATTTTTAAAAAATCTACGTATATAGTATATATAGTCACGAACTTAAACATCTGCACTGTTGTCGTAAGTCACTGAGATGGCTTTGCTGGAAGCAACTGGTCTACCAGCCTGGACTGGGAATGTTCTCCCGATTCACGGTGGTCCTGGAGGCTGCATGAGATTCTCTCATTTCCTCCCCACATCCACAAACTTCCCTAGAGTGTGTTAGGCTCAAGTCAGCCTATTTTTACATTAATAGATGATTGTTTTGAAAATAGTTTCTGGGAGGAAAGGCTACCTGGTGGATTAGATGAAGGAGATTAGATGAAGGAGAAGAGGCCCACCACCACCATTAGCAGTTTCTGTGGGGGCCCCTTCATGTATACTGGATGTTTATGCCTGCAAGTATTATCTCTTTCAAGCCTGAAAGCAATCCAGCAAGGTCAGAAGGGACTGCTTTATTACTGTCTTAAAGATGCAGAACCCAGATGTAGAGGGACAAAGTCACCTGCAAGAAGTGTATGGCTTCGGGGAGACAATAAATTAGAAGTCACATTGCAGGGGCCCCTCGTGTTCCCTACACAAGAAGCAAGGTGATGAGATGTCAATGGGCAGACAATCACAAGCCTACATTTACAGCCCTAATCGTTACACTTACAGGGCCAGATCCATCAGACCATCTGCTTTTTGCAGGGTCTCCCCTCGGTGATAAGATCTCACACAACACATAAACGTCAACACAAATACATCTCCCAGCTGCTGATGTAATCATATGGTACCCCTGGAGGTTCGCTTTGAATATCCATTTGTAATAAAATGTCCTCTTGACAAACATTTGGTAGACCAGTTGCACAAAACCAGCAGGTTCTTTTCCTGCTTTCCTGAAGTCAACTCTTGCAGAATTTTCCTGCACATCTTTTGGATGTGTGGCATTTCTCTAAGGCTTAGGACTCCTGAATGATGCATTCAGAAGAGGCAACTCAAAAGACAAAATTTTGCAGGTACATAAGACTGCCGAAACTCTATCAGAAGTCTGTCAGAAGTAAAAACAAAGGAGAACAACATCTGCAGGCCCTTTGATAAGGATGAGGGAATGTCAGGCTTCCAGATGGGGCTAGAAACAGAAGTCAGGCAATGGGCAGAATTTGGCAAAACTCTGAAACTGTGCTCATGGAACTGAGTATAAAAAACTTGGATGTACAACTGCATGAGATCTGAGAGCTTGAGCAGTAGTCCATAGAGTTGCTGGATTTGTGATTT
The DNA here is from genome assembly GCF_045843805.1 of Urocitellus parryii. Taxonomy (NCBI): domain Eukaryota; kingdom Metazoa; phylum Chordata; class Mammalia; order Rodentia; family Sciuridae; genus Urocitellus; species Urocitellus parryii. Next base: position 154,259,819 of record NC_135531.1, read on the forward strand.
TCTTAAAGATTCCTAATTTTCTTTCTTATTAGCAAATATTTTTTCAAGTCATTTTTAAGTGTGACAAGAACAACGTTAGATGCAGAGGAGGTGATAAGTAAAACATGCATTATCCCCTTATGACTCTCATATAATCTAAAAGAAGAGGTTGTTACCTAAACAAAAAGATATTGCAGTATACACAATAAAAGAGTATAAAAATCACAAGTATTGTACAGCAAAAGAAGGAATTAACTCTCCCATAAATGTTATGAAAATTTTCACAGGTGAAGGGGCTGCTTGGGCTGGGTTTTGAGGAATCAGTAGGAGCTCACCTAATAGAAAACTAGAGAACAGTCAAAGGCTCTAGCATATTATTTATTCCCATCCCCCACTGCTTTTTTCATATGTCTTGGCAACTGAGAACTGAACAGATTCACTCACTTAAATGCTAAGACTGTCAGTTTAATGATATCGTTTTTTTACCTGTGAGAGAATAAAGGTATGGGTGTCCTTCTGGGTAGGGGCATGATACCATATTGATTCACATTCCTATTCATGTCAAATAAGAAGCAGTTAATCATATTCTGGAGAGAGAGAGTCATTAAAGGGAAGATGTTCTGGAGGCTGATCATGTGTGCTCACTGATTTGGAAAACACAGTGGACAACCACAAACATCTTCATGGTGGCTGTCTCGTTAGTGCAAACCTCTGGGTGTGGTGAAGAACATTGTGATTCTGGAGGTAACAAGCAGGCCTTCTGCCACACCCAGAAACCAGAAGCCACATCACTGTGTTTCCTGAGGCTGTGGGGAGTGGGCCCTTCTCTCCCAGTGCTGCTGTGTGACTTCCCCATCAGTTTAAAGCGGCTCCTTGGATCTTTTCTGAATTATCCATTTTCTATTTTTTTTTCCTCTGATGAGCAGAATCAAGGGTTCTAATGAAGGAAACACAGCTAGAAAATAGGACTGAACACATGATGATTTTTTTTTCTTATATTTGTTCTTTTTAGGTACACATGACAGTGGGGTGCATTTTGACACACTGTGCACACATGGAGTACAACTTCCCACTCTTAGGGTGGTACATGATGTGGAGTTTCACTGGTCATGTGTTCACAGATGAACCTAGGAAAGTTACTTGAAACTTAATACAAGACAAAAGAACGTGTGAGGAGGGTTCCCCATCAATGTCAAGCTCCAAAAAGAACAGAGTGTATGAATTTCCACAACCAGAAGCAGTCCATTTACATAGGAGCCCTAATAGAATCCGAGAAAAAAAAAAACAAACAGAAGCAGAGAGCACAGAGAGAGGTCTCCATGGTAAACCACTGCCTTCAGCCCCACCTATTCTCAGAATTCCTGGAACAGAATCCACGGGCAGTTCTTGGTTGGGATCTCTGGCCGCTGCCTCCTGGGGAGTGTCTGAAGTCAGCCACGGAGGAGCTTCCTTTCCTCCCTATGTGTGATCTGCTGAAGCGAGCTTCTCTCTGATTCTCTTTGGGCGCAGGTCTCCAAAGAGAATCCCTAAGCAGGGCAGAACTTCCCTCTGAGTTGTGAAGTCCTGGAAGGCCTGACTCTCATCACCAACGTCCTCAAGCTGAACACAAGTTTTGCCAGTGGTTTTCTAAGACCGTCATCCATTATTCATTCTAGAAATATCCATGAGAACCCCTACCATGTGCTAGTCACTGAGAACTCAAGAAAGGAGGAGAACAAAGTCCCTGCCTTTACCAAGATGCTAGGTGGGAGGTACGTGAGCAGATGATGATAGAAATGTCCCTGCCGTGATCAGTGCCAGGAGAGGCAGAGAGAAAGAAGCCAGGCCCAAGGGAGATCTCATTTATGTTGAGGATGAGCAGCGGGGCTCGGCCTTGCAGAGAGCTGTGGGAGGCAAGAGCAGTGTCCTACCTGGGGAGGAAATGCTAAGGCTCCAGAATAGACAGCCAGCTGGAAAGGCAGGCAAGGGAGGGAGGGTACCAGGCCTCGGGCTGTGCCAAGGACTGGACTTCACCACAAGAGCATCAAAGAGCATGGAGGCTTTTGGAGTGAGGGGGGACTGAAGGTCCAGTTGGGAAAACATAGCAATAGTCGAGAGGAATCGGGGCTGCCAGGATGGGAGGCCGCTTCAGGGCAGACTCCGCACAGTGATGCCTTCCTTGTGGCACCCACAGTGATAGCATTGGCTTACCTACAAACAGGTTCTCTGGCATAAAACACAAGTTCAGTCTGGGACAAGTTCAGTCTACAATGTGAAGAGAATTCAGTTTAGTGACTATACGTCAGGCATTTGATTCTAAATATGTACATAACAGACAATCATCCATTTACTTATTGTATCTGAAGATCTCAGGAATTGTGTTTTGTTCATTTTGTACTGGGGAATGGAACCCAGGGCCTCACACAATCTAGGCAAGTGTTCTGTCCCTGAGATATATCCCCAGCCCTCTTAAATTTTATTTTTAACTTTATTTTGAGGGTCTTGCTGAGTTGCCCAGGCTGGTTTTAAATGTGAGATCCTCCTGCCTCAGTCTCCTGAGTCTCCTGGATTAGAGCACAAGCTACCATACCCAGCAACAGATTTTTCTCCTTAAAAATTTTTCTGCAAAAATTTTGTTACATTGATTTTACATCACTGTATAGATATATGAATAACAGCTTTTCTTAATCAAGTGCTTTTGACTTGGCCCTTAGCTTTATATATATGATCCTGTTTGATCCCTTAAGCCCTTCCATTAGGTGCATGTCACTGTCTCTATTTCAAACAAAGGAAAAATGAAGACTCAGGGTAGATAGGTCTCGAATCACCCTTAGTAAATGGCAGAGCTGGTACGGAGCTCAGGTCTACCTGACTCCAAATCCCATGTGTTTAGCCTTTTTTGATAATGACTTTGGGACTTGCAGTTGGGGTGGGCACTATTCTTATTCTGATGGCACATAAGAAGTTAATTTGTCTTGGGCATAGGATTGGTGAAGTCATTACATTATAAGTGACATAAGTCAAGAATCAATCTATGGGGCAAAGTCCAGCCTGTTACTGGGTATAGACTCAGTCATTGTCAAAAATCAGAGACAGGGCAAGATGTAAGGGACCTTTGGCTCTAGCTCTGAGGGTTAGAGGCAGCTCAGGGTGGTGAGTCTGAGGCCTGGCTGCTCCATGGTGGGGCAGCATGGGACATGGGTCAACAGGTTTACAGGCAGAGGTTGAATGCTCTGCATATTTTTTTAATATTTATTTTTTAATTGTAGTTAAACACAATACCTTTATTTACTTATTTTTATGTGGGCTGAGGATCGAACCCAGGGCCTCACATGCGCTAGGTGAGCGCTCTACTGCTGAACCACAACCCAGCCCCTAATGCTCTGCATATTTTAAAAAGTGGGCTCAAACCAATACTGTGCAAACAAGAAGTACAGCTGCTTTTTTAGTTCATTTCTGTAGTTTTCTTTTTTTTTTTCCTTCTAAACAGAACTTTGCCAGATTGGTAGAGGAGGCCAAACAGTCACAGGACCATGGCTGACCATGGCTGACCACTAGGTCATCCTGCAAAGGTCATTCTCCCTGTAGCATGAAGCCATGGCAGGTGCTCTAGTGGAGAGCTGAGCATTCTGGGCTTGACAAGTGTCATTCAAGGAGTCTAATTCGGGGATCAGAAAACGCTTTTCTGGTCTTCCATATGCCTCATCTTGTCCTGATCTGGATGCTGCATTGGTAGCGTATATTTGGGAATCAAGATTCAAGACCTTTAGTAAATAAGGTTCTCACAGAGAAGCAAAGAGATTGTTGGAACATCCTCGCCATGCTGAGTCCAAAGACTATTCCAAACTTGTTCTCTGATTGATTTTTTTTTACCCAAGGATTAATTTTCTGACAGAATCACTGACAAGCTTGATCTTGAGAATATTAAACCAAGGTAACCTGTTGGAGTTGTTTTTTTTTTTTTTCCTTTTTCTCTCCATAATGTTTTCAAGTAAGGTTTAAAACTAGAATTCATTCCGGGTGAACCAAATGCATTGAAGCACTTTTCAAATCAATAGGCAGCTTGATTTCTCCATATTGCAAAACATTATGCCCCCTAGATTCTCATCAGAGGCAACATGGAAATTAATGAGACCTTTAGGTTAGCCTTTCAAGCTCAGCCTTATTTTATGGCTTTACCTTGCCTTTTTGACACCCTGATCCCGCCTGGCCACCAGCAGCATTTCACGATGCAGTGCACTTTAATTTTGCAGTTTTCTTAGTCTTCCTTGGAAACTGGCAGCTTATTAATCTCAATAACAGAGCTGCTCAATAGGCAAGCTCGCCAATGAGAAACCAGCCTGGGTCTCTTTTTTATTTTCCCCGTTGGCAGATGGGAACAAGGGGGTTGGTTGTTGGATAGAGCCAAGGGGTGGGGGTGATAGAGAAAAAGCCAGTTGGGGGGGGGCACCGCATCCCCCAAAGCCCTTTCTGACAATTGGCAGGAAAATAAAGAGAGCCCAGTCTAATCCACCAGTCTGCAATTTATGGCTTGTAGTGTTAAACACACTCAAACCCATTAATAAGAAAATAAATAAAGTGTTGTGGCACGTGTGCAAATTACAAGGTGCATTAAGAAAGAAACAAGCATTACATCTTACTCAAGACGGCTCCAGCCTTCTCTTGGCATAGTTTGCAAACGTAGAAGCACCCTTGAAGGTAGGAATATCCAAAGAGCAGCTCTCCTGCTAAGTCAATTAAATCATTGGAGACTTAAACTTCTTATTTGCAAGTCACTACAGCTAAGCCTCCAGGTAGAAAGAACTTTAAAACATCCATCCCTCAGCAGACTGGACTGTGGGGACCCGATTACAGACTGAGGCCACCTGGTGGTCATGCCTTGGAAGAGCAAGACTCTGCCCCTAGTCTGTGTAAATGTGGAAGACTCTTGGTTTAAGATCACAGTTGAAAAAAGCCAAATATTTCCATCTCTGTCTGTGCTCTTTCACCCATTCAGCTAATATCAACTGTCATTCCCTGTGGGCATTTCCTGGTGTCTTCCCAGGGGATATTTTATCTGGCGTAGACAGGGGAAGACTTGAAGCACGAGTCTTTTTCTAATTCGGGCTTCCAATGATCCTTTTCTTTTCACAGAAGCCAGGTAAGGTGTCTGCGGTTCTTCCAGGCAGGGAAAGTAGGACCTGCAACTTTTCTGAAGCTTCCTTTGATTTATTAGTCTCAGCCTTGCTTGCCGTTGTAAGTTGAGATCTTGTGTCCCCAGAATTGCAATCTGTCACAAGGCGCTCAACCATTGTGCCCAACCAGAGATCGATCATATGGGAGTGTTTAAGAAACTTTTCTCAGATAGCTTTTCTTTCCCCCAAAGCCCACCAAACAGTTTGCGCCTGTTCTTTGAGTCTTGTTTGCAAATATTAATTTTTTGGAGGTCATGACAACCATCAACACAGATCCTTACCCTTGAAATTGTGTATTTTTAAAAATTTCTTATGGAAACATTTCTTGCTCAGGGTAACTGGTTAGTGTTCAGCAAGTACCGCATCGTCTGTTACCAGTAACTTAACTGTGCGTGCCTTATATTTCAAAAGAGAATGAACTTTTTTCCCCCTATTTGCTGAATCATATTGAAATTGTACTTCAATTTGTTAAAACTTCAACTGGGTGCTCATATCATGAGTCCACTTCTCAACAGTTAGCCCCCCCCCCACCGTGAAGATTTTCTACACCAACAACATGACATTGAAGATCTTATTTATTAAATCATTTGAACAATTGGATTTGAAATTCTGCATAGAGGGGAAAGGTACGAAATGATGCGATCCTTGCATTACTATGTGCTCAGATAAGAACTTAAAATGGAAAGCTCAATCTTAGTGACGTTTTAAATTTCTTATCAACCTGGTTCCTTTCTACTGCACTTGGGAACATGTGATAAAGGGCAGAGGGAGCAATTTGGCCCATTTCAGCCTTTGGTGGGACCCTAGGGAAATCGGCTCTGCCCTGTCCCCATCCTAGCTAATTCAGTAAAATGAAACCATAAATTTACAAGTCCCCTGAGGATGAGGCAGCACACTGTGTGTGAATTTTCTGGGTGATCTGGTATTCAGCTGAGGGCTTCTCTTCCTTGGCCTGTCCAGTAGCAGTCTGCTGAAGGCAGAGGACAGGAAGATTCTCCCTTCCAGTTTCTATACCTCACAATCCACATGAGAAGGGAAAATTGTGGCCCTGTTGAAAATCTCTCCACGTCCCAGAAACCAGTCAACACTCTCTGGGGTTTTGGTTTGTGGATGGCATCATCTCTGAAGTGCCTCCTCTGTGCCTCACACTGTCGTGGGTACTTTACATCATGTTATCTCAATGGAAGCTCTTGGGGATTTTTCATTGCATTGATATCTCAGGGAAAAGAGCTTGGGAAGATGGAGGGCTGAGAAAGAGAAGATGTTGGCCAACTTGGATTCAGATACTTAGAGTGAGGCCTTAGGAGTCCCTCCCTCACCCTGGCTTTTCTGTTTTCTAACACTGTTTTTTTAAGTCAGGCCTCCTTTTGTGACATCTTTGTGAGACCTACAGGCTATACTCTGTCACCTCAGAAATCTAGGAGGAAGTGAAGCTCCTCTTCCTGATCTTTCAATAACACTTCCTTCATGGAGGCCCATTGGAGCCAACCAGGGTCACATGACCACAACCAACCAATCCTGAAGCTTGGAGAACAGATCACATTGATTGGCTAAGCCTGGATCCCGGTAGTACTGGGAGGTCTAAGTGGTGAAGCAGGGGCCTGGCCCATTACCACACCTTACTATTAGCTTAGAAAGGAGGCCTGGCAGGCAGAACCCCACACCAGCCCAGGTCAAACTCTATGCTAGTTTTGCCATGGCCTACTGGCCTGCTCTTATTGTCTGATTATAGTGATTTTCTTTCTCTTCTGAGCAGACATGGTCCTGGTCAGGATGGGAGGTGGGCAAATTTCATGGCATTGGATTTTCTCACTTGCCTGGGCGCAGAAGGGGGTTTACAACTGATTTCAACATGAACCAGAAAGATTAAGTTCCACTGACTAACTCCCTCCCGCCCCCTTCTGATTCATCGCCCTCTCTGGTTCACTTCTCAAACATCCCACAACTTTACCTTTGAGTTCACTGTGGCCACTTAATGCATTTTAACTTTTATTAGTCTCCTGATGTCTCTTTTAAGCTATCATCTTCTTTCCCACAAAAGTGCTTGGATTCCACATTTTCTAATTAAAACATGCTCATTTATTGTCTTACTAACCAGTGCTCTTTACGAGGGCTCATGATGAGAAAGTTAACTCAGAACATCTCGATGCATTTCCCATCTCCTGGAAATGGCTGGAGAAGCAGTTTTACCTTTATAACGTTGAATTACTTTGAAGAATTTTTGGTTTTGCTTTTTTGATAAGACCATGAATGGAAACATTTACCTCCATGCATTAAGCTCATAACATTCTCAGCAATGTATTTGTAATGGTACCCAAGTTTAATGTAATGGTGAATGTGGTGGCATCAGGGTGCAGGGGCCTGATGCCACCATATTCACCATTATATTAAACTCTAGATGGGTTTAAAAGTAAGTGCACTATATTTTTCTTCTACTACACTGAGCCTTACTACTTTGGGTAATATCAAATTATTTCACAAGGGTATAAATAGCATCGAGTACCATTATTAAAACGGGGATAAGTTGCATTTAGGAATGAACATTTTTCACTAATTAAATGTCGCACTATTTTGATGGTGTTAATGCTATGATCCATGAAGGAGCTGACTGAGTCCTGCAGAACATATTACCCAGGATTTTCACAAGGAGAATCAAGATAGTATATGTTGGCCATACTTGGACTTCTGAGTTCTCACCGTTGGTTTATCTTGTCTTTGGAAATATGAAAGAAATGCTAAGATGGGGAGTCCCTCATGCCCTTCCTGTAATGTGAGTCTTCAAATTCCTAATACCATTCAGTTCAGGAGAAAGGGAGAATTGTGGTATTCTTCACAGAGCTAAAACCAAAGGACTGTTTCAGGCAGAGAGGGAGACATGGAAATGAGGATGGGAAAGGGGATGGAGATCAGATGGGGATGGAGGATGGGATGGGGATGAGGAAGGAAGACATGGAGATGAGAATGAGGGTGAGCAGATGGAAATGGGGATGTGGGTGGGGATGGAGATGGGGTTAGAGATAGAGATGAGGATGAGCATGGATTTGGTGGCTGAGAGATGGGAACAGAAAGAGAGACTGGTGGCAAGTAGGATATGGAAATGTGTACATGCCGCCTTTTGGGAGCCTGGTCCTGCATTCTGACCACTGTTAACTACATCATAAGATAGACCAGGAGAAGAAATCAGGGTCAACATGATTCTGATAAGACCATGAATGGAAACATTCACCTCCATGCATCAAGCTCATAACATTCTCAGCAATGTATTTCTAATGGTACCCAAGTTTAATGTAATGGTAGGTTTAAAACTGAGCCTCATAATTTAAGAGAAGGGGCATCATCTGGCAGCTCAGAGGCAGAATTTTCAAACTAGAATCCTATTAAGGTTACCTAGTATAATCCAGGTGAGGAAAGTGAGGATCAGTGTTGCCAGGGCCTCCCTCCTGAAGGTCCAGTGGTCTACAAGAGGACCTCTGGTTCAAGCCTCTCCTCCCCAGCACCCCTCACTGTATCCTGAGTGGGGAGTTTGGTCTCCACAGAATCTTTATCTCTACTTTCTTCTGCAAAGGAAAGGCTAATAACTTAAGGCAAGAAGAGCACAATTGTAGGAGATTTGGTCTTTTGTTGTTGTTGTACTTCCAAAATATACGTATTGTCTTGGTAAAGGTACTCGGTGTTTAGACATATGGAAAATGGAAAGAAATAGTCTCTACTTCTCAATTTCTATTTTCAAGGAAAATACCAATGAAGCTTTATTATTTTAAGCTTCCAGAAATGTTTATAGACATCTGAGTATATATATATATATATATATATATATATATATATTTTTTTTTTTTTAAAGTTTAATGTAAATGGAATTGTCTGCATACCATTTGGCAACTTCCTTTTTAACTTAATGAGATGTTGTGCAAATCTTTTCAGGTGATTTCATGCAGACCTACCTCATCCAGTTATTTTAAAGTCTATATAATATTCCATAATGTCATGATTTATTTATCCAGTGACTTCTCAATGGACATTTAGATTACTTTCAGATTTTTGCAATTACAAACAAAACTGTAAGGAAGAGTCTTGTGTATATATCTTTCTTTGCATCCTTATATGATTATATTCAAAACTTAAATTCCTAGACATGAAATTGCCAAATCAAAGGGTACGTATAATATGCATTTTGAAGTTAGATAGATAGTGCCACATTGTGTCCATCTCGGTTCAAATGTTCCAATCTCCCTGAACGTCTTCTTTATTGAACTGTCCTGTTTTGATCAGTTTAAAATAAGAGCCCCCAACTTTATGGTGTTGGATTTTAGACATAAAATATAGATAATGTTGTTTCTTAAGGAAGAATGTTAACAGATAATACTTGAATGCCTTAGAAATGTTGACCCTCTTATTTTCATTTTGCTATTTTTATTTTTTGGTGCTGGGGAGGGCACCCAAGACCTCCTAGATACTAGGCAGGTGAGTTCCCTCTGAGGCACACCCCTGCCCACGACCCCTTCCTACCTGCCAGGCTAGCATGGAAAGAGGCAGGGTGTGGGTGGGTCTGGACCACTGGCTCCAGGCTCGTCTGTGGGCCCTTTCTCCTTATTCCTTAACTGTGCTGCAGTGTGTCCTTGGTGATTCCAGATGTCTGGCCCTGGCTGTCTTTTGTTTTCTCATTTGCAATTTGGCAGTGTTTTAAATTCTCCTCCTCTCCCCACCTGCCTTGCCTCTGTCTACCTAACGGGGCTATTATACGAATGTCTAGGACGACTTCGCCAAGTTCTGAATCCCCGTGAGAAATGCCTGGTACAGCAGTGTGATTGTTCCAACCATTACAGACAGCCTTGTGATCCAGGACTTGAAAATCCAGCAAGAAAGACAGCCTCTTTTGTGAAATGAGTATGTGAGGCCTCTGTCAATAAGACGCCCTCGGGCCAAACTTATATAGTTACTTTATCTGAAACTCCCATTTTATGCTAAATAAGGATTTTTGTATTTCCTACCGCCCATTGGTAATCCCATTACCAGCTGTGTTCCTAGGACTTCAGCCTAATTCAGCCAATATTTTAGAAGTCCTTTGAGTGCTGAGCACTACCCAAGGCACTGAGGGCAAGGATGCAAAAGATCTGTCCTTGTCTCCTGGGACGCAGTCACCCAGGAGAAAGACAGTGCAGCAGATCACCCATATTAATTTGGATTAATGCATTCTGCATCACCAGACTACATCTCAGGGGCAGCACTTGTGGCTAGAGCCATCTCATGGCCCGTGTGGTGGCCACTTTCTGGGCTGGTGCATGTTCCCTAGTTTTACTTTCAGGGGACTATGAAGGTATTTTTACAAAGATATGTTATGGTCAGTTTTACTGTAAAAGTCCTTGGTTAATATTACTAGAAAGGGAAGAAGTTCTCGTACTGGGCAGTTAATCAGCAGATCCTATGTTAGCTAAGGAAAGCAAGAGAAAGGGATGGAGGAAAGAAGAACTAAAAAACAAAACAAAACCAAGAGACATAAATTTAAAGCAGGCAGCATATGGGATTCATTGATAACACATAATAACAGCTCACATGTAGTCAATGTCACGAATGTGCTGAGCCCTTATTTAATCCATGTGGTACCCTTAGAAACACTTTGCATGAGCTTGCCATCTACATATGGGGAAGCTAAGATTTAACATCCCGTCATTGTTGCATGGCTGGGCAGCCAGGCTCTGAACCCCACATGCAGTCAACAGCTTTCCCATGAACAGCCACCCTGTCGAGCCTTCTGAAATCCCCAGGTGCTGCCCCCGTATCAACCTGGCCCTGCCCTTCCTCCTCCTGCCCTTCTCCTCACCTTTCTATTGTGCCTCTTCCTCTCTTCCCTCCAGAAAAATGCCACCATTGCTTTTTAGCATAATCACTTAACCTCTGTTTGATCAAAACCTAAGGGTGAGAAAGGACCCCAACTTATGCCCAGCCCTCCCAGCTGTCTACCCGGCAGCCTCCCCACCAGGCTTGCATTCAGGTTTTGTTGAATTCTGCCCCTTGCAACGAAAGTGCCCCAAGGCGGGCACCTGCCTTTGAGTCTCACATGCCACCTGCCCATCAGACAGTTTTCAATGCACGTCATCTCGGCATGTCCCACTGAATCCTCGTCAAGACCTCCAAGATGGCAGTGATGAGCTTTTCCGGTACTTACAGCAAACATGCATGACAATTTTCCTTGTCACTTGCATTTTGAAGAAGTCCCGCCCGGGGACCTAGGAAAACCAGCACTGAGGAAACCCAGAACCTTTCTTTCTTTCTTTTTTTTAAAGAGAGAGAGAGAGAGAATTTCAATATTTATTTTTCAGTTTTCGGCGGACACAACATCTTTGTTTGTATGTGGTGCTGAGGATCGAACCCGGGCCGCACGCATGCCAGGCGAGCGCGCTACTGTATGAGCCACATCCCCACCCCCCCAGAACCTTTCAAAGAAGCCAGGATTTCCAAGCCTTGTTCCCTGGGATGTGTGTTGTGACAGGGATGCTGCAGGATCTGCCTGAGAGTATCTTAAGTGCCATGGCCATACTTCCGAGTTGATGCTAAATGATGGTTGCCTTATTTAATGCCATCTTTTTTTTGACAACTGAAACATATGAATCTGTCCTGTGTATTGTCGGTGGGTATGCGGCTGGCCTACAAACACACTTAAATGGTACACTTCGGAGAGCATTAATTTCTGAATGTCTCACAGATATATGTAGGCAGGCAAATGTGTCACAGGGGTTGCTATAAAGCTTAATTAATATCCCTGAAGAGCTCTTATATCATTTCATAAAGAGTGCTAAATAAGAAGAAAATATTATACCTACGGATATTACACATCTAAAGAAATGTGGATAAATACGCTGATGGGTCTTCTTACATTTCCTCGTACCTCAAAGGGTCTGATGTAAATTCTAATGGGAAAATAAATGGTATTAAAGATAACCATTTTTTTTATGTGAGACTTAAAAAAAAAAAAGCAATGTCACCCCAACTTGAATGTTAGAAATCGCTACACGTTATTGGTTTTAAAGAAAGTAATCTATAATTCACAAAAAAAGGAGTAGCATTTTTCTTTTGTTTTCTCTCTCCTCTGCCAGACTCCGTATTTACAATTGTCTTGATGACTTAAAAATTTTTGGTAGCTGTGCTTATAAGTTTTCACTGCTGTAACAGAATACCTGAGTCTGGGTAGCTTACAAGCAATGAAAATTTATTGGTTCACAGTCACGGAGGCTGAGAAGACCAGGATTGAGGGGGCCAGTAGCTGGCAAGGCAAGAGAGGGCAGGAGAGAGACACAGGAGGCCCTAAACTTATCCTTTTATAAGGAACCCGCTCCTGAGATAACACACCCACTCCCGCCATTACTGGATTAAGCCATTCATGAGCTTAATCACCTCTCAAAGGTCTCACCTTTTAATACTGTGACAATGGCAATTAAATTTCAGTGTCAGTTTGAGAAGGGACAAACATTTAAACCGTAGCAGTTGTTATGGCAAGAATTTGATAAATCAATTTTTTTTTTAGAACCAGAAGAAGGCTTATAAAAGAGTTGATCTCACCCATTTGATTTTTATAGCAGAGATATTGCCAGTCTCTTCTTTCTTTCTTTCTTTCTCCCTTCCTTTCCTTCTTCCCTTGTCCTCCCCTTCTTCCCTCTGACTCTCCTTTTCTTCCTCCCTCCTTCTACCCAACAAATGGGTCTTAAGCTCTTACAAAAACCAAGGGGAAAAAAATCATTATTGAGTTTTCAGATTAGTTCATTTTTTATTTCTTTTTTATTTCTGGGACTTAGTGTGATTTTTTGTAAATAGAGGGAAATGAATGAGAACTCATTTTTCAAAGGAAGAACAACATGGAATTCCAGGTTTAGGATTGGAAAGAGGAGTGGTTTTAGAATTCATGTGGTTCAATAAGTGGGTAGAATGTTAAATATTGAAAGTGCTATTTATTCATTGTCTGTATTTATTTATTTATTTATTTAGATGTTGAGGTTGAGCCCAGAGGGCTACATCCCCAGCCTTTTTTACTTTTTTTTTTTTTTTTTGGAATGAGAATCTTGCCAAATTGCCCAGGCTAGCCTTGAACTTGTGATCCTCCTGCCTCAGCCTCCCAAATTGCTGGGGTTACAGGTGTGCGCCATGGTACCAGGTGGATATCTGGGATATTTAAAGATTAAAGATTTGTGAAGATCTTCAGAAATCTCCTTCATTTCATGTGCTCCCATTCTCCCCTAAATATCATGGAACCCTGTGTTCATTTAAAGCTAGTTCATACATAAAGATACTCAGGAACCCAAAGAGCACACTGTGAGATGTTATATTTCAGAGCCTCTGTGATCTTATGACAGAAGTTAGAAGCCCAGCATTTGTTTAAACCCTGACTAGAAAAGGACTTTGTGATTTTACTTCCTGAAATAAAATATAATGTTTCTCTCAGCCTAAACTTCTCTAAAATTCTCCATACTTGGACGGGCTCATTCCTCAGGGTCAGTGATGTTTTGGGTCTGGCAAGTCAATGCTGTTTATTACACCGAACTCAGAATGTGTGCTAATACTAACACACTTTTTTTTAATATAAAAATATCACAGATAGGTGGCTTTGCTAAGATATAAACCCCCTAGGTTCTCACCAAAACCGCTTCCCTGAAGTGAGCAGGGGCTGACGTAGGTGTGTTGAGACATTTGTAAGGTATGAAATAATTTTGCCCTTTTTTTTGTTTTGTTTTAAACAACTGTTGCTCCTTGGCTCTTTGGCAATGCTTCTTGGTTATTTTTGACTGGTTCAGTTTCCATAAACAAGCTCAGGACATGGGTAGGATGCAGAGACTGACAAACATGGGGTGCCAACCATAATCTGACCTTGCTGAGAAGTTCAATGTCAGTGGTGATTTTCACATTTAGAAAACAGCTAGAGGTTCCTCAAAAAGAAATCATAGAGTTACCACATGATCCAGCAAAGCCGGAAAGAACTGGAAGCAGGTCAGCAAGGATGATTCCACAAGTGTCCACGGCAGCACTGTTCACTATCACCCAAGGTAGAAGCAACTCAGTGTCCATCAGGGGGACACTCAGACCTATGTGCGATGGAATAGTGCTTGGCCATAAGAAGGAATCAGGAACCAACACATGCCACAGTGGGGAGGCACCTCAAAAGGTTTGGTTAAGTGAAAAAAAGTCAATAGTAAAAGGTCACATAATGTATGAGTCCCTTTATCTGAAATATCCAGAATAGGCAGATTAGGGCATATCCATGGAGAGAGAGGCCAGGTCAATGGTGCAGGAGCTGGGGGTGGGAGGAAGGGGAAGACTTAATGGGTAAGGGGGTTATTTTTTTGGGGGGGTGCATTATTAAAGTGTTTTAGAACTAAATAGAAGTGGCCATCATACAATATCATGAAGGCACTAAAGGCCATTGGATTGTCATCTTTCATATGTTTGACTTTTCAATGCATGAATTTTATCTCAATTTTATTTTTTAAAAGTCAATTAATAAAAGAAAGCAGCTAGAGGATCAGTGTGCTTTTCTCAATGAGAAAGGTAGGGACAGCCAGAGAGTTGGGCTGCACAATCAATCAATCTCTTATTCTGGTCTTTTCCAAGAAAGGTGTAGGAGAAAAACGCCCATCCCCCAAACATGCCTTGGCACAGCTAACTTGAAGTCTGACACAGTGATTATCTTTGAGGTCACGGCACAAAATACTAGTACTTGCCCCATGCTGTGGACCCACCTGTGTACTATGTTAACATCTAAAAGATTGTCAGCATTGTGTTACTCTTTCACTGTGACCAAAATACCTGACAAGAACAACTTAGAGGAAGAAAAAAATTATTGGGGGCTCGTGGTCCCAGAGGTCTCAGTCCAAGGTCAGCAGACGCCAAGGCAAAAACATCATGGCGGATGAGGTGGAAGAGAGTTGCTCAGCTCATGGTAACTGAGAAGCAGAGAGTAAAAAGGGACAAAGATAGGAAGGGGCCAAGGACACATAAAGTCCTCGAGACCACGTCCCCAGTGACCTACTTCTCCAGTCATGCCCTGCCTGCCTACAGTTACCACCCAGTAGCCCATTTAAATTATTAATCCATCAAATGGATTAATCCACTGATGAGGTTATTGCCCTCAGGCTCCAGTGATTTCCTAAAAGCCCACCTCTGAACCTTGCTGCATTGGAGACCATGTTTTCAAAACATGAGATTTTGTGGGGACATTCTCTATATATCCAAACCCTAACAAACATGATCACCCTTCAGCATCATTGTGAATTCCATCCTTCCAAATCTTATAAAGTCCTTGAAGCACCAAATATAAGGAAATAAAGAAGGGTCTATCAGGTTGGAGTCCTTTGTTACAGAGGTGAAGAAAACAAGAGAAAGATAAATGGATCCTTCTCTGGGTAGAGGAGAATAAGCCTGGGATGCCTCAGAGATGAAAACCACTCTGATCCTCTTCTTTTGAAAATGATTTGGATGAGAAAATGCACCATGAAATCTTCATGATTGCAGAGATACCAAACCTATGAAGATAAACTGCTCCATAGGTGGGCCGAGAAGTGAAGATAAGGAGCGAGTACATTTACCAAAAACTCTTCCAGACTTAGAGGAAGATTATCTCTGAGCTCCCAGTTACAAATGAGGGAGCTGGCCCGGAGATTAGCATTAACACATGCCCGAATACATACGCCCGTTGGGTTGCCGTGGAAAGAAAGAGAACAGAGCTGCTAAATGCACAGCATTACTAAGTAGAATCTTAGAAACTAATTTTAAAAATGCATTATCCCACAATTTTCCCAAGTCAGTGGGTGTCCACAGTGGAAACAGTGTGCTGGTGGCTGACATCTCTCAAGAATGACAGAGAAGTTGAGAATTGCAGTTTTAAAAAAAGATCAAGAAAATGAGAGGTTCTCACACAACATGCCAGAAGGCTCCTCGGAATTGAGAGATGAAGCTTTCTCAAAGGGTTTAAACTAAACACGTGCGAGAAGAATAAGAACGTGGTCTTGCTTACTGAAGTATCAAGAGCCCAAGTGACAGTACCCCTGGAAGGGGACTTCACGGGGCAAATAAATACAAGAATTGCTTTTGAGAACAGATAAGAAAACCTTCCAAATTTATCACCTCCTACAGGCAGTCTAAAACCATCTTTTAAGATCTTTTCGAGATCTAAGTTGGTTCTTGCCTTTTATTTATTGAGAATAGACGGAAAACCACCAAGATGGAGACTCTTATAGGGGTGAGGGAAGACCATGGAAGCTGGCCCTCATGAACTGTGCATCTTGCTGAGGAAAGCAGATGATAACAAAGAAGAATGACTGAGATGGCTAATGAAAAGAATTGGAGTTGAACCCATTGTCCTGATGTCTCTGAATGCATCACCTCCTACCTTCAACCACCATTGAATGTGGACTGTTTGCAGCCTGTTACCTTGGAGCAATGTCAGGTGATCAAAGGATGGGATGGGAAGAGTCAGTCAAGGGAGCCTGTCTGAGAAATTGAATTTCGAGGGGAGACTCGAAAAACCTGAGAAAGAGCATCCATGCAAAGACCTGAGGAAAGAGATTTTCAGAATGAGAGATGCACCATGTGACCACCCTGAGGTGAGTTGGAGCTGGACCTCTTTGAAGAAAACATAAAGTATGGCAGAAGCCTTGACACAGCATGTAGAGGCAGAAAGAGATGACACCGGCCACAATGAAATGCTGGGGAGGCCACAGTGAGAAGCTAGGTGGCTTCTAAGCAGAAAGGAACTGGGAGTGCCAAATTTGATTTACGCTTATGGTCAGTGACTGGCTCCAGGGTAGAGAACAGATGTCAAGGGCAAAGTGGAAACAGAGACCTGTGTAGAGGTGGCTGAATGCAGCAGGCCCAGACCAAGGTGATGCAGAGGCTTTAATAAGAAGAAAAGAATGGATGTCCACTGGAGGCAGAGAGGAAATCAACCAGTGATGGATCCCACATGAAGGAAGGACAGGAACTGAACTGAAGCCCCATGAGGAAGATGGTGAAGGACTGGAGCATCCACCCAGGACTGGAGCGTCTATTCTCAATGCATGAGAAAGTTGATGACCAACAGATCTCAGCCAGGTCCCTCTGCAAGACTGGCCTTGAGCTGAAGAGAGCCACTTCTCCCAGGGAATTCCCCCTGGGAACAGTCCAGATCCAATGATGGGTCTGTGTGGACGCCAAGGTCCAGCCCTTCAGCCCGCACTGAACAACTCTTCAGAACCTGCCCAGCTCTAGAGCTAGCTCCCTAGGAGATTGATCAAGCCCCTTTGCAGCAGCAGCGCAGTACAGCTTCTCCCCAGCCAGCCTGCTTCCTTCACCCCCAGGTGGTGTTCCCAGGAACACTGTCTTATAAGCTTCCTGTGTATGGATTTCTTCCCACAGAGTCTCCTTCCTGGGGACAATGCTTGCCCATTTTGATAAGTGATGGCTTCTCTAACCAGAACGGGTAAGAGAAACCTGGAGGGAAGGAAAGTCGATAGTGAAAATCAGGACGTGTGTCTCGGTCATGCCAAACTTGAGATGCCCGTACATCCAAAGGTAGATAGAAGAGCAGGCTCAATATCAAGAGGTGAATAGAATATTCTGAGCAAAAGCCAGAACCCTCAAGGTAGAGAAACCAGCCAAGCATTTTTACTACAGAGGCCAGGACTCAACCCAGGAGGTCTTCTACCCCAGGCCTTCTGGAATCCTCCCGACTGTACTTTCTAACTCAAAGAGAGAACACAGTTAAGACCCCTAGACTTGGCCTAAAATCCAAATCGCCTGCCCTCTAAGCCATAAATGAAGTGTCCCTCATCATCTTCTCTTCTTCCCGCCGTTGCCCCTGGATGGCTGTGTTCCCACCACACTGTCTTTTCACATCCTTGAGGATTAGGTCTCCCCACCCCCATCACAGGGCCTTTGCACATATTGCTACCTCTGCCTGGGATGTTCTGTACCACCCCTGGCATGGTGAGCTGCTTCTCACCCTCAGACCTCCATGGATGGAGTCCTGCATCTTCTCTGCCTCCACCCTCTGTCTCCGTCACGGCACTTCCCATGTTTTGTAATCATTTCAGGTATTTGTTGGCTCTCCTGGACTCGATCTTTGTTGGTTTGTTCTGCTTCTCTGATTAGAAATGTCCTGTGAGGTTAAGGACTTATTCTTCATTGCATCCAAAGCATCTAGCACCGAGTGATACCTACTTGTGCTCAGTAATGATTGGTGGGCGCTTGGCTTCATTTTTTGGCTTCATATCTTAGATACTTAAGTTTCTTCCAGCTCGAAAGTTCTGACCCTCTCAACGGTGCAGGCAGTAAACTCAATGGGAGAAATCACCCTGCTTGTGGATTCTATCTGATGTATGCATTCTTTCTTCATCTACCTCTGGCCACCTGTGAGTGCCCGGAAGTCCATTTGGAATGGCTGTCTGCTCTATGGAATAGCAGAGCGCCTGGCGAAGTCAAGGTCAAACTTGAAGTCAAAGTCACAAGTCTTTGTTTTCTCTCTTACTACCTCTGTCCAGACTCCTACCAATTAACTTGGAAAGAAGTCAACAAGTTAACAACTCCAGGGGAAAAAAATAAAAGGCTCCTCATCTCCTCCCAAAGACTCTGAAATGGATTTGCTCACAAAACAACCGGGCTTCTTTACTGACCTCGAGAGACCTTGCCTGTCGCACTGAACAGTGCATCGTTTCGTGGAGGGGGAAAAAAAAAAGTTTTATCATGAAAAATGCTACGTTATATCACAGTGTGACACTATTTAAATACTAAGAATTCGAAGCATCTATTTAGAAAACGGAAGGCAATAAATTGAGTTGCTAATTATTCCAGCTGTGAGTATTTTTGGTACGGCTGCAAATTTTGAAGAGGGCAAAATAGAGGATTTTCCTGTTGTTCATTGCAAATGCAAATGCAGTGACAGTCCCCTATGAGCTGAAGGGTTCAGGGATGAGGAACCTTGAAAAACCTGTTTTTCATTGAATCAAAATCCTTTTGAGTCTGAGCTTAGGGAAATGTGCTATGGAACGGACCTTTAATTATACCAATTGGGGTGTTGGTTTCTTGTTTTTTAAACTTGGGAAATGGAAATATAAAATTAAAAAAAATATTTTAAGTTTTATTTTAAATGCAGCTGTTCACTTCTCATCCCAAGTGTCGATTCCCAAGTGGAAGAAGAGAACAAGCACTCGGGTACGACCCCCAACCCCTTTCTTCCTAATAAGGTGATCGGGAGGGACTGGGGAGCAGAGGCGTCTGCAGTACACAGCCATTGTGTTAATGAGAGCACATTCATTCAACAAATACCTTAAATGAGCTGGGGCACCATGCTAGGTCACATAGATTTAGCAAAGATAAGATGTACGTGGTTCCTGCCCTCAAACAATTAATAGATGTGTTCATTGACTGTTCCCAGAACGTCAGTGCCAAGGCTAGCATTTCACAGGAATAAACTCACCTGGAGCCCCGACAAGCTAGGGAAGGAGGTGCTGTCACTGTCTGGAGATGAAGGGACTTGCTAAGGTCACGCAGTGCTCAGTCTAGGAGCTACAGTTCAACCCTTGGTTGTCTTGAATTCAAATCAGCAAGCTGAAACACTGTGTCCTTGGTCCTATTCATTTTTAAAACAATCAAATCAGTAATAGTAATAAAGGAATGCTTCTGGGTATTCAAAGAGTCTGATTGTAAACATCAAATGCTTTCCAGTTTCTCAAGTGTATAAACTGTGCTCTTTTTTTTTTTCTTTTTATAGTACTGAGGATGAAGCGCAGGATGGACTTATCACTGAGCTACATCCCCAGTTTTTTTTTAAATATTTTTATTTTGAGACAGTCTCACTGAGTTTGCCCAAGCAAACTTGTGATCCTCCTGCCTCAGCCTCCCATGTAGCTGAGATTACAGCATGACCCCCCATACCTATGCCCAGCAGTTTCCTTCTTTTTTAATGTAGATACTTGTTGGGGTTTTTTTTTAAATAACATGTGCACTTTACATTTGCAAAAGGAAAAGACAGAGCCTAGTTTTGCTCTTTGGGTCTTGGTTGGTCTACAGAGCATCCGTTACCCTCTTTTCCTATCTGTTCCCTATGGACTTTTTTATTCTTCTCTTTTTCTCCATGCCACCCCCCCCTCTCTCTCTCAGGAACCTCCCCATGAAATTTTCCCTTGACCACCCATTTCTTCTCATATTGGAGAGTATAATAATGGAGGAGAAGGGATAGTGGTTACTTAACCTCTTTCCAGCTAAATGTTTTATTATAACTCCTGAAAACCTAATTACAGTAACTTTACATGCTACAGTACCCTTTATGGGCTGCCTCTTTATTAAACGTACTCCTTTAGAGACAATAAACCTGATGCTTCAAAGGGCATGGCCAGAACCGGGCGCATGTGATGGACTTTCAGGTTTCTGGAGCGAACCTGATCTCCCTCACTGAGCTCCCCACCCCCACTCCTGGTGCGTTTCTGCCTTTAGCCTTTTCTCTGGCTTTTTTATCAAATTTCAGCCACTGCCCGTATGATATTAGAAATATCTTAGGGATTAATGGGGGCGTGTATCGACATTTTCATCCACATCTGTGAACACCTGTGAGGTTTTTTACCAGGGAGGTCCATTTTCTCGGTAAAACAACAGTCTGCACCTGGGACACCTGATGAAGCCAGAGCTGCTCTTTGGCACTTGGTGCAGTGTTGCAACCATTGAAGAATTTTGCTGGGCTCCCAGAAGCACTTGCTGCCGCAGACTTGGAAAGCAGAGCAGAGCGACACGTCTGCACTGTGGGTCATAGTCACAGTTGTCCCAGCTAACTGAGTGGTCCACGTGACGATGGGATGGAGGGGTGGCAGGGGGGATAGTCTTGACCTTTGGAGTGGAGGCAGCACAATTTTTTGTGTAGTACATTTCTGTTTTGCTGCCCTGCTAGGATTTCCCCCTGGGAATAAAGCCAAACCAACAGGAAAAATGGGAAACTCCTCTTAGGATCCTACAGGTTGGTTGCAAGCTGGAAAATGGAACTTGGTTGTTAAAGGCGTTTATGGGTTTCTTTGTTGCTTTGGTCGACTTGGAGGTTAATGACTGAGCTTACTTGCAATTGACAAAGAGAAGGAAGGAAGGGAGGAAGAAGAAAGAAAGGAGAAGAAATCCGTCGTTGGAGGCTCAGAGAGGCAGCCACGGCTTCTTATACTCCGCTGTAGATTAGTCAAGCTCCGTCGGTATCATCAGAATAAAATAAAAATTCACAGCACTTTGAATCGGTGGGGCCCTTCTTGCATGGATGCGCTGTCTGGGTTTTTTCATTTGTTAGACTGCCTTTTTAAAATCCTCCATGGTTGTTTAATGTATGCCCTTAATTTTCTAAGCCAATTTGCAACAGCAGCCTTGGTTTACCAAGATTCTGCCTCGGCCGCCCATCTGGGCTGTCCTGTGAAGCACCTGGGAGCACATCTGGAAGGCTGTCTCCGTTTTTTAATTAAATGGTCAAGTGGTGACATTGACCAAAAAGACTGATAGTGTAGGGTGGGGTGATGATCTGAAGAACTGACCAGGTGCCAGGATCCAGAGAGCCGTGCGCCCGGAGGGACCATCCTCTTTCAAGCTCACTCTCCAATTCTGAGCCCCTCACCAGTGACCAGCACGGGAGCCGGTGCTGGATTTAAGCGCCGATCCCCAGGAGGCTAGGAAGGGCAAGAAGTGCTCAAACTCCTCTTTTCTTTTCTGTAAAACATCAAGGGCTGGTTTTCTGGATCTCTTGAAGTGTTAGCAAACTCCAAGGACAGCACTTTGGGGCCCCTCATTTGCCTTTCCTTTCCGAGGCACAAGTGGCCAATTCTGAGAGCAATTGAGTTGTGCTTGAAAAAATGTCAAGTGCATTTGGAAACTACACATTTTTTGCTGACGCCTGGAGTCCTAAGCTGAGCGACTTCCATGACCCACCGCGGGGAAGAAGTTCAGTGGGGGCAGCACAAATGATTTCCGGGAACACACTGAGCAGCCCCCCTCGGGGGGTTGGGGGAAGCTGTCTTAATAGCCAGTTCATGGAAAAATCAGGAGAAATCTCCTAAGCCTTCTGCATCCTCCCTGTGACCATTTGGCCAGATCATTGCCTGTGGGTTCTTTATTTTATTCTATTTTATACTTTTCCTTCAGTGTGTGACTGCAATCCTTGGAAGCTTGCCATTTTTTTTTTTCAGCGTTCTTAGGAAAAGTTTCAAGCAGATAGAAAAGTTGGAAGAATAATGCAATGAAAGAATAGCCACCTAGTTTCAACAATTGCTATCATTTCAGCAGATTTGCTTTATCTACTATATATAGATAGACAGATCTTCTTGCTGAATCATTTGAAAGTAAGTTGGAGACTTCATGATACTTTAACCTGAGACTTGTGTGTAAAAAAAAAAAAAAATGCCTACTAATAATCTAACAAAAAAATAGCTTCTTAAACTCTATTAGGCACTAGAATTACCTGGAGACCTTATTGATCATACACTAGCGGACTCCATCTTCAGGTCCAGATGGAGCTCTGAAATTTGTTTTGTTGTTGTTTTGTTTTGTGCTGGGAATTGAACCCAGAATCTCTCTAATGCCCAGGAAGTGCTCTGTAACTAAGCTATATTCCCAGCTCTTTTTTTATTGTATTTTGAGCCAGGTTCTTAAAAGTTGCCCAGCCTCTTCTGGTATTTGGGATTCTCCTACCTCAGCCTCCTGAGTAGCTGGGATTACGCGTGCAACCCCACCCAGCTGAGTTTGTCCTTTTTTAACAGAGCACTCCAGTGAGCAGTGAGCAGGTATTTGGAGAGCATAATCTGAAGAAACTTTAATTTTAACTTTTTAAAATGGTCAAAATACTATCTTTGTAGTATCATTTTAACCTTGGGAAAGGTTGTAAGTACTTATTTCATCAGAGATTCATTAAGTGCCCACTGTGTGCCACGCTCTGTTGTGTTAGAACTCAGCATAGAACAAATCAGGCAAAACACCTCATTATTTGAACACTTTATAGAAATTCAGCTCTAATAATGGAGAAAAGCAGTAAGTAATATACATATATGCACATATATGTCATATAAGGAAGATAAATAAAGGCAGTTATGTTGGGTAACAGAGTAACAGTGAATGCAAGGGGCTAGGGAAGATCTCTCTGAGAAAGTGATATTGGAGGAGAGTTGAATAGCATAGAGCAACAAGCTTTGTAGATATTTCCAGGCAGAGAGAACACCATGTACAAAGGCCCTGGGGCAGGAAGATGTGAGCCGATGAAGACTAGCAAAAGGTAAGTGTGACAGATGGAACAAGGGAGGCTAAGAATGTTAAAAGAGTCATTGGGAAGGCAGCCTGAGACACAGAGTGCTGTAGGCCATGAGAAAGACTTCTGATTTCATTCTTAGTGATATTGGAAGCCTTTATTTGGGGGGGGGATGGGGAGAGAGGCTGGTGATATATGATATGACTTCCTTTTTAGAAGGAACTATGGAGAATAGACTGGATTATGAAGGGAACAATTTTAGGATCTCAGAAAGCAACCTCACAGGTAAGATGTAGCAGTCACCTCCGTCCACTATTCCTATAAATGAATGCATTAGAAACAGCATTCCAGTTGGCCTGAACATCGTAGTCTTCATTTTGTTGCTCTTTTCTTGCTAAAACATTTCTATTTTCGATTTATTCAATCTTCCACAAATAAGACTGCCGTCCAGGCACTAGTGTTGTAGACTCTGGAGATATCCAGAGTAATATCTACCAGTACCAGCGCCCAGGAGTTGACGTTCTAGCAGAGGGAGAACATTTTAGGAAGGTACATCCTCAAGTATATGAATGAACTCAGTGCTCAAAGCAATGGAAGGGATGTTGGAATGGGCTTCCCAGGCAGGTAGCTGGAAGGTGAGTTGGAGCTGGCTAGGTTGGGTTCAGTGGGGAAGGATAACAAAAGCCATTCGGAAGAATCTTCCATAGCATTTGCAGAGACACGCAGCACGAGCAGGCTTGTGAGGATGCATCTCTGGTGGCTGGAGCTGGAAGCACCAGGTTAGAGACGAGGGTGAAAAGTTGGGTTGTGACTGTGGACATCTGGTCCCATACTGAAATTTAGGTGTCCTCTTTCAGGAACTGGCTGGTGACCAGGGATCTGTAATCCAGAGCCCAGTGTCATTTGTGGTTTGGGGAAAAGAAAAGCAGAAGTTAAAGGGGAGGGTTGGTGGGAGGGGTTAATGGGATTCTTTTACCTGCTGGAAGGGAGACGGTGAGGCAGAGGGGATGTTGTTCTCATGTCACTGGGAGGGCAGGAGCCAGGAGGAGTGGGTTTGGGGAGAAGAAGGAGACTAGTCTGAGTTTGGCTGTGACTTGGAACATGGACCATGAGATACACAAGAGGAATGTGGGTCTGAGGTCCAGCAGAAGGTCCAGCCAGAAATGGAGACTTTGGATGTATCCTTGAGGGCTGAAGCCATAGATATGAGTAGGATCCTGGAAGGATGAGGGTTGGGTTTTGTGTATTTTAAAACACTTAGAGTGATCCCTTGCAATCCCTTGTGATTCCTTTGTTTTCATTTGATTTCCTATGTTCATACCCACTTTTAAAGAATGGTCCAAGAAATGAATCTGATGGGATTCTAACCCCATTCCCAGAGTTTTTCCAGACCCCAAACTTTCTGCTGTGCCCGTGTTCCAACTGCATCATCAGGCAGTGGGCTATTGTTTGGTGATTCAGAAGCTCTTCAGCTGTGGGTTTGACACTGGTCCAGCTGTAAACTAGAACTCACCATTCAGGCTTCTTAGGTCGCTCTGAAGAATTAATAATAGAAGCTACTTGTGATGGACAGGGCACTTCCCAAGAGCAGCCTTGGTGAAGGGCTCCTCCTATGTGACCTGTGTCAATCTCTGAGTTCCTCGGCTCTTGTTCCCCCCACTCTTCAGGGAGGAGAGGGAGGGTTCCAGAGCGGTGGTGGGTCACAGAAGTGAGCTAACTTGTGCAAAAACAGGGATGCTAGGGCTCCAGGGCAGGACCACCTTGAACTCCATGCCTCAGCCTCTGCCTAACAAGACACTTCTAATGGGTGGTGTTAAGAGAGCCATTGGACAAGGACTCCAAAGCCTCATTTATGGAGCCAAACGTCTGGGGTCTATTCAGATCCTGGAAAATGCTTATAGTACAAATAAAGTCTCAATATCGATTGTTTATTCTTACATTGGCTACATTAAATAATTCACTCATCAGATTCTCATTTTAGGATGCGATTCTCAGTCAGACCAGGCTTGCTTGATCTCTGTAAAGATTAAAATGTTTTCAAGGCTTAAGCTAGCCAAGATATAAAATATTTGTAAGAAGCATGATTTTCACCTCAGAATCCCACTGGGAAAACCTGGCAACCCCCAGTTGCAAGGGCAGTGTGGTGCCATAGGTCTGATTAGAGCTTCCCTAAAAAAATTTTTAAACGATCTAGGCAAAGCAGAGCCTGAGCTCTGGTGCCCCTGCTAGTTCTCCCTGAGCCTCTGTTTCTCACCCGGAAAACTGGGGTGGTCATAGTACCTCATCAGGTTGGAAGGTGGCATGGTTGCAAGTGGGACATTTAACTTGGCAAATGACAAAACGTACGTGATTGGTAAATAGAACGGCATCTGTTAAAAATAGAAAGAAAAAGGAAATACCTGCATTAATGTTTTGAAATCTTAGAAATCATAGAACTACAGCTGAGTAAACTGGAGAGGAAGACGTAAGAGAAAGAGCAGAAAGAGAAAGTTCAGGGTGATATTTAAGAGCACGGGTTTTATGGAAAGACACAATGCTGGGTTAAAATCCTCAGACTCTTGATTGATAATATTCAGTTTATAAATACCGGTGATAATGGTATTTCAAGTGCCTTTCAATAGTAGGCATCTGCCGGGCATGGTGGTGCATGCCTGTAATCCCAGCGGCTGGGGAGGCTGAGACAGGAGGATTTCGAGTTTGAAGCCAGCCTCAGCAATGGCAAGGCGCTAAGCAACCCAGCAAGACCCTGTCTCTAAATAAAATACAAAATAGGGCTGGGGATGTGGCTTAGTGGTTGAGTGCCCCTGAGTTCAATCCCTAGTACTAAAATATATATATAAAGTAGGCATTTAAGATGTGATAACACTCAGCAGCAGCAGCATCGTTTCTAAGAGAGAGACAATAATTCAGTTTTCCTATTTGCTTTGACTACTTTGCAAGGTTGTTGCAGAAAATATAATCTCGGTGCCTTTATGGAAATATGAAATCATGCAAGTTTATAGACAACCCACATCATTGCCCGGTGTAATGTGTGCCCCTTGTCCTGCCGTAAAGTGGGGGTAGCTCTTTAGCGCTGGGATCGTGTGAATCAGAGGGCAAGGAGCACCCCTGCAGCAGTCCAGCTGTCCAGGGCCACGCTGACTCTCTCCCTTTTTCTTGACAGGCACTTCCTCTTTAAGACCTCCTCGGGAAGCACCCCCCTGTTTAGCAGCTCCTCTCCAGGATACCCCTTGACCTCAGGAACCGTTTACACGCCCCCGCCCCGCCTGCTGCCCAGGAATACCTTCTCCAGGAAGGCCTTCAAGCTGAAGAAGCCCTCCAAGTACTGCAGCTGGAAATGCGCCGCCCTGTCCGCCATTGCCGCGGCCCTCCTCCTGGCCATCTTGCTGGCGTATTTCATAGGTAAGTTGAGGCAGCCTCGTCGCCTTTCCTGGTGGTGAGATGGTGGGGGAGAGGCTGTGGCCTTGCCCACGGAGAGGCCCTCTGTTGTCTGTCCAGTTCGCTTGTGGGCTTCTAAGAGGCCTGATGAGGAGTGATGGATGCGGGTGATTTTTTGCCTCCTGGGATCCACTTAAATCTGATGAGTTTCTCCTTCATGATTCAGATGACATCTATCAGAAGTGGAATTAAGTACCCTCGCTGTATCCTTTCCTGCCGATGAAAGGAGAGTTGTCATTTCTGCTACCCAGAGTAGCCTTCTAGACTTCTCTGTCACTGAGTTTGATTCCTGGTCTGTGCTCTGAAATGCACACAGTGTGGATTGACTTTACCCAGAAACTGAATAGAAGGAGAATAGTGGTTGGTCTGTCCTGCCTGACAGCATCCTGATCACAGCGAAAGCCAAACTAGCTAGCTTATTTCCAGAGCTGTGGAACAGAAATAAGATGGAGTGGCCAAAGCATGCAACCAGGTCTTTGTACAGAATCAAGTCACTCAGAGATACCCTTGCCCACATCCCTGTCCCTGAGCTTCAATTCTCATCTCACCATGTGCTGCTGAACCTGAATCCGGTTCAGCTCTCATGTCCCTGGTGACTCGGTGCCTGACTTAAGGTAGCAGTTCTGTGAAGTTGCTGGAGCACTGCTCTTCCCATGCCAGGGATATTGGTTTGCATCCATGGGTGGATCCATGCAACCCCAGAAGGCAGCAGATGCTGAGATCCGAGGGGCAGAGTGCCACATGCATATGAACATCCCGGGCTGGACACAGAGCCTGCTCGCAGCTCCTGGCCCTGACAAAGAGCCCCAGTGCGGCTGCTCTGTCAGCTGTGCTTGCCAATGGCACATCTCCTGGCCCAGGCAGAGGCCGTGGTGACGTTTGTTGAAGTTTATTTGAAACACTCGATGGTTCTGGCTTGGTTTCAGGGCAGCTATGAGCTATGAGCTCCCCGGGTTGGCTGTGCCATGGTGCAAAGCAAACCTATAAAACACCAGCTAAAAGAGGCTGACTCCAAAACAGTTCTCAACAGGCATGCTCCAACTCCTCCCATCGAGGAGATAAGGCAGGGCAACACTGAAGGTGCAGGCCTTGCCTCTCGCCCCAATACAAACACCCCCCTCACTCTGAAGTATGGTGAGGGGACAGGGGACTCCTACACTTCCTTCTTCCCCAGGCAGCCCAGCCTGGTGCCTGCCAGAGAAAGAAACTGGTGCAGAACGTTCCAGTCCATTCGACCTTAGCTCTCCTGATGGCAAAGGAGTCTATCTGTGCATTCCCAGAAATCTGGGGTCTTGCCCGAAGCAGACCAACACAAGACAAAAAAAAAAAAAAATCAATGTACATTTTTTACTCTCTTTTATAATACAGCTGTGCTTGTCTTAATGTGGAAAAATAAACATTTATATCCCTTACCAGTTGAGCTTCTAAGGAATGTCCTCCAAAAGAGAGAAAAGGGACACTCCAACCAAAGTGGCTACACTTAACCTGGGTCCTGGTAAAAGCCATGGTGCTCTGAACCTCCGTTCTACGTGGGGACTGAGGTCTGATGCCCCCGGAACCCTTGACTTCAAGTCATGTCTGCTTCTCACTTACCTCTTGATGAAGTGTGGAGTGGTGGGTTGACCTGACAGGGAAGGAGGTCTGCAACCTCCTGGATCACTGGATTAGAATCTTTTGTGTTGTTGGAGGGAGTTTTGTGTGATTTCCCCAGGCAGCTGTTCAGGGCCTTGGTGGAAGCAAATTCAATGTGCCTTCGGGTTCTTTCCATGATCTGGCTTTCCGTCAGGCACTTCAAAAAGGTCCATGTGTTCACTTCTCAGGCTTAATGTTCTGCTGGGCTGGTGGGCACCATGGGGAGCCCAGATACAGAAATCGAGGCCCTGCCTGCCGCTGCCAAGAGCATCCCCAGTGTCTCTCCTACTCCTCTTGCAGGAGGGAGATAGATGGCTACGGCCTGACTTATTGAGCTTGATAGTTAAAATATAATAGCTTTCTGTAAGGGCAATCATATAAATGGGAAGCCGTATAGTGCGAGTTTAATGTTTTAATCGGGTGTCTAACTTGTAAATGATGGATTAGGAAACATATTTATCTTCAGTCTGGAGGCTACTGGAAGCTGGACCATCTTATATGGTTTATTAGTTTATAATCCATCACTTCCTATTATGTATACTTTAGGTAAGATTATGCTTTGACCCTGGAGTATTGAAAAATAGTTGATGACTCAAAAGGAATGATGTCATGGGCCAATTTACCCCACAGTGAATGTGGGGGTGCAGGACTATCTCAGCTCCTCTCCAGAGATGACCATAGGCCTGCAAGCCAGGTGAGGGGTCAGGATCCTCAGTGGTGATCTTGGCCCTGGCAATCCCTTTCTCCTTAGCCTGGTGAAGTTGTTTGCCTTCCTAAGTCTTGGTTTCCTACATGCAGCACAGGGGCATGATGGTTATTTACATGCAGAAACTCTGAAGTATGGTGAGGATTAATTAATGTGTATAAATCACTTTGAAGATGAAAAGCAGTATATTATTAATTACAAAGCTGCGGGGGCATAAACAGTGCATTGCAAACACAGGGGAAAGTGCTGGTGGGAGCCACTAGTGATTGTGTCTGCCAAAAAATAAAAAAAAAAAATAAAAACCAAGGTACTGAGGAGGAACAGAAGGGCAACAGGAAAACCAAGGGCCCTCTGTTGGAGAGACTGGAGCTTTGAAGACCTGAATCCATCCTGGTTCACATATGACGCCATATTCCACGAGAACATGACAGGTCCTGAAATTGAAGCAACCACCTCAGGACATTTATGGACAGGCAGTGGGTTCAGCCCTGCCAGGCACTGTGACAAATACGTCAAATTATCTTCCTTGCATGTTCAAACCCATAGAGAGAAGGCTTTTCAGAAGCGAGCAATTCGGAATAGCTCAGCCCCATGACAAGTTCTCTGTGGCCAGGCGTGTGGGTGGGTATAAAAAGCCAAATGGCAGCCACTGTGCAAATCAGAACACGTGGGCCTCACCCACTTGGGAAAGATCCCCTTGTCTAGCTCATGTAACCAGGGTGAGAGAACTTTAATGATAGGTAATTCCATTAGACCCTCTCTGTTCCAGATTCTCCCAATGTATAAAACACCCCAGAATAAAATACTCTGAAAAGCTTTGTGAGCCACCACGGGACCACTGTGCATGTCACAGCCCCTGGTGCCAACAGATCCTAGAGCATACAGGTTCCGGGGAATTTGAGGGGAATGCAAGAGAGCATTTTCTTGGGAAGTTGTCTTTCTTCCTTGGCACCTCAAACTCTGTCATTATGTGCAGTGCCAGAAGTCATAACCCTATGTTTCTGGATCATATAACTAGGTAGATTTTCTCCCCTGCTGTGTATGTCGGATATACTGTGTTTATATCTTCATGTATACATAATAGTAACTAGTTAGATAGAACCTTCTCCCTGCTTCAAATTAGAAGTATTTAAAGCACTTTTTTATAACTAGTACACTTAAATCATGATCCCAGTCACCAACATAGACTCTAAGTAGAAAATAAAGTTGGCACATGATGCTCCTTTGCTAAGCATTGCTATAGAGAACCAGAGAGACTAGTCCTGTGGTTGTTTAGTTGCAGGACCAAGGTGAGGTCTTCTGATCTCCCTAAACTCAGTCTCTCTAGTCTCCTGATACCCAGTTTACACTTCTTTAATTACTCTCTGAAGACTGTGGCTAGCTGGTTCCTCAAATATTGTATGAAACCTCAGTGGGCCCTCTTGGAGCATTAACTCAACTTATCTAGTCCTGTCCTCATTGGCAAGAGAATAGTTGCTCCCTATCCTTCCCAAATCAGCTCTGGCACAGTAGAGAGAAATCCTACCCCCTCCTCCGTCTCCAACCTCTCTGCCTTCTCCAAAATCTTCTGTTATGGGGCTCAGCCATTTTTTGCTATTAAAAGCCAGACAATAGATACTCTGTGTTCAGTGGGACAGTCCGTCTCTGTCATGACTATTCCACTCCGCCATGGTGACTCAAATGCAGCCATAGAAGCGTGTAAACAGACAGTCAAGACTTCAATTATGGACACTGAAATCTGAATTTTATGTAATTTTTGTCTATCATAAAATATGCTTCTCTTGATCTTTTTCAGTCATTTAAAAATGTAAAACCATCCCTTAGGTCACATGCCATATAAAACAGGTGGCAAATTGGATTTGGTTCACAAAAAGGCACTAGTTGTCAGCCCCTTTGATTCTATATGTGGTCACCTCCTAAGATTATCTTTCAGGGTCTTTCCACCTGCTTGAAAACACTACTTGCTGCTAAGAGTACACCCATATGTCCACTATCAATAAAGCAAGCTGTTGGTGTTTTCTGATACTGACATCCTATTTTGTGATAAATAATTGCATGTGACTTTCTGGCCCAAATTTAAAAGTAAGA
Source organism: Urocitellus parryii (assembly GCF_045843805.1). Classification (NCBI taxonomy): domain Eukaryota; kingdom Metazoa; phylum Chordata; class Mammalia; order Rodentia; family Sciuridae; genus Urocitellus; species Urocitellus parryii. The sequence continues at coordinate 154,291,032 of NC_135531.1, forward strand.
AAAGCAAGCCACATCTCTCTCCACTTAAAATCTTCCTGCAGGATGGACTGTTCCCTCCTGACACTATAGCTGTAATTAGACAGCCTGAAACACGCTCCACCACCCCCAGAGTGGGATGGTGTAGCCCTTTTGCCACACAGCAAATAGTCCTCAAACTCAGTTACCCCAAATTCCTCTGCAAATTCATTTCCTGTTTTTACAACCTCCTCAGTGCCTCATGCCACCTTCATTGAGGTTTTCCAACAGGTTGTGACACTCCTGGGCCACTGAATGACATCATCGCCTTGTCATCTTAGGTTAGCATTGACCAGATCTCATTTCCTTAAAAGGCATAGAAGTTTTAACAGGGCTACTTCACGTCAGGGAAGAAAGATGCTTCCGACGTCTGAGTAAGTCCAGCTCCTCCTGGAACTTCTAAGTGAGAAGCCGCATGTTGACACAGAGCTCAGACTGTCACCCCTGAGTCAGAAACAATGGGTACCCTGCCCCGAGATTCCCTCTAACAAGGCTCTCCATGTGGTTGGGAAGGGAAGAGGGCAGAGAGGAGGATAAGAGCATTTATGTCATCGTAAATTAGTTTTGAGCTCCTCAGATCTCTGCCAAACTAAAATACATATATATGTATTAGAAAATCACCTTGCCTTTCTTCAGTGCCGTAATTCCTGCCAAGTCTGAACTACCAGGTTTTAAGTAAGCTGCTCTGCGCTCAGTCTTCTGCCACTCTGACTTTGATCTGTGCAGAACGCGGCCGTCAACATGTCAGGAAGTTAAGAGCGTGGTAATTTGGGGTGCTTTCAGTTTCTTTTGAAAACAATGAGAGATTATTTTCTATGGAAACGAAGAGACTACCATGTATTTAAAGTTGCTATGCTTGAAAATTGATATGTTGAGACTCACGCTGATGAATCCTGCGTTCTTGGCTGCTATTTTGTGTATTCTCATCTCACAGAACAGAACAGGTTTGGGGAAAACGTACAGGAAGCGACAGAAAGTAAGAGTGACATACCTACCTGGCAGCGTCGGTGAGGGCACAGTCTGGGGAGAACGTTGGCCTCATTCAGTCTCGCTGCCCTTGGACTATCTGGAAAGATGATAAACTTCCCCTCCTGTATGAATTCCAGATTGCGTATTTACCTCCCATTATCTAAAGAGCAGAATGCTAATGATTCATCCAAACAGTCGAGGAAATAACATTTCCACCTAACTCTCTGGCCCCGGACGGTGCAATAGAAAGAACTGCCCACACATTTATATTATGTGTTCAGAAGTTAGTAGGAGACATTTTTATCTTATAGATGTGCTAAAATGCTCCTATGATACCTCCTGCCAGAGCTTCCACACCCATGAGTCTTGGCACTGGGGCTGCTGTCTCATAGCTGCACACCTGATTTCAGAGGGTCTGTTTACAGAGAGAAAATAAAGTCGTTCATTAGCTGGGTCTCCATCCCCCAGTAGCCATGGTGGCCACACTGGTACTACGTGTTTGATACTGAGCAAAGACAACTTCTGCCTTAGAAAAGGATGTGGCCTCTTATAAAAACAGATTTGAGTAATTTGGAGAGCTGGAAATGCTTCTGGATGGGCAATAGCTAAGACAGGTGCCTGAACTTCCCTCCCTGAGACCCCTGCCCAAAGTCAAGGGAGTCAACCAAAGCAGGGTCTGCCTACCTCACAGGAAAGTGCTGGGAAGGAGAAGACAGAAGCAATTTCAGGTCCTGACTTTGCAGAGCATCTTAACAGGCCTCTAGGGCCATAAGGAAATGAAGTGGTCACCTTCGGCAGGCCCAGGACTTTGTGCCTCCACTAGTATGTGTGAGTAACACAGGAGAGGTCCCCTCCTGCTATCCTTTGAAGTGCAATTTGAGACCTTGTCCTAAACTTCTTCTCTGCATAATTATCTCTTTAGCAGACAGCAGTCTGGAAGTCATGATTGGATGTGGTCACGTCCTTGTCCGTTTCTCCAAAAACCCATTTGGGTTTTGGTTTTGTTTCTGCAGTGCTGGGAATGAAACCCTGGGCCTCAAAAATGCTGGGCAGGCACTCAACTACTGAGCTATACCTTTTTTTTTTTTTTTTAACCGGGCCCCTTACAGTGATTACTAGGCCTGCAGACTCTTCAGATTCTACCAACAATTTTCATGTTCCCATTTCCTCAGTCTTTCGCTCATTCATTTCTTTGTGTTTACTTCATGGTTTCAGATTCTGGGTGTTGTTTCTAATGGGTCAGTAAAGTTTGCTTCATTCCACATTTTATTTGTAACACCGTTTCAGGGGTTATCGCCCTGCCTTGGTTAACAGACAAGCAGACTGATGTGAGAGGAACCACATATTGGACTTGGGTGTCTGAGAGGCCTGATTCAAATTCTGACCCATAGACCATATAAAACCCATGTGACTGTTTAATCTCTCTGCACCTTAGTTTCTCATCCAAAAATATGTGGACAACTCCTACTTTGTAAAGATGATTCCAAGTAGTGCTCATTGAAATGACAGAAACATACATATTTCTTCAAATACAATATATAGCAGTTATGAAAAGCATCATGATTATATGCATCCCTAAGGAGAAAAACTATAAGTTAAACTATGATACTGTCACCTCACATTTATAATTTTATTTTGTATATTGGAAAAGAGACAGAGATCACTAGGATTCATATAACCATGTGAATAAGTAGGTTCATGGCCACATAACCCTTGTGTAAGACACACCAATTTTAAGATGAATTCTGATTTCAGATTCAGACATGTGAAAATATGAAAAAAAATCTGATTCTTAGAATCATTGGGACATGATGGGACCTGGCACACAGTAGAAGCTCAACTAAATAAAGCTATTGTGAAAACTGTGTTAGCTATTACACTTTTAGACTGTGTCCAATGAGAAGAATAACCAAAGTTTGGGACCACTGTTATCTCCAAAGTCATGACTGGCACTTCCTAGCACATCACAAGAAATGGAGATATTTGTTGAATTAATGCATGCTGATTAGGATTAGGTCTGTGTCGGATCCTTTGTGGAAGCTCTTTTCCAAGTACCAAAAATCCATGATCCCAAGTTCCACCTGTTCCCCAACATAAAAGGAAGTTTCTAATTCCCTTATGTTGTAATTGCCCCTGTTCCCAAGTTGCATTTCCAAGTTAGAAAGCATTTAGGCGAAGGAACAGTGAGAGGGGGGTGCAAGCACCACATTCGAGCCTGCTAGCAGGAATCTGTGATTCCCTGAAGTGGAGAGAAGTTTCTCGGTGGAGCTAGGAAGTGTTTGCTTCTGGCAGACAGCCACCGTTTGGCACTCGCAATGCAAAAGTGAAGCAGAATTCAGTTGGAGTTCAAGGTGAAGAAACAAATAATGGCATAAATCTGAAAGTCTGTTGGCTGTTTCTCTGTAAATGAGGATGTGCTAAGAAATGAAAGCATTCACTACAAAGCACCAAGGAGAGAAAAGAACTATTATATGGTGAATTAGGTCCATGTACTCAAGCCATGCAGGATCTTTTGTGCTCTGAAATGCCCTTCGTAGCTATATAACTTCCTATGACAGAAACGTGATCCAAAGGAAACTTCTAAAACATACACTTTTCTCTTAAGGTCACCTTAAGCCAGACTTCGTCACATTCTCCAGTGAAAATTCCTCTCTGGAAAATTCATATTTTGATTATCATGAGTAGACACCCAGAAGTTTTCCCTAGCCCTTTTCTTATCAAAGAAATCATTTATTAGATTGGTATCCTCTAATAAGGTCCACTGCATTACAAAAGTCCATCAACTCTCTTGACACATTTAATATTACCATAAAAGGAGGATTATACATTGCAGGTTCTGTTCATTTTTGGTTTTTACATTATCCACCTTCTGGCCTTAAATAAATAAGTAAATATCAGAATGTATCAGAAAATATAACAGCATCACACATTTGCATGTTGGTTGGATAAGACCTTTGCTGAAAAAAAACTATTGTCCTCCCTTCTGGAAACCAGAAAGACATTTATGAGATACTTAATACATATCATCTTTCTGACACATTATTTAAAAATAATAATAATAATAATAATAATAATAATAATAATAATAATAATAAAGCTGTGGGTGAGAAGGGAGGAGAGAGGCTTTGCCACCAATCTCTGCATTTCTTTCATCATGATTTTCTTCACAGCTGTGAGGGGAGGACCTTCCCTTGGGATGGGTTTTCAGTCTGGTTAGGTCATTTGTGGGAGACTTTGTGCAAACATGTTCAGCTCTCCCTAAGGACTGGGATCTTTAGAGAAGAGGGCGTATTACCTTGCTTTTTCCTTTGCAGTTATGATGCAACCCTCTCCGTTTGCTTACTTGTATTACACCACAAGCAGTTTAAAGTCACATTAATGAAGTTCAGACAAGACTTGCCTACATTCCACAGGAAGAAAGAAGGGTCAGGATGGTCAATACTTCCTGATCTTCAGGCTGTAATAAACACAGTGGACATCTCTCAAGGAAGTTCAGAGTGTCTTTAAATAAGATGCATTTTCAAAACTGGTTTTAAGGCTGTCTTCTGTCCCAAATTTTATCAACACAGACTTCTGGGGCATTAGCTAAATTTAGAGTATGTGTGTTTAAATTTTCTTTTAATAACAAGATAGGCAGCCTCCCTAAATCTCAAGAGAATTCTGGGTTACTCTTTTTTCTTTAGAAAAAAAAATTCTTGTAACTTTGTGTGTTAATTTTATGTATTATTAATTTTATGTTAATTAATTTAAGCTGTATTAAAATTATATGTATAGCCTTATGTATATGAAGCTCTTGCTTTTCCATTGGGCAAAGGATTCTATTTTACCAAGTGATTGGCCAGTTAGATGGTGTGCTGGAATCTGCTGACCAGCCTCAGAATCTAGGACATTTTTACTTGAAAATTTTTCCCGGACCTAGAGTCTAATGAGCAACCCCATAAAATAATATAGTTAATGGGAAACTTTAAAGTTCCTGGGGTAAGTTATATATTTTGCATAAGTGACTGGAGCCACACTGCTAATCAGGCACAAAATGGTGATAAAAGGCATCTGAGTTTTATTTTTCCCAGGACCATCAGGAAACAGGTTCTTGTACTGCAAAGCTTTTTATTAACTCATTGGTATGAATCAATGGTCATTTCCCTTTTTATTTCCTCTTCTAGAAATGTGGAGTGGTCTAACCATTGTGCAATAAGAAATCGAGGTCATTTTTTTGTGTCTGTTTTTATCCAGTCTGTTTTTATCAATGAAGACATTATCTCCTCCCAAATCCACTATAAAAACTGTAAAAAAAAAAAAAATTTAAGCCGCCTTGTTATTAACTTACATATCATGGGACCAAAGCAGTGACGAGTCAAGGACCAGAGGAAGAAGAATTAGTACCCAAAAGGATGGAAGGAAATTGATACATAAGAAAAAGACACAGACTCCGTGAATAGAAAAATCAGAAACGTTAGCTAGCAATGCAAACTATGAAATGCCATACAGCAAGCAGGATAAAATGTGGACCAATTAGAAGACCAAAGTATGGGGAGGGTGTTGACACCCAGAGTACCAAATTACATGTAATCTTCCACACAATTTCTGGAACCAGTAAGTCCAACCAAGATAATAAGATGAAAGGCAATTATTGAGAATTGCTCAAAGGCGATGTTTCATTACCTCATCTTACATCATTAAACTTTTGGTTCACTCGTGAACTACTTAGATAAACGACAGTGGACAGCTCAACATCTATCCAAATAAACCGAAAGCTACCACGATAAAAGAGATTGCATTTATAGACACAGCAGGCTCTTGCCTCATAGATGAGAATAATGTATCTAATGTTGAACATCAATCTGTATTCCCAACATGTTACGAAGGGGGGTCCTCTAAAAATAACTCATCCTACAAAATCGTTTTGCACTAGGGGTGGTTTATCTTCTGTGGTGTCTAATTGATATCTGTGTAATCCAGCCAGAATCATTGCTAACAAAAATGATGTAAGAAGGTGGAAAGAATGAATGTGGTGGTAGATTCCCAGGGGAGCACCAAAAGTGAGAGGTTTCAGATCTTTGTCGCCTTCAAATGTGTTGTCAATGGAAAGATCCAGGAAGCCAGAAAGCAAGTATATTTATCTTATTTTCAACCCTATTCAAAAAATCTACATGAGGGAAGAGAATTGTTTTATGCCAGATCCTTTGCCTGACTTTTCTTGCCTGTCTTCAGGCATAATGGAAGGTCCAGAAGAGATACCTGAGATTTCCTTACAGTTTTAGCTCCCAATAAAATTCAGTGGATTTATGAACTTCCAGCATTTAGTATAGTCTGTCAATCCACAGAGGGTGGGTCCTGGTCTAGTTTGGATGCGGATATGTTCAAATTTATAACAACCTCACTCTTTACCCTGCTCATGGCTGGTGCTGGGAGGGATGGAACGGTGGACTGGTGGAAGAGAGAAAGGAGGTCAGCTGCCTTTGGGGTTACATGCAAATGATGCGTGCATGCTCTCACAAACACTCACATTCCACACACCCTGCTCTGAATGCTCTGCGCAAAAACTTTTTTTTTTAAATTTCTGTAGTTTAAAAAATGTTTTAATAGGTACCTAATAATTAGTCATGTTTATGGAATGCACTGTGATGATTCTATATATGTATGTCAGTGTGTCTTGATCAAATGAGGTCCATGAGCATTTCCACTTCCTTAAAAGTTTAACCATTTCTTTTTGCCAGTTATCTTGAAATTCCCTCCATCTTTTAGTTCTTTATAAAATATATCCTAAATTGTTGTTAACTCTAGTCACTGCTGTAACAAAGTACATGTATAAAGACAAAAAAAAAAAAAAACTATAGTCACTGCTGTGTTGTAGAACACTGGAACTGATTTCTCCTAACTGTTCTTTGGCAATCATTACCCAACTTTCCTCTATTTCCTCCTTATTTTTTTCACATTTTTTCCCACTTTTTTTTTCCAGTACTGGAGATTAATTCCAGGGGGCACTTAACCACTGAGCTATATCCCCAGCCCTTTTTCATTTTTTATTTGAGACAGGGTCTCATTGAGTTGCTAGGGCCTCAGTAAGTTGCTGAGGCTGGTCTTGAACTTGAGATCCTCACATCTCAGCCTCTCAAGTTGCTGAGATTATAGGCACGCACCACCACACCTGGCCATTCGTTCACATCTTCATGAAATAATTTGACTGGTAGATCTGGTTTGACTTGCAGATGAGATCAGACACATTCAGGGTGGTCTAGCCATAGACAGATTTTTTTTTTTAAAGAGAGAGTGAGAGAGGAGAGAGAGAGAGAGAGAGAGAGAGAGAGAGAATTTTTTTAATATTTATTTTTTAGTTCTCGGCGGACACAACATCTTTGTTGGTATGTGGTGCTGAGGATCGAACCCGGGCCGCACGCATGCCAGGCGAGCGCGCTACCGCTTGAGCCACATCCCCAGCCCAAATAGACAGATTTGATACCAGCTTCCACCCAGCTTCCAAAGGTTTACTTGATCACAATGTTTGTCTGCATTTGCATATATGTGAAAGCCACTGTTTCTGTTCCCTCCCTCCTTCTACTCTATATACATCCCACCTATATATATCCTTAGGGGAAGTCCGTATTTACCCTCCTCTGTCAAGTTTAATTTTTTAAAAGTCATATACATAATATTAAGCCCACAATATAGTTAATTTCATTTTGTGCTTTTTAAATATTCACTGGTCTGTCGATCTGCGGCTCTTCTGGACTCTTGTCCCCACCCCTGCTCTACCTTCACCCTTGGCGCTCTCTTTAGAAGGTCGTTGGGGTGAAGGTGCTGCTTAAGGTCTCATGGCTTGCCCTGTCTGGGAGGAAATGTCTCTATTTCTTTCATGAGGATGTGAATGCTGATTACATAGCATTTTATTCTTCCCTTCCAAACTGACAGGAATTAAGCTTTTTGGAAAGGTCAACTGACCTGAAGTGATAGCCGTATTGTAATGAAATACTTATGGCTTGCTTTAATGTCAGGCAAATAGGAGAGAAGAACCAACAGAAAGATCTGTGACTAAATTTATCTCCAAGAAAGAAAACAGAATTGCCTGTTGTGTTTGTGTGACTAAGGGATTTATTAAACAAGCTGTGTAGCCCACCCAGGCAGGATGCTGTCACTACACAAAAAAGTACTAATAATACAGAGATCACCCGAAAGCCAAGCCTAAGCTCCTTTTATCATTGCACGTCCTGAGTGCCCTTGCTAAGTTTGCCCATGATGTTTATAATGCTTTGTCACCCTATTACTGCCTCACCCCTACCCAAAAACTTTTACCATGTCGTGGCTCCTTGCAATCCAAAACAAAGCAACATAACCAAAAAAAAAAAAAAAAAAAAAAAAAAAAAAAAAAACAGCTAAATGAGAAGATACCCAGAGTGGAAGGAATTGTCTCTTGTCATTGTCACACCCTTCAAAGATGGCTTATCAGGATGGACAGGCAACAGGCATTCTATTGGAAGAATTGGTGTGGGACCCGTTTTGGTGGAAATGTAAAGAGAGACTCTCAATATAAAAAGTAACAAGGTTCAATTGCAGAAACATGGAAAAGATTCTATCATGGCAACAGTGCTGTCAAATTTGGGCTGATTTTTTTCATTCATGTGATAGGCCAAGTTCGTTGCACACCTGAATGGCAGAGAACATTGTTTGTGCAGAGGGAAAAATAAATTAAGTACAACCAGAAAAAGCAAAGCAAGCACGAGAAAGGAAATCCATGAATAAGATTCCCCCTTGAGTAACTGTTGTATGGATGCATACATAATAATTTACATCTGTGGACTATGTATGTGTGTGTGTGTGCGTGTGTGTGCACTCCTGGGAATATAAAAGAAGAAACCAAGAGAATACCTAGACAGAATGATAACTTCCACTGGCTTCTATAGAACAAGACAGAACCACACGCTCACTACTGGCCTCGTGAATAAACGGAAACTCCGGCTTCATGGTCAGTTCAGAAAAATCCTCTGACTTAGATTAAACTGGTTCTTATTTTTTCACTGGATGATGAGGCTATAGTTTTAGCCCATCTGTTCACGGCCTGTCCCTGGCATCCTGAGAGACTTTATCCATTTATCTTCAAAAGCCAAAGAAAGGAGCCTGATACGAGAGGGGGGACTGAAGCTGGTGGTCCAGGAGAGATTACTGTAATACTGAACGGAGAGGCTCAAAAGCTCTGCCCTGAGCCACATGGTCACACAGGAGCCTAGGTTCCAGCACAGAGGGTTGCCCTGGTGTCTTGACGGAAGGTTTTCTACATGTGCATAAAGATTCTCCACGTAGAAAAGAATTTTGATTCGAAGCTTTAATGCCTTTGAATGCGCATCAAGAATAACACTGACATGCTTTCACCGGAGCCTTGGAATCCTAAAATAAATAATAGAAAAATTGCGATTTAAAATATAATTCCAAATACTAACTGGGCCCCGCTGCCTAGATGAGTAATAAGCTTCAATAAACGTGTGACAGGCGCAAGGCTCTTCAGTATGAAGAGTAGTGAGGCCTCAGAAATAGAAATAGGTTTTTCATTACATGAGGGATTATGTTCAGCCTGGCTGTGGAGCCCGTTCCCCGGGCCACAGCTGCATCTTCTGTCTGCGGTCGTATTAACCAGTAATGGTAACATGGTGACACGCAGCCCCAAACAGCCGTTCGTTTTAGGGAAGAGAGAAAGGTCGCTTTCTCCTGCCAAAGTCCAGATTACCATTGTTGACCACAAGCTTTCCCTAAACTTCCAGTCCTTTGTGCTAATGAGCTACAATTTGAGTTGGTTCCACCTGGGTGCCTGCTGAGATTTGTAAGCGAGCAGGGAGGGGGAACCCAGGATGATTTGGGGTGGTGCTGTAGCTGTTTGATTTTTACCCATACAGGCTTATCAGAACTGGCAAGTAGATATCTTTTTTGAAATCATACCAAATTATTATTATTATTATTATTATTATTATTGTTATTATTATTTAATTTCAAACAAACCTCAGCTGTCCATCGGAGCTTTTCCCAATTCAGGACCTCAAAATACAGCACGTATCCCACAGGCTTCCCTTCTGCTCAGGCCTGGGATTGAAATAGAAAACCCGGGATTTTCCTGCTTCCTGGTGACCAGGAGGACTGTGGGGTCTTCAAAGAGGAGTTTTGGTCAAGGTTTGAGAAATGTTTGGAGGCTCAGGGACAGACAGTGCCCGTGATAGAAAAGTTGATTATTCAGGTGGTCAGCACAGAATTCTCTTCTTGCCTCAAATAATGAGTCATTAAAACTTTCCCTCAAGGCCCTTTGCTCACCTAGATCAGAAAACTGGCTCTATGATCTTCACCAGTCCTTGTCATAAGGGTCCCCTGGGCATTGGCATCTTCCAGGGAACAAGCCCTGGATTTGGTTTGGAAAGCTAGGATGGGATCTCAGCCCTCATTGACGGAGTGCTCTTGGGAAAAGGACCATTAAAATTCCTGAGTTTTGTTTTGCTCAACTATGAGGGCATGCTAATAACAGTTATCACGATAATGGTACCTTTTTCATAGTCATCCTATGTCAAATTTAAAATAGATGATGGTTTTTTAAGGTTTTTTTTTTTTTTTTTTTTTTTTTTTTGCTTGTTATGCAATTGGTGCCATCCTTTAAGAGAAGACACACAGAGATGCTGATTGCAATTTAGGGATTGGGTTACTGGAGTTCAGAGAAAGGAGAAACCTGAGGGTTGGGGTAGGTGAGGCTAACTGGGCAGAGGAAGCATCAAGTTGGCCAAATCCTAGAAAAGTGGATAGAAACTAAATGATGGATGAACCTGGAAGTTGTTCAGGCAGCAAAACTAGCAGCCAGGAAGGTGAGAGGCCAGAGGTAGGAGGTGACGAGAGAGTGGCTGGTAAGGAGCAGGGAGCCTGCTGAAAGCAGTGGCACACAGGAGGGGAGGCAGACGATCAGATGATAGATGGCCCTGAAACCTGGCAGGAGGCTTAATTTGATTAATTTGCCAATAGGGAGGTGCTTTAAGTTCATAAGCGGGAGTGTAATATGATAAAATTATGACATGATATCATGTCAATTACCTGGTACATGCTCCATAAATATTTATTTACTAATTGATTGAGGATTCAGGATAGATTGGGAAAGGGGACAGGAGACAGGGAGACTGGCAGTGATCAGTGGCTGTGTGATGGTGACGGCCCGGATGAGAGAGTCAGCCATGGAAACAGAGCTGCAGAGGGATGAGTGAAGAATTTCTTCCAAAGAAAAGAAGACAGAGTTGGGATACAGCGCGTCTTGTGTTGACTCAGGAGATGCAGAAGACGGAAGTTCTTAGCACATGCTTAAGGTTCTCTGTATTGTCAGAATGGGAGACGGAAAAATTAACACACCATCTCTGAATCACCACTCTCTTTTCAGAAGCCACGATTGGCCAAGGCAGTTTTTCTTGCTGTGTAATTCTACCAGGGCTGGCTAGAAGCCCATTCTTTTATAACGCACTCAGTAAATCTCTCGGTGTGGTTTCTTTATTATGAGAGGGGCCTTTGATCCAATAAAACCCATCAAGATCCCTTTAGAAGGCATTCACTTTGGAATTTGTAGAAAGAGCAGAACTGGGTTAAAACTAAACTCAAAGGCTAACGAAATTCCTCCATAACATGGTGCTTATCTCTAGTGCAAATGGTGTGTGAACCAAGCGGAGGCATCAGGCTGCAACTGAAGCCCCCGAGTACCCATTTGTAAACAGAGAACCTTCTGCAGGACTGGAAGGCTCTTGCTTTTATCAATGTGGCCTGGTCCGGGGAGGCTGTACCATTGCCCCTTTTGATCTGGGGCAGTGAAGCTTACAAATGAAAATCTTGAAAGAAGAAAGTTGCCTTTTGATCAGCTGGTTAGAGGCAGGCTTGGAATTATGATAAATCTGCTACATATTCACTGTATGAGCAGACTTAAACTCTAATGCATCTGCCCGTGTTTCTGCAAATGAGCCTGACTCACTGTACCCAGGCTGAAGGGTGAGATGGATGAAGTTGGTTATGGGTTTATGGATCCGGGCAGAGAGGGTTAGACATCAGGGAATAAGCCTTTGCCCTTCTCCCCCCACCCTCCCCTCTGCACTATGCTGAAGTCTCCATTTATTTTCTGGGCTTTAACATTTGACTGAAGTGCATGAAACACCCTCCGGATGCTACATGCCCAAAGTAAATTATAACACAGCACGCTCCCCGAGGAACCTGAGAATTCGCCTCTAGACCAACCAAGGTGGTTTAGGTAACCTCAAGGCACCTTACTTTGTGCTGTCTGGATTCGTTGTGTGGATCACCCTAAATTTGGTCAACAATTATGTCTCTGCTTTCTTTTTATCTCCAACCTTTTCACAACTCCATCCTCTCACACAAGATATGACATCTAGCCCCAGTCTCCTTTCTGCTACAGGAGAGCAGGAAGCCAGACTTGACCGTGAAGCCAGACATCCCATTTCTGTCCGGCTTTTGACTCTATACCATGGTGTCATCTTTAGGAAATCTTAAATCAGGAACCATTTCCAGGCTCCTCTGCTTCCTTTGCTTTACCCCATTTGAGAGGCGAAACCCTGATGTTTTAGTAAACACACCCCTACAGGCCACAGAGTCCTCCTGCAGCCTTCTGAGACCCCAAGAGAGAAGACACTGGGGCTAGATGTCATGTCTTGTGTGAGAGTTCATTTCGGCATGCATTCTCGACAAGACCATAGCTCAGTCATAAAAGTGGTGAGTTATTTTATATGGCATTTAAATGTGGTCAACATATCAGCCAGGTTCAAATAGTCCCAGCATAAAGATGGTGTCATTGTCTAATTGCAGTCCTATTGCTGACAACACTCTGAAAGCCTCTTTAAAACATAAAGGGAACCTGCTCTTGGGAATTCAAAGATTGCATGAGAGTTGTAAGACATCCAGGAGAAGTTTAGAGTGGAGTTTGGAATCGAGTGAACAGGCTCTTAACCATGGGTGAAATTGTAAGAGAACGGCTTACACTGTTCTCCCAAACCAACTTGTCATTTCTCAAGTGTATAATGAAATAATGCGTATGAATATGTTCATGCAGAGCAGCCTCTTCCTCAAGTATCACCCTCTTCCGTGCTTCACAGTATATACAACAGTCTTTTAGAATAGCATTTTACCATCTCAAGACCAAGGGCTCCCAGCAGATCCTAAAGGAAGTGTAAATGGGTAGCGACTCTAAGACTGCATCTTTGTAAGTAAATGATGATGGAGGCTCGGGGGATGGATGTGCATGGAGAAAGAACTCTGAAAATGATTGGCAGTCATAGAGACTGAAAGTACGAGGCTAACGTTCCTATTCTGCAGCTACATGGAAGAGCAGATCTTTCATGGTCTCTGTGTAAGGTGAGCAGAGGGCTTGCAAACACTATCCGTGTAATAAGAACACAAGCCCCGTTTGTTCAGTTTGGAGTGTTATTAAACAACAGGGAACGAGACTCCTGCTCGGGCCCTTCTTTCTTTTCATAACTGTTCTCACAGGGATTCTTGTAGCTGTAATATCACTTTGTGTGAAATGATACATTAGAACCCACTAGGTCTTCTTACAGAATATCAAATATTTTCCCCCTTAAAGCTGACTTGAATTGAAGAGATCTTGGCACAGATTGATGAAATAGTCCAAATACTATCAGTTCTTGTTCTGTAATTCAGATGGAATAATAACCAGTCACCTTAGCCTTTGTTCATCGATAAGGTGGTCACGACCCAAAGATGTACAAAATTATGTCTTTTCTTCTCTTTTGGTTTTGCATATGATTCAGGATTGTAGTGCATTGGAGATCTCAGCAGAGCACCCCCAGTGAGATCCACCCAGCAAGATTCTTTTGTACATCAGGATGTCATTGCCCTTTGCTCTAGCTCAGTGCACCCCTATACCACCTGGGAAACATTCAGCAATATCCATAGATGTTTGGGGTTGTCACGGCAGGAGGTGCTAATGGCATCTAGTGGGTACAGACCAGGGTTCTGCTAAGCATCCTACCATGCACGGGGCCACCCCTAAGATGAAGAATTCTATAACCCAAAATGTCAATAGTGCCAAGGTTGAGAAAACTTTATCTAAGTAACCAGTGATCAGATATAGATAGTGTGTGTGTGTGTGTGTGTGTGTGTGTGTGTGTGTGTGTGTGATATTTTCCCTTTACCATCAGAACTAACAAATGGAAAGGGGCTCCTCAGATCTGCATATGCCCCATTTGGGACATCTTTGCGTTGCTTCTTCCTCTTGGTGCAATATTTCATGATCCTTGTCCTCAGGCCCCTTCATAGAAGCAAAGTATGGTGTTATAGTTCTAAGAAATTAATTGACTGAACTGATCAACTCTGTGCTGTGAAAAGAAGGTTCAACCAGAAGGTGGAATGAAAAGTACCCCTGAATGTTGAGCTTTTTTCCAAAGCATCACTGCTCATGTTTCTTGCCGCGAGAAGGATAATAAAGTCAGCCATTAACTAAGGATCTACTATGCACAGAAATGTCACATTCAATATTTGACTTCATCTTCCCAATGGCTCACTCCTAATGATACTTAGGGAGAGAGATTCAAAGAGGTTGAATAATTTGTCAGAGGGCGCTGCAATCAGTGGTCGGTGTCTGGACATTAAGGCACAGCTCTGGTTAGCTCCAATGTCTCTGTTCTCACCACTCTATGTACTTGAGTGACCTAGTTCTATGTGTTTTCATCCCCCAGAAATCCTTAAAACTGCACTTAATGACAATGCTTCCAAGGAAGGAGAAAATAAGAGGCCCGCTGATCATACAGAAACTGGTCAGCTCCGCTTTGGCCATGTCCTCTGAACTGAAAGGCGACATATTCCTCAGCCAGCTTTCTTTTGTAAAATCAATCCATGCCAGGGCTCATGGGAAGATAAGAGATAGGCAAAGGAACCGGGAAATAAAACAAAATGCATTTTAAAACTGAAAGCATGGAGGAGACTCCAGTGTCCTGGTCAGAACAATCAAGCCAGCATTTCAGCCAGAGTCTCCCAAAAATAAACTACCATAAGATCCTAGTAGTGGCTTATATTCAGGCCCTGTTTTCTTCACACAACTGGCTAGATATGCAACATTGGCTGAAAGGAGAAGCAGTGTGCCTACCACTTGTGTTAATCAGTTTTTGGTCACTGTGGCCAAAAATAACAGAATAGAACATCTTAGAGGAAGAAAAGTTTATCTGGGCTCTAGGTTTCAAAGGTCTGTCTGTGGTCAGCCGACGCCATTGCTCTGGGTCTAAGGCAGAGCATCGCGGTAGAAGGGTGAGGTGGAAGAGAGCTGCTGAGCTCATGGCCAGAAGGGGAGATAGAGAGGAACTGGGGAGAAGATAAACCCTTGCAGGGCATGCCCCAGAGACCTGCCTACTCCAAGTAGGTCCTACCTCTCAGTAGTTCATGTAGCTATCAGTAGATTAATCCATCAAATTAGTTAATCCATGAGGTTATTCTGATGAGGGTCCTCATAATCCAATCCTTGCCTAAAAGTGCTGCCTTTGAAACTTGCTGCATTGAGGATCATGCTTGCAACACATGAGCTTTGGGGAACATCTAGATCCAAACCATAAGACCACTCAGTGATGTCCTCAAGGACATGGGCCATTCTGAGAACTTTGGTTTTCTTTCACTGAATTTGCTATGTCGTTGTCATAGAGCAGCTAATGTAGCTCCAGATATCCACAATAGCTACCTCTGAGATGGTAGGGAAGAGAAAGGGAAGGATTCAAGTTCTCTGCTCCTTTTATCAGGAAAGGCCTAAGCCAGCCCTCCCCCAAACACACACACACACACACACACACACACACACACACACACACACAATTCTACTTAAATCTTATAGTCAGGACTGTGTCACATGGCTACCCCTTACTTCAAGAGAGGCTAGGAAAGCTTTCTCAAACCTGTTAATGGAAGACAACGTTAAGGAAGAAAAGTTTGGAATTGTCCAGTGCATCCAAAGACCAACGGTGACTGATGAGAGTATTTTATTTTCAAAAGTCAAGTTTCTGCATTTCTGTAAGTAGATGCAATAGCTGCTGTTGAGAATTCTCTCTTCCATGCTTGTCCAACGTGGCCTTCTGAAAGAGGGGGTATTCGTTTATGAGGGCCGCCATGACAAAGAACCACAGGTTGAGTGGCTGACAGCAACAGCTTGCTACCCACAGTTCTCAAAGTTCCAAGTCCAAGATCAGGGCCAGGCTTCCTCTGAGGCTACTGGAGAAGGATCTCTTCCAGGTTTCTCTCCTGGATTCTGGTAATTCCTTGGCTTATGCCAACATAATTCCAATCTTGACCCAGTGTCCTTCTGTATCCATATCCATGTGTGTCCAAATTTTCTCTAAGGACATCTGTCATTCTGAATTGGAGCCCACCCTACTTGCCTTAGCTTGCTCATCTGTGCAGAACCTATTTTTAAATAAGGTCACTTTCTTAGCTACAGTGGGTTAGGACTTTGGCATCATTTCGGGGGGACACAGTTCAAATCATAATGAAGTCTTTGTGAATCCTTCATAATATCTCCATAGTAATGAGGACAGTTAATGTTTTTCACCATTGACTTCATACTAAACAGTTCATATAGATTCTCTCATCTAACCTTTACCATTATCACATGGGATAACTGCTGTTTTCATTTCTATCTGATAGAAGAGGAAACTGAGGTACAAAAACATCAAGTGCTTCCACCCCAAAATAAAATAAGTGGTACATTATAGGGCTAGATGTCAACCTCCTATGTTTGAACCTGAGTCCTCCCATATATCTGTCTCCTAGACTGTCTTTGCCGCAGCTATCTTTATCTGTGTGTAATAAGTTTCCCGCTCATAAATGCCAAATAAGGGTAGACAAGTTGATTTCCTTCATGCTAAAAAAAAATCTTTTTTTCCCACAAAGGCTCTCTTTGCTGCCTTAGAAACACAAATAAAACACTTCATTCTGCACTAGGCATAATGGTTTCCTCTTATTCAAATGCAGGGCCATCTGTGCAAAGTATTTTATTTCATCATTCATTGAAGTTCACTTAAAAAGATGAAATCACCCTTAATGGAACAATGAAATGGAAGAATTCCTAAACTGAAGGCAAAGACTCAAAAGTGGGGCGGGACACTCTGCTTCCTACCCGCCCTCCTAGCCCAGAGTCTTCTGGGTAAATGGTTTTGTTCCAACACCCTCAGGGAGGAAGGAAGGCTCCTTGGGAGCAAGAATAAGCAGAGCTGTTTACAGGCCAAGCAGCTCCTAAGACTCAAGGCTGTATCTGTGCCATCCTATGACCTTAGCAGCCAGCTGACTCTGGCAATGGTCTAGGTGGATGGGTGCAGCATCACCTGCTTCTTGGGCTTGACCTTGGCTAATCAGCTTTGTGCCTGATCCTTCTTGCCTTTAACAACCCCTTTAACCTTTCACAATCTTCAAGAGCTCTGCCATCTTTCTTCTGCTGCAACAGGATCACAATGAAAAAGGAAGAAGCTACCTCCTTCTAAAGAAAGAACTACAGCCTTGGAGGGATCTGCTTTTTGTAGGCAGTAGCCACATCTCTTAGTTCCTCCTGACTGGTGGCAGATAATACAGGAAATGATCGGGGAAAGCAAGGACTACTTTAGGTTGATGTGATACCTCGAGATTCTGTGTGACAGATACCAGGCATTATTGCAGAAATTGGCTCAGGAAGGTTAGAGAACTTTTCTAAGACACACAGCTAAGAAATTGATGGATCCACCCCTGGGACACCAGTAGACTCCAGATCCTGTGCTCTCTCCACAGAAGTGCTCAGCAGTGTGGCTGAGAACTCTAATAAAATGCTTCTTATTTGAGCTGACCGAATCTTCTGGAATCAGAAAGGAAAAGAATTCCACATAGAAAACCAAGGCACTTCATATTCCAGGCACTGCGCCTTCAGGAGAAGCCTGTTGAGTTGGAGAAATGAGAGCGCTTCAGGGGACTTCTCCTGGGTGATTGTCTGCTCTGAGGTTTTCCTGCTTCTCAATGGCTGCTTGTCTGTAGAGGGAAAATGGCCATGAGGAGAAGACACCCCCATCCTTCTCATCCTCTTTCCTAAGGGTGAAACTGACTCTTGAACTGTAGGGGAAGGAAACATTGAAGTACCTACCATTTCCTGAGCACTCATGATACTGCAGGTGGAAGGGTTTTCTTGAAGCATGAATTTAATTCTCCCCACATCCTTATCAGTAGATGTTAAGAGTCGTTCCCATTTGACAGATGGGAAAACTGAGTCTTATGAAGTTTCGGGAACCTCTCTGAGGTTGCACAGCTGGGGAGAAATAACCTGAACTGGAAGCTAAGAGGACTGCATTCCACTCCTGTTAACTCAGGCGGAATGTGACAAGCATTTTTATGCCTGGGACCACAGTTTCCCCATCATAAAAGCCATAGCACACACTCTGTGAAGGACTCTAGTCTTTGCCTGCTTTGTCACATTTAATTTTCTTAGTCACTCTGTGGGGCGCTACTCTTTTATCTCCTTTCAGTAGATGAGGAAACTCAGTCTTAGAGACAGGAAGTAATCTGTTCAGGGTCAAATGGGCAGGTGCTGACAGAGTAAAACACCCCTCTGCTTGACCACAGTGCTCTGTGGCCTCCCATGGGTGATCCTCAAAATCCTTCAGCTCTGAATTTTTAAACTGTAGGAAGACAAATACATGAGCTTAGCAGCTCTATGGTAAATTCCTGCACGATATCAAGGAACAGATGCAGACACTAAGGAATGAATCGAATAACTTGCTAGTGAACTAATACAGCTTAATTAACGTAGGTCAAGAGTGGCTTCAAAGTCAGGCATGCCAAGTTCCAACAGCCATGTTAGAGTAGATTCAGTGGAGCTGACACTCAGAATCCCTGTTTATTACCTTGAATGGACAATGAGGTCAGGATCCCCAAGGATCTTTTGGCGGGAGGGCGGTGTGAGGAATGGTGAAAAAGGTAGTTTGCTCAGTAGCAAACAGCAGAACCTCTGGAATTCAACAGAACAGGGCTGGACTCCACACTTGTCCACATAGAGCTGTATGACTTGAGCTAGTGACTTCACCTCTGAGAGCATTCTGTCATCACTAAGACTTTAATAATAAATGCACCACTATTGAGAGTTGCTGCAAAGATTAAAGTAGAGATGTTGTATGCTCATGCTTGATAACTATTTAAAAAAAAAAAAAAAGGCTGGAGTAGATGTCATGAGGTGGAGCCAGATTGGGCCAGCCAGGAAGGGGCTCAACATTGCAATGGACTTCTCCTTGGCTTTGATCACAAAGCAGCATCTTCTCCTTTCCTTAAGGATTTCTTGGGACCCTTTTTCCTGAGCCAGCTAGCATGCCCTCTCATCCTTCCACTAGAGGAAAAAACAGTAGCGACAATGATTAATTTTAAAAACAGAGGACTGGGATGGAAAGAATGTAGAAACAGGATCTATAAAAACCTGCGTATGAATTGAGTTATCTTGTAAACCTCCCTCAACTTCAGATTATCATTCCAAGACGACGGCGATAATACCCATCCTGGCAGAGCTATCATCACCATTAACAAAGGGATAATTATATATAAAGGGCCTTCGTAGGTAATAAGACAGCGGCTGTTATTTGTAGATTGGCTGACTTGTTTGCAGGGGCTCCCGGTGATGGGCCACTGAGAAGCAATCTCAGCTCTACCAAATGTTCTCTGCTCTTTTTTTTTCCTGGCATTGTTTGTACTCTGAGCTTCCCCCCCCCCCTTAGCTGTGTCTGATAAGTCTTCTC
Source organism: Urocitellus parryii (assembly GCF_045843805.1). Classification (NCBI taxonomy): domain Eukaryota; kingdom Metazoa; phylum Chordata; class Mammalia; order Rodentia; family Sciuridae; genus Urocitellus; species Urocitellus parryii. The sequence goes on from NC_135531.1 coordinate 154,310,759, forward strand.
CAGCATGTGGCTAGCATAACTGCTTTTGAATAACCTCCACGGCTATTGAATTTGTGTTGAGTGGAGAAAGGCGTATTGCAAGGAAAGAGGGGTCCCCGTTAGGAGGCTTTCTTGGACTCAGCCTCTGGGTCATTGTGGATTCACCTTCGAGCCACCTCCCCTGGCTCAGAGCTGCTCAGATTGTTTTGCCAGCCGTGGATCTCTGAGACAAGGGCTTCCCAGGACAGCAGTACAAAGCACAGGGTGGGTTTTTGCCACTTGTTGATGTTGAGTGAATCTTCAGGCTCCCCTGTTCATCCCTTTTGTAATAACACAGAAGTTTTCTTCTGTTCCTTCTCCATCTTGCCACTTTGTTCTCTCTCTGTCTTCTCCACTGCTGACTGTCCAGCCCAGGTTCTTCCACTCTCGGGAGAAGAAGGTCTATCTTGCTTTAAATTCTTTTCTTCTGCCACATGGAGACCTTAACTGCTCACTAGCATCTTAGAATTGTTTGGGGGCTGACACGTTCAATGCTTTTTAAATTCTACTTACTGTAGAAAGGCAAGAATTACTAGTATCTCTCTTTCCCTGCCTCCCGATTCCTTTTCTCCTCCCAGCATTAAGTCTGATTTCCCCTCTCTGAATTTATCCAGCTCACATAATTTGCCTTTTCATTTTGTGAATGGAGATAATTTGTGAATAGAAATTACTTCCAAATGTTTCAAAAATATTTTCTAAGCATTTGCTTTAACACGGTCTTGTAAGTTTGTCCCCCCTTTTCTTTTCTTCTTTCATAAGGAAATAAGTATTTCCGGGGAAATAGAGCTGAAGAAAGGGGTGGTTGGATCACCCTCTCTTTTCAGTCCCCTGTTTCTTTTCTCGTAAAAATTTTGGGTCCCCTGTCACCAGAGTAACTACAAATATGGATTTATTGACCCCCTGAGTTGGGGAAGGCTGAGGGCAATTTTATTCATACTCTTTCCAAAGAAGTCCCAGAAAGGAGTAGGACAGGAAGGAGGGGAAGGGACCCAGTGAGTTCTGCAAGGAGGGCCAGCCTGAGCACTTTGTAGGTGAGAGAGTCCCTATATCTATATTTTAATTTGAAGGCCCAGTGTCATATTTAGGGTGACTCTAGGGCAGCTTCTGTGAGTTGTCTTTGTCTTCTGTCCATTCGTGCAACCATCCACTGAGTCTTTCCTTCTGTCCAAGTGCCAGATATGAGTGATGGTGGTCCCTGTCCCCAAGGAGGTCCCCATTTCATACAAAGAGAGAATAATGCACATTCAATGCCTCATGACACAAGGCCGAGGTGCTCACAGCTGCGCCAGGTAAAAGGTGACTGGGGAGATGAGGAGGAGCACGTTATCTGAACGCATCAGGGAGAACTTCAGAAAGGAGAGAAGGTGGCATTTGAAGGAAAGGCACACAGGAGTTCAGCAGGAGGGCAGGAAGGGAGAAGGACCTTGGGGACAGAAGAACACCTAGCACCATGATTAAAGTCCAGGAAAGCTTGGTGCCATGGGGGCTGCTGCCATTAACCCTGGAGAAAAACCATTGAGAGAGGCATCCAAGGCATTTGATGGAGAGACCACTGAAAGAGCCTATCACGACCCACACGTGTTTGGATTTGACTCTTAAGTGGTGCAAACCCTGCTGAGAACTCTCAGTAGAGGGCCTGGGGCAGCCTGCAAGCCCTGAGCAGAATGGAATGAATGGATCAGGACTTGGGCAGTGAGAGCTGAGGGCTCCCTGGAAGCCCCCAAAAGAAAAGGAAAGGATGATGGCCAGGCAGGCAAGAGAGAGGAGCTGGGGAATAGTCCTATTTGAATTGTCCCAGAATGATGTCTTAAGGACAGTAGCTATTAGAGGATAGCAAAGGCCGAGAAAGCGCCCACTCCTCTCTTGTTAGAATGCCCCCACCCTTTGAATCCAGTACCCAAGAGTGAGGAACAGTCAAGGTAAAAATGGCCTGCACTGGACCTTAGAGGGGACATGGGTTCCTATACTCTGGGTTCTCTGCAGCTTAGGACTCGTAGAATTAGGGTGCTCAGGGATGAGATTGCCAGGCCAGCTATCAGCATGAGGTTTGCGGGTGCAGGGGGGGGCAGGTAATATCTTGGATATAGATAGATTAGCAAGTCAAGATAATTTAGAACTCCTCCACCTAAGTACACACTCACTATTTTGCCACAGAAGGCCCACCCAGGATGTACTAAGATAGAAAGGTTCTCCAGAGCACTTTTCCCCAAGGCAGAGGCATGAGCCCCGGTGCTCAGACCCCAGGGGAAGCTCTAGGAATAGGCAGTGAGAGGATCCCACCTCCTTTTCCTTCTACTGAGGTCAGCTTTGTGCTCTTTGGGTTTTAATTGGCCCAGCCAGTTCCTACGAGGAATATTTCAGTTGCAATACATTTGACCTTACCTGGTTCCTCACTGTTTCCTGTGACTTTTTTGATGTCATCATTATTTGGCTTCATCGTCTTGACAATTGTCTTGCCCACTGACAGACCCTTGGCTTTTGGCAGGTGAAGGGGAACGTTTGTCCCCTTCTCCCTGGGGCCTTCTGCAGGGGTCTGTGGATAGGTAGGATGGTGCTTCCACCCGCCTGCTTCTCCAACTGAAATGTTGGCTTCTCCGAACCTCCAGAGTTGCTACTGTGCGTCTTTGGACAAGGTCCAAGCTGTTCCCCTCCCTGCTCACAGCTTTGACGGAGCATTTCCTCCCCCCGATGCTGTTAGATAGGTGACATGCCAAACCAAAGTTAGACCCAGTGCAAGACAGTTCTGAGCGCAGCTTCCTCGGTTTGCCCATTCATCTGCTGTGCTGGAAGGAAAAAAAGTAAAATCAAAAAAGCTCCATTAAATAGATGTGCCAAGTAACGAGGAGAAAAAGAAAAGAAGTTTCTTCAACTTTCGTATGCTCAGAATTGTCTCACAAGCAAAATTTTGTTCCTTCCCTCTATTTAAAAATTGATAACCTAGAAAGAAAAGTCAGGCGTGGGCTAGAAATGGTTTGTGGAACAAAAGTGGCACCTACTGGTGGCAAGCCTTGGCTTAAATTTGAAGTTTAGATTTGTGCATGACCTTGACCAAAGTTATATCCTCCTGAGAAGGCTTCCTAATGATTTTCTATCTCTGGAAGGGCAAACCCTCTTTAGATGTATAAATATTAAAAAGCGCTTCTTAGGCATGAGGGCACTGGTTTCGGGGCTACAGCATGACTTTTTCAGCTTGTAATTAAAAACATCTACTGGATAACTAACCAGCAGCACTGTTTGCTAAAAGGAGCAAATGATTTAAAACCAATTGGGCTGCATGCTGAAATGCAGTGGCCCGTGGGTAGCTGTTCTTACCTCTGGTTTCTGGAACCATCGACCCAGCTCCCCCAGGCTCTGCAAGCTGTCAGGTTCTGGAAAACCAGCTGCGTTCCTTTACTCCAGTCTTCGGGAATTTTTGCTTTATCCTGATTTATTCTGTATTTTCATTTCTGTATGTGAATCTGTATAACTAGCCCCTCAAGGAAAACCATAGCTCCCCCCATTAGGGTGTTCACTTAAGGGTCACAAGAGAACCCCAACACTGACTTCATGGGGGGGGGGGGCGGACAGTGATCATTCATGAAGGATGATAGAATTTTTCAGAAAGCAAAGTCTCTCCTGCGTGTTTGAAATCTTTCTTCCTTCTCAAAAGCAGACCCCTACAGAGTGATGCAGAGGCCATATAAATGATCAGGAACAAAGATTTGTGATTCTTCCAGTTGAATAACCTAAAGAGAAGGGGGTGCGATGATCCACCCCCTCCTAAATAGTAATGGGTCTTTTGGGTTCATTCTCTCATTTAATTTTCAAAGCAACCCTATGTCCATCACATTTTACAGATGGGAAAACTGAGGTCTGGATATGATTTTTGCAACATCATGTAACAATGAAGTGGTCGTTTTGAGAATCTTTCTAACTCTAAAACCTGTACTCTATTCCTAGTGACCTAAAACAAAAGCAGACTTTGTTTAATTCTTTATTCATTCATTCATTCATTCATTCCACAAATATTCATTACAGATCCCTGATGAGTAGCGCTGGGCTAGGTGTTAGGGATATGATACCAAGGAAGCCCAGAAAGCAGCCCTGTTCCAGGAAGCTTGCTGTCCAGGGTCACTCTAAGTTTCACATCCCAATTGCTCTCTGCTGATATTTTTTTTAACCCCTGGGGGAGAAGTTGACAGATTGTGAACATCAATAGTTATTGAATTGGTTTTGTCCCAAGGCTTCTTAAGAACCTTTCTCAATGAGTGCCAAGCCCTAAATGTCTCCCAAGTCCTACTGAAAGAAATCAGAGCAGGTTATATTTTCACCGTCCAGCCTCCCAGGGCCATGAGATGCTGTGTAGCGCTTTTTTCTCGGGAGTCCCATTCTTCTGCATGACTCTGCAGCCTCTACCACTTGGGTTAAGTTTGGCTTTGTGCATTTAAAATAAATGCCTTCTAGGCACGAGTGTAGTGTGATCAGAATAGCATAGTGGGAGTGAGGGAAGATAGGTTTTTTTGGACCTGGCAGAAACCACCAGAGATGGAGCATTCATGTCATCCGTCCAGTTATACCAACGCATGCATCAGGTTTCTTTGTTTTTAATTCTCATCTTGATGGGAAGGGATGGGGAAGAATTGTTGCAACAAGCTCAGCATTGTCCCTGCTTTCCTGAATGGTTGCTTTTTCGATCTGATATTAGGGGAATGGAAGGCAGCCCTGCCCCCGACCCCTGCCGGCTCTGTCCATTCAGTGTCACTCTTGGGTACAGCTTGTCCATCCAGCAGGCACTCTGCAATCAGTGTTGCATGTGCCAGCTTATTAAACACTTCCACACCCCACTCCTCTGCCTTTCTTTAATCAGTGGAAGAAGTTTGCTTGGCCACCAGCGCTCGGGTAGTGAGGGACTTGGATTAGCACAATGGCTTTTGCTGCTGTCCGCATGTGGCCTAATAGAGTTGGTAGAGAAGGTTCTTTAGAGGCACTGGTTCTGACAAGCGAAGCTTCTGTAATCTTGCCTTTGTTTAGAAATATGAACTTCGAAACCCTACTGCAGAGAGTGTCGGCAGCCACGCTGATCCGAGGCCTTGGGCAAATTCATTTGAATTGCTTTGAAATTGGATATTCAAAATTCAATAAAAATAAGCCAACCTGATGGTACAGCTGCAGCGTTCCACCCATCCAGCTGGGTAAGCCGATGATTTCCAGGCGAGGACTGGAAAGCCCGAGTGTGATGGGAAGACGAGCAGGGAGCTGCCAGAAAACTCTCTGGCAGCCCGGCCGCCGGCGGCTCCCTGCCAGCCGACTCCGGAGCAGGGCTGCTTTGGCACCAAGTGGCTCCTCTTGCTGGCCTGCCCAGGCAGGGACGCCTGCCTGCCTCAGTCATGGCCAGGGTCCAGAGGGAGGGAATGCCTCAAGGACAAATGGATGGGGTGTTGGAAAAACAATAAAATCACAACACTCCAGTTGTTAGGAGAGTGGCTGGACTTCCCAAATACTCTGCCACAGATCCAGAGCCATCAGACACAGAGGCGGGTTTAATTAAATTGTATGCAGATGCAGGCAAACATCATAATTTGCCCTCGGGCAAATGCTGCAGCTTTGGCCTGTCACAAGGGACCTAGCATCCTGGAGGAGGCTTTCCTGCCATCTGCCCCGGAGGTTCCTCTTCATCAGGGCCGTTTGGAAAGCCTGTCCTCCCAGGGGTTTTTAGGGAAGTCCATGCTCACCCTCCCCGAAGGCTCAAGCTGTTTGATCTCCCTGCTTGAAGATGGGGTAATCCAATTAGGCATCACACTGTGAAATGCCTACAAGATACATACGTTTGTGGAGGGAGATTGTGGGCGTGCGTGTGTGTGTGTGTGTGCGCGCACACATACATTCGTATATCGAGATAGATAGACACATACACTCATGTAGATATGCAAATACAGATATATAGAGCTACAGAGAATGTGGATTGTTGGATGATGGATAGATGGATGGATGGATAAAGGTAGACCTACGAGGTAGACTCCTCATGTTAAGATGTGTGTTTTGCCACCCCTAAGCAATCTGCTCGATTTTCATAATCAGCCCCATCAAGCCCCACGCACAACGTCCAGGCTCCTTCCTGGGTTGGCATTTGTGTGCTTGTGAAGCGCTTTGAGTCAGATTCCAGGAGAAGCACATCCGCTAACCTTCTGATTGTCGCGCCTGTGCCACCCACAGCACCATACCTAAAGAGGGGTAATTGGAGCTCCCGCGTGCAGACATTGTGAGCAGCCCACTCCATTGGCCTGCGTTCTCTACCGCCAGCCACTCAAGGGCCAGCCATGAAATTTAATTTGGAGTTTTACAGACACGTTCTGAATCCGAAATCTCAATAATAACTTTCCCTTTGCTCAGCCTTTTAACTGTGAAATTCAGTTGGGGAGTTTCGAAGCAGCAGGTAATGTCACAGCACTCCAGAGGGATTTTGCCAGAATTCTACTAAAGTGCTTGCAAGTGTCATTTCCATATTTAACTAATTTCAGTTTTTAATTAGCTCCATGTGAAAAATGAGAGTTCACGCTGAGCTCCTCTGTCAGCACAGACGCTTGTTTCCTTTCTAGGATCTCAGGACAATTAAGAACAAACTAGTTGATGCTACAGTAAGTGTGATCATGCATAGCTCTCTCAAGCCGCAACATTGTTCACTGACAGGAAGACTGGCAGAGCCAGGGCCCGTGCGCCAAACTGGGAAAGAGCAGTTTGGAAAAGGGCTGGAGATGCAAATTTGTGAGTCCCAGGACCTGAATGATTTCTTAGCTGCAGAAAATGTATTCTTGTCCCTGAATTCTCCAAGATGACCCAAGATCAGGTTTTGAAAGAACACTGTATGAAGCAGATAAATGCAAAGATGGTGTTACTATGGGAACACAGGTTTCCCAGGTACCGTCTCTGTGCTAAGCTCCAGCATCCAGGTACCTATAAGGTCATTGGCTTGCAGATTCTTAAGGCCCTTGGCATACGAAAGTAACTTCTTTATCATTTTAAGTTTCAAAGTGCAGTACAGACATGGAAATTTGTTAATCCTACATTCAAAGTGTAAATTTACCACTGGGGACTAACATGCAAATGGAAAACTACACAGTCTTCAAAAAAAAGTGTATTGAGAGGTTCTGTTTTGCATAAACTGAAAAATATTTGATGTGATCAGGTTTCGGAAACAATTTTGAGGAAGCCAAACAAACACAGGCTCTGCATTTCATTTGCATAGCATCCATGCTAATGGCATTATTTGTTTAAAAGAAAAGATTCATTAAAAGTTTTGAAAATGATTAAAGTGGAGAAGGGGTTGACACTTCTCTTTAGTAGCAATTCTTGAAAATTGGTTTGGAAAGTAGAATTTTTTTTCTCTCTCCGTGTGTTTTAGTGCTGGGTAATTGTTCTCTGTTGACAATGAACGTTAACAGATGATGTGATAGTGACAACACTAGATGTCTCCAATAGGAATTGAAAATTGGAATCCAGGGGCAGAGGGACACTTTCATGTATCAGGTTTATGTGGCTTGATTGGGGAGCAGAGTGACATTTGTACAGGTAGGGCTTTTTCTGGTGTTCTCTTTTTGGGGGAGAGATAGAGGCAGTACCAAGGACTGAACTCAGAGGCACTTGACCACTGAGCCACATTCCCAGCCCTATTTTGAATTTTATTTAGAACAGGGTCTCACTGAGTTGCTTAGCGCCTCGCTTTTGAGGAGGCTGGCTTTGAACTCGCGATCCCCCTGCCTCAGCCTCCAGAGCTACTGGGATTACCAGTGTGTGCCACTGTGCCTGGCTCTGGTGTTCTCTTTTCTAGCACCTGGGCCCAAATTCCAAAGAGCAATCATGACTTTATGGATCAGGGCAGCGGCCTTTTTGACATGAGGTTAGAGCAGGAGGCATTGTCTGGGTTTGGCAGAAGTAGTAACCGCTGGTGGGTTTTTGTTGTGGTGGTGGTTCTGTTTCTGTCTTTAAATAAGTGACATGTTAAAAGATGGAGGTGATATGTTCAATATGTAGAGACCACCCAGAGTTATTTAAACTAAAATAACTGCCACAATGAGTGGCAGTGGCCAGCAATGGGAGCCTAATTGCTCATCGTGGAGTCTTGAGATGGCAGCTGAACCTCGCAATTGGGACGCACTCCCTTTCAAGCACCGGGGTGGCAGACCACTCCCCAGGGCTGTGATGGGGGCTCACCCGTGTTGGGGGTGGGTCTGTAAACTAAGAAAAATGCATCTTCTAATTTATTAGAGTTTCTGTTCAGCTCTCCAGGGATGACGAGAGTGTGGCGCTCTTGAATTCTTTGTTCTTCTCCAGGTGTGACCTCGAGTCAGCCTTTCCTTGTCACCCAGGGTGAAGAAGCTTGGTCCTGCCTGCAAAGGCCTAACTCACCCTTCCCTTGAGAATGGAGGATACTTCTCCTAACTCGAATGGCAGGTAGAAGCAGGATCCACCTACACAACATTTTCCACTGACATGGGGATTGGCAATTAGCAATCCCATAACAAGGGATGAGTTGTAGTAGGGTTTCAGAAATCGTGTGCACTCTCACAGGTGAAGTAGCAGTGAGATGCAGAGGGCATGGAAGGTTCGAGAGGCGGAGCGAATGCTGGAATGGACAATCCTTTTAGAGATTGTTATGTGAATTCGGGGCCTGATATCTGAGGGAGGAAGCCATACAGTGGTCATCAGAAGCACTTCAGTCATGCTTGTTAAGCCGTCCACTTATTTATTAATATATCAAACAAATATTTCCTGGCACGAGGAATGAGAACAGGTTCCAGAATCCAGGCTGCCCAGGATCACACCCCAGAATTTCTTACAAGCTACACAAGAACAGGTGTGTTACTTAACCTCCCTGTGACCCTGGGTCCTCTCTGTTAAGTGGACCCTGTGATAATACCTGTCTCGTATGGGTTTTGTAAAGATGCAAGGAGATCGATCTTGCACATCTCTCAGTACAATATTTGACAAAAGGAAAAGTGCTAAATCAAGAGTACTTTTACTATGGTAGGTTCTAGGTGTACAGGAGCAAACCAGCCAGACATGGCTACTACCCTGCCAGAACCTGCAGAGGCATACAGGGAGGGAACCTAAGATCTAAATCATTCATGAGATCACTCAGCCTTCCAGTTTCTCTGTGAAATAAGGATATCAAATAAGGAGGAATGGGACCATCTCTGCAGGAATAAACTAATTAGCTAAATACCTTATTAAAGTGGCAATCCCTACGCATGGACATGGTGGTAGCATGTGCACCTGCCAGGACCTGAGACACAAAGGGACCTAGAAGCCCATCTCCCAGGAAGCTTGGAGAAAGAAGAGCCACTCTCACCAATGAGAGTTGGTTCCTGGCAGGGAGAAAGTTCCAGACCGCGGGGAGGACATTTCTGGCTAACTCTGAGGTCATGGCCATTTCATGAAGAAGACTGCTGTAAGCAGCTGGGCTTCTCCCAGAAGGAGTCTTCTCCTGAGTTCCCAAAACTCTGCCCAGAAGGCCCTAGGCTGGCTTTTTGTTTCACAAAAAACTATTCAGTACTTCGCTTGGGTCTCTCAGACACGGTGGCTTCTGCCGGGAGATTAGAGAGCACAAAGGAAAAAGTGTTCTGCTCAAAACCCTGCCTAGAACTGGTGTTGCCCCTGGATTGGCTTTTGTGTATCCTGAATTAAAGCTTGATACTTTATCCCCCCTGGCTTTCGGTTAGCACATTTTGGGTCACATGTGTGCTCAGGATTCCTTTTCATCTCTTGGTGCTGAAAACGTCACTCCTCATGACTAAATGAAAAGATGCTGTCTAAAGAAAAATAAAGGGGAAACCCTTGGATTTCAGAGCTTTGGGAAATATAGTAGGACTTCAGCTTTGGGCAGCTCTATCTGGTGTTAAATATTCTAACAGAATAAATCTCTATGTAAGTTTTGTTTGCCGTGTTGCCTCTGCTTCGAGTCTGATTGTTTTCCTCTGTGTGGAATGTTCCAGGAACAACTGTTTGTTCTTGCTGTCTAACAAGTTCGGCACACAGGTACTATAGCAGATTTATGTGGTAGTAAGAAGACAACCACCTATTACTTTGTGTAATAAACTTCCTTCCAGAAGGAAGAGAAAAAAAAATGGTTTGTGCCTTGTCTGCCGAGCAGGTTTAGTAAATATCCACAGGAATCCACAACTCCACCATGGAGCTTGCAGAGATCTTTAAATTCCAAATTCTCTGCCCATACCAGGGAGGAACAGAGCTGAGGGGGTTAGAGTGCGCCTTCTAGGGAGAAGCGTGGCGCGCGCACAGCCTCAGAGATAGCCTGGGGCCCTCCAGTGAGCCTCACGCCACATGCTGCCTTCCTCGATATCAGATGTCTCCAGGAGCTTTGGCAAGAGAGAGATCACAATTTGATCCTAGCTGAATTTTCTGATAAATCTTCAGGTTCCACCCAGGAATCAATGTGGTTGATAAAAAGAGGAGTCCATATGCTTTGCACACCAGACAGCCAGGCAGTTCTGACACTTTGGGGGAAGTGTGGATGCTTGATCTAGATTCTCATCTGGGCAGAGAGCCATCCCAGCACAACACCAGAAGGGGCTCTAGGGGGACTCTGGGTGTGGACAGGACTTCCCTTCACAAGGACCTCTTTACCTCCTCCTCAAGCTCTTACACAAGTGTGGTAGACACAAAATCGGGGAGCCTGACTGGCTCACACTAAGTCCCTTGGTGATGGGTGGCCAGATTAAATGTAAGGTGCCCAGTTATATTTGAAGTGAAATAAACAGTGTAAATGTTTTTACTATAAGTGTGTCCCAAGTTATTGCATGGAAAACACAAATGCAATTGGCATCCTGTATTTTATTTGCTGAGTCTAGTGACTTTGCTTAGTAGCCACTCAGCCCCCTCTTCAAGCCAGATGCTGAACTTCAACAGAGTCAATAGTATCACTTTACCTCACCAGCCATGATTGGACCCCACCCCCCAAAATGGGCATGTGACCCCATTTAAAGCCCTTGCCTAGCATGTGTAAAAGTGAAGCCCTCCTCTCATCTAGCAGCCCAAGTAGGTAGGTACATGGGTACAGTACTCCCTGTGCACGTGGTTCTCCCCTTGTAGATAAAGCCTGTCTTTGGTTCTCAGGTTGCTATAACAAAATACCAGAGAGTTAGTAGCTTATAAATAACAGAAGTTTAATTCTCATAGTTCTGGAGTTTGGAAAGTCCAAAATGAAGGCTTTATTAACTTCAAGGTCTGGAAAGGGCTTCCTTTCTCATTCATAGTCAGTGCCAGCTTACAATTGGATTCTCCACTACGGGGCATTGATCCCATTTTTAAGGTGACTCATCACTTAGTCACTTCCCAAAGGCCCTACCTCCTAATACTATCATCTTGGGGAATAAGATTTTAACATGTGAGTTTAGGTTAAAGGGACAACCCTTCAACCCTCAGCAAAACCCATTAACCCATTGACAGAGCAAAAGAGGCAGAGCTGGATTGGCCAGCTTCTCCTTACTTTCATGAGCTACCTTCATAGCCTTCCAAGAAAGAAAGAAAGAAAGACCATTTGCTACACAAGTTATGTCAAGCTGAGGCCTAAGAGTCCTAAGCTAATGCATAGCTGCTCAGCTCAAAAAGGAATTTCCCTGGGAATGCTTCCAGGAAGGTGTTTACACAGAATATCACTGGGGGACCTCCCGTGGGTCATCTGCTTTGGGCAGCTCTGTGCCTGATAGAGGGGAGGAGGGATGATCACTGCTCCAAACAGAGCTGAAATCCCCCAAGTTGCACCTCTACAGCCAGGGTTCATCTGACAACGGAGAGGTGAGCCTGCCCCGAATGCCATTTCAGAGCCACTGTTAAAAACATCTCCTGCCTGAAAATCTCTCTCTCTCTACCTGGAACATTGCCTCAAATTTCTACTCTTAGAGTTTATATGTTTGGCTTAAATCATTCATCGTCCCTATAATTGCACATCCATTAATGGTGGTCATTTGGAAAGCAGAGTCCTGGGAGTGTTGGATGGGGGCCAAGGAAACTTCCGATGTGATGGGAAGGCACTCAGACAAGGGGCACTTCAGGGTTTGGAAGCAGGCAGTGGGTCTCTGCTCCGGAGCTGGCAGGAGAGGAGGTGAGCAGAGAGGACCTGTCCGGTGCACCATTGCGCTTTGGCTCAACCTAGGCTTTGGCAACTTGTTTTTCCATCTTCCCACCTGGGCCAACCACCTCCTTTCCACATGGCATCTTACAGCAGCTCCTGACATGATGCCTGTGTGTGCAGAGATCTAGTGCCTCGACCTGGAGGGAGGTGTCTGGGTTCTCTCATCTCCTCGACCTTCCTGGAAATCCACAAGAGGAGCTTCATCCTTGCCCTTGTGCCCTTTAATGAATTGCCATCAACTTGGTCTCAGTAATACCTGGTGTCTCAAACTCGTGTATTCATCTGAATCACCTACAGGTTTCCTTAATACTCAGTGCCTCCACCCCTGAGTTTCTGATTTGGAGACCTGGAGGGGGGGTGCCCATAATTTGCATTTCTAACAAGTTCTGGATGAAGCTAATTCTGCTAGTTTGGCACAACAGGTCTAAGCTAAACTTTTTGAGGACAGGAGCAGAGTCATCATAGCATCCCTAGGGCCTGCCTGGACCCCAGGCACGGAACAGGAGCTAGGAAGTGCTGTTAACTGTGCTCCATGAGGCTGCGCCAGCCTCTGCCTGCTTCGGGATGGTGACCACTGGTGGAAGCACCCTGAATTTGCAGGCATCAGGCTAGAGGCAGAAAATATTGCCCTTTGATAGGCTTTTTACACATCAACATTTTCATAATGTCTATATAGGAAGGGATTAAAGGCAGAAATTTGGGTGGAAAGATGGAGGTTGAGGGCTTGTCTTAAAGCTTCATTTGCATAGGGAACACACTTCTCTGGCTTTCAAGAAGGTTGATGGACATCACTCAGAATGTTTCCACTACCCTCCCTGACCCCGCCCCAGCTGCACCTCACAACCACAGTTTCCCGTTGCTCCCCCTCCACCCCCGTTTCATGTGTGCATGAAATATGTGACCGGGTCAGCAGCCCTGAGGTTCCCCTGGAACTCACTACAAAGGGACTGCAGCTTCCAGGGTTCATGCAGTAAGGTGGACGCGAATCAGCTCAGGGAGCTCTGCTTCTCAGTGCAGGTGAATGGCCTCTACACAGAATCCACCCTTCTAGGTCTCTGTAACCCCTTCTGTAAAATGAGTCTGGAGGAGATGATCCTCAGGTGTTTTCTTATATAGGATGCTGATTTTAATTCAAAAGGCAGGGCATTGCCAGTTGAAGAACAGGCTCTCTGCTTGGGGCCTACCTATTTGGCATGTGAAAGGTGTTTTTCTACCAACGGTGTCTCTCAGTCAGTCCACACAATAGCTGCTACGGGCGGGGCTCCTGATTCTGTGTGGAGCCCTGAGCTAAGTGTTTTGTATGCTCAGTAGTGGGCCTTAATATTCCTATTTTATGAATGAGGAAACTGAGAGTCTAAGAGAAGGAAAGAAAAAAAGAGGGAGGGAGGGGGAAGGAAAGGAGGGATAGAGAAGGAAAAGAAACCTCTCCCACAGCCTCACAGCTACTAAGAACAGGACCAGGACACTGATCTGAAGCCAACTCTGCCAAGTCCAGAGCTGCTCTAACTACCACCTTCTGTCGTTCCATACAAGTAGAGTGTCCCCGAGATGTACTGGAAACTCAGAACCTAGATTTAGGCACTTCTGTTATGTGAGACAGAAAGCATTGCAGTTGACACTGCTGAACCAGAGTCCCCAAGTTCAAAGCCAAACCTACCACTGCTGGCAGAATGGCATGGGTAAAGTACTGACTCTCTCCCTCCCCTGGTGTCTTTGGCTATAAAATGGGACTAATAAAAATATCTGCTTCCTAGAGCTACGAAATGAAGTGATTAATATATTAAGTTGAACCACATAAAATTGCTGCTATTCTATCATATCTGATCTACCAATAAAATTGGCAATTTCACATCTACGTATTTAAGTGGGTCAGACAGTGTCTGGCCCAGGGCAAGCACTGTGCTGGCATGGCCCTTCTTGCTATCGAGGGTCCCACTGGGGGCTGGCAGGGCCGGGGGCATTCCAGGTGCCCAGGGGTTGCTCCTGCATTTATTGTGTTAAGCAGATTCTGGGAAGATGTCTAGGGTGGGCTGGGTGGTAGAGACCCCCTGGGGCTGAAGGAAGGCAGGTGGGACAGAGGAAGAGGTTTTGGGACTCTTCTGATGTAGTCTGATATCACACAGGAAGTCCCATAGTAGAAAGGACTGACCCCTGAGGTGGTCTTTGTCCCCTGGCCCTTCTACAGAAGCAAAGAATCCTCAGTCAGAGGGAGGGTTGGGTTAGGTCTTGTGATTTGCTTGTGACTAGCTTTTTTTTAATAGCTAGAAATAATGAGAAGAGAGAAGGCAAAGGAGGGTCTCCCTCCCACTTGCCTCTACCTCTGGTGTTTTCTGTATGAGCCCACAGTGCGGTGGGAGGTGAAGCTCAGAACTCATGGTAGGTCCCAGGGAAGTAAAAGACCAATGGGAAGGTTAGCCACTACCCAGCACGGGGTGGTGTCCCCCCAGCGTGGCCCTCAGCCCATTGCTAGTATGCAGAGTGCCTCTGGGTGGTGGTGGGTTCTGAAGCTAGGTTCTCGTTTTTTAATTCGTATTCTAGTATTTATTTATTTGACAAATAACATCATGTGAAAATGTGATGTACATTGTGAACCACCTGGGCAAATTTCTTTATTTTAATGGTTATATTTTTTTCTAAGGTATCACAAAACCTTATAACTAACATAGCAAGCTTTTTATTTCATAGGTGTTATTTTGAAATAAAGCTACATTGACTCATGTTTTTCGAAAGGGGATTGATTTTTATATTCATTTTTTATAAATAAATATAAAAATCAGGACAGCATGCATGCTGGGCAAGTGCTCTATCACAGGACTACATCCCCAGTCCTTTATAATTTTTTGAAATGGTCTCCCTGCATTGCCCAAACTGGCTTCGAACTTGCGATCCTCTTGCCTCAGCATTCTGCGTAGCTGGGCTGACCTACATGCACAAGAGCTCCTGGCTTTGATTTTTTAATAGAGTCAGTGAATGATAATACTAATGGAAATCAGATTCAGTAAAATCCACGAAGATGGTCATTGGTGACTGGGCTCAGAGTTGATTTTGTTATAATAATCAAATGAGAAATGCCTTAAAAGCAGGTAGTAACCTGGAGCCTGGCAGAGTGAGAACTCAAGATATTACTTATTACTATTACCATTGTTATTGTCAACCCGGAACACTGTAAGATGAAAAGAGCAAATTTTTAAAAATTTTGTATTTGTTTTAATTAATGAGAGTAGAATGCATTTATGCACTTTGATCTATCATACATAGATGGGATAGAATTCCTCGTTTTTCCGATTGTACATGTTGTGGAATCACATTGGTCATGCAGTCACATATGTACATAAAATAATAATGTCTGTTTCATTTTACTGTCCTTCCTATCCCCACATCTTCTCCCTTCTCCTTTCCTCCTTTTACTTCCCTCTACCTGAGGTAACTCTATTCTTCTCTAGTGCCCCACCCCCTGATGGTAAATTAGCATCCACATATTAGAGAAGACACTCATCCTTTGGTTTGGAGGGATTGGCTTATTTTGCTTAGCATGATATTCTCCAACTTCATCCATTTACTGGCAAATTCCATAATTTCATTCTTCTTCAAAGCTGAGTAACATTCTGAAAAGAGCCGATTTTTAAAACACAAATTTTCAGTTATTTCTTTCCTTCAGCAAACATTTCTTATGCACTGTAGTGTCCAAAGCCTGATGCTGGTTGTAGAGGAAGATTAGAAAGCGGGTAAAGAAGTACTCTCACCTTTCAAGGTGGTCAAGGCTCAAAATGGCAGGGCAGAGGATAATGGGTAGCTAAGTAGCTACCCCACGAGGTAGAGGGATGTGTGAGAGGTATGCGTATGGAATACCCCAGGAGCATGAGAGGAAAGGACCCAGGGGAGCCTGGTCAGTCCACATGGTCAGGATCTGCTCTGTCCAGTGGGCACGTGTGACTGCCAGTCACTTGACATGTGTTCAGTGCAACTGAAGAGCTGAATTGTGTTTCCTGTCAATTCATTTAAATTTTAAAAATGAAGCATAAATGTTTTTTCTTACCAATGCCTTTATTGTTTTGGCAGGACATGAATTTTATTGTTGACCATTTAACATCAGAACCACAATACAGGGTGAATATGAAATACAAACCAGATTTTCAGGACTTTGAGCAAAAATAAACAAACAAACAAAAAGTCTCATTTGTGACCTGTATATTCGGGTTGAGTTGATAACCTTTTGGAGATGTAGGGTTAAGACGTATTATTACATTTGCTTATACTTGTTTAATCTGTTACTAGCAATTTTTTTAAATTGTTGTGTGGCTTGTGTGATATTTCTTTGGGAAGTTCTAGCCCAGAAGCAGAATGCAAATGAAAATCTGGGTAGAAAAAAACAGAAAGCATGGACATTTCCAAGGAGAGGCCTAACTTCGGTTACCTGGGACGGTTGTTCCTGACAGAGAGCAAAGATTAGAGATGTGGAGGGCACTAATTAGAGGGCTGTTCCTGGGGCTGCAGAAGAACAAAGATGTCTCTGAGATTTAGTCCTAACTATGCGACCTTGGTAGAGCAGCCAGATTTAGCAAATTAAAAGAAAAAAAAAATCTAGCAACCCTAGACCTTAGGTATGTTGTATGACTGTAATAAGCTCTCTTTATCTGTAAAACAGGAATAATAAGATATCCACCTCCAGAGTGTCCTGTAAAGTTGAACGGAATCAAGTACAGAGCACATTTAGACCCTTTACTCTAAAAGCACTAAGCAATGAAAACAAGTTGGTAAATTTTACACAGGCCATTCTTTCTTTAGTTCTGAATGTGCAGGTCCAGGGGACCTGATTCTATTAGTCAGCTTCTCCTTACTGTGACAAGATACTGGAGGCAGGATGCTTTATAAAGAAATGAAGTTGATTTTGTCTTACAATTTGGAGGTCTAAACAGCATGACATAAGCTCTGGCAAGGGCCCCTGGGCTGAAATGTGAGTGTTTCTCTACGTGGTCTTACTCCGTCTCTTTATAAAGTCACCAAAATTCCATCAAGGGGGCTCCACCCTAATGACCTCATTGAATCTAATCACTCTTTAGAGTACCTATTTCTTACACACCATAAATAGATAATGTTTGGGACTGGGGTTGCCGCTCAGTGGTAGATCACTTGCCTTGCATGTGTGAGGCACTGGGTTTGAATCTCAGCATCACATAAAAATAAATAAGTAAAAATATTTTTTAAAAAAATAGATGATTTTTGCACCACTAGCACATACTTTGGGGGTTGCTCTCCTGCCTGAGATGGGAGGGCAGAAGCCATATAGAAACCGTGTCACTGATATTAGAGGAGATGCTAGCCCCTCCTGTGTGTGTGTGGTGGGGGGTAGGTTCTGCCTGGCTTGGGCTCCCCGTGGAGCTAGGATGCAGGCTGGGACCCAAGCCATGAGGTGGAGGGGGTAGCACAAGCATGTCCGACGTCCTCCTGCTGTCACTGAGATGCTCTGTGTAAGCCGAAGGTGTCACAGCCGTCTGCCTCCCGCTGCCTGTTGAGAGCCGTGTGTACCTTTAACACGAAAGAACGTGTGGGACTTGAGTGTCACATAAAACCCTTGAAATTAGCTCTATTAACTAAATTGTCACCAACTCAAAATAAGTCTAATTGTGTCATTTATCTAATTGCAGATGAAAACGCAGTTCTTTTTTTTTTTTTTTTTTTTTTGTAGGTACCGGTAGCTTGCTTTCCAAAAAAGAAATTATCCTTTCTTTTTTCCCCCGATTCACTTTCTCCTTGAAGGAAGTTAACTGTGTTGCTATTCAGCGGATCGCAGAGCAGGGAGGGCAGGCGGCCGTGTTGCATGGCTTCATTCCCTACCACCTAATCAGGCCCTGGGAGATAGAACTAATTCCATGTTCCTTTCCATCAGAATCAGGTTTTAAATGTTTCAGGTTAGCCATGTGACATCCACTTAACTAAAAACCATTTAAGAGAAAGATCAAGCCCAATTTGCTAATCCAGGATATTTTTTTTTATTATTTCTGAGTGAAAGAGAAAAAGAAAAAAAAAAACTTGAGCTAACCATGTCAAAAATTAAAAATTGAAAGGGACACTGGCAGCCTCCCCATGTGCCTAATTTGGCTTTGCTGAACAAATGACCAATCTGAAATGAAAATTACCTGCAGAATTTGTTCAACATCCTCATTTCTCCAACGCGTTTCTCACTCCATGGCATGGTCAGGCCAGGTGGAAACAGGAACGTGGATTTAGATCCTGGTTTGAATTTTGCAGTCAAAGCCATTTGTCCCTGAGTTGAGGATCAGAGGGTCCAAACGCCTCTTTGTTGGCTAATTTTATTAACAGGTTATTTTGTTCATGCCCTCACCAGCAAGTAGGGATAATATAAATCTTTGGTGTGAGGAGAGGGGGGTTCTTTGAAGTCCCCTGGTTGTCTCTGTAATAAAGCATCACGTTGCAAGTTTTCAGAATTTTCTGTCTTTAAAGAGAGGGAAGAAAATGAGGGGGAAAGGAATTGAAAGACAAGGTCAAAATCCTTGCTTAGCCATCCAGGAGTCTTCATGACCTTGGGCACATGCTCACCATGTGTCCATACAGCAAGGGTAGGGACCGGTGACCCTTGAGGCCCATCTTGGCTGGGTTCTGCCTCCCTTCCTACAATGCAGAAAAACAGAGCACAGAGGTATCTCTGAAGGAGGGTTCGGATAAGGGAAGGCCTCACAGGGGAACTGTCCCCCTGTTCCCTGGGACTTGGGGTTGTGCTGGTGCTGTCCTGCTGTGGAAGGGGTAGTGTGGCCCTTGAGAGCAGGCTTGGGTGTCACACTACCTACCAGCTGCTTGGTACTTCATTCCTCTGAACATCAGTTTCTTCATCTGCAAACTATGAAAGCAGGGATCCCGGCTCGTAAAATTGGTAACAACTGCTTAGCCCAGGGATTGGCACATGCTCAGGCTGAATAAAAGTGAGCCATCGTAGTGATGACCAAAGAACCCAGCAGGAGATGAGACGGGCTTCCCAAGTGGCTCCTGGGCACAGGAACCCCCAGCTCCCTGATTGCATTACTACCATGACATGCCAGCGGGTGGGGGGAGCATCATCCGTCACTCCGTGGAGATACAGTCACGTGCTGCCCTCTAGGACAGTGCTCCACAAATTCTGTCCCACGGCAACATCATAGCTCTCCTAGTTTGCGTAAATGCACTGTGTGGCCTCACAGTGACACAATCGCCTATCGCCATATTTCGCAGAACACATCTCCATCACTAAGGGCAAGAAAATGGAGGTAATGGCGTGTGCTTGGTTCCAAAAGCAGCTGCCCCCCCCCACCAGCCCTTCCATCCCCTCCATGCCTCCATCTCTACCTCTGTAAAATGGGAAGCTGACAGTACCTTCCTCTAGGTCATCATAAGGAGTGTGTGAAGATGCATATAAAGGACTTAAATGGTGCTTGGCAAAAAAAAAAAAAAAAAATGTTAGCTTTCAGCTTAGCCAAGGAAAGTGGTGGTAGAGAGGTTTGCCCAGGGTCACCTGCTTATGAACAGCAGAGCAGAAACTTGAACCCTGCCAAGAATGAATCTGCTGTGTCCCGGGGCCTAGAACAGGGATGGTTACTCCTTGGCCTGATGCCTAAGCCCCTCTCTGTCTCTATTCTTCTGTCCGGCTTCCACTTGCCAGATGGTGGACCCTGGAGTTCAGATCAGAGGACTCTTTGGAAGCTGTTGCTTGGGGGCTGGCCCAGGACTCAGGATAGAAAATAAGCCGCCCCCTCCCTCCATTTGTTTGCAGCAGCTGAGGGAAGAACTTGCTGGAGAGCAGAGTCTGGCCAGGGCCACAACAGGCGGACGCCTGACCTCGCGCGGCTCCCCCTCGCAGAAGGCTGTATTTCATGGGAGAGTTCTCCTCTTTGTTCCAGCACACGTTGCACATCTCCCGATCAATATGACATCTTATCCTCTAAAACATTCATAATGTCTGCTTCCTAGGATTCCGGTGGCCATGTGCCATGTGCCGCCCGGCTTGCCTTTCCTTTGTCGTCTGTGGTCTGGCGGATCTGCCCTCTCTTTAACAGGGTTGCCGGTTGCTGCTCTCTGAAGAAAGACAAATATTGTTTGGGTTGTCAACACTGAATGACAAGCTCGGGCGGGAGAAAGATGCGTCTAGGTGTCTAGGTGTGGATTGTGGGGATGTGTTTTGTTATCACAAAAGCTCTTAAAATCCCAGACCATGATTTATTTGGTGAATAAAACCTCCCGATATTATCATTCTCTAAAGGTATTTTGATCACATGGGCCCATTCTTAGAGAAAGAAAGGCTTTTATTTTATTTCTTTCCCTGGGAAAAATAGCAGCAGGAGCTGGGTGGTCTGAGGTGGGAAATGATACCTTGTGTGGACCGTGGACCGCGGCTCCAGGCGTGTGTTTATCTGCATGAGGATGAGCAGTTTAGCGGACAACGGCCTGCCTGAGTGGCATCCGAAGCCCGCCAGCCGGGCGTATTCCCGGGCTCTCTGCACAGGGAAAGGAGAGTGGCTGGAGCGTGGGTGTCTGTCTTGCGTATTGATCTGCCTGGTGATGCTGAGAGCAAGAGGGTGTCGTTAGAGGTCACTGCAGCACACCAGACGGCACCGGCCCACAGTATCAACATGGCCACCTGCAGTGCACCTGTAACAGGAGATCCAAGGGGACAGGTGAGGGAGGACACCAACCCCAGGGCTCTGTACATCCATAAGCTGTAAGGAGCCTCACTTGCTTCTTCCAAACACAGGAATTGATTAATCTCATCCCACTTTGCACTAGCAGTACCATCCTGAGTCTGTCACCAGAACAGATTAATGTGCTGGTCCTTCTGTGTGGATTCTTCTTGTCTCAGAAACATACTGCTCCCAGGTCCCAGAGCTGCCTCATGGAACCGTCACCTTGTCCTCACGGCAGACATGCAGGAGGGGACAGAAAGCCTCTCTACTTTTTGCAAGAGTCTAGAATTAGGAAGCAACAGATAAAATCCCTGCTGAGGACATTTTAGGACCACAGCTGGAAGATGAGAGTGCCGGAGAGATGCACGCAGTGGTGTTTCCGCAGAGCCCCCCCTCCCCTGTCAATCGGTCGTGTGTGCTAGGATTCTAGGATTCGGGGATCACATCCCCTGCTCATCCTTCCTCTCCCTGTGCAATTCCTGGGGCGTGAGCTTTGCAGCCATTTTGGAAGCTGTGAGCGGGAAGTTGGACGGAGACAAGCAAGTTTTCAGAGCGTTCTTGGGAGATGGGTGCACAAATCCCATTACGAGGAAAGGGATTTGTGGGCGTCACTTCCATGTGGTGCTTTGAAATTTTATTCCATTCAGTGGATCGCAACACCGTCTGGGGAAAATAAGACAATCATTTCACCAAGGCAGTGAGAAGGGCTTTTTTTTTTTTTAACTCCTTTTTTAAGACTTAAGGCATTTTCGAGAATGTTATCCCTCATGGTTTATCTTCATCTCTTCTCTTAGGCAGTCGGTAATTTTGGCACTGACGGTGTTCTTAAAAAGAATGTCATTAAGGCACCACAGAGGCTTCCCGCTCTGTCCTCAAAAAGGAAAGGGAAAAAAAATCACTGTCCTCACCTGTACCCCAAAATGACAAGAAGCAACCTGGACAGGGAAAAGTCACCAAACTTGATTGCTAGTCAGCCTGACCATCCACCGAAGGTGCCAAATAGATTGATTTTATATTGACAATGGCAAGGGGGTTTTTTTGTTGTTGTTTTTTAAGTTAAATAGCATTCTAGTACCTGCCCAAGGGCATATTCGTGGTGGACTAATGACTATATACAAAAGGAGGTATCTGTTCATGAGCAGCAATATTTGATAAGAATTTCCAGTCCTGCTCAGTCTTGACTAAGTAGTGATTGAAAACCCAGAGGGCAGGTGTCCTTCAGAAAAAAAAAAAAAGTGGAATGGAGTCACTAGCAGGACACCATGGGGTTTGGAGCGCTTTCTGCATGTGTCAGGGTCTGAGTTCCAGATTTTCTGTTTGCTGACTCTGTGATTTTGGGGCAAGTCACTTAACCTCTGTGTAAGCCCCAATTTCCTTATCTATACGATGTAGATTATATTAGCATTTCCCACGAGAACGGAATAAAATGAGCTTTCATCTTCTTCAAAATAATATTCTTCCAACATCCCGAATCTCATCCAAAGAAAAGGCAAAGTCCTGATCACGATTGGGCTATATGGTGTTTCCCAAAAGCTCCTGTGTAAGACAATGCAAGGATTTTCAGAGGTGAAATGATTAGATTATAAGAGGTGTAACCTGATGAGTGGATTCACCCACTTGAATGAATTAATCGCATGGTGACTACAGGCAGGTAGGGTGTAGCTGGGGAAAGAGGTCACTGGGGCCATGCCTTTGGGGTTTATAGTTCCTTGCTGGTCAGCAGAGCTCAGCTTCCTGTTGCCATGGGCTGAGCCACTTTCCTCTGCCTAGCCCTTCTGTCATGAAGTTCTGCATTACCTTGGTCCTGGAGATATGGAGTTAGCCATCCTTCTGAAACCGTGAACCCCAACGAAGCTTTTTCTCCTCTGAATTGTTCTGGTCAAATTTTTTGGCCACAGTGATGCAAAAGCTGACTAAAACAGTCCCCCCAAATGCACCTGCTCCCACTCCCTCCCTGTTTCTCCACTCCACTTCAGAATCCCTTCCCCACTCTGTCAGCATCGGCTGCTGTCTCACTTCCTTAAGGGCTTTGCTCAGACACCACCCCTGGCCAGTTGGAAACTAGAAAACATAAAAAAAAAAAAAATTCCAGTTTCTCATCCCCTACCCCTCTGGCACTCCGGGACCCCCACTCTGCTTTTCAATCCTGTTTCATTTCTCCGTCGCTCACTAGAACATAAGTTCCATGAGAGCGAGGGTTTTGTTTTGTTGGGTGGCTTTATTCCTGATGGACACGCCTCGTGCACAGTGGGTGCTCCATGAACATTGGCTAAATGATAAGTAATGAACAAATGCCATGTTAAAGTGATTTTCCCAATCCCTGGTACATTGTCAAATAAAAGTGAATTGTCCTCATCACTGAGGAAGCTCATTTGCATGTGTTCATTTTCACCGCTGATTGCCAAGGTGCCTTTCCCGGCTGCGTGCCTGAGTTCAGGGTTAGCCCCGATGATCCTGCTGCAGTGTCCCCCTCTTAGCAGGGGTGGTTTGGAATCTTGGAATCAGCTGCGTTTCCCACAGGAGTCCTGGCATTGTGGACTTAATTGGTTGGTGCAGAGTCAGGGAGACCCAGGCCTGACCCTTCCCGACATCCTCCGGGGTTTGTGAATGTGCTTTGCCGTCCTCTCAAAGACCCCCCTGGGCACCTCACGGCACACTCAGCCACCAGACCCAGCGGGCTCAGATCCCTTGGGTCCCTCCCTGAGCTCTGCCTGGCCTGCAGTCTTCCATTTTCAAAGGAAAGTCCAATCTCTTCCTCGGGTTATATATCGACAAGCCTGATCTTTAAAGATACCCCTTGCTCCTGGGGGCCTGCTCAGCAAACAGAGAGCATCCGTGGCTTCCATGTTTGCCCTCTTTGACAAGCAGGGGCTGAGCAGCTCTCTGGGAAGTATTGCTGACATATTGATTGACTCTCTTGTCAGGTTGATCCTCTGCCAGCCAATGAACAAGGAAGGTCCTAAATGGCACCCAGCAGGGCCCACACAAACCCTGATTACTATTTCAGACAACCCCCTTCGCAGCTACCACTTTTCCAGGCCTACCTCTCCTTGTCCTGTGGCTGCTGGAGAATTCTTGGTTCCCCCACAACCTCCCTCTCTCTCTCTCTCTCCTACTTTGGCTCCCTCTGAGTGTTTCTTCAGAGCCCATCTGGCACCAAAACATAGCAACTTCAATAAGAAATCATCAAACTAACTCCAGGTAGGTCTACTTATTGTTCTTACTGAAACCCAGGATCTGTGTGTGGTCCTTCCATATGGCCTTGGTTGCTTTTCAACACTCTGTGAAAGTTTTCTCCAATTAGCCAGAGGGATACTTCCAGAACTTGGCTGTGTTTTTAGTGGCTGTTTTCCCAGTTGCCACCTGGATTCCACCAGCTCCTCCTTGGAGCCCTTTCCGACCCATCCTTGCTGACCCATGGAGCCCTATTTTTCTATCCCAGGGTCTCTCTGGGGGGGGGGAGCCTGATAAATCATGATGAATGGTACATTTGGCTATCAACCAGAGTGGGGGGTGACTCAGGGAGAGGCCTCCCAAACTCATTTCAACTCTGACCCTAACATGGCCTGAATCGGAAGGACCTTTTGGAATGAGTTGCTGGACTATTCAAGGGAGGGAATGGAGAGGGACCACCCTAGTGCCTCCAAGATTTCTTGTCCAGTGAAATGTTAATTGGTGAATCCAGCATTTACACAAAATCTCAAGATGTAGTAGCCATAACTATGTCTACTCCAAGGATTCTCAGCTTCCTGAATCTGTCTCTGAGAGTTCATCAGAGCTGGCGGTACTAAGGCATAATGTTCAAAGAACTACATTTTGTTGTTGCTGGAAACAACAACAGTGGCCCTGAACAAGGGTTAACCCTTCCTGCTTGAGTTTCAGAAAGGATCCTGACCCAAATTCTAAAGAATAGACAAAGATCTTTCGTTAAAAAAAAAAAAAATGGCATCTCCCATTTTCTTTATAAGTCAAGGTTGGCTCAGATATGCTTCTGTAACAAAGAACCCCAAACCCTAGGTGGCTCACAAATTACAGTTTCTTTCTTTACTCCTTCTGTGTTCTTCTACTGAACCACCATGGCTTTGATGCCACCTTTACTCAAGAGCCAGGATGATTATGCAATAAAGTGTGTGCTGCCAGGTCACATGGCCACACCCAAATTCAACCAGCTCATCAAGTGTAACCTCCCTGGGGGCAGGGGGCCGGGGTACCTATGATGGACAGCCATTGATCAACCCCACTGAGAAAGTCACAAGTTTTGAGACAGACAAGCTTTGCTGAGACACCATTTGCCCATAGACTTTGTAACAAGATCAATATGAAAGATGAAGCAGAGAGGCTCCATCCTGTTGCAATTCCACCATGCTTATGAAATCTCCCTGTAATCAAACTTCAGTCAATAGTTGGCAAATTGAGGGTGACAACAGCATCTCCCTGCAGAGAATGTCTGCAGAATGGCTACTGCCATACCTTGGCTGGGTGCAATGGCACATGCCTGTAATCCCAGCAGCTTTGAGAAGCTAAGGCAGGAGGATGGCAAGTTCAAAGCCAACCTCAGCAACTTAGTGAGGCCATGAGCAATTTAGTGAGACCCTGTCTCAAAATAAAAAAAGAAAAGGGCTGGGTATGTGGCTCAGTGGTTAAGTACCCCTGGGTTCAATCCCCAGTACCAAAAAAACAAACAAACAGCTACCACCATGCTCCTGGGGGGGCTTCCATAATTGGCAGCAGCCTTCTTTTGCAAACTAGTCTATATTGCTACCAGTGCCATTTTATCTCACCCACTGCCCCTTGTATTATGTGTTTTTATTTACGAGCATATTTTGCTCCGCAAGGCAGGCTTCCAAGTTTTCCCCTATTCTGGTAAACTCAGATACACTTAGGTGTAAGGCCCTGTTGGATTTTCTGGGGCATACAGGTGCCTCACCTCTCTCTGGGCCTTAAGGAACCCACCTGTGACAGAAACCTTTGAAAAAGGTAAAGGGAGAGATTGATTGAAAGGCTGATTTCTCAGCCGAACCCATAGAACAAATCAGGAGCAGAATAAGAAGCAGAATTCTCATTAGTCAGAAAACTCATTTACTTCCCAGCTCCCCTGGGTCTTTATCCTAAGGACCCTTGAGTCCGTTCCCACAGGCCAGAAAGATAGTCTCATTTTCTTACTCAAGTAAGAGACAAGGAATGGCTGATCAAGGGGAAAAAAAAAAATCAGTGCCAACAAAAGCCTATTTCAGACACCCCCAAACAACGAGAAGGTGGTTGTACCCCCGATATAATTCTCACTTATTTACTTACCGTTCAATCCAACAACAGGAAATATGCCTGAACTTGAGTTTCATTTTTGTTGCGTTGCCTCTGCTGGGAGGACGGGTCTCCTGCTCGCCAGATTTGGCTTTTCCCCACTTCCCCATCTCCATCTCACTTCCTGCGTTCTCTTTTCACTTCTGGGAGTTGTCTGTGAAGTCACTCGTATACTCTGACCCAAACCCTTTGCACCCTGTCTTTGGTTTTCTTGTTTTCAGGATACATTTAAAAAAAAAAAAAAAGTAAAAAGATACTGTGGAACTCCAAACAAAACCAAAGGAAGTGGTGGAGGGGGAAGGGAGGCGACCTTGAAACCACAGAGGACGCAGTGTTGGGAGATCCCCTGTATGTTCAGTTGGATTAGGGTCTGTTGTGCTCCCAGAGTGTACCCTTGCAATGTGCTCTGTTCCCTGGTGACAAGACTGAGCACTGCAAGAGGACAGCAGTTTTGATGATAGCTCACCATGGGTGGTTCCTGGGGGAGGTTGATGTCTTTGCCTGCAGGGGGCGCTACTGCCTCCTTCTACAGATGTGAAAGTCAAAGCTTGTGGTTATGGCTGGCCCCAAAATGCAGCTGGTACCTGTCACCTGTAGGCATGTACCTTGACTCACAGAGACCCTCCTCCAAAGGGCTGTATCTTCAGCATGGCAGTGGCAGCCCAGGCAGGCCCCAAGAACCCACCAGCATCTTTAAAAAAAAAAAAAAAAAAAAAAAACATTTGAAAATAGCTAATTCCTTGGCTCCCATCACCTGGTAATTACAAATCAGAAGCTATCGTTATCTCAAAGCCGCCACGATTAGTTCTCATTTCCTGACCTCTGTATGGTGAAAATATGTCATTATTTGAGGCAATAGAATCTGGTCTCTTCAAGTAAGTGACCTACATAGAATGGATAAACTGCAGGAGAAAATTAGGTGTTACCTTGACAGAAAGTGTACAGTAAATGTCACTTATTCTTATTAGTATTTATCATCTCAAAAAGTTGCAACAGCAGGCTGAACCCTTCAGAGTAACGCAGAGGAAGAAAATGTGTTTCTGAGATGGTAAAGCGCGTAAGAGAAAAGCGCGCGAGAGCACACACACACACACACACACACACACACACACACACACCTCGCCGCCCTAATCTGCAGCCATCTATCTGAGCTGTATTGTTTGAAGATAGGTTTTTAACCTTAATAGAATGCAGCCTGACTTTAAGTGGTGGTAGGCATGCAGAATTAATTGCCATGTGAACAATTTCCTAAGCATTGTTAATTGTGTTTCCTGTGGTTAACTGTTTCTCCCATCCCCGCTTCAAACTCGGAAGCTTCCCCTGTCAACAGTCCTTTCTTTCCCGCAGAGCCGGGAACGTAGCAACAGCGTCAACCTGTGTCCATTGAAACACCAGACAGACAGGCACGGTTATTGTTTAGATGGGAAATACACAGGGAAGGAACTTCTTATTTATTCACAAATGAAGCATTTCTTCCATAAGAGCTTTGAAAGAATCCAGGTGCTTGGGATTTGCCTTTCACTCTACTCAGTGAAAATACCTTGCCAAGAACCATCAGGCATGGTGGTCAGGGGGTGCTGAGCTAAACCCGCTGGGGGGTCCTTTTGGGGCACAGTAACAGAAAGTCCAGAAGTTTCTTTGGAGGTTCAAGGTGCACGTGGAAGTAAGACTTCTGCAAACACACACACCTGTTTCCCAGGTGAAGAACAGGCAGTGCTCTGGATCACTTTGTCCCATTCCATGCTGGGGGGGGGGGGGGAGAATAGTACTGCTTTTCAGGAAAGGACTCCATTCTATCATCGTCGCCCCCCCACTCCTAAACTTTTCCACAATGTTCTGAAAGGGATCCACTTATCATGAAGAATGGTGCAAGAGATAATATATTTCTAAAATTTGAAAAAGGGAAAGGCAGGCTTTCAAACGGACCAATCCACCTTGGGTGCTGCTGGCTGTGTGGGAATATAAGAGCAGGTGTAGTAGGGACCAGCAAGTGGGTGCCATTTGCATAGCCTCGATTTGAAGCTGAGTTGTATCTCGAGTAGTTTGGGAGAAACCATCCTTGTCAAAGTCCCCGGACTACCAGTCTAACTCCATTGCCTCCAGAGTTCCGGAAAAGATGGATGTGATGGAGTGTCCCCGTCACCATGCTTCCGAAGGGGCGTTTCCACCTCTGCGGAGGCACCCTTTGGGAGATCTAGGCTTTGCCTTCTCCTCCCTCCTCGTCCACCAGGAGGGATCCTCCCTGCTGAGGCTTTGAGCTGCAGCAAGGAAAAGGAGACCTAGCCACTCAGATTGACATGCTTTCTGTATTTAGCTAATCCCTGCGGCCCAGGGCAAGCCATTTTTGAACTGCAGTTTCCTTAAAAGGCAATCGCTTGGAAAAAAGGCACCTGGCCCTCCCCCTTGACATTTGCATTGCTGAATTATCTATTCATATTTTCATTACTTTGTCTCTCCTGCAGCAATGCATCTGCTCGGACTCAATTGGCAACTCCAGCCGGCAGATGGACACACCTTTAACAATGGGATAAGGACCGGCTTACCAGGAAACGATGATGGGGCAACATTGCCATCTGGAGGCAAAGGTGAGGTTCCAGCTGCTGCTTGCCCTGGAGGTCACAGGAAAATTCAGAGCCCTCGCCAGCTGGTTCAGGTTTTTTAATCCAAATCTTGGAAGGTATGCAAAAAGGAAAAGAAAGGGGAAGGAAAAAAATTGCTGCCTTTCATAGGTGCCCCCGTTAAAAGCTGTTTGCTGTTCCTGTCTGTTAGCTGTGTTTGGCTGGAGTCGCTTGGAGCTGGCTCAGTGCCTGCTCCAAGCAATGTGCATACCTATGCTATCTACAGCGACTGGCAAGGTCTAGAGCTACTTGAAAGCATCCCAAGGCCCAGGCAGAAGCAACAGCAACAGCAGCAGCTGGAGCGGCAGCAGCAGCAGCAGCAGGAGAAAGTCCCGCCTAATCAGAAGGCGGGGAGCAGCAGGCCGCACATGCCACTAGACTGGGTCCCTCTCCCAGAGGAGAGACACAGCCTCCCTGGGGAGCAAGCACGCCTGGCTTGGCATGCAAGAGACAGGCTCAGAGCTGTTCTGCTTTGGGGGAGAATAGAAAGGAGTTTTGACAACTCCGCAACAAAGCCTCTCTTCTCAGAACAGTGAAGGGGACAATAGAAATGTTTATTGAAGCAATCAGGCAACTGTATTCTTGCAGAGGGAAAAAAAATAGGTGCTAACAAGGTGCTAAAAAGGAGGAGAGAAAACAGAACTGTAGGGCGGTGGGAACGTGGAGCAATTAGAAGACAAGAACAGCCAATGGCGCCACAAGCAGGGCTTGGCGGTGTTAGGGTTTGCTTAATTCAGGATGGAAATCACAAACAGGAGAGGTTGTATTGCAGAGTTACTCCAAACACAGAATTTGCCTCTTAGAATATATAACCAGTTCAACCCTCCCTCCATTTCTTAAAATAACCACAGGGATATTTCCAAAAGGAAAGAAGGAACATTTATTAGGCACTTGTTGCACACCAGGCTTAGCACTGTAACTTCATCAG
Organism: Urocitellus parryii; assembly: GCF_045843805.1. Classification (NCBI taxonomy): domain Eukaryota; kingdom Metazoa; phylum Chordata; class Mammalia; order Rodentia; family Sciuridae; genus Urocitellus; species Urocitellus parryii. Next base: position 154,340,417 of record NC_135531.1, read on the forward strand.
CTCTAAAGGGAGGGAAATCATCTCTGAGAAGCTGAGTTCCAGAATGTTCTAGAAACTTACTCCAAAGCAATCAAGTAGGCAGGTGCAACTTTGAACTCAGATCTGTGCCCTTTGCACCTTTGGGCAAGATGTTGGCACTTTCCATAGGTCAGTTGTTTTCCACAGAGAAGATTCCAGAAGTCTCTACCCTCAGAAATGTGCATTAGCCATCCTGAGAAGCCAGTGCTCTATAGGTTACTCTCCCGAGAGCTGTTCTGAAGCTTCAGCTATGACTTTTCTTTTTATCTAGTCTTTAAGAATGGGTTTCTCATCTGTCACAATCATACCACTAAATTACCTTTAAGTAAGCATGAAAAAGTTTTATCTGCAGATGAAATAATATGCTTCCCATTATCAACTAAGTAAAATTCAACCTCAGAATGAAAAGTATACTTTGCCTTAACTGACCATGTTCTGCTTTAACTGACCAAAAAGCCCAGAGTCAAATTTATTGGCCTCAGATTGGAAATCCATTCACCTCCGGCACTTGACACCATCCCTTTCTTCAGTTTCCTTTACAGCCCTGACTCTTGGCCTGGGTATTTTCGCCCCTCAGGAGACATTTGGTGATGTCTGAAGAGTTTTTCAATTGTCACAATTGCAGGAGGTAGATCTAGCAGGGAGAGGCCAGGGATACTGTAAAAACCCGGCTCCACACAGGACGGCCCCCGTGATAAAGAATCTCCCCTCTCTGGAGTCTAGAGTGTCAACGGAGATGCTCTTGGAACCTGCTTAGAGAATCTCTGCCACATCTTATCCATTAATATCCCTTAATCCACAAGTCAGCACCCCGTCCTTTCAGAAAAATGCAGAATACACATTTAAAAGTGAATGTGCATCTTTTATCATCAGGCACAGGAATGCATTTGGTGTGTCTGCATTCTGAAGTTATGTACAAATGCTTTTTAAATAGCGTCCTTCACAAATGGAAATCACTGATCTGCACAGATCTCCATCAATTAAAGTAGCCACCCCTCCACTGGGGATTAAGCTCCATTTCCAAGCTCCTCTCCCCTGTGACATCCCCCCGCCATCATGGTCAGAAAACAGAAGAAAACTCATCTCAGACAACATGCCTTACAAATGGGCTCCTCTGAATTAACAAATGAGGGCTGGGGCTGTAGCTCAGTGGCAGAGCGCTTGCCTAGCCCCTGTGAGGCACTAGTTCGATCCTTAGCGCCACATAAAATAGACAAATAAAATAAAGGCATTCTGTTCATCTGCAACAACATCAAAAAAAAATCGATTAATGAATTAATTAACACATGAGGAGACACTTTCCATTGTGTCTTTGGAACCACTAGAAGTTTCCCCTCCCACACAACAACACGCTTTTAAAAATATTGTGCAAGTCGTGTAACATCACCAGTTCAGATGCTTTCCAAATGAGTTATGAGACAGACAAAATGTTTGCTAAATCATTGCCCAATGTGTTGGTCAATAAGATACTTAGAAAAAAAAAAGGGTAAAAGGAAAAAAAGGGTGAAAATTTTCAATTATATAAATCCAGACACTTCCTTTCCCAATACCAAAACAGTAGTCTTCCAGTGACTGAGGATGTCAGATCTCTTCTTGTTTTATAGATTGTCTTATCAAATGACTGGAAAGATTACAATGTCCTCATGCTCTCCTCACTCCTAGGGAATGTGACTAGAATTTCTCAACCCAGTGACCTCCCTCCTTTCCGCTCCCCAATTCCATACATTTAGATAACCTGAATCGATGCCCATCGACTACTTTTCCAGTGTTTCAAAGAGACAATCAAGACATATTGGCAATAAGTTAATTAAATAACACCCCCTCCATTTTTTTGTGGTATACAATAATCCTTCACGCCGATGTTTAATCAAGATTCACCACACATTGCCAGGGAGGTTAATCTTATTAAGCAATTACTGGGTAAGTATCCAGCAGGAGTAAATTAAAATGTAAGCAAAACACAGGCGTGGGAGTCCCATCTAAGATGGCACATCGATGGAGAATTCATTGCCTGGTCTTGAGGAGTATTTACATTGCTCAGGTTTGGAAGGGCGTCTAATCGACAGAGCAGCCTCCACGCGTGGATATGTTAGTGGAAACAAAGCACTTGATTAATTAGTTGGGAGAGGATGTTCTTTGGGCTTTGTCTTCCTTTCCCTTCTCCATTTGTCGTTGTCCATGGCTTATTTTTCCCTCCGCTCTCTTTCAATTAAACCTTAACGTGGAGGGTTGTTGGGTTTCGCATCCAGAAGAAGCGGCACACAACACTGCCAGAGCCACTCACCGTCTCATGTGGGTTTCTGTGTTCGAAGGAATGAACTCATACATCTTCATTAAGAGGACACGGAGCGCTTTCTCTATAGATCTGGGATTAGATAAGCCTTGAGAATGAAGAGTCAATACGGTATTCTGACCTGCTCGGATGATAAAAGTCATCCCAGTTTGATGGGGTGGGCTTCGAGGCAAGGTACACAAGAGTATTAAAGAGGCACGGCATAGGTACCCAATTGGTCGCTGACTTTAAGAAAGAATAAATTCCCAAGTAGTATTTCATGGATTAGCCTCAGAACTTTTGACTCATTTTACATTCAAAGTGTCTTCTGTATCAGAAGTCGGCCAACCCCAACTCAGTGACCACCTCTACCCAGCTGCCTGTGATGCACATCTGCTCACATGTTTGCCCCTGTGCTTTTTCTCTACAACAGTGGAGCTCAGTCAGTACATCAGAGGCTACTTCAGCCCACAAGTCCTGAAATATTTACCACCTGACCCTTTACTAAAAAAAAAAAAAAAAAAAAAAAATGACGACTTGTCCTGTGTCTTTTCCAAATCCACTTCTACTTTTCCAATAAATGCACAAATTGTGGGAGACCAGAGGGAGGAGCTCAAACTCCCAATATATTAGTTTTTCTTCTCACCAAGCACTGGTTATAATACATTCTCGAGGGTCTTTTAATGCAAAATTACCTAGAATATAAGATGCTGTTGCTGGTCTGGCTGGATGCAAATATCAGCGGTTTCTCTTGGAGACTGTGTGACTTCATGCAGGTCCTTTTTCCTCTCTCTGCCTCTAGTTGCTCATCTCTGGAATGGTAGTCCCTCATAAATGTGTTGTCCTGCACAAATCACCTTGTCAAACACTGCACGTGGGAACATGCACTTAATAAGCAGCAACGTATGGATCTTTCATGTTGTCAACTGACGTCCTCATGGCGTCTCTCCATTGGTCCACTTAACAAGTCTCTGTGGGCTGCCACTTCCTATGAGATGTCATGCTTTCCAAAAGGGAAGTTTGCTTTCCTAGTGTCAAGACAGACGATAATGCCCCTTCATCTTCTTTCCTTTACCTTGGAAGAATTGATACGAGCCCCCCATGAGGACTTCCTCCCAAGCATTTGCTTGATGAGGTCAGTGGGAAGCAGGACTTCCCATTCAAAAGGGCTCATGTGTGTAGAACAGGTTGGCCGGCTCCCCACAGCATTGTCTCTCTGCAGCTTGAGCTTCATGACTGCCAGCCTGTCTGTTTTAAGCCCTACCATTCTCGGTTTATAACTCAGCTGTAAACATTTATTTGTGCCTGAAGCACATTTCTTTCCTACCCTTTGAAAAAAAAAATCAGAATTTCCAGATGGTATGCAAGTTGGAAAAAATGGCAAAGACTGTTATTCTGTTTAGAAACATGTTTTCCTACACTTGCCCTTTCAGCAAAAACTTCATAATGATTTTTACTAGTTGGCTTAATGCGTGGTACTAGGAGCCAGATTAGCAGGGAGGTTGGTAATTCTTCCTCTGGCTCCCGTCAGTCAGCCGCTCCATTCACACAGCCTAGAGTTTCAAAATGATCACTTCCCTGCATGGGGCTTTTCCAAAGTCAGTGAAGTTCCCAGAAGGACAAGGGGTCATTATGCTTGAGTCAAACATCACATTACCGCACGTCTACTGGCAGATACCGCAGCAGCCTGCACACTGACATAGTAACACCTCTCACTGTGGAGACTGTGTGGTTCTACCCTTGCTACAGATGGGTACCACTCAAGTGCATCGCACTGGTGGATTTGTGCTTCCGACTGACACCCACAGCCCCATTCTGGGTTTCATGGTGTCTGTTTGCCTGGTGTTATTGTGGTTGATGTGGGTGTGAATAACTAGAGCCATTTCCCTTCCCACTGAATTTGCTCCTGATCTCATTATCTATCATTTTTCTCATGGTTGGCTTGCACACCCAGAGATCTGCTCTCTGGATTCACGCTTCTGCATATCCCTTATATGCAGTGCATTGTCTGATCACCTCGTGGTTAAATTTGGGGGCTTGGGGTCTGCCAGATGAAGCTTTTGATCCCAGTTCCTCCACTGAAAATCCGTGTGACCTTAAGCAAGTCACTTAACTTACATCATTGGTTTTATCATCTGGCGGGGGAAAAAAAAAGAATAAAGGACACTAAGAGATCACATGGCAAAATAGCTTCTCAATACATTTCAGCTACTATTAATAATACCAATAAACTCAATGACATTATCAATGCAGAAGTAAGTTAACTGGACTGGTCAGAGGCATTAATATTTGTTAACTCTCTCAGTAGCACTTTAAGGGAACAAATTGAGGTTTCTAAAGATGTAAAGGCCATATTCAATTCCTAGAGCTGAAGGATTTTGTAAAAAAAAAAAAAAAAAATCACTGCTGCTGGGTTCAGGAGCCCAGGGTGAGGCTGCTTCCTGAAGAACAGCCCTTGGTCAGCAGCTGAAGGCTCACAGGCTTAGCAACCTGGATGAGCTGTGCTCTTGGACAGTGACGCTAAGGTCCTAAGGAGAATCTATTCAATTTCTTGTTGGTTAAACGGCGGACTCAGATGGTTGTCCTGATTCCCAAATAAATGGAAACGAGGTGTAATGACTGGAGCAATATTCTGAATTCAACTTTATTTGCAATAGATAAAATTATGTGAGGCAGAATAATCGGCAAGGCAGATTTATGCAGAGGTTCCTCTGGAGTTGGGTTAAGTTAGGAAGTATTAATATGAGGCCTCATTTCCCTGTACGACTAGGAGTCCATTCACTTTATCACTTGTTTGGGGAATAGTTTCACTGTTTCCATAAATGAATTATGGTAACATTTTCTGAAATGATTAGCTCCTAATGTGGCCACGGAAGGCTGTCGTCTTGCTCGACATCCGTCTTATTTAACTGGTTGAAATTTTAGGTACATGTTTCAGACATAGGCAGTAGTTTCACATTTACATGTGCAGTCGTCCGTAGAGTTATAGAGTTGAATGATCCTGTAAAATTGATCATTAGTGTTGCCTCAAAAAAAAAAAAAAAAAAAAAAAAACAGGCATCTCATCTTTAAGCTGGAGATGAGCTAGCCAGACCCATCCTGTCTCAGACATCTGCTTCTTAGAGCAAAATGATCACCATCTCCACTTTTCATTGTGCATCTCATGGAGAGACAGAAAAAGTCTGCCGTGGAAGTCCCAGCTCTGGGAGATGTGGGCTGGACTCCCTCCTGCTTTCCGGGACGCTATGCCCAGGCATTGCCAAGAACCCAAGAATACTGGCCAGATTTCCAAAGAGTGATTTCAGGGTCCTCCTTAGTGCCTCTTCTCCTGATGCCCCCAATTCAACTCAAATCAAGTCCAGGGGGACCTGCACTGCAGGCTTCCTAGATAAGAGAGAATGGGAATATGACCTTCACCCTAACTCTGATGTGGACCATCAGGTTATCTATTACTATAGTGTGTGCTGGATAATTGTTGACTGCATGAAAATAGGAAGGAATGGCCTGCCCGCCATGCCTAGATGTTCATTATTCATTGTTAACTAAATAAAATCTGGCTGCTCTTTACTTAGGCAGGTGCACAGAGTGGCCCAAGACAGCGGCGGCTGGAGCACATCAACACCAGCCATTTGGAGGAATGAACGTGTGCCTGGGTTTGCCCTGGCCGTTGCGTCCTAATGCATATGACTGTGCTCTGGCCCTCCCAGTCCACAGGCAGACTGACCTCATTATACAGTGATTCCAGCTGCTCTGGAAAATGACTTCCCATTTCCTTAAGGCCCCCTCCACCCTTGGCCATCCTTTATTAATGATGCCTACATCAGGCAGCCCAATTAGACTGTCACACATGTTACCCTTCAAATCCAGGACATGGGTTAGGGTTGACATAGGGAGCACTGCCATTCATAGCAGAAAGGTGGAGAGGCGCCACACATGTCACATGGTTTAATCCTCAGAAACAGCCCCTTACACAGATGAGCACACCACACAGGATCACAGAGGGGTGGTGACAAGCCCAAAATCACCTTGCTAGAGGTTATTAGAGCTGAGCTAAACCAATTCTCCTGAGCCCCCTTGAGATCCAGACTTTCCCGTAGGAGGACACCTACCCCATAGGAGGACACCTGTCCCTACAGGAGGATACCTACCCTGCAGCTAAAGACAGAACCTCGGTCACGTGTTTCCTTGCTGCTTGTCTCCCAGTGATGTCCTTTTAGGGATGAGTCATGGTGCTGGTGCTAGGATGACGGGCATGGCTGGACCTTTTTTCCCATTTGCTATAAGAAGGACTTGTGTAATCCTTAGGAAATTACGATGAGATGTGTGGACTAAATATTACCTTATAGCTGTGTTGATTTCCTGCCTTTAATATCTGTACTGTGGTTCTGAAGAAAGATTGTCCTTGTTTTCTAGATAAACAAGTGTTTGGAGGTAAAGGAAGATCTGTGGGTAATTACTTTCAAAGTTTCAGGACAAAAAAAAATATCTCTCTCTATATATATACTCAAAAACCATCATCTCTCTGTATCTGTGGGAATTGGTTTCCAAAACCCCAGAGGCCAAAACCTGCAAGTGCTCAAGGTCCTTACATAATATGGTAGATTGTTTGCATATAACATAACACATCCTCCCATATACACTAAATCACCTCATGATAATAACGAATATAGTACAAATGCTATGGAAATAGTAGGCTATATTATTTAAGGTATATTGAGAAGAAAAAAAATCTGCACATATTTAGTACATGTTCAATTTTTTTCTGAATAATTTTGATCTGCAGTTTTTTGAACCTGTGGATATAGAACCCACAGATGCAGAGAGCTACTGCATATACAAATATATATATATATATGCGTATATACTATACATATATATGCGCATATATGTATTTAGAGAGAATGATAAAGCCAATATATATGACATTTGTGGTATCTGGGTTGATGATTATAGGAATTCTTGGTGATGCTTTTGTTCTTTTTTTTTTTGTAAATCTGAAATTACTTCAAAATGAGAATTAAATATACATACATATATAGTTATATATGTACTACATATATGTACATACACATACGCACACAGATACAGTATGTATGTGTACTTATCTGTGGGTGGAATGAAAACCCCTTTTTGCAAAGCCTAATACAGTTGTCACACACCTGGAGAATTCACTGTGAAAGCAGTCTCTAGCTATTGAATAGTATGGATACAGTATGTTAAATGCATCAAGTTTATTAAAAGTAAAGTCACCTTCTGTTAACACTTCCTCCCCCTCTGGCCCCTGCACACTGTCTCACATAGTCTTGGACACACTGAGAAGATGGCCCTCCTGGTCCTCTGTAGGCCACTTAAGACACCTTTGAGTCCAAACATCTCCTGTAGGCAGGGCCATGAAGACCTTGAGAGCTAGACCTTTTCAACCCACAGCTGCTTGGTAATGAGAATGGAAGTCCATCAGCAGAAAGCTCATTCCCACCCATTCCTTCCACCAAAGGCTCAAGGTCACTAAGTATCAGGGGCAGAGCCCCCGATTGGGGTTTCTTAATCTAAAGGACTTTTCTACTGTATTGCATCTCCCCAAAGTATTTGTTTATTTCACACAAAAGATAAATTCAAAGTTTTTTCATAACTCTTAAAAAGATTTTATAAGGAAGTTTCTTCAAATAGTAAATGCCACATAAGCTCTCAAAGGTAAATCTATTTTTTTTTTATCTAAGTTCCATTTTCATGCAGCTTTACAAAGCTCCTTTACGTGGTCATGGTGTAGATAAAATACCCACCAGATGGGCAGGTGGAGCTGGCTGCTGCTCAGCATCATGGTATAGAGCACACACGGATGACCAGGCGCTCAGCCCAGGGCCCCTGAGGTGACTCCAGAGCTCTGCCTGACCCCAGGGAGCACAGTGTCCAGTGGGAGAACTGGAGGAAAACACCAAAAGCAATTCTAGATGCCAACCGCCATGTTACCAGCTGAGACAGAAGGAGGTGAAGTTGTTACAGAAACACCAACAAGGAGCTGAACCTGTCTGGTCTGCACAGGAGCAGCAACGGTGTCATGAGGGAAAGGACAGCTTGGCTGTAACAGTGAACTTGACCTGGGCCAGGCCCCAGTTCCCTAGGTTAAGCTTGTTCTCATGGTTAAAAGTTGATTCCAAAAGAATTAGATTCTTTCAGTGGACATACACTTACACACACACACACACACACACACACACACACACACACACACACATACATGTTTATCATATACTCAGAGTTTTCTTTCTTAAAAAAAAAGATCCTTTATTTTGTAAAGAAAGCCAGATGCTTTCCTGTATCATTTTTCCTGCTTTTATTTCATTCCACATAACTAGATAGCATTTATTTTACTGTTACTACGTGCGAGGCCCTGCACTGAGTCTTCTTTATGGGTCCACTTGTTACCCCATTCTGTGAGGTAGTATTACTGTGGTTCTCATTTCATAAAAAAAGGATTGGAGGCCCAGACAGGTTCAGCAAATTACTAGAGGTTACACAGTGTGGAAGAAGTAGAGCTGGGATTTGAGCCCCGTTCTGTGGTTCCCAAAACGTGTACTTTACACCCCAGGTGCACCACCTTTTTGGTGGATGGAATACGAAGGAAGGGAGCATGGAATACCACTGGGAAGGTGCCCTGTACTCACTGTTAGTAGTAATCAATTTACTGAGCTCAGTATCCTAAATCCGGGGTCTAGTAAAAGAGAAGAGATCCCACTAGTATAAGAACCAGACCTATGAGCCTCCATATCTGAGTTTCTCCAGAGCAAAGATTCTCTGGAGGCCAGCCTCCTTGTGTATCTCCAGCATCCACATTTGGCTTGATGTGATCAAAATTCATGTTGGTTTCCACAGTAGCTCAGAGGTCTCCTGGGTGCCAATTTCCTGCCTCTTTGTCATATGCTGCCATTGGCCCTGCAAACCCTGAAAGCCCCGCAGACATGAAGGCAGGCACATCTCATTAAGGTTCAAGATATGATGTCTTTAAAGTTCTTTTTTATTTTTAGTGCACTCCTTCAACTTGTTGCCATACACGTTGCTAGGATGGCTTTTAATCTCTATCAAAGACCTCCAAAGTATTCTTTTTCAGAGGTTTTTTTTTTTTTCCTCTCTCTCTTTCTTACGGTTTCCTTTTGATTATATTCCTTCCCCCAAAATCTTAATTTGGGGCAGGGTGGTATCCATCAAAAGCAGCATTTTGAAGTAAAGATTAATTTCTAATTTATGGTAATTAGACCTTCTGATCAACTTCTGATAATAAATATTTCCCCCTGGGCCTGCCATGATTTCAGCAAAACCCCCCAATAAACCACATTCTCTTTGGGCTTAGAGCCTTAGCGATAATAAGAAGACTTATTTTGTGCCAGAATTCATTCTATGAGTTTTGCATGGATTAACTCAGTAATCCCTCATAGTAACCAGACAAAAAATAGTAACAGTGCCCCCCACTGGACACCAGAGGACACTGAGACACAGAGAGAAGCATCAAAGCCAAGATCCGCACCCAGGCCTTCTCTGCAGGGGGCGGGGGGGGGGGTCCCTGCTTTAAAACACTGACACATATTCCTTCCCCAGCAGGTCTGTATCAGCACCTGGTAGAAACTCTAGCCTGCATTAAGATGTTAAGGTGTGGGATAAAACCTTCAGTCCCCATCTAAAGATCCAAACTGCTCAGGATTTCTGGTGTTTCTTTTCTTAAATATGTTGTGGAATGAGATTTCCAAACTTCAGTTCCTAACTTGACCATCCTAGAGGTCAGAAGTATCTCATAAGATCCAAACCAGTGATTCTCCTACTTTATCTTGGATTCCTGCTTCCTTCTTATTTGACCCACTCTTGAGCACAATAAAATGGAGTTGTCCTTTCATGTGTTAAAGGGGAAAAAAAAAAGAGGAGAAAATAAATTTGTACTTTCAAGTCACTCTGTGTTTTTTTTTTTAATTTAGATATGCAAGAGCTTCCGAGACTAAAAATGTTACCTTTCTATTTTATGATGGGAAAACTGAGGCCAAGATCACATGAGTCTTGTGTTAATGCTGTAGAGAGATAGCAGAGGAGCAAGCTCTGCAGAGGTGGATGAGTTTGTTCACCTTACACACTGGTCTTTGTGGATTTTATCGTTTCTCCTGACCATCCCAAACCCTTTGCAATGTGTGGTGACCAGATATGAACAAATATTTTCAAGATTCTAAACATTACGAGGGGAACTTTCTCCACACTCAGGTTAGAAAAGGTGTCCAAGCTGCAGGGCCACCTCCGTGATCAATACCCAGAGGAGAAAGACCCTTGACACAGAACGACTTTCATTCTTTCTGTTTGTCTTCACTTGGTTTAGAAGTTCTGAAGAAGATAGGCGGGTGATAAGATATGTGTTTTATATGTCCCATCAAAGCTCAAAATCCATTTGAAATCCTTGCAAATGACCTTTACACTACAGATTTCTGACTAGGTTTTTCCCATTTGGGAGATAAGGAATATGAAGCACCCTCTCTCTTTTCTTTTCTTTTTTTTTAAAATACTTTTTTACTGATAGATGGACACAATATCTTTATTTATTTATTTTTATGTGGTGCTGAGGATCGAACCCAGGGCCTCACACGTGCAAGGCAAGCACTCTACCACTGAGCTACAGCCCCAGCCCCGCTCTCTTTTCTTGAGCAACTATTAGCAATTCCCAGCTCTACACAATTCCATGGTGGTAAAGGAAATCACCCTCAGAAGTGTAGGAGACACAGCTAGTTCACAGTTACGAAGACACCTCTTTCAAAACCGATTATTTCTCAAACTCCTGTTATTAAAGATCAAAAGGATGCTGAGTATAGGCAACTGGTATTTTCAATAAAAGCAATTTCCAATAACGTAGCGGAGATGTGGAGATGTTCCCGAGAGAGGCATGGCTTCTCCACATATCTCGGACCCCTCCCTGTAACTCTCTGAGAAAGAATTAACTCAGTACGGGCTCAGCTTCCCATCAGCCCTCCATTTTCTTCTGAGTTATTTTATTTATTTGTACTGATTTTTTTGTCCAATGTGTCATTATTGGACTTATTTGTGCTTGAAAGAATAATGTGAAAGTCTTCAGGAATTAAATATGGAGCCATCTTAACGTCACCCTCCCCCTTTCCCTGTTGATAATTTTTGCATTCCAGACATATTGGGATGGTGGAAAGCTTCACATGTACTTATCTGACTCCAGATCTTATTATATTTGATCGGTAAAAGTAATCACAGAATTTTTAGAAAGTCTTGTGCCAAACTCTGGGATATGAGTTTATAGCTTTGTTACTTAACCTAAATGTTTTAGCTGTGACTTCAAGAGACTCTTGCCATATGTTTAATCTTAATATTGAAACAAATAATTCTGATATATTAAACAGAAATGTAGAGCCGACTAATGTATATAGTTGTCACTGACTCAATGTCTCTTCCTGTTTTCCAGTGCCCTGGTCATTGAAAAACAGCAGCATAGACAGTGGCGAAGCCGAAGTTGGTCGGAGGGTGACACAGGAAGTCCCGCCAGGGGTGTTCTGGAGGTCACAGATTCACATCAGTCAGCCTCAGTTCTTAAAGTTCAACATCTCCCTGGGCAAGGACGCTCTCTTTGGTGTTTATATAAGAAGGGGACTCCCACCATCGCATGCCCAGGTATGGCCAGGTTCCATGTAACTATGTGTTTAAAAATGTATGCATATGCACATGCCACTTTACACCCACGGGGACACCTCTCATTAAAGCCTGGACAGTAACAGGCATGGCAAAGGTGCAGAGAGCTGGAACCCTGTAAATTGCCAGGAGCCATGAAAATGGTGTTTCAATCCCCAAAAGGGGTTGACAATGCTCCCAAGGTTAAACATGGGATAACCAAATGACCTAGCAATGCCACATCTACTATGTGTCCAAAGAGAATTGAAAACATTATTATTTGTTTTATTTATTTATGTATTTATTTATTTACTTACTTACTAATTTACTTATTTTGGCACAGGGATTGAACCCAGGGTGCTTTATGATTAAGCCATATCCCAGCCCTTTTTTAATTTTTTTTTATTTTGAGACAGGATCTTGCTAAATTGCTAATGGCCATGCTAAATTGCTGAGGCTGATTTTGAACTTGCAATCCTCCCGCCTCAGCCCCCTGAGCTGCTGGGATTACAGGCATGTACCACCATGCCCGGCAAGACATTGTTTTCTATAAAATATATGCCAATGGATATTGCAGTATTATCAGAACAGCCAAAAAGTATAATCAACTCTAATGTCCAAGTGATGAATGGATAGAAAAAAAAATGTGACATAGCCATACAATGGAAGATTATTCAGATATAGAAAGGAATGGAACATTATTTCAAGCTACAACATGCATGAACTTTGAAAACACTATGCTTAGTGGGAAAGAGGCAGATACAAAAAGCTGCATATTGTATGATTCCGCTTATATGAACTGTTCAGAATAGGCAAGTCCATAAAGCAGAAGATTGGTGGATTCGTGTTTACCAGAGTATTGGACTGACTGTTAATAGGGATGGAATTTCTTGCCTAGGATGATGGGCATGCTCTGATATTGGGTGGCTGGTGTGATGGCATAACAGTGAATGTACTAGAACTTCTGAATTATAAAATAGCGACACTTACGTTACAGAAATCATATATATTTTTTAAAAAGGTAACATCCCTATCTGGTGAAGCTAGCTTTGCTAGCCCTGCAGGTTAATTTTGGATTCTTTGTTATTGAGTTCATTCATTGAAACATCACTTGGCAACATTCTACTGTCTATGGGAATTTATGTAACAAATCAAGATTCCATAGTGGTTTCTGATTGGACCCCTGCTCAATTCCTTGGGAAGTCCTTAGCATTGTGAAGCTGAGATTATTCCCAGTACCAAAAATAAGAAGACTAGATTATATTGTGGGTTACTTTTTTTTTCTCTTAAGTCTTGTTTAATTTGTCCTGGTAGAAATTTTATTACACATGCCATTTGGGGTGATTGAACACCTGTCTAGCTAGGTTTTCTTTTCCAGGAATAATTACATGTCCTGAGACAAGCCACGTGCTTTTCTCTTCCTTGTTTACCCTCGAATCCAGCAAAACATAAAGCACATTAAGAAAAAACACCAGTAGAGAGGGAACACCTGTATATCTAGTCGAAGCTGACTTTGACATGTATTGGAAAGGTACTCATCTAGAAAATTCAATTGGAAGAATTTAAGGCTTTAAAACCATGGCAAATGTGAGGCTATCGGGCCACCCTTTCCTTGTCCTTAGCTTGTGGCAGGCATTGCTAATCAATGACAGTACTTTTCCTCACTGGACCCAGTGCACAAATACCTCCGACATAACTCTCCAGGCAGCCACTACCAATCGACCAGTGTTGACTCTCAAGATGAAACTTATTTGCAATCCCATCTTTATAGCCTGAAATGATCAATATGAGGACTCAAAGGACTCTTTCGTTTTTGAGCAGGGAGGGCTGTGTACGTTTTTATTACCCTACACAGCCCATGCTATAGGGACCAATGTGTAAAATGGTAATCAATGAGTCCTCCATCCATCCATCCACAAAGATATTTATTGGGCTAGGCACTGATTATCCAGAGATGAGTTAACACAGCCCCTGACCGAGAAGAGCTCCTCAGACAGAAATCACATCTGCTCTCCACAGAGATTCTCACCCAGAAAAAGACAGGAATTCAGCAGAAAGGAGTCCCAGGGGCATTGTTGTAGCTTCTGGCAGGGCAGCAGGGTGCTGCTCTGGGAAGCTATGCAGACTGTTCGGTGGTTTCCTTGACCTTCAGGCTCCAGTGATTCTGCTGGAGCCTCATGCAGGGTTTGCAGTGGTGAGATGTGCTTATTGGCAGGATTCAGGTGAGCACGAACATGCCTCTGGGCACAGCTGAGCATAACTTTCCTCTCAGCCAGTTGACTGCAAGAAACTATGCTGGGGAAACAATTCCTCCCTACATTGTTTTAAAGCACTCTCCTTCCCCCTTCTTTTGCATGCTTTTGGCAAAGAGAGTCTTGGAAAAACCAATAATTACAGCAAGACAAGTCAAGACTCTGCAGCTGACTGATGGTGGACAGCGGGCAGGAGCACACTCCACCCTGTTTCCCTGCTGCTCTGACAATCAGGAGTCCAGTCCTCAGTGACAATGTCTTTTTTTTCTTTTGTGGCTGTACCACACTGTCCATCTCCTGCCAACCTGGTGATTGTTCTAGTGATCATCCTCTCAAAATAGCTCCAGGGACAGCCCCATCACACATCTCAAGGGGAGGGAAATGAATAGGCATAGACGGATGCATGCTGGGGTTTCGGTGGAGCTGCCAATTTAGGAATTCAGGGTGTATGGGGGGGTCACCGAATCGAGGCACAGTGCAGATACTCTGAAATGCACAAGACAGGTACAATATAGGGGCGCCACTTAAGAAAAGAAAGGAAAAAAGAAAACACCTCCTTCCACATCCCCAAATTCATTCCCTGCCATTACTTGCGTTCATGTCCATTTGATGAGCTACATTTCCTGGAGGAGACGGTGCTTAGCTCTTCACAGAGATAGGTGACTCACTCACGTCTCAAACTATTATAGAATTTCTCATTTCTATTGGCATATCCTATCAAGGAACATAAGTTCTATGGGGATTGGCAGTCTAGCCAAGGTGACTCATGTGAGCTGGAGAGGGCGGAGGAGACGGGGAGGGGGGATTCCGTTGGCTGTGTTGTATGAAATGGTTATGTTTAAATTTTACAGAGTCTCATGCTCTGACCAAATGCCTATAAGGTTTAGTATCCTTGTCCAAGGATATTAAATACAGAGGAGAATCCTTTTTTACCTGCTTAAATTTCCCAAGAATCAGAACCAGTCCCAGCTGAGTTTTTGAAACTGGTTTTTTACAAAAGATACAGAGGCAACATGGTCTAGGAGAGGAATTCCTGGAGCTAAAGAGAGCACTGCTGAATGTAGCCCTGCCTCACAGTAGCCAGGTGACCTTGGATGTGTCCCTCAACCTGCCATGGCCTTGGTCTCCTTCTCTACCTGTCACCTAAGCCTCGGGACATTGTTGTGATTACATAACAACAAAGATAGAATGAGAAAGCACTTTATAAACCAACACAGTGAAAGAAGATATTATATACAAGTGATTCATTATGCATTTAAAAATTGGGTGCTAGGGGTTTAGCTCAGTGATAGAGCACTTGCATATCACGTGTGAGGACTTGGGTTTGATCCCAGCACCTCAAAAAAAAAAAGTATATGTAACCCTAACAAGCACTGTATATAGATAGGCAATTATGTAAATACAGACTTTTAAAATAAATTAATTTTCTAGTTATTTTCTTCTTACTAAAGAACAAACTACATCTGTATTGCAGAAAAATTTTAGCAACCAAAGAAGAAAGTAAAAATACCCACATTTCAAAATAGTCCCCTTTGGCTAAATGTTAATGTATTGTTTTTGCTGTTTTTTTAAAAAAAAATCCACTGCACTAAAACACAGTCTGAGAATCTTGGTGGCTTAAAATAACTAGGGCAATTTCTTGTTTACTCTGTATCCAGGGCTCTTGACCAGGGGTGATTTTGGCCTATACCCAATCCCATCCCCAGGTCATTTGGCAATATTTGAAACTTTTGGGAGTTGTCACAACTGGGAGGAGATCATTACCGGCATCCTGGGGTAGAGCCAGAGATACTGTTAAGCCCCCAAATTGCACACAGGAGCCCCAACTCAGAACTGCCCAGACTCGAATGTCACTAGCTCTGAGTGGTTCACATTCCTCTTCAGTTCATTAGGACTTTGCTCAAGGTGGACCTCATTCAAGGACACAAACCAACAAAGGCTTCACTATCCGGAATATCACCAGCTCCTCTGTACACCAATTCCTGATGAATTTTGTTTGGAAGTGACGTATAAGCTTTGAAGTCTTTCTCATATTAACCAAAGCGAGTCACCTCCTAACTTCAATGGAGCAGGAAGTACAATCTAAAGATGTCCCTGGAAGGAAGAACACCAGAAATATCAATGAAAAAACCCTAATGACTTACACATAAAATGCTATGATACCTGTCCTCGTGGCTGGTCTTTGCCTCCTCAATCCGTGTCCTAAAAATAAACCCTTATGGGTTTTATTCATATTGCTAAATTGTCCTGAAAGATTGCACCATTTATACTCCTACCCACCGGCAGCGTTGTCTAGTGCCCATTTCATTTACTTGAACCCTTGCATAAAATAGGTATTACCAATTTTGAAGCCTTGTCAGTTTGAAAGGTAGATATTACATTGTGTTTTAAATGCAACATTTTGACACTCTGCATTGCGTTTTTTAAGACACAGTCAAAAAAAAAAAAAAGTCAGTCTTGAGCCATTCTTAGCCTACCAACTTGAATTCTTAGGAGGATGATGTGTGTACAGCAGCAGTCTAGCGCATCTTACCAAATATTTGAAATCCTACAAACTGTCAGATTTGCTGTACTCTGGTTGTAGAAAGGAAATCGGTCAGACTGGGGGGAAAAAAATAATAATCTGACCTGGCTACAGTGTTCTAGGCATCAAAGGAAATCTCAGAGGCTGTTGCTGCAAGTCGGAATCTTGGGTGGTTAAGGCAGTGAGCAAGTTTGCTTGACAGTTCCTCACTGATTGCTGCTGATATGTCAAGCCAAGTAAAACCCTTTTCGAGAACAAGTCAATAATCGGCAAATTAGGTACATGATTAACCTGAGACAACAAGATGCAGTTACCGCTTGGGAGCCCTGCCGGGACTTCACCTTCTCCGCAATCCTATTTAGCAAATATTAAAAATGCCTATTTCATCACTCAGACTGATGGAGCCAGGAGCCCAGTGACTTTCAGCAGCAACTTAGAGGCGGAGGGTGGGCCCCGGAGTTCTGACAGCTCCCAGTAAGTGGAGGTACGAGGGACTGCATGGTAGTAAGATAGACGCTGTCAACCCCTAATTTACTACGTGAGGCTGCTTCTACAAGATGGGAAGCAAAACTATTCACACATGAAACACAGCCACCAATGGCAGGGAGCTGCTTCAGAGACCACAAATTGCCCCAGGATCAGACCAAAGATATGCAAATATGGCAGATGAGGTACTTGTGAACTTGGACTGAATGAGCTCTGAGCATTTCCCATTTGTCCTCATCAGCAGATTCTCCTAAATGGCATTTCTTCAGAGCACATTCATAGGTGGCGATTTGTGGCATTGGCTTAGCCAGCTCCAGTTTGTCCCTTCCCACTGCACAGCATGATTGGAAAAGAAACTCTTTCTCTTCTTGTCCCCTTCTTTCTTGCCCTGCTAAATAAATCTGTACATGGCTTCAGCCAGAGGTGGGACTAACGGGGTTTCTGGGACCCACAGTGCCCAGCTGTCCTGACTATCAGCCTGCCCTTGTCTCTCCGCCCTTCCAGTGCCCAGATACTAGGTAGGTCAGCTCTCCTGGACTTCCCATTCCAACGAAGTTCAAGATGGAGCCAAGGTCAAGAGCCTGCTGTCCACTCACACAGCACATCCTGTGGCAATCTGTCGAAGTCCCTAAGGCGGTATTCAACTTCATTTTGAAGGGAGGCATACCTTTAAAAGCGTATTTTTTAAAAACATTTTTTTTTCCAAAAGACCTTAAAATACAGAGAAAGATCTTGCAAAACCAATTGGATTCCTCTCTGGCAGACTGAAAGGGATTTTGGAAAGGACTTTTTCAGTGGATCCCCTTATGATTATCTGATGGCATCCTGACAGCGGTCCAAATCAGAGGGCAGCCTCCGGAGAGCTCAGAGAAACCTCCTGAGACACTGGAGATTGACGGGAAACCTGGTGTTAAGGGCCGTGCACTGGGAGGGTGCTGAGGGTTTCCCGAGAGGGGCAATGCTTGGGTTCATGGCACTCAGGACAGAGAAGAGAAAAAGCCAAGCATGGTCATGGATCCTGTCATCCCCACTAGGTGGGGGGCTGAGGTAGAATCACAAGTTCAAGGCCAGCCTAGGTGACTTAGCAAGACCACACCTAAAAAAGAGAAAGAAAGAGAAAAGAGAATGTGTCAGGGGCTGCACCCCATCTCCTGGTTAGACTGAATATAGTCTTGGGGGTGCCATAGGTCAGCTGCTTGCAATACTCTGAGCAAAGAAGGAGCTTCATCTTCAAGTGAAATATTAGGTAGAACCCCAGGTGTAAAACAGAAAACAGTGACAGTTTATTAACATAGCATTTATATAAGGTCCACATCGTTATGTTAATCTCTGTACATGCATGTTTGTATGTATGCACGCATGTCTGTGTGTGTGTGTGTGCGTGCCATTTCTCAATTCCGTGGGGGATTGGTTCCAGAATATTAAAACCCGAGGACATTCAAGTCTCCTACATAAAATGGCACAATATGTGCCTAGAACTCCCTTTCCGAGACTTTAAGCCATCTGGAGATGACATATAATACATTTCAGTACAAATGCTGAGTAAATTGTTACACTGTATTGTTTAGGAACTAGTGACAAGGAAAAAAAATGTGCATGTGCAATTTAGTTGTGATTATTTTTCCCCACATATTTCCAATCTGCAGATGGCTTAATCCATGGATGTAGAACCCCTAGACAGTGCATGTGGATGTAGCTACAGAGAGGAGAATAGGACTAGGGGTTAGGTTGTTCGAGAACTTATTTTACTCTATAGTAAGGTACTGAAGTTAAGGTAGTCTCCCCTGCCCCAACCCCCAACACTGACACATGGACCCACACAGGAAGCAAACACAACAAGATCTGAACATTTATTCATTTAAGTTGTTGAAGCATGGGTATTTGCTCCCATATTCTCCAAACTCCTCTTAATTTTTACAATCTTTCTTTACCAAAAGCAAATCCGTGCCATGGCTGAGCCATCTTAAGTAAAACAAGCGGTGGAGGGATATAGATAATGACTGTAATCTCAGTCACTCTCAAGATTTAATTGATTTATATACCTTGTTTTCTTTGCCCAGTTTTGAGGGGGGAAAAATCATAATGAATATATTTAAGTAATTGTGAATAGCAACAGTATTTTCTTTAATCGTTTCTTTTACGAGCTGTGGAGACTCTTCAATTAAATTGATCCACAGCTTGAAAGAGAAGTGAGAGAAAATAATTGTTTCAAGGTTAAGTCACTTAAAATATCTGACAACTGCTCAGGTTCCTTGTCTTAGATTTAAAAGGAGAGGAGTTGTACCCAAATTTTGAAACACTCTTTTAAAAAACTAATAAAAATCTCCTTTTGGGGACCGTTTCACCATCATTGGGAATTCCACTCCTGGTTTTACACCCTGACATGATGAGCCTGGGCTTCTGCTTGAACAAGATCCACGAGATCCTCGCTTGCATGACTTTATCTGAGCAGACGCACATCAGGCTGAATTCAAAAAGGAGCCCAGTGCAGATCTTTAGGTTTCCTAATAAGTGACAGTTACAGAAGTTCGAATCTATGTTCAAAGATGTCGGGAAAAGCTTTGTTCCAAGATCTTCACAAAATTAAGAGCTTCCAAGAGGTCCACTGAAGCCTTTCTCAGTGAGAGTGGTTTTTTGCAAGGAAGAAAAATACTGATAAGAAACCAATGTTCATTTGTCATTCATCTGGCCGCTTATGAAACTACTCTGTACTCAGAGAGTCTCCCCATTTAACACCAGCATCTTTGCCCATACAGAATGGTACCACCCCGGGTATCACTACTGAGGGCTGCTGTGTCCCAGGACCAGCCATGTGTGTTGCCTTAGTTTGCCCTCCTGTCAGCCCTATGAGGTCCATTCTATTGTAGCACCCCCACTTCA